>NC_091820.1:88217500-88842500 GCF_041296235.1 Equus asinus | reverse complement strand
CCCATTTGCGACCAGGGAGCCAAGAGGAGACAGTGGACAAAGGAGAGTCTCTCCGATAAACGGTGCTGGGAAGCCTGCACAGCCACATGGAACACAACGAGAGTAGACCATGATGTTCCACCTGGCACACGCACCACCTGGAATGGATTAAAGCCCTGAATGGCACACTTGAAACCGTGAAACTTGTAGGAGAAGACCTAGGCAGAGTGCTCTTTGCCATCTGTCTGAGCCGCCTATTTGGAAGAAGCCTGTCTGACTGGGCAAGGGCAGCAAAGGAGACAAGAAACAAACGGGACCACCTCACATGCAGACGCTTCTGCCCAGTCAAGGAAACCATCGACTCAATGCAAAGACAGCACAACAACTGGCAGTGGATGTTTGCAAAGCACACATCGGACAAGGGGGGAGAAGCCCAAAGATACAATCAACTCACACGTCTCCACAAGAAAAAGAACAAGCCAATGAAAACCTGGGCCAAAGAAGGACACAGAGATTTCTCCCAAGAAGATCTAAAGAGGGCCAACAGGTGCATGAAAACTTGTTCACCCTCATTAAGCCTGAGGCCAAGGCAAATCCAATCCGCAAGGACAGAGCAGCTCACCGTGGTCAGAATGGCTATAAGGAGGCAGACAGGAAACAACAAGCGTCAGAGAGGAGGTGGAGAGAAGGGAAGCCTCCTGCACTGCTGGTGGCAGTGGAAACCGGTGCAGCCACTAGGCCAAGCGGTGTGGAACTGCCTCCGAAATTTAAGAATCCATGTCCCATATGATCCAGCTATTCCTCTGGGGCGCGTTTAGCCAAAGAACTCGGAAACACTACCGCCTAAAGACATGTGCACCGCTGAGTTCACCACAGCCTTACTCCCGCTCTCCAAGACTTGGAAGCCGCCCTGGTGCCCAGCAAGGGACGAATGGAGAAGGAACATGGGCTATAGCCACACAATGGCATACCACTCAGCGGGAACAAAGGATGCAATCCAGCCATTTGTGACCACCAGAATGGCTGTGAGGGGTTTAGGGGAAGTGAAACAAGCCCCAGGGACAAAGTCAAATACCGTAGGGTCTCACTTACAAGGAGAAGAAAAAACAAGCACTGACCAACAGGCGGCACTGGACATTTGATCGGGGGTGCCCAGAGGCAAAGCGGGGCGGTGGGGTAGGGTGAAGAGATGATGAGGCACAAGTGTGTGGTGAGGGCCTGTGATTCGGCTTACACTGGTGAAGAGGATGGAACCTACACGGAAGTCTAAATCGATGAGGATGTAAATCTGAAAGACATAGGATGTTCGAATGCAGGGTTATGGCAATAAATCCACCTAAAAGCAAAAATCCAAAAAGGGGTCCAGAATGACGGCATACAGCTTTGGGGGCTGAAAGAGATTAGAGAAGGTGAACTTCCAAGGATGGAAAATCACCTCAAAAGGCTTACTGATGCTACAGAAAGGTAGACCATTCCAAATACATGAAGAGGAATCCTACCAAGAGAACCTGATCCGTGCTAAGCCCAGGGACCAACGGAAAACGTTACCATCCATGCTGTTCCTACTAATCACCTTCACGAATAATCCAAACAGGCCCACATCTTCCCAATTTCAGGCCACAGGTTGGTCCAAAAGTACAAGTCAGGGCCGGGCCTGTGGTGGAGCGGGCAAGTGCCCACGTTCCGCTTGGGTGGCCCGGGCCTCACTCTTTCACAGCACGGGTGCAGATCACATTAGCACTGTTAGGGAATAGAGATTTCATGGTACGGTGCGGACAGAGGTCCTAAAGAAGTAGCAATTGTGAGGGTCCGTTCTCAATACGCACCAGAAAAAGAACCGTGAGAATATTCCAATCTAGGAAGGCATCTGGTACACTTCCCCAAAGGAAGAAGGAAGGAAAACATGGGACCTGCCAAGGCGGAATTGGCAGAGTGCTAGGAGATGACACGATCATTGCGCATCAGAGGATTGCCTGGGCATCTTCAACTTGGGAGGGAGTCCAGGACTTTCTCTGGGGAAGGTCCAACCACTTGGCCATCTACCCACGACATAAGAGATAACACCCAGGGTAATCTTACAGGAAAGAGACCAGTGTCTAGAGAGAAGGGAGCAGGCCTTTCCAAGTTCGAGGAGAAAGTTAGAAACCGACAAGAGATCCAGAAAAAGGAAAACTATCCTACCTGGAAAGGGGGAGGAGTCAGACTGGTCTGAGATGGCTCTGAAACTCTGTGTGCTTGGAGGTTGTCAGGACAACTTAGCCTTCTGAGGTTCTTTATGACATCACGGTGAACATGTCCCCCAAGATGGCCGCATGGTTACAGTCTGAGGATTGGCCTAGGCTGGGCTATTAAAGGGAGACATACCCAGAAACAGCTTTGACAAACAGAAAGCGGGCACAGAAACTGGAAGAGATCAAACAGACTCTGATGCCAGGGATAAGAAAGGAATCCTTGGCAAGAAGCCAGAATAGAGGGACAAGCACTGAGAGGAGAACATTGTCATCTATTCAAATCTATGGGGAGGCCATGCTGATTCAAGCTTGAAACTTGATTGGAAACACGAGGCCGCACTTGGGCCTTATCAGACCTACAGTGTCCTTCTGCCTTAAGCATAATCCAAAGTCAAGAAGGATCTCTTGAGGACATTGAAGAGAAGAGTCGATGCCTCCTTTCCTAGGCCCCTAGCGTTCTTGGAAGATCAGTCTCACTTTCCATAGCTCTGGCGTCACGGGGGCCCACTGGCCACATGCTAATGCGTCCCAAGAGATGTCTTGGAAGCCTTGAAGGAATGGAGCCCTGCCATGCTTGGGGTAGGTCTCTTTGTTGGGAAGGGCTCTACAAGTGTGCTGAAAATCACCCTTTTCCAGAGGGCTTGGTTCCTTTGTGAAGGCTGCCCTCCCAGGCTAGAGTGCTCACTTTGGCTCCAATGAAATTCTCTCCCCCGACCTCTTGCCGTAGGATTATTGATTATGTGCTTTGACGCCATATGGAAGGAAGCTGGCTGAAAATTAGAACATTACAATTCTGTTTCCAGAAAAATAAACATGCCAGGGCTGAGGATGTAGGTCAAACAAATGGCACAGCCTATAGAAATAAAGTAAGCCCGCATCTAGACGGAATCTAGGGCAAGGTCCAACGGTCAGGGGTCAAGTTCGAAACTTCCCAAATCCACAAAAGAGAAAGAAAAATATCTTTCCTGGAGCGGGGAATTCATCAGATTTGTCTAATTTGTCTCGGAAAAACATGATGTCCATGAAGGGGGTTGCCAGGACCACCTCGAATTTGGAGTTTCTGATCTCAGGATGTCAAACCAACCCAGATGACCACGGGTTCTCAGTGCTTCGTTTGACCTAGGCTAGGATAGCAAAGAGTCCTACAAGTGACCGCTGCAAATTCAAAGACAGCAACCAAGAATCACGAAAGCACTCACACCTCGGCCTAGAGAACATACGGTGATTCAAGAAATACAAAATTAATCCCTTGGACTGAAGGAGAACGGACTGATAAGCACATCTAAGGGAGATAGCTGAGAAAGACCATGACGAGTATACTGTGGAAAAGAAAAAAAGGTCCCAGAAAATGCAAGGCGAACAGATATCACACCTGAATAATCCACAATGAAAGATGTCAGTCTTTAGACAGGCTCTGCTGGAACGTTTGAAAGTCAGAGAAATTCACAAGCCAAAACACGGCAGCGAAGGTCAAACCTGGGCTCACTGGGAAGGGTGAGTTATGAGACTGCTCCAAGCGGGCTCTGAAGCCCTGTGTCCATGAAGCTTGCCAGGGCAGCAGACACACAATTATGACCAATCCTCTGACGTCACAGTGGCCCCGACAAACCACCTGGCCTCATCTACACAGTGCCAGAGCTGGGCTCAAGCAGCATACTCAAGCCCCATTGCACTCAACTGCAGGTTGCCAATGGAACATGAAAGGGGCCGGCCGGTGGTGCAGCGGTGAGGTCCGCAGCTTCTGGGTCGGTGGCCCGGGGTGGGCCGGGTGGAATCCTGGGGGTGAGCCTCCTCACCACTGCTTCAGTCATTCTGGGGCAGGCGTCCGAGGGGATGTAGAGGCAGATGGGAAGGGACGTTACATAGGGCCAGACTTCCACAGCAAATACAGGAGCGTTGCCAGCAGATGTGAGCACAGCGATGCACTTCTGCCAAAACAGAAACAATTACAAGTTGCAAAGAATAGAAAAACGGAAGCTAAACACAAACAAACAAAAAACACAGCTGGCCAGTACGAAGAAGAAGATGTCTATGAAGAGCCTTAGCAAAACAGGTGAAAGCTATGTCAACCGAAAACTAGCAAACGTTTGGGGAAAGAAATTCAAGACGACACAAGGAAAAAGAAGGATATTCCGGGACCTAGGAATGGAAGAATTAACACACTTGAAATGTCCATAGCGGAGAAAGGAATCTCTGGATTCCATGCAATCCCAGCCAAAGTTGCAGCCATATTTGCCAGAGAGATAGAAGAGAGAATCCTAAAGTTTCCAGCCAGCAACAAGAGACCCTGAATAGGCCAAGGAATCCTCAGGAAAACGAATAAAGCAGGACGTATCACACTTTCTGATTTCAACCTAGAGGACCAAGCGCTAGGTACCGAAACGGCACAGTCCGGGCCCAAAAACAGGCACACAGACCCATGCAACAGAATCGAGAGGCCAGAGCCCAACTCAAACATACATGGACAGCCCATTTGCGACCAGGGAGCCAAGAGGAGACAGTGGACAAAGGAGAGTCTCTCCGATAAACGGTGCTGGGAAGCCTGCACAGCCACATGGAACACAACGAGAGTAGACCATGATGTTCCACCTGGCACACGCACCACCTGGAATGGATTAAAGCCCTGAAAGGCACACTTGAAACCGTGAAACTTGTAGGAGAAGACCTAGGCAGAGTGCTCTTTGCCATCTGTCTGAGCCGCCTATTTGGAAGAAGCCTGTCTGACTGGGCAAGGGCAGCAAAGGAGACAAGAAACAAACGGGACCACCTCACATGCAGACGCTTCTGCCCAGTCAAGGAAACCATCGACTCAATGCAAAGACAGCACAACAACTGGCAGTGGATGTTTGCAAAGCACACATCGGACAAGGGGGGAGAAGCCCAAAGATACAATCAACTCACACGTCTCCACAAGAAAAAGAACAAGCCAATGAAAACCTGGGCCAAAGAAGGACACAGAGATTTCTCCCAAGAAGATCTAAAGAGGGCCAACAGGTGCATGAAAACTTGTTCACCCTCATTAAGCCTGAGGCCAAGGCAAATCCAATCCGCAAGGACAGAGCAGCTCACCGTGGTCAGAATGGCTATAAGGAGGCAGACAGGAAACAACAAGCGTCAGAGAGGAGGTGGAGAGAAGGGAAGCCTCCTGCACTGCTGGTGGCAGTGGAAACCGGTGCAGCCACTAGGCCAAGCGGTGTGGAACTGCCTCCGAAATTTAAGAATCCATGTCCCATATGATCCAGCTATTCCTCTGGGGCGCGTTTAGCCAAAGAACTCGGAAACACTACCGCCTAAAGACATGTGCACCGCTGAGTTCACCACAGCCTTACTCCCGCTCTCCAAGACTTGGAAGCCGCCCTGGTGCCCAGCAAGGGACGAATGGAGAAGGAACATGGGCTATAGCCACACAATGGCATACCACTCAGCGGGAACAAAGGATGCAATCCAGCCATTTGTGACCACCAGAATGGCTGTGAGGGGTTTAGGGGAAGTGAAACAAGCCCCAGGGACAAAGTCAAATACCATAGGGTCTCACTTACAAGGAGAAGAAAAAACAAGCACTGACCAACAGGCGGCACTGGACATTTGATCGGGGGTGCCCAGAGGCAAAGCGGGGCAGTGGGGTAGGGTGAAGAGATGATGAGGCACAAGTGTGTGGTGAGGGCCTGTGATTCGGCTTACACTGGTGAAGAGGATGGAACCTACACGGAAGTCTAAATCGATGAGGATGTAAATCTGAAAGACATAGGATGTTCGAATGCAGGGTTATGGCAATAAATCCACCTAAAAGCAAAAATCCAAAAAGGGGTCCAGAATGACGGCATACAGCTTTGGGGGCTGAAAGAGATTAGAGAAGGTGAACTTCCAAGGATGGAAAATCACCTCAAAAGGCTTACTGATGCTACAGAAAGGTAGACCATTCCAAATACATGAAGAGGAATCCTACCAAGAGAACCTGATCCGTGCTAAGCCCAGGGACCAACAGAAAACGTTACCATCCATGCTGTTCCTACTAATCACCTTCACGAATAATCCAAACAGGCCCACATCTTCCCAATTTCAGGCCACAGGTTGGTCCAAAAGTACAAGTCAGGGCCGGCCCTGTGGTGGAGCGGGCAAGTGCCCACGTTCCGCTTGGGTGGCCCGGGCCTCACTCTTTCACAGCACGGGTGCAGATCACATTAGCACTGTTAGGGAATAGAGATTTCATGGTACGGTGCGGACAGAGGTCCTAAAGGAGTAGCAATTGTGAGGGTCCGTTCCCAATACGCACCAGAAAATGAACCGTGAGAATATTCCCATCTAGGAAGGCATCTGGTACACTTCCCCAAAGGAAGAAGGAAGGAAAACATGGGACCTGCCAAGGCGGAATTGGCAGAGTGCTAGGAGATGACACGATCATTGCGCATCAGAGGATTGCCTGGGCAACTTCAACTTGGGAGGGAGTCCAGGACTTTCTCTGGGGAAGGTCCAACCACTTGGCCATCTACCCACGACATAAGAGATAACACCCAGGGTAATCTTACAGGAAAGAGACCAGTGTCTAGAGAGAAGGGAGCAGGCCTTTCCAAGTTCGAGGAGAAAGTTAGAAACCGACAAGAGATCCAGAAAAAGGAAAACTATCCTACCTGGAAAGGGGGAGGAGTCAGACTGGTCTGAGATGGCTCTGAAACTCTGTGTGCTTGGAGGTTGTCAGGACAACTTAGCCTTCTGAGGTTCTTTATGACATCACGGTGAACATGTCCCCCAAGATGGCCGCATGGTTACAGTCTGAGGATTGGCCTAGGCTGGGCTATTAAAGGGAGACATACCCAGAAACAGCTTTGACAAACAGAAAGCGGGCACAGAAACTGGAAGAGATCAAACAGACTCTGATGCCAGGGATAAGAAAGGAATCCTTGGCAAGAAGCCAGAATAGAGGGACAAGCACTGAGAGGAGAACATTGTCATCTATTCAAATCTATGGGGAGGCCATGCTGATTCAAGCTTGAAACTTGATTGGAAACACGAGGCCGCACTTGGGCCTTATCAGACCTACAGTGTCCTTCTGCCTTAAGCATAATCCAAAGTCAAGAAGGATCTCTTGAGGACATTGAAGAGAAGAGTCGATGCCTCCTTTCCTAGGCCCCTAGCGTTCTTGGAAGATCAGTCTCACTTTCCATAGCTCTGGCGTCACGGGGGCCCACTGGCCACATGCTAATGCGTCCCAAGAGATGTCTTGGAAGCCTTGAAGGAATGGAGCCCTGCCATGCTTGGGGTAGGTCTCTTTGTTGGGAAGGGCTCTACAAGTGTGCTGAAAATCACCCTTTTCCAGAGGGCTTGGTTCCTTTGTGAAGGCTGCCCTCCCAGGCTAGAGTGCTCACTTTGGCTCCAATGAAATTCTCTCCCCCGACCTCTTGCCGTAGGATTATTGATTATGTGCTTTGACGCCATATGGAAGGAAGCTGGCTGAAAATTAGAACATTACAATTCTGTTTCCAGAAAAATAAACATGCCAGGGCTGAGGATGTAGGTCAAACAAATGGCACAGCCTATAGAAATAAAGTAAGCCCGCATCTAGACGGAATCTAGGGCAAGGTCCAACGGTCAGGGGTCAAGTTCGAAACTTCCCAAATCCACAAAAGAGAAAGAAAAATATCTTTCCTGGAGCGGGGAATTCATCAGATTTGTCTAATTTGTCTCGGAAAAACATGATGTCCATGAAGGGGGTTGCCAGGACCACCTCGAATTTGGAGTTTCTGATCTCAGGATGTCAAACCAACCCAGATGACCACGGGTTCTCAGTGCTTCGTTTGACCTAGGCTAGGATAGCAAAGAGTCCTACAAGTGACCGCTGCAAATTCAAAGACAGCAACCAAGAATCACGAAAGCACTCACACCTCGGCCTAGAGAACATACGGTGATTCAAGAAATACAAAATTAATCCCTTGGACTGAAGGAGAACGGACTGATAAGCACATCTAAGGGAGATAGCTGAGAAAGACCATGACGAGTATACTGTGGAAAAGAAAAAAAGGTCCCAGAAAATGCAAGGCGAACAGATATCACACCTGAATAATCCACAATGAAAGATGTCAGTCTTTAGACAGGCTCTGCTGGAACGTTTGAAAGTCAGAGAAATTCACAAGCCAAAACACGGCAGCGAAGGTCAAACCTGGGCTCACTGGGAAGGGTGAGTTATGAGACTGCTCCAAGCGGGCTCTGAAGCCCTGTGTCCATGAAGCTTGCCAGGGCAGCAGACACACAATTATGACCAATCCTCTGACGTCACAGTGGCCCCGACAAACCACCTGGCCTCATCTACACAGTGCCAGAGCTGGGCTCAAGCAGCATACTCAAGCCCCATTGCACTCAACTGCAGGTTGCCAATGGAACATGAAAGGGGCCGGCCGGTGGTGCAGCGGTGAGGTCCGCAGCTTCTGGGTCGGTGGCCCGGGGTGGGCCGGGTGGAATCCTGGGGGTGAGCCTCCTCACCACTGCTTCAGTCATTCTGGGGCAGGCGTCCGAGGGGATGTAGAGGCAGATGGGAAGGGACGTTACATAGGGCCAGACTTCCACAGCAAATACAGGAGCGTTGCCAGCAGATGTGAGCACAGCGATGCACTTCTGCCAAAACAGAAACAATTACAAGTTGCAAAGAATAGAAAAACGGAAGCTAAACACAAACAAACAAAAAACACAGCTGGCCAGTACGAAGAAGAAGATGTCTATGAAGAGCCTTAGCAAAACAGGTGAAAGCTATGTCAACCGAAAACTAGCAAACGTTTGGGGAAAGAAATTCAAGACGACACAAGGAAAAAGAAGGATATTCCGGGACCTAGGAATGGAAGAATTAACACACTTGAAATGTCCATAGCGGAGAAAGGAATCTCTGGATTCCATGCAATCCCAGCCAAAGTTGCAGCCATATTTGCCAGAGAGATAGAAGAGAGAATCCTAAAGTTTCCAGCCAGCAACAAGAGACCCTGAATAGGCCAAGGAATCCTCAGGAAAACGAATAAAGCAGGACGTATCACACTTTCTGATTTCAACCTAGAGGACCAAGCGCTAGGTACCGAAACGGCACAGTCCGGGCCCAAAAACAGGCACACAGACCCATGCAACAGAATCGAGAGGCCAGAGCCCAACTCAAACATACATGGACAGCCCATTTGCGACCAGGGAGCCAAGAGGAGACAGTGGACAAAGGAGAGTCTCTCCGATAAACGGTGCTGGGAAGCCTGCACAGCCACATGGAACACAACGAGAGTAGACCATGATGTTCCACCTGGCACACGCACCACCTGGAATGGATTAAAGCCCTGAAAGGCACACTTGAAACCGTGAAACTTGTAGGAGAAGACCTAGGCAGAGTGCTCTTTGCCATCTGTCTGAGCCGCCTATTTGGAAGAAGCCTGTCTGACTGGGCAAGGGCAGCAAAGGAGACAAGAAACAAACGGGACCACCTCACATGCAGACGCTTCTGCCCAGTCAAGGAAACCATCGACTCAATGCAAAGACAGCACAACAACTGGCAGTGGATGTTTGCAAAGCACACATCGGACAAGGGGGGAGAAGCCCAAAGATACAATCAACTCACACGTCTCCACAAGAAAAAGAACAAGCCAATGAAAACCTGGGCCAAAGAAGGACACAGAGATTTCTCCCAAGAAGATCTAAAGAGGGCCAACAGGTGCATGAAAACTTGTTCACCCTCATTAAGCCTGAGGCCAAGGCAAATCCAATCCGCAAGGACAGAGCAGCTCACCGTGGTCAGAATGGCTATAAGGAGGCAGACAGGAAACAACAAGCGTCAGAGAGGAGGTGGAGAGAAGGGAAGCCTCCTGCACTGCTGGTGGCAGTGGAAACCGGTGCAGCCACTAGGCCAAGCGGTGTGGAACTGCCTCCGAAATTTAAGAATCCATGTCCCATATGATCCAGCTATTCCTCTGGGGCGCGTTTAGCCAAAGAACTCGGAAACACTACCGCCTAAAGACATGTGCACCGCTGAGTTCACCACAGCCTTACTCCCGCTCTCCAAGACTTGGAAGCCGCCCTGGTGCCCAGCAAGGGACGAATGGAGAAGGAACATGGGCTATAGCCACACAATGGCATACCACTCAGCGGGAACAAAGGATGCAATCCAGCCATTTGTGACCACCAGAATGGCTGTGAGGGGTTTAGGGGAAGTGAAACAAGCCCCAGGGACAAAGTCAAATACCATAGGGTCTCACTTACAAGGAGAAGAAAAAACAAGCACTGACCAACAGGCGGCACTGGACATTTGATCGGGGGTGCCCAGAGGCAAAGCGGGGCAGTGGGGTAGGGTGAAGAGATGATGAGGCACAAGTGTGTGGTGAGGGCCTGTGATTCGGCTTACACTGGTGAAGAGGATGGAACCTACACGGAAGTCTAAATCGATGAGGATGTAAATCTGAAAGACATAGGATGTTCGAATGCAGGGTTATGGCAATAAATCCACCTAAAAGCAAAAATCCAAAAAGGGGTCCAGAATGACGGCATACAGCTTTGGGGGCTGAAAGAGATTAGAGAAGGTGAACTTCCAAGGATGGAAAATCACCTCAAAAGGCTTACTGATGCTACAGAAAGGTAGACCATTCCAAATACATGAAGAGGAATCCTACCAAGAGAACCTGATCCGTGCTAAGCCCAGGGACCAACAGAAAACGTTACCATCCATGCTGTTCCTACTAATCACCTTCACGAATAATCCAAACAGGCCCACATCTTCCCAATTTCAGGCCACAGGTTGGTCCAAAAGTACAAGTCAGGGCCGGCCCTGTGGTGGAGCGGGCAAGTGCCCACGTTCCGCTTGGGTGGCCCGGGCCTCACTCTTTCACAGCACGGGTGCAGATCACATTAGCACTGTTAGGGAATAGAGATTTCATGGTACGGTGCGGACAGAGGTCCTAAAGGAGTAGCAATTGTGAGGGTCCGTTCCCAATACGCACCAGAAAATGAACCGTGAGAATATTCCCATCTAGGAAGGCATCTGGTACACTTCCCCAAAGGAAGAAGGAAGGAAAACATGGGACCTGCCAAGGCGGAATTGGCAGAGTGCTAGGAGATGACACGATCATTGCGCATCAGAGGATTGCCTGGGCAACTTCAACTTGGGAGGGAGTCCAGGACTTTCTCTGGGGAAGGTCCAACCACTTGGCCATCTACCCACGACATAAGAGATAACACCCAGGGTAATCTTACAGGAAAGAGACCAGTGTCTAGAGAGAAGGGAGCAGGCCTTTCCAAGTTCGAGGAGAAAGTTAGAAACCGACAAGAGATCCAGAAAAAGGAAAACTATCCTACCTGGAAAGGGGGAGGAGTCAGACTGGTCTGAGATGGCTCTGAAACTCTGTGTGCTTGGAGGTTGTCAGGACAACTTAGCCTTCTGAGGTTCTTTATGACATCACGGTGAACATGTCCCCCAAGATGGCCGCATGGTTACAGTCTGAGGATTGGCCTAGGCTGGGCTATTAAAGGGAGACATACCCAGAAACAGCTTTGACAAACAGAAAGCGGGCACAGAAACTGGAAGAGATCAAACAGACTCTGATGCCAGGGATAAGAAAGGAATCCTTGGCAAGAAGCGAGAATAGAGGGACAAGCACTGAGAGGAGAACATTGTCATCTATTCAAATCTATGGGGAGGCCATGCTGATTCAAGCTTGAAACTTGATTGGAAACACGAGGCCGCACTTGGGCCTTATCAGACCTACAGTGTCCTTCTGCCTTAAGCATAATCCAAAGTCAAGAAGGATCTCTTGAGGACATTGAAGAGAAGAGTCGATGCCTCCTTTCCTAGGCCCCTAGCGTTCTTGGAAGATCAGTCTCACTTTCCATAGCTCTGGCGTCACGGGGGCCCACTGGCCACATGCTAATGCGTCCCAAGAGATGTCTTGGAAGCCTTGAAGGAATGGAGCCCTGCCATGCTTGGGGTAGGTCTCTTTGTTGGGAAGGGCTCTACAAGTGTGCTGAAAATCACCCTTTTCCAGAGGGCTTGGTTCCTTTGTGAAGGCTGCCCTCCCAGGCTAGAGTGCTCACTTTGGCTCCAATGAAATTCTCTCCCCCGACCTCTTGCCGTAGAAGGATTATTGATTATGTGCTTTGACGCCATATTTAAGGAAGCTGGCTGAAAATTAGAACATTACAATTCTGTTTCCAGAAAAATAAACATGCCAGGGCTGAGGATGTAGGTCAAACAAATGGCACAGCCTATAGAAATAAAGTAAGCCCGCATCTAGACGGAATCTAGGGCAAGGTCCAACGGTCAGGGGTCAAGTTCGAAACTTCCCAAATCCACAAAAGAGAAAGAAAAATATCTTTCCTGGAGCGGGGAATTCATCAGATTTGTCTAATTTGTCTCGGAAAAACATGATGTCCATGAAGGGGGTTGCCAGGACCACCTCGAACTTGGAGTTTCTGATCTCAGGATGTCAAACCAACCCAGATGACCACGGGTTCTCAGTGCTTCGTTTGACCTAGGCTAGGATAGCAAAGAGTCCTACAAGTGACCGCTGCAAATTCAAAGACAGCAACCAAGAATCACGAAAGCACTCACACCTCGGCCTAGAGAACATACGGTGATTCAAGAAATACAAAATTAATCCCTTGGACTGAAGGAGAACGGACTGATAAGCACATCTAAGGGAGATAGCTGAGAAAGACCATGACGAGTATACTGTGGAAAAGAAAAAAAGGTCCCAGAAAATGCAAGGCGAACAGATATCACACCTGAATAATCCACAATGAAAGATGTCAGTCTTTAGACAGGCTCTGCTGGAACGTTTGAAAGTCAGAGAAATTCACAAGCCAAAACACGGCAGCGAAGGTCAAACCTGGGCTCACTGGGAAGGGTGAGTTATGAGACTGCTCCAAGCGGGCTCTGAAGCCCTGTGTCCATGAAGCTTGCCAGGGCAGCAGACACACAATTATGACCAATCCTCTGACGTCACAGTGGCCCCGACAAACCACCTGGCCTCATCTACACAGTGCCAGAGCTGGGCTCAAGCAGCATACTCAAGCCCCATTGCACTCAACTGCAGGTTGCCAATGGAACATGAAAGGGGCCGGCCGGTGGTGCAGCGGTGAGGTCCGCAGCTTCTGGGTCGGTGGCCCGGGGTGGGCCGGGTGGAATCCTGGGGGTGAGCCTCCTCACCACTGCTTCAGTCATTCTGGGGCAGGCGTCCGAGGGGGTGTAGAGGCAGATGGGAAGGGACGTTACATAGGGCCAGACTTCCACAGCAAATACAGGAGCGTTGCCAGCAGATGTGAGCACAGCGATGCACTTCTGCCAAAACAGAAACAATTACAAGTTGCAAAGAATAGAAAAACGGAAGCTAAACACAAACGAACAAAAAACACAGCTGGCCAGTACGAAGAAGAAGATGTCTATGAAGAGCCTTAGCAAAACAGGTGAAAGCTATGTCAACCGAAAACTAGCAAACGTTTGGGGAAAGAAATTCAAGACGACACAAGGAAAAAGAAGGATATTCCGGGACCTAGGAATGGAAGAATTAACACACTTGAAATGTCCATAGCGGAGAAAGGAATCTCTGGATTCCATGCAATCCCAGCCAAAGTTGCAGCCATATTTGCCAGAGAGATAGAAGAGAGAATCCTAAAGTTTCCAGCCAGCAACAAGAGACCCTGAATAGGCCAAGGAATCCTCAGGAAAACGAATAAAGCAGGACGTATCACACTTTCTGATTTCAACCTAGAGGACCAAGCGCTAGGTACCGAAACGGCACAGTCCGGGCCCAAAAACAGGCACACAGACCCATGCAACAGAATCGAGAGGCCAGAGCCCAACTCAAACATACATGGACAGCCCATTTGCGACCAGGGAGCCAAGAGGAGACAGTGGACAAAGGAGAGTCTCTCCGATAAACGGTGCTGGGAAGCCTGCACAGCCACATGGAACACAACGAGAGTAGACCATGATGTTCCACCTGGCACACGCACCACCTGGAATGGATTAAAGCCCTGAAAGGCACACTTGAAACCGTGAAACTTGTAGGAGAAGACCTAGGCAGAGTGCTCTTTGCCATCTGTCTGAGCCGCCTATTTGGAAGAAGCCTGTCTGACTGGGCAAGGGCAGCAAAGGAGACAAGAAACAAACGGGACCACCTCACATGCAGACGCTTCTGCCCAGTCAAGGAAACCATCGACTCAATGCAAAGACAGCACAACAACTGGCAGTGGATGTTTGCAAAGCACACATCGGACAAGGGGGGAGAAGCCCAAAGATACAATCAACTCACACGTCTCCACAAGAAAAAGAACAAGCCAATGAAAACCTGGGCCAAAGAAGGACACAGAGATTTCTCCCAAGAAGATCTAAAGAGGGCCAACAGGTGCATGAAAACTTGTTCACCCTCATTAAGCCTGAGGCCAAGGCAAATCCAATCCGCAAGGACAGAGCAGCTCACCGTGGTCAGAATGGCTATAAGGAGGCAGACAGGAAACAACAAGCGTCAGAGAGGAGGTGGAGAGAAGGGAAGCCTCCTGCACTGCTGGTGGCAGTGGAAACCGGTGCAGCCACTAGGCCAAGCGGTGTGGAACTGCCTCCGAAATTTAAGAATCCATGTCCCATATGATCCAGCTATTCCTCTGGGGCGCGTTTAGCCAAAGAACTCGGAAACACTACCGCCTAAAGACATGTGCACCGCTGAGTTCACCACAGCCTTACTCCCGCTCTCCAAGACTTGGAAGCCGCCCTGGTGCCCAGCAAGGGACGAATGGAGAAGGAACATGGGCTATAGCCACACAATGGCATACCACTCAGCGGGAACAAAGGATGCAATCCAGCCATTTGTGACCACCAGAATGGCTGTGAGGGGTTTAGGGGAAGTGAAACAAGCCCCAGGGACAAAGTCAAATACCATAGGGTCTCACTTACAAGGAGAAGAAAAAACAAGCACTGACCAACAGGCGGCACTGGACATTTGATCGGGGGTGCCCAGAGGCAAAGCGGGGCAGTGGGGTAGGGTGAAGAGATGATGAGGCACAAGTGTGTGGTGAGGGCCTGTGATTCGGCTTACACTGGTGAAGAGGATGGAACCTACACGGAAGTCTAAATCGATGAGGATGTAAATCTGAAAGACATAGGATGTTCGAATGCAGGGTTATGGCAATAAATCCACCTAAAAGCAAAAATCCAAAAAGGGGTCCAGAATGACGGCATACAGCTTTGGGGGCTGAAAGAGATTAGAGAAGGTGAACTTCCAAGGATGGAAAATCACCTCAAAAGGCTTACTGATGCTACAGAAAGGTAGACCATTCCAAATACATGAAGAGGAATCCTACCAAGAGAACCTGATCCGTGCTAAGCCCAGGGACCAACAGAAAACGTTACCATCCATGCTGTTCCTACTAATCACCTTCACGAATAATCCAAACAGGCCCACATCTTCCCAATTTCAGGCCACAGGTTGGTCCAAAAGTACAAGTCAGGGCCGGCCCTGTGGTGGAGCGGGCAAGTGCCCACGTTCCGCTTGGGTGGCCCGGGCCTCACTCTTTCACAGCACGGGTGCAGATCACATTAGCACTGTTAGGGAATAGAGATTTCATGGTACGGTGCGGACAGAGGTCCTAAAGGAGTAGCAATTGTGAGGGTCCGTTCCCAATACGCACCAGAAAATGAACCGTGAGAATATTCCCATCTAGGAAGGCATCTGGTACACTTCCCCAAAGGAAGAAGGAAGGAAAACATGGGACCTGCCAAGGCGGAATTGGCAGAGTGCTAGGAGATGACACGATCATTGCGCATCAGAGGATTGCCTGGGCAACTTCAACTTGGGAGGGAGTCCAGGACTTTCTCTGGGGAAGGTCCAACCACTTGGCCATCTACCCACGACATAAGAGATAACACCCAGGGTAATCTTACAGGAAAGAGACCAGTGTCTAGAGAGAAGGGAGCAGGCCTTTCCAAGTTCGAGGAGAAAGTTAGAAACCGACAAGAGATCCAGAAAAAGGAAAACTATCCTACCTGGAAAGGGGGAGGAGTCAGACTGGTCTGAGATGGCTCTGAAACTCTGTGTGCTTGGAGGTTGTCAGGACAACTTAGCCTTCTGAGGTTCTTTATGACATCACGGTGAACATGTCCCCCAAGATGGCCGCATGGTTACAGTCTGAGGATTGGCCTAGGCTGGGCTATTAAAGGGAGACATACCCAGAAACAGCTTTGACAAACAGAAAGCGGGCACAGAAACTGGAAGAGATCAAACAGACTCTGATGCCAGGGATAAGAAAGGAATCCTTGGCAAGAAGCGAGAATAGAGGGACAAGCACTGAGAGGAGAACATTGTCATCTATTCAAATCTATGGGGAGGCCATGCTGATTCAAGCTTGAAACTTGATTGGAAACACGAGGCCGCACTTGGGCCTTATCAGACCTACAGTGTCCTTCTGCCTTAAGCATAATCCAAAGTCAAGAAGGATCTCTTGAGGACATTGAAGAGAAGAGTCGATGCCTCCTTTCCTAGGCCCCTAGCGTTCTTGGAAGATCAGTCTCACTTTCCATAGCTCTGGCGTCACGGGGGCCCACTGGCCACATGCTAATGCGTCCCAAGAGATGTCTTGGAAGCCTTGAAGGAATGGAGCCCTGCCATGCTTGGGGTAGGTCTCTTTGTTGGGAAGGGCTCTACAAGTGTGCTGAAAATCACCCTTTTCCAGAGGGCTTGGTTCCTTTGTGAAGGCTGCCCTCCCAGGCTAGAGTGCTCACTTTGGCTCCAATGAAATTCTCTCCCCCGACCTCTTGCCGTAGAAGGATTATTGATTATGTGCTTTGACGCCATATTTAAGGAAGCTGGCTGAAAATTAGAACATTACAATTCTGTTTCCAGAAAAATAAACATGCCAGGGCTGAGGATGTAGGTCAAACAAATGGCACAGCCTATAGAAATAAAGTAAGCCCGCATCTAGACGGAATCTAGGGCAAGGTCCAACGGTCAGGGGTCAAGTTCGAAACTTCCCAAATCCACAAAAGAGAAAGAAAAATATCTTTCCTGGAGCGGGGAATTCATCAGATTTGTCTAATTTGTCTCGGAAAAACATGATGTCCATGAAGGGGGTTGCCAGGACCACCTCGAACTTGGAGTTTCTGATCTCAGGATGTCAAACCAACCCAGATGACCACGGGTTCTCAGTGCTTCGTTTGACCTAGGCTAGGATAGCAAAGAGTCCTACAAGTGACCGCTGCAAATTCAAAGACAGCAACCAAGAATCACGAAAGCACTCACACCTCGGCCTAGAGAACATACGGTGATTCAAGAAATACAAAATTAATCCCTTGGACTGAAGGAGAACGGACTGATAAGCACATCTAAGGGAGATAGCTGAGAAAGACCATGACGAGTATACTGTGGAAAAGAAAAAAAGGTCCCAGAAAATGCAAGGCGAACAGATATCACACCTGAATAATCCACAATGAAAGATGTCAGTCTTTAGACAGGCTCTGCTGGAACGTTTGAAAGTCAGAGAAATTCACAAGCCAAAACACGGCAGCGAAGGTCAAACCTGGGCTCACTGGGAAGGGTGAGTTATGAGACTGCTCCAAGCGGGCTCTGAAGCCCTGTGTCCATGAAGCTTGCCAGGGCAGCAGACACACAATTATGACCAATCCTCTGACGTCACAGTGGCCCCGACAAACCACCTGGCCTCATCTACACAGTGCCAGAGCTGGGCTCAAGCAGCATACTCAAGCCCCATTGCACTCAACTGCAGGTTGCCAATGGAACATGAAAGGGGCCGGCCGGTGGTGCAGCGGTGAGGTCCGCAGCTTCTGGGTCGGTGGCCCGGGGTGGGCCGGGTGGAATCCTGGGGGTGAGCCTCCTCACCACTGCTTCAGTCATTCTGGGGCAGGCGTCCGAGGGGGTGTAGAGGCAGATGGGAAGGGACGTTACATAGGGCCAGACTTCCACAGCAAATACAGGAGCGTTGCCAGCAGATGTGAGCACAGCGATGCACTTCTGCCAAAACAGAAACAATTACAAGTTGCAAAGAATAGAAAAACGGAAGCTAAACACAAACGAACAAAAAACACAGCTGGCCAGTACGAAGAAGAAGATGTCTATGAAGAGCCTTAGCAAAACAGGTGAAAGCTATGTCAACCGAAAACTAGCAAACGTTTGGGGAAAGAAATTCAAGACGACACAAGGAAAAAGAAGGATATTCCGGGACCTAGGAATGGAAGAATTAACACACTTGAAACGTCCATAGCGGAGAAAGGAATCTCTGGATTCCATGCAATCCCAGCCAAAGTTGCAGCCATATTTGCCAGAGAGATAGAAGAGAGAATCCTAAAGTTTCCAGCCAGCAACAAGAGACCCTGAATAGGCCAAGGAATCCTCAGGAAAACGAATAAAGCAGGACGTATCACACTTTCTGATTTCAACCTAGAGGACGAAGCGCTAGGTACCGAAACGGCACAGTCCGGGCCCAAAAACAGGCACACAGACCCATGCAACAGAATCGAGAGGCCAGAGCCCAACTCAAACATACATGGACAGCCCATTTGCGACCAGGGAGCCAAGAGGAGACAGTGGACAAAGGAGAGTCTCTCCGATAAACGGTGCTGGGAAGCCTGCACAGCCACATGGAACACAACGAGAGTAGACCATGATGTTCCACCTGGCACACGCACCACCTGGAATGGATTAAAGCCCTGAATGGCACACTTGAAACCGTGAAACTTGTAGGAGAAGACCTAGGCAGAGTGCTCTTTGCCATCTGTCTGAGCCGCCTATTTGGAAGAAGCCTGTCTGACTGGGCAAGGGCAGCAAAGGAGACAAGAAACAAACGGGACCACCTCACATGCAGACGCTTCTGCCCAGTCAAGGAAACCATCGACTCAATGCAAAGACAGCACAACAACTGGCAGTGGATGTTTGCAAAGCACACATCGGACAAGGGGGGAGAAGCCCAAAGATACAATCAACTCACACGTCTCCACAAGAAAAAGAACAAGCCAATGAAAACCTGGGCCAAAGAAGGACACAGAGATTTCTCCCAAGAAGATCTAAAGAGGGCCAACAGGTGCATGAAAACTTGTTCACCCTCATTAAGCCTGAGGCCAAGGCAAATCCAATCCGCAAGGACAGAGCAGCTCACCGTGGTCAGAATGGCTATAAGGAGGCAGACAGGAAACAACAAGCGTCAGAGAGGAGGTGGAGAGAAGGGAAGCCTCCTGCACTGCTGGTGGCAGTGGAAACCGGTGCAGCCACTAGGCCAAGCGGTGTGGAACTGCCTCCGAAATTTAAGAATCCATGTCCCATATGATCCAGCTATTCCTCTGGGGCGCGTTTAGCCAAAGAACTCGGAAACACTACCGCCTAAAGACATGTGCACCGCTGAGTTCAGCACAGCCTTACTCCCGCTCTCCAAGACTTGGAAGCCGCCCTGGTGCCCAGCAAGGGACGAATGGAGAAGGAACATGGGCTATAGCCACACAATGGCATACCACTCAGCGGGAACAAAGGATGCAATCCAGCCATTTGTGACCACCAGAATGGCTGTGAGGGGTTTAGGGGAAGTGAAACAAGCCCCAGGGACAAAGTCAAATACCGTAGGGTCTCACTTACAAGGAGAAGAAAAAACAAGCACTGACCAACAGGCGGCACTGGACATTTGATCGGGGGTGCCCAGAGGCAAAGCGGGGCGGTGGGGTAGGGTGAAGAGATGATGAGGCACAAGTGTGTGGTGAGGGCCTGTGATTCGGCTTACACTGGTGAAGAGGATGGAACCTACACGGAAGTCTAAATCGATGAGGATGTAAATCTGAAAGACATAGGATGTTCGAATGCAGGGTTATGGCAATAAATCCACCTAAAAGCAAAAATCCAAAAAGGGGTCCAGAATGACGGCATACAGCTTTGGGGGCTGAAAGAGATTAGAGAAGGTGAACTTCCAAGGATGGAAAATCACCTCAAAAGGCTTACTGATGCTACAGAAAGGTAGACCATTCCAAATACATGAAGAGGAATCCTACCAAGAGAACCTGATCCGTGCTAAGCCCAGGGACCAACGGAAAACGTTACCATCCATGCTGTTCCTACTAATCACCTTCACGAATAATCCAAACAGGCCCACATCTTCCCAATTTCAGGCCACAGGTTGGTCCAAAAGTACAAGTCAGGGCCGGGCCTGTGGTGGAGCGGGCAAGTGCCCACGTTCCGCTTGGGTGGCCCGGGCCTCACTCTTTCACAGCACGGGTGCAGATCACATTAGCACTGTTAGGGAATAGAGATTTCATGGTACGGTGCGGACAGAGGTCCTAAAGAAGTAGCAATTGTGAGGGTCCGTTCTCAATACGCACCAGAAAAAGAACCGTGAGAATATTCCAATCTAGGAAGGCATCTGGTACACTTCCCCAAAGGAAGAAGGAAGGAAAACATGGGACCTGCCAAGGCGGAATTGGCAGAGTGCTAGGAGATGACACGATCATTGCGCATCAGAGGATTGCCTGGGCATCTTCAACTTGGGAGGGAGTCCAGGACTTTCTCTGGGGAAGGTCCAACCACTTGGCCATCTACCCACGACATAAGAGATAACACCCAGGGTAATCTTACAGGAAAGAGACCAGTGTCTAGAGAGAAGGGAGCAGGCCTTTCCAAGTTCGAGGAGAAAGTTAGAAACCGACAAGACATCCAGAAAAAGGAAAACTATCCTACCTGGAAAGGGGGAGGAGTCAGACTGGTCTGAGATGGCTCTGAAACTCTGTGTGCTTGGAGGTTGTCAGGACAACTTAGCCTTCTGAGGTTCTTTATGACATCACGGTGAACATGTCCCCCAAGATGGCCGCATGGTTACAGTCTGAGGATTGGCCTAGGCTGGGCTATTAAAGGGAGACATACCCAGAAACAGCTTTGACAAACAGAAAGCGGGCACAGAAACTGGAAGAGATCAAACAGACTCTGATGCCAGGGATAAGAAAGGAATCCTTGGCAAGAAGCGAGAATAGAGGGACAAGCACTGAGAGGAGAACATTGTCATCTATTCAAATCTATGGGGAGGCCATGCTGATTCAAGCTTGAAACTTGATTGGAAACACGAGGCCGCACTTGGGCCTTATCAGACCTACAGTGTCCTTCTGCCTTAAGCATAATCCAAAGTCAAGAAGGATCTCTTGAGGACATTGAAGAGAAGAGTCGATGCCTCCTTTCCTAGGCCCCTAGCGTTCTTGGAAGATCAGTCTCACTTTCCATAGCTCTGGCGTCACGGGGGCCCACTGGCCACATGCTAATGCGTCCCAAGAGATGTCTTGGAAGCCTTGAAGGAATGGAGCCCTGCCATGCTTGGGGTAGGTCTCTTTGTTGGGAAGGGCTCTACAAGTGTGCTGAAAATCACCCTTTTCCAGAGGGCTTGGTTCCTTTGTGAAGGCTGCCCTCCCAGGCTAGAGTGCTCACTTTGGCTCCAATGAAATTCTCTCCCCCGACCTCTTGCCGTAGAAGGATTATTGATTATGTGCTTTGACGCCATATGGAAGGAAGCTGGCTGAAAATTAGAACATTACAATTCTGTTTCCAGAAAAATAAACATGCCAGGGCTGAGGATGTAGGTCAAACAAATGGCACAGCCTATAGAAATAAAGTAAGCCCGCATCTAGACGGAATCTAGGGCAAGGTCCAACGGTCAGGGGTCAAGTTCGAAACTTCCCAAATCCACAAAAGAGAAAGAAAAATATCTTTCCTGGAGCGGGGAATTCATCAGATTTGTCTAATTTGTCTCGGAAAAACATGATGTCCATGAAGGGGGTTGCCAGGACCACCTCGAATTTGGAGTTTCTGATCTCAGGATGTCAAACCAACCCAGATGACCACGGGTTCTCAGTGCTTCGTTTGACCTAGGCTAGGATAGCAAAGAGTCCTACAAGTGACCGCTGCAAATTCAAAGACAGCAACCAAGAATCACGAAAGCACTCACACCTCGGCCTAGAGAACATACGGTGATTCAAGAAATACAAAATTAATCCCTTGGACTGAAGGAGAACGGACTGATAAGCACATCTAAGGGAGATAGCTGAGAAAGACCATGACGAGTATACTGTGGAAAAGAAAAAAAGGTCCCAGAAAATGCAAGGCGAACAGATATCACACCTGAATAATCCACAATGAAAGATGTCAGTCTTTAGACAGGCTCTGCTGGAACGTTTGAAAGTCAGAGAAATTCACAAGCCAAAACACGGCAGCGAAGGTCAAACCTGGGCTCACTGGGAAGGGTGAGTTATGAGACTGCTCCAAGCGGGCTCTGAAGCCCTGTGTCCATGAAGCTTGCCAGGGCAGCAGACACACAATTATGACCAATCCTCTGACGTCACAGTGGCCCCGACAAACCACCTGGCCTCATCTACACAGTGCCAGAGCTGGGCTCAAGCAGCATACTCAAGCCCCATTGCACTCAACTGCAGGTTGCCAATGGAACATGAAAGGGGCCGGCCGGGTGGAATCCTGGGGGTGAGCCTCCTCACCACTGCTTCAGTCATTCTGGGGCAGGCGTCCGAGGGGGTGTAGAGGCAGATGGGAAGGGACGTTACATAGGGCCAGACTTCCACAGCAAATACAGGAGCGTTGCCAGCAGATGTGAGCACAGCGATGCACTTCTGCCAAAACAGAAACAATTACAAGTTGCAAAGAATAGAAAAACGGAAGCTAAACACAAACGAACAAAAAACACAGCTGGCCAGTACGAAGAAGAAGATGTCTATGAAGAGCCTTAGCAAAACAGGTGAAAGCTATGTCAACCGAAAACTAGCAAACGTTTGGGGAAAGAAATTCAAGACGACACAAGGAAAAAGAAGGATATTCCGGGACCTAGGAATGGAAGAATTAACACACTTGAAACGTCCATAGCGGAGAAAGGAATCTCTGGATTCCATGCAATCCCAGCCAAAGTTGCAGCCATATTTGCCAGAGAGATAGAAGAGAGAATCCTAAAGTTTCCAGCCAGCAACAAGAGACCCTGAATAGGCCAAGGAATCCTCAGGAAAACGAATAAAGCAGGACGTATCACACTTTCTGATTTCAACCTAGAGGACGAAGCGCTAGGTACCGAAACGGCACAGTCCGGGCCCAAAAACAGGCACACAGACCCATGCAACAGAATCGAGAGGCCAGAGCCCAACTCAAACATACATGGACAGCCCATTTGCGACCAGGGAGCCAAGAGGAGACAGTGGACAAAGGAGAGTCTCTCCGATAAACGGTGCTGGGAAGCCTGCACAGCCACATGGAACACAACGAGAGTAGACCATGATGTTCCACCTGGCACACGCACCACCTGGAATGGATTAAAGCCCTGAAAGGCACACTTGAAACCGTGAAACTTGTAGGAGAAGACCTAGGCAGAGTGCTCTTTGCCATCTGTCTGAGCCGCCTATTTGGAAGAAGCCTGTCTGACTGGGCAAGGGCAGCAAAGGAGACAAGAAACAAACGGGACCACCTCACATGCAGACGCTTCTGCCCAGTCAAGGAAACCATCGACTCAATGCAAAGACAGCACAACAACTGGGAGTGGATGTTTGCAAAGCACACATCGGACAAGGGGGGAGAAGCCCAAAGATACAATCAACTCACACGTCTCCACAAGAAAAAGAACAAGCCAATGAAAACCTGGGCCAAAGAAGGACACAGAGATTTCTCCCAAGAAGATCTAAAGAGGGCCAACAGGTGCATGAAAACTTGTTCACCCTCATTAAGCCTGAGGCCAAGGCAAATCCAATCCGCAAGGACAGAGCAGCTCACCGTGGTCAGAATGGCTATAAGGAGGCAGACAGGAAACAACAAGCGTCAGAGAGGAGGTGGAGAGAAGGGAAGCCTCCTGCACTGCTGCTGGCAGTGGAAACCGGTGCAGCCACTAGGCCAAGCGGTGTGGAACTGCCTCCGAAATTTAAGAATCCATGTCCCATATGATCCAGCTATTCCTCTGGGGCGCGTTTAGCCAAAGAACTCGGAAACACTACCGCCTAAAGACATGTGCACCGCTGAGTTCAGCACAGCCTTACTCCCGCTCTCCAAGACTTGGAAGCCGCCCTGGTGCCCAGCAAGGGACGAATGGAGAAGGAACATGGGCTATAGCCACACAATGGCATACCACTCAGCGGGAACAAAGGATGCAATCCAGCCATTTGTGACCACCAGAATGGCTGTGAGGGGTTTAGGGGAAGTGAAACAAGCCCCAGGGACAAAGTCAAATACCGTAGGGTCTCACTTACAAGGAGAAGAAAAAACAAGCACTGACCAACAGGCGGCACTGGACATTTGATCGGGGGTGCCCAGAGGCAAAGCGGGGCGGTGGGGTAGGGTGAAGAGATGATGAGGCACAAGTGTGTGGTGAGGGCCTGTGATTCGGCTTACACTGGTGAAGAGGATGGAACCTACACGGAAGTCTAAATCGATGAGGATGTAAATCTGAAAGACATAGGATGTTCGAATGCAGGGTTATGGCAATAAATCCACCTAAAAGCAAAAATCCAAAAAGGGGTCCAGAATGACGGCATACAGCTTTGGGGGCTGAAAGAGATTAGAGAAGGTGAACTTCCAAGGATGGAAAATCACCTCAAAAGGCTTACTGATGCTACAGAAAGGTAGACCATTCCAAATACATGAAGAGGAATCCTACCAAGAGAACCTGATCCGTGCTAAGCCCAGGGACCAACGGAAAACGTTACCATCCATGCTGTTCCTACTAATCACCTTCACGAATAATCCAAACAGGCCCACATCTTCCCAATTTCAGGCCACAGGTTGGTCCCAAAGTACAAGTCAGGGCCGGGCCTGTGGTGGAGCGGGCAAGTGCCCACGTTCCGCTTGGGTGGCCCGGGCCTCACTCTTTCACAGCACGGGTGCAGATCACATTAGCACTGTTAGGGAATAGAGATTTCATGGTACGGTGCGGACAGAGGTCCTAAAGAAGTAGCAATTGTGAGGGTCCGTTCTCAATACGCACCAGAAAAAGAACCGTGAGAATATTCCAATCTAGGAAGGCATCTGGTACACTTCCCCAAAGGAAGAAGGAAGGAAAACATGGGACCTGCCAAGGCGGAATTGGCAGAGTGCTAGGAGATGACAGGATCATTGCGCATCAGAGGATTGCCTGGGCATCTTCAACTTGGGAGGGAGTCCAGGACTTTCTCTGGGGAAGGTCCAACCACTTGGCCATCTACCCACGACATAAGAGATAACACCCAGGGTAATCTTACAGGAAAGAGACCAGTGTCTAGAGAGAAGGGAGCAGGCCTTTCCAAGTTCGAGGAGAAAGTTAGAAACCGACAAGACATCCAGAAAAAGGAAAACTATCCTACCTGGAAAGGGGGAGGAGTCAGACTGGTGTGAGATGGCTCTGAAACTCTGTGTGCTTGGAGGTTGTCAGGACAACTTAGCCTTCTGAGGTTCTTTATGACATCACGGTGAACATGTCCCCCAAGATGGCCGCATGGTTACAGTCTGAGGATTGGCCTAGGCTGGGCTATTAAAGGGAGACATACCCAGAAACAGCTTTGACAAACAGAAAGCGGGCACAGAAACTGGAAGAGATCAAACAGACTCTGATGCCAGGGATAAGAAAGGAATCCTTGGCAAGAAGCGAGAATAGAGGGACAAGCACTGAGAGGAGAACATTGTCATCTATTCAAATCTATGGGGAGGCCATGCTGATTCAAGCTTGAAACTTGATTGGAAACACGAGGCCGCACTTGGGCCTTATCAGACCTACAGTGTCCTTCTGCCTTAAGCATAATCCAAAGTCAAGAAGGATCTCTTGAGGACATTGAAGAGAAGAGTCGATGCCTCCTTTCCTAGGCCCCTAGCGTTCTTGGAAGATCAGTCTCACTTTCCATAGCTCTGGCGTCACGGGGGCCCACTGGCCACATGCTAATGCGTCCCAAGAGATGTCTTGGAAGCCTTGAAGGAATGGAGCCCTGCCATGCTTGGGGTAGGTCTCTTTGTTGGGAAGGGCTCTACAAGTGTGCTGAAAATCACCCTTTTCCAGAGGGCTTGGTTCCTTTGTGAAGGCTGCCCTCCCAGGCTAGAGTGCTCACTTTGGCTCCAATGAAATTCTCTCCCCCGACCTCTTGCCGTAGAAGGATTATTGATTATGTGCTTTGACGCCATATGGAAGGAAGCTGGCTGAAAATTAGAACATTACAATTCTGTTTCCAGAAAAATAAACATGCCAGGGCTGAGGATGTAGGTCAAACAAATGGCACAGCCTATAGAAATAAAGTAAGCCCGCATCTAGACGGAATCTAGGGCAAGGTCCAACGGTCAGGGGTCAAGTTCGAAACTTCCCAAATCCACAAAAGAGAAAGAAAAATATCTTTCCTGGAGCGGGGAATTCATCAGATTTGTCTAATTTGTCTCGGAAAAACATGATGTCCATGAAGGGGGTTGCCAGGACCACCTCGAATTTGGAGTTTCTGATCTCAGGATGTCAAACCAACCCAGATGACCACGGGTTCTCAGTGCTTCGTTTGACCTAGGCTAGGATAGCAAAGAGTCCTACAAGTGACCGCTGCAAATTCAAAGACAGCAACCAAGAATCACGAAAGCACTCACACCTCGGCCTAGAGAACATACGGTGATTCAAGAAATACAAAATTAATCCCTTGGACTGAAGGAGAACGGACTGATAAGCACATCTAAGGGAGATAGCTGAGAAAGACCATGACGAGGATACTGTGGAAAAGAAAACAAGGTCCCAGAAAATGCAAGGCGAACAGATATCACACCTGAATAATCCACAATGAAAGATGTCAGTCTTTAGACAGGCTCTGCTGGAACGTTTGAAAGTCAGAGAAATTCACAAGCCAAAACACGGCAGCGAAGGTCAAACCTGGGCTCACTGGGAAGGGTGAGTTATGAGACTGCTCCAAGCGGGCTCTGAAGCCCTGTGTCCATGAAGCTTGCCAGGGCAGCAGACACACAATTATGACCAATCCTCTGACGTCACAGTGGCCCCGACAAACCACCTGGCCTCATCTACACAGTGCCAGAGCTGGGCTCAAGCAGCATACTCAAGCCCCATTGCACTCAACTGCAGGTTGCCAATGGAACATGAAAGGGGCCGGCCGGTGGTGCAGCGGTGAGGTCCGCAGCTTCTGGGTCGGTGGCCCGGGGTGGGCCGGGTGGAATCCTGGGGGTGAGCCTCCTCACCACTGCTTCAGTCATTCTGGGGCAGGCGTCCGAGGGGGTGTAGAGGCAGATGGGAAGGGACGTTACATAGGGCCAGACTTCCACAGCAAATACAGGAGCGTTGCCAGCAGATGTGAGCACAGCGATGCACTTCTGCCAAAACAGAAACAATTACAAGTTGCAAAGAATAGAAAAACGGAAGCTAAACACAAACGAACAAAAAACACAGCTGGCCAGTACGAAGAAGAAGATGTCTATGAAGAGCCTTAGCAAAACAGGTGAAAGCTATGTCAACCGAAAACTAGCAAACGTTTGGGGAAAGAAATTCAAGACGACACAAGGAAAAAGAAGGATATTCCGGGACCTAGGAATGGAAGAATTAACACACTTGAAACGTCCATAGCGGAGAAAGGAATCTCTGGATTCCATGCAATCCCAGCCAAAGTTGCAGCCATATTTGCCAGAGAGATAGAAGAGAGAATCCTAAAGTTTCCAGCCAGCAACAAGAGACCCTGAATAGGCCAAGGAATCCTCAGGAAAACGAATAAAGCAGGACGTATCACACTTTCTGATTTCAACCTAGAGGACGAAGCGCTAGGTACCGAAACGGCACAGTCCGGGCCCAAAAACAGGCACACAGACCCATGCAACAGAATCGAGAGGCCAGAGCCCAACTCAAACATACATGGACAGCCCATTTGCGACCAGGGAGCCAAGAGGAGACAGTGGACAAAGGAGAGTCTCTCCGATAAACGGTGCTGGGAAGCCTGAACAGCCACATGGAACACAACGAGAGTAGACCATGATGTTCCACCTGGCACACGCACCACCTGGAATGGATTAAAGCCCTGAATGGCACACTTGAAACCGTGAAACTTGTAGGAGAAGACCTAGGCAGAGTGCTCTTTGCCATCTGTCTGAGCCGCCTATTGGGAAGAAGCCTGTCTGACTGGGCAAGGGCAGCAAAGGAGACAAGAAACAAACGGGACCACCTCACATGCAGACGCTTCTGCCCAGTCAAGGAAACCATCGACTCAATGCAAAGACAGCACAACAACTGGCAGTGGATGTTTGCAAAGCACACATCGGACAAGGGGGGAGAAGCCCAAAGATACAATCAACTCACACGTCTCCACAAGAAAAAGAACAAGCCAATGAAAACCTGGGCCAAAGAAGGACACAGAGATTTCTCCCAAGAAGATCTAAAGAGGGCCAACAGGTGCATGAAAACTTGTTCACCCTCATTAAGCCTGAGGCCAAGGCAAATCCAATCCGCAAGGACAGAGCAGCTCACCGTGGTCAGAATGGCTATAAGGAGGCAGACAGGAAACAACAAGCGTCAGAGAGGAGGTGGAGAGAAGGGAAGCCTCCTGCACTGCTGGTGGCAGTGGAAACCGGTGCAGCCACTAGGCCAAGCGGTGTGGAACTGCCTCCGAAATTTAAGAATCCATGTCCCATATGATCCAGCTATTCCTCTGGGGCGCGTTTAGCCAAAGAACTCGGAAACACTACCGCCTAAAGACATGTGCACCGCTGAGTTCAGCACAGCCTTACTCCCGCTCTCCAAGACTTGGAAGCCGCCCTGGTGCCCAGCAAGGGACGAATGGAGAAGGAACATGGGCTATAGCCACACAATGGCATACCACTCAGCGGGAACAAAGGATGCAATCCAGCCATTTGTGACCACCAGAATGGCTGTGAGGGGTTTAGGGGAAGTGAAACAAGCCCCAGGGACAAAGTCAAATACCGTAGGGTCTCACTTACAAGGAGAAGAAAAAACAAGCACTGACCAACAGGCGGCACTGGACATTTGATCGGGGGTGCCCAGAGGCAAAGCGGGGCGGTGGGGTAGGGTGAAGAGATGATGAGGCACAAGTGTGTGGTGAGGGCCTGTGATTCGGCTTACACTGGTGAAGAGGATGGAACCTACACGGAAGTCTAAATCGATGAGGATGTAAATCTGAAAGACATAGGATGTTCGAATGCAGGGTTATGGCAATAAATCCACCTAAAAGCAAAAATCCAAAAAGGGGTCCAGAATGACGGCATACAGCTTTGGGGGCTGAAAGAGATTAGAGAAGGTGAACTTCCAAGGATGGAAAATCACCTCAAAAGGCTTACTGATGCTACAGAAAGGTAGACCATTCCAAATACATGAAGAGGAATCCTACCAAGAGAACCTGATCCGTGCTAAGCCCAGGGACCAACGGAAAACGTTACCATCCATGCTGTTCCTACTAATCACCTTCACGAATAATCCAAACAGGCCCACATCTTCCCAATTTCAGGCCACAGGTTGGTCCAAAAGTACAAGTCAGGGCCGGGCCTGTGGTGGAGCGGGCAAGTGCCCACGTTCCGCTTGGGTGGCCCGGGCCTCACTCTTTCACAGCACGGGTGCAGATCACATTAGCACTGTTAGGGAATAGAGATTTCATGGTACGGTGCGGACAGAGGTCCTAAAGAAGTAGCAATTGTGAGGGTCCGTTCTCAATACGCACCAGAAAAAGAACCGTGAGAATATTCCAATCTAGGAAGGCATCTGGTACACTTCCCCAAAGGAAGAAGGAAGGAAAACATGGGACCTGCCAAGGCGGAATTGGCAGAGTGCTAGGAGATGACACGATCATTGCGCATCAGAGGATTGCCTGGGCATCTTCAACTTGGGAGGGAGTCCAGGACTTTCTCTGGGGAAGGTCCAACCACTTGGCCATCTACCCACGACATAAGAGATAACACCCAGGGTAATCTTACAGGAAAGAGACCAGTGTCTAGAGAGAAGGGAGCAGGCCTTTCCAAGTTCGAGGAGAAAGTTAGAAACCGACAAGAGATCCAGAAAAAGGAAAACTATCCTACCTGGAAAGGGGGAGGAGTCAGACTGGTCTGAGATGGCTCTGAAACTCTGTGTGCTTGGAGGTTGTCAGGACAACTTAGCCTTCTGAGGTTCTTTATGACATCACGGTGAACATGTCCCCCAAGATGGCCGCATGGTTACAGTCTGAGGATTGGCCTAGGCTGGGCTATTAAAGGGAGACATACCCAGAAACAGCTTTGACAAACAGAAAGCGGGCACAGAAACTGGAAGAGATCAAACAGACTCTGATGCCAGGGATAAGAAAGGAATCCTTGGCAAGAAGCGAGAATAGAGGGACAAGCACTGAGAGGAGAACATTGTCATCTATTCAAATCTATGGGGAGGCCATGCTGATTCAAGCTTGAAACTTGATTGGAAACACGAGGCCGCACTTGGGCCTTATCAGACCTACAGTGTCCTTCTGCCTTAAGCATAATCCAAAGTCAAGAAGGATCTCTTGAGGACATTGAAGAGAAGAGTCGATGCCTCCTTTCCTAGGCCCCTAGCGTTCTTGGAAGATCAGTCTCACTTTCCATAGCTCTGGCGTCACGGGGGCCCACTGGCCACATGCTAATGCGTCCCAAGAGATGTCTTGGAAGCCTTGAAGGAATGGAGCCCTGCCATGCTTGGGGTAGGTCTCTTTGTTGGGAAGGGCTCTACAAGTGTGCTGAAAATCACCCTTTTCCAGAGGGCTTGGTTCCTTTGTGAAGGCTGCCCTCCCAGGCTAGAGTGCTCACTTTGGCTCCAATGAAATTCTCTCCCCCGACCTCTTGCCGTAGAAGGATTATTGATTATGTGCTTTGACGCCATATGGAAGGAAGCTGGCTGAAAATTAGAACATTACAATTCTGTTTCCAGAAAAATAAACATGCCAGGGCTGAGGATGTAGGTCAAACAAATGGCACAGCCTATAGAAATAAAGTAAGCCCGCATCTAGACGGAATCTAGGGCAAGGTCCAACGGTCAGGGGTCAAGTTCGAAACTTCCCAAATCCACAAAAGAGAAAGAAAAATATCTTTCCTGGAGCGGGGAATTCATCAGATTTGTCTAATTTGTCTCGGAAAAACATGATGTCCATGAAGGGGGTTGCCAGGACCACCTCGAATTTGGAGTTTCTGATCTCAGGATGTCAAACCAACCCAGATGACCACGGGTTCTCAGTGCTTCGTTTGACCTAGGCTAGGATAGCAAAGAGTCCTACAAGTGACCGCTGCAAATTCAAAGACAGCAACCAAGAATCACGAAAGCACTCACACCTCGGCCTAGAGAACATACGATGATTCAAGAAATACAAAATTAATCCCTTGGACTGAAGGAGAACGGACTGATAAGCACATCTAAGGGAGATAGCTGAGAAAGACCATGACGAGGATACTGTGGAAAAGAAAACAAGGTCCCAGAAAATGCAAGGCGAACAGATATCACACCTGAATAATCCACAATGAAAGATGTCAGTCTTTAGACAGGCTCTGCTGGAACGTTTGAAAGTCAGAGAAATTCACAAGCCAAAACACGGCAGCGAAGGTCAAACCTGGGCTCACTGGGAAGGGTGAGTTATGAGACTGCTCCAAGCGGGCTCTGAAGCCCTGTGTCCATGAAGCTTGCCAGGGCAGCAGACACACAATTATGACCAATCCTCTGACGTCACAGTGGCCCCGACAAACCACCTGGCCTCATCTACACAGTGCCAGAGCTGGGCTCAAGCAGCATACTCAAGCCCCATTGCACTCAACTGCAGGTTGCCAATGGAACATGAAAGGGGCCGGCCGGTGGTGCAGCGGTGAGGTCCGCAGCTTCTGGGTCGGTGGCCCGGGGTGGGCCGGGTGGAATCCTGGGGGTGAGCCTCCTCACCACTGCTTCAGTCATTCTGGGGCAGGCGTCCGAGGGGGTGTAGAGGCAGATGGGAAGGGACGTTACATAGGGCCAGACTTCCACAGCAAATACAGGAGCGTTGCCAGCAGATGTGAGCACAGCGATGCACTTCTGCCAAAACAGAAACAATTACAAGTTGCAAAGAATAGAAAAACGGAAGCTAAACACAAACGAACAAAAAACACAGCTGGCCAGTACGAAGAAGAAGATGTCTATGAAGAGCCTTAGCAAAACAGGTGAAAGCTATGTCAACCGAAAACTAGCAAACGTTTGGGGAAAGAAATTCAAGACGACACAAGGAAAAAGAAGGATATTCCGGGACCTAGGAATGGAAGAATTAACACACTTGAAACGTCCATAGCGGAGAAAGGAATCTCTGGATTCCATGCAATCCCAGCCAAAGTTGCAGCCATATTTGCCAGAGAGATAGAAGAGAGAATCCTAAAGTTTCCAGCCAGCAACAAGAGACCCTGAATAGGCCAAGGAATCCTCAGGAAAACGAATAAAGCAGGACGTATCACACTTTCTGATTTCAACCTAGAGGACGAAGCGCTAGGTACCGAAACGGCACAGTCCGGGCCCAAAAACAGGCACACAGACCCATGCAACAGAATCGAGAGGCCAGAGCCCAACTCAAACATACATGGACAGCCCATTTGCGACCAGGGAGCCAAGAGGAGACAGTGGACAAAGGAGAGTCTCTCCGATAAACGGTGCTGGGAAGCCTACACAGCCACATGGAACACAACGAGAGTAGACCATGATGTTCCACCTGGCACACGCACCACCTGGAATGGATTAAAGCCCTGAATGGCACACTTGAAACCGTGAAACTTGTAGGAGAAGACCTAGGCAGAGTGCTCTTTGCCATCTGTCTGAGCCGCCTATTGGGAAGAAGCCTGTCTGACTGGGCAAGGGCAGCAAAGGAGACAAGAAACAAACGGGACCACCTCACATGCAGACGCTTCTGCCCAGTCAAGGAAACCATCGACTCAATGCAAAGACAGCACAACAACTGGCAGTGGATGTTTGCAAAGCACACATCGGACAAGGGGGGAGAAGCCCAAAGATACAATCAACTCACACGTCTCCACAAGAAAAAGAACAAGCCAATGAAAACCTGGGCCAAAGAAGGACACAGAGATTTCTCCCAAGAAGATCTAAAGAGGGCCAACAGGTGCATGAAAACTTGTTCACCCTCATTAAGCCTGAGGCCAAGGCAAATCCAATCCGCAAGGACAGAGCAGCTCACCGTGGTCAGAATGGCTATAAGGAGGCAGACAGGAAACAACAAGCGTCAGAGAGGAGGTGGAGAGAAGGGAAGCCTCCTGCACTGCTGGTGGCAGTGGAAACCGGTGCAGCCACTAGGCCAAGCGGTGTGGAACTGCCTCCGAAATTTAAGAATCCATGTCCCATATGATCCAGCTATTCCTCTGGGGCGCGTTTAGCCAAAGAACTCGGAAACACTACCGCCTAAAGACATGTGCACCGCTGAGTTCACCACAGCCTTACTCCCGCTCTCCAAGACTTGGAAGCCGCCCTGGTGCCCAGCAAGGGACGAATGGAGAAGGAACATGGGCTATAGCCACACAATGGCATACCACTCAGCGGGAACAAAGGATGCAATCCAGCCATTTGTGACCACCAGAATGGCTGTGAGGGGTTTAGGGGAAGTGAAACAAGCCCCAGGGACAAAGTCAAATACCGTAGGGTCTCACTTACAAGGAGAAGAAAAAACAAGCACTGACCAACAGGCGGCACTGGACATTTGATCGGGGGTGCCCAGAGGCAAAGCGGGGCGGTGGGGTAGGGTGAAGAGATGATGAGGCACAAGTGTGTGGTGAGGGCCTGTGATTCGGCTTACACTGGTGAAGAGGATGGAACCTACACGGAAGTCTAAATCGATGAGGATGTAAATCTGAAAGACATAGGATGTTCGAATGCAGGGTTATGGCAATAAATCCACCTAAAAGCAAAAATCCAAAAAGGGGTCCAGAATGACGGCATACAGCTTTGGGGGCTGAAAGAGATTAGAGAAGGTGAACTTCCAAGGATGGAAAATCACCTCAAAAGGCTTACTGATGCTACAGAAAGGTAGACCATTCCAAATACATGAAGAGGAATCCTACCAAGAGAACCTGATCCGTGCTAAGCCCAGGGACCAACGGAAAACGTTACCATCCATGCTGTTCCTACTAATCACCTTCACGAATAATCCAAACAGGCCCACATCTTCCCAATTTCAGGCCACAGGTTGGTCCAAAAGTACAAGTCAGGGCCGGGCCTGTGGTGGAGCGGGCAAGTGCCCACGTTCCGCTTGGGTGGCCCGGGCCTCACTCTTTCACAGCACGGGTGCAGATCACATTAGCACTGTTAGGGAATAGAGATTTCATGGTACGGTGCGGACAGAGGTCCTAAAGAAGTAGCAATTGTGAGGGTCCGTTCTCAATACGCACCAGAAAAAGAACCGTGAGAATATTCCAATCTAGGAAGGCATCTGGTACACTTCCCCAAAGGAAGAAGGAAGGAAAACATGGGACCTGCCAAGGCGGAATTGGCAGAGTGCTAGGAGATGACAGGATCATTGCGCATCAGAGGATTGCCTGGGCATCTTCAACTTGGGAGGGAGTCCAGGACTTTCTCTGGGGAAGGTCCAACCACTTGGCCATCTACCCACGACATAAGAGATAACACCCAGGGTAATCTTACAGGAAAGAGACCAGTGTCTAGAGAGAAGGGAGCAGGCCTTTCCAAGTTCGAGGAGAAAGTTAGAAACCGACAAGACATCCAGAAAAAGGAAAACTATCCTACCTGGAAAGGGGGAGGAGTCAGACTGGTCTGAGATGGCTCTGAAACTCTGTGTGCTTGGAGGTTGTCAGGACAACTTAGCCTTCTGAGGTTCTTTATGACATCACGGTGAACATGTCCCCCAAGATGGCCGCATGGTTACAGTCTGAGGATTGGCCTAGGCTGGGCTATTAAAGGGAGACATACCCAGAAACAGCTTTGACAAACAGAAAGCGGGCACAGAAACTGGAAGAGATCAAACAGACTCTGATGCCAGGGATAAGAAAGGAATCCTTGGCAAGAAGCGAGAATAGAGGGACAAGCACTGAGAGGAGAACATTGTCATCTATTCAAATCTATGGGGAGGCCATGCTGATTCAAGCTTGAAACTTGATTGGAAACACGAGGCCGCACTTGGGCCTTATCAGACCTACAGTGTCCTTCTGCCTTAAGCATAATCCAAAGTCAAGAAGGATCTCTTGAGGACATTGAAGAGAAGAGTCGATGCCTCCTTTCCTAGGCCCCTAGCGTTCTTGGAAGATCAGTCTCACTTTCCATAGCTCTGGCGTCACGGGGGCCCACTGGCCACATGCTAATGCGTCCCAAGAGATGTCTTGGAAGCCTTGAAGGAATGGAGCCCTGCCATGCTTGGGGTAGGTCTCTTTGTTGGGAAGGGCTCTACAAGTGTGCTGAAAATCACCCTTTTCCAGAGGGCTTGGTTCCTTTGTGAAGGCTGCCCTCCCAGGCTAGAGTGCTCACTTTGGCTCCAATGAAATTCTCTCCCCCGACCTCTTGCCGTAGAAGGATTATTGATTATGTGCTTTGACGCCATATGGAAGGAAGCTGGCTGAAAATTAGAACATTACAATTCTGTTTCCAGAAAAATAAACATGCCAGGGCTGAGGATGTAGGTCAAACAAATGGCACAGCCTATAGAAATAAAGTAAGCCCGCATCTAGACGGAATCTAGGGCAAGGTCCAACGGTCAGGGGTCAAGTTCGAAACTTCCCAAATCCACAAAAGAGAAAGAAAAATATCTTTCCTGGAGCGGGGAATTCATCAGATTTGTCTAATTTGTCTCGGAAAAACATGATGTCCATGAAGGGGGTTGCCAGGACCACCTCGAATTTGGAGTTTCTGATCTCAGGATGTCAAACCAACCCAGATGACCACGGGTTCTCAGTGCTTCGTTTGACCTAGGCTAGGATAGCAAAGAGTCCTACAAGTGACCGCTGCAAATTCAAAGACAGCAACCAAGAATCACGAAAGCACTCACACCTCGGCCTAGAGAACATACGGTGATTCAAGAAATACAAAATTAATCCCTTGGACTGAAGGAGAACGGACTGATAAGCACATCTAAGGGAGATAGCTGAGAAAGACCATGACGAGTATACTGTGGAAAAGAAAAAAAGGTCCCAGAAAATGCAAGGCGAACAGATATCACACCTGAATAATCCACAATGAAAGATGTCAGTCTTTAGACAGGCTCTGCTGGAACGTTTGAAAGTCAGAGAAATTCACAAGCCAAAACACGGCAGCGAAGGTCAAACCTGGGCTCACTGGGAAGGGTGAGTTATGAGACTGCTCCAAGCGGGCTCTGAAGCCCTGTGTCCATGAAGCTTGCCAGGGCAGCAGACACACAATTATGACCAATCCTCTGACGTCACAGTGGCCCCGACAAACCACCTGGCCTCATCTACACAGTGCCAGAGCTGGGCTCAAGCAGCATACTCAAGCCCCATTGCACTCAACTGCAGGTTGCCAATGGAACATGAAAGTGGCCGGCCGGTGGTGCAGCGGTGAGGTCCGCAGCTTCTGGGTCGGTGGCCCGGGGTGGGCCGGGTGGAATCCTGGGGGTGAGCCTCCTCACCACTGCTTCAGTCATTCTGGGGCAGGCGTCCGAGGGGGTGTAGAGGCAGATGGGAAGGGACGTTACATAGGGCCAGACTTCCACAGCAAATACAGGAGCGTTGCCAGCAGATGTGAGCACAGCGATGCACTTCTGCCAAAACAGAAACAATTACAAGTTGCAAAGAATAGAAAAACGGAAGCTAAACACAAACGAACAAAAAACACAGCTGGCCAGTACGAAGAAGAAGATGTCTATGAAGAGCCTTAGCAAAACAGGTGAAAGCTATGTCAACCGAAAACTAGCAAACGTTTGGGGAAAGAAATTCAAGACGACACAAGGAAAAAGAAGGATATTCCGGGACCTAGGAATGGAAGAATTAACACACTTGAAACGTCCATAGCGGAGAAAGGAATCTCTGGATTCCATGCAATCCCAGCCAAAGTTGCAGCCATATTTGCCAGAGAGATAGAAGAGAGAATCCTAAAGTTTCCAGCCAGCAACAAGAGACCCTGAATAGGCCAAGGAATCCTCAGGAAAACGAATAAAGCAGGACGTATCACACTTTCTGATTTCAACCTAGAGGACGAAGCGCTAGGTACCGAAACGGCACAGTCCGGGCCCAAAAACAGGCACACAGACCCATGCAACAGAATCGAGAGCCCAGAGCCCAACTCAAACATACATGGACAGCCCATTTGCGACCAGGGAGCCAAGAGGAGACAGTGGACAAAGGAGAGTCTCTCCGATAAACGGTGCTGGGAAGCCTGCACAGCCACATGGAACACAACGAGAGTAGACCATGATGTTCCACCTGGCACACGCACCACCTGGAATGGATTAAAGCCCTGAATGGCACACTTGAAACCGTGAAACTTGTAGGAGAAGACCTAGGCAGAGTGCTCTTTGCCATCTGTCTGAGCCGCCTATTGGGAAGAAGCCTGTCTGACTGGGCAAGGGCAGCAAAGGAGACAAGAAACAAACGGGACCACCTCACATGCAGACGCTTCTGCCCAGTCAAGGAAACCATCGACTCAATGCAAAGACAGCACAACAACTGGGAGTGGATGTTTGCAAAGCACACATCGGACAAGGGGGGAGAAGCCCAAAGATACAATCAACTCACACGTCTCCACAAGAAAAAGAACAAGCCAATGAAAACCTGGGCCAAAGAAGGACACAGAGATTTCTCCCAAGAAGATCTAAAGAGGGCCAACAGGTGCATGAAAACTTGTTCACCCTCATTAAGCCTGAGGCCAAGGCAAATCCAATCCGCAAGGACAGAGCAGCTCACCGTGGTCAGAATGGCTATAAGGAGGCAGACAGGAAACAACAAGCGTCAGAGAGGAGGTGGAGAGAAGGGAAGCCTCCTGCACTGCTGCTGGCAGTGGAAACCGGTGCAGCCACTAGGCCAAGCGGTGTGGAACTGCCTCCGAAATTTAAGAATCCATGTCCCATATGATCCAGCTATTCCTCTGGGGCGCGTTTAGCCAAAGAACTCGGAAACACTACCGCCTAAAGACATGTGCACCGCTGAGTTCAGCACAGCCTTACTCCCGCTCTCCAAGACTTGGAAGCCGCCCTGGTGCCCAGCAAGGGACGAATGGAGAAGGAACATGGGCTATAGCCACACAATGGCATACCACTCAGCGGGAACAAAGGATGCAATCCAGCCATTTGTGACCACCAGAATGGCTGTGAGGGGTTTAGGGGAAGTGAAACAAGCCCCAGGGACAAAGTCAAATACCGTAGGGTCTCACTTACAAGGAGAAGAAAAAACAAGCACTGACCAACAGGCGGCACTGGACATTTGATCGGGGGTGCCCAGAGGCAAAGCGGGGCGGTGGGGTAGGGTGAAGAGATGATGAGGCACAAGTGTGTGGTGAGGGCCTGTGATTCGGCTTACACTGGTGAAGAGGATGGAACCTACACGGAAGTCTAAATCGATGAGGATGTAAATCTGAAAGACATAGGATGTTCGAATGCAGGGTTATGGCAATAAATCCACCTAAAAGCAAAAATCCAAAAAGGGGTCCAGAATGACGGCATACAGCTTTGGGGGCTGAAAGAGATTAGAGAAGGTGAACTTCCAAGGATGGAAAATCACCTCAAAAGGCTTACTGATGCTACAGAAAGGTAGACCATTCCAAATACATGAAGAGGAATCCTACCAAGAGAACCTGATCCGTGCTAAGCCCAGGGACCAACGGAAAACGTTACCATCCATGCTGTTCCTACTAATCACCTTCACGAATAATCCAAACAGGCCCACATCTTCCCAAGTTCAGGCCACAGGTTGGTCCAAAAGTACAAGTCAGGGCCGGGCCTGTGGTGGAGCGGGCAAGTGCCCACGTTCCGCTTGGGTGGCCCGGGCCTCACTCTTTCACAGCACGGGTGCAGATCACATTAGCACTGTTAGGGAATAGAGATTTCATGGTACGGTGCGGACAGAGGTCCTAAAGAAGTAGCAATTGTGAGGGTCCGTTCTCAATACGCACCAGAAAAAGAACCGTGAGAATATTCCAATCTAGGAAGGCATCTGGTACACTTCCCCAAAGGAAGAAGGAAGGAAAACATGGGACCTGCCAAGGCGGAATTGGCAGAGTGCTAGGAGATGACACGATCATTGCGCATCAGAGGATTGCCTGGGCATCTTCAACTTGGGAGGGAGTCCAGGACTTTCTCTGGGGAAGGTCCAACCACTTGGCCATCTACCCACGACATAAGAGATAACACCCAGGGTAATCTTACAGGAAAGAGACCAGTGTCTAGAGAGAAGGGAGCAGGCCTTTCCAAGTTCGAGGAGAAAGTTAGAAACCGACAAGAAATCCAGAAAAAGGAAAACTATCCTACCTGGAAAGGGGGAGGAGTCAGACTGGTGTGAGATGGCTCTGAAACTCTGTGTGCTTGGAGGTTGTCAGGACAACTTAGCCTTCTGAGGTTCTTTATGACATCACGGTGAACATGTCCCCCAAGATGGCCGCATGGTTACAGTCTGAGGATTGGCCTAGGCTGGGCTATTAAAGGGAGACATACCCAGAAACAGCTTTGACAAACAGAAAGCGGGCACAGAAACTGGAAGAGATCAAACAGACTCTGATGCCAGGGATAAGAAAGGAATCCTTGGCAAGAAGCGAGAATAGAGGGACAAGCACTGAGAGGAGAACATTGTCATCTATTCAAATCTATGGGGAGGCCATGCTGATTCAAGCTTGAAACTTGATTGGAAACACGAGGCCGCACTTGGGCCTTATCAGACCTACAGTGTCCTTCTGCCTTAAGCATAATCCAAAGTCAAGAAGGATCTCTTGAGGACATTGAAGAGAAGAGTCGATGCCTCCTTTCCTAGGCCCCTAGCATTCTTGGAAGATCAGTCTCACTTTCCATAGCTCTGGCGTCACGGGGGCCCACTGGCCACATGCTAATGCGTCCCAAGAGATGTCTTGGAAGCCTTGAAGGAATGGAGCCCTGCCATGCTTGGGGTAGGTCTCTTTGTTGGGAAGGGCTCTACAAGTGTGCTGAAAATCACCCTTTTCCAGAGGGCTTGGTTCCTTTGTGAAGGCTGCCCTCCCAGGCTAGAGTGCTCACTTTGGCTCCAATGAAATTCTCTCCCCCGACCTCTTGCCGTAGAAGGATTATTGATTATGTGCTTTGACGCCATATGGAAGGAAGCTGGCTGAAAATTAGAACATTACAATTCTGTTTCCAGAAAAATAAACATGCCAGGGCTGAGGATGTAGGTCAAACAAATGGCACAGCCTATAGAAATAAAGTAAGCCCGCATCTAGACGGAATCTAGGGCAAGGTCCAACGGTCAGGGGTCAAGTTCGAAACTTCCCAAATCCACAAAAGAGAAAGAAAAATATCTTTCCTGGAGCGGGGAATTCATCAGATTTGTCTAATTTGTCTCGGAAAAACATGATGTCCATGAAGGGGGTTGCCAGGACCACCTCGAATTTGGAGTTTCTGATCTCAGGATGTCAAACCAACCCAGATGACCACGGGTTCTCAGTGCTTCGTTTGACCTAGGCTAGGATAGCAAAGAGTCCTACAAGTGACCGCTGCAAATTCAAAGACAGCAACCAAGAATCACGAAAGCACTCACACCTCGGCCTAGAGAACATATGGTGATTCAAGAAATACAAAATTAATCCCTTGGACTGAAGGAGAACGGACTGATAAGCACATCTAAGGGAGATAGCTGAGAAAGACCATGACGAGTATACTGTGGAAAAGAAAAAAAGGTCCCAGAAAATGCAAGGCGAACAGATATCACACCTGAATAATCCACAATGAAAGATGTCAGTCTTTAGACAGGCTCTGCTGGAACGTTTGAAAGTCAGCGAAATTCACAAGCCAAAACACGGCAGCGAAGGTCAAACCTGGGCTCACTGGGAAGGGTGAGTTATGAGACTGCTCCAAGCGGGCTCTGAAGCCCTGTGTCCATGAAGCTTGCCAGGGCAGCAGACACACAATTATGACCAATCCTCTGACGTCACAGTGGCCCCGACAAACCACCTGGCCTCATCTACACAGTGCCAGAGCTGGGCTCAAGCAGCATACTCAAGCCCCATTGCACTCAACTGCAGGTTGCCAATGGAACATGAAAGGGGCCGGCCGGTGGTGCAGCGGTGAGGTCCGCAGCTTCTGGGTCGGTGGCCCGGGGTGGGCCGGGTGGAATCCTGGGGGTGAGCCTCCTCACCACTGCTTCAGTCATTCTGGGGCAGGCGTCCGAGGGGGTGTAGAGGCAGATGGGAAGGGACGTTACATAGGGCCAGACTTCCACAGCAAATACAGGAGCGTTGCCAGCAGATGTGAGCACAGCGATGCACTTCTGCCAAAACAGAAACAATTACAAGTTGCAAAGAATAGAAAAACGGAAGCTAAACACAAACGAACAAAAAACACAGCTGGCCAGTACGAAGAAGAAGATGTCTATGAAGAGCCTTAGCAAAACAGGTGAAAGCTATGTCAACCGAAAACTAGCAAACGTTTGGGGAAAGAAATTCAAGACGACACAAGGAAAAAGAAGGATATTCCGGGACCTAGGAATGGAAGAATTAACACACTTGAAACGTCCATAGCGGAGAAAGGAATCTCTGGATTCCATGCAATCCCAGCCAAAGTTGCAGCCATATTTGCCAGAGAGATAGAAGAGAGAATCCTAAAGTTTCCAGCCAGCAACAAGAGACCCTGAATAGGCCAAGGAATCCTCAGGAAAACGAATAAAGCAGGACGTATCACACTTTCTGATTTCAACCTAGAGGACGAAGCGCTAGGTACCGAAACGGCACAGTCCGGGCCCAAAAACAGGCACACAGACCCATGCAACAGAATCGAGAGCCCAGAGCCCAACTCAAACATACATGGACAGCCCATTTGCGACCAGGGAGCCAAGAGGAGACAGTGGACAAAGGAGAGTCTCTCCGATAAACGGTGCTGGGAAGCCTGCACAGCCACATGGAACACAACGAGAGTAGACCATGATGTTCCACCTGGCACACGCACCACCTGGAATGGATTAAAGCCCTGAAAGGCACACTTGAAACCGTGAAACTTGTAGGAGAAGACCTAGGCAGAGTGCTCTTTGCCATCTGTCTGAGCCGCCTATTTGGAAGAAGCCTGTCTGACTGGGCAAGGGCAGCAAAGGAGACAAGAAACAAACGGGACCACCTCACATGCAGACGCTTCTGCCCAGTCAAGGAAACCATCGACTCAATGCAAAGACAGCACAACAACTGGGAGTGGATGTTTGCAAAGCACACATCGGACAAGGGGGGAGAAGCCCAAAGATACAATCAACTCACACGTCTCCACAAGAAAAAGAACAAGCCAATGAAAACCTGGGCCAAAGAAGGACACAGAGATTTCTCCCAAGAAGATCTAAAGAGGGCCAACAGGTGCATGAAAAATTGTTCACCCTCATTAAGCCTGAGGCCAAGGCAAATCCAATCCGCAAGGACAGAGCAGCTCACCGTGGTCAGAATGGCTATAAGGAGGCAGACAGGAAACAACAAGCGTCAGAGAGGAGGTGGAGAGAAGGGAAGCCTCCTGCACTGCTGCTGGCAGTGGAAACCGGTGCAGCCACTAGGCCAAGCGGTGTGGAACTGCCTCTGAAATTTAAGAATCCATGTCCCATATGATCCAGCTATTCCTCTGGGGCGCGTTTAGCCAAAGAACTCGGAAACACTACCGCCTAAAGACATGTGCACCGCTGAGTTCAGCACAGCCTTACTCCCGCTCTCCAAGACTTGGAAGCCGCCCTGGTGCCCAGCAAGGGACGAATGGAGAAGGAACATGGGCTATAGCCACACAATGGCATACCACTCAGCGGGAACAAAGGATGCAATCCAGCCATTTGTGACCACCAGAATGGCTGTGAGGGGTTTAGGGGAAGTGAAACAAGCCCCAGGGACAAAGTCAAATACCGTAGGGTCTCACTTACAAGGAGAAGAAAAAACAAGCACTGACCAACAGGCGGCACTGGACATTTGATCGGGGGTGCCCAGAGGCAAAGCGGGGCGGTGGGGTAGGGTGAAGAGATGATGAGGCACAAGTGTGTGGTGAGGGCCTGTGATTCGGCTTACACTGGTGAAGAGGATGGAACCTACACGGAAGTCTAAATCGATGAGGATGTAAATCTGAAAGACATAGGATGTTCGAATGCAGGGTTATGGCAATAAATCCACCTAAAAGCAAAAATCCAAAAAGGGGTCCAGAATGACGGCATACAGCTTTGGGGGCTGAAAGAGATTAGAGAAGGTGAACTTCCAAGGATGGAAAATCACCTCAAAAGGCTTACTGATGCTACAGAAAGGTAGACCATTCCAAATACATGAAGAGGAATCCTACCAAGAGAACCTGATCCGTGCTAAGCCCAGGGACCAACGGAAAACGTTACCATCCATGCTGTTCCTACTAATCACCTTCACGAATAATCCAAACAGGCCCACATCTTCCCAAGTTCAGGCCACAGGTTGGTCCAAAAGTACAAGTCAGGGCCGGGCCTGTGGTGGAGCGGGCAAGTGCCCACGTTCCGCTTGGGTGGCCCGGGCCTCACTCTTTCACAGCACGGGTGCAGATCACATTAGCACTGTTAGGGAATAGAGATTTCATGGTACGGTGCGGACAGAGGTCCTAAAGAAGTAGCAATTGTGAGGGTCCGTTCTCAATACGCACCAGAAAAAGAACCGTGAGAATATTCCAATCTAGGAAGGCATCTGGTACACTTCCCCAAAGGAAGAAGGAAGGAAAACATGGGACCTGCCAAGGCGGAATTGGCAGAGTGCTAGGAGATGACACGATCATTGCGCATCAGAGGATTGCCTGGGCATCTTCAACTTGGGAGGGAGTCCAGGACTTTCTCTGGGGAAGGTCCAACCACTTGGCCATCTACCCACGACATAAGAGATAACACCCAGGGTAATCTTACAGGAAAGAGACCAGTGTCTAGAGAGAAGGGAGCAGGCCTTTCCAAGTTTGAGGAGAAAGTTAGAAACCGACAAGACATCCAGAAAAAGGAAAACTATCCTACCTGGAAAGGGGGAGGAGTCAAACTGGTCTGAGATGGCTCTGAAACTCTGTGTGCTTGGAGGTTGTCAGGACAACTTAGCCTTCTGAGGTTCTTTATGACATCACGGTGAACATGTCCCCCAAGATGGCCGCATGGTTACAGTCTGAGGATTGGCCTAGGCTGGGCTATTAAAGGGAGACATACCCAGAAACAGCTTTGACAAACAGAAAGCGGGCACAGAAACTGGAAGAGATCAAACAGACTCTGATGCCAGGGATAAGAAAGGAATCCTTGGCAAGAAGCGAGAATAGAGGGACAAGCACTGAGAGGAGAACATTGTCATCTATTCAAATCTATGGGGAGGCCATGCTGATTCAAGCTTGAAACTTGATTGGAAACACGAGGCCGCACTTGGGCCTTATCAGACCTACAGTGTCCTTCTGCCTTAAGCATAATCCAAAGTCAAGAAGGATCTCTTGAGGACATTGAAGAGAAGAGTCGATGCCTCCTTTCCTAGGCCCCTAGCGTTCTTGGAAGATCAGTCTCACTTTCCATAGCTCTGGCGTCACGGGGGCCCACTGGCCACATGCTAATGCGTCCCAAGAGATGTCTTGGAAGCCTTGAAGGAATGGAGCCCTGCCATGCTTGGGGTAGGTCTCTTTGTTGGGAAGGGCTCTACAAGTGTGCTGAAAATCACCCTTTTCCAGAGGGCTTGGTTCCTTTGTGAAGGCTGCCCTCCCAGGCTAGAGTGCTCACTTTGGCTCCAATGAAATTCTCTCCCCCGACCTCTTGCCGTAGAAGGATTATTGATTATGTGCTTTGACGCCATATGGAAGGAAGCTGGCTGAAAATTAGAACATTACAATTCTGTTTCCAGAAAAATAAACATGCCAGGGCTGAGGATGTAGGTCAAACAAATGGCACAGCCTATAGAAATAAAGTAAGCCCGCATCTAGACGGAATCTAGGGCAAGGTCCAACGGTCAGGGGTCAAGTTCGAAACTTCCCAAATCCACAAAAGAGAAAGAAAAATATCTTTCCTGGAGCGGGGAATTCATCAGATTTGTCTAATTTGTCTCGGAAAAACATGATGTCCATGAAGGGGGTTGCCAGGACCACCTCGAATTTGGAGTTTCTGATCTCAGGATGTCAAACCAACCCAGATGACCACGGGTTCTCAGTGCTTCGTTTGACCTAGGCTAGGATAGCAAAGAGTCCTACAAGTGACCGCTGCAAATTCAAAGACAGCAACCAAGAATCACGAAAGCACTCACACCTCGGCCTAGAGAACATACGGTGATTCAAGAAATACAAAATTAATCCCTTGGACTGAAGGAGAACGGACTGATAAGCACATCTAAGGGAGATAGCTGAGAAAGACCATGACGAGTATACTGTGGAAAAGAAAAAAAGGTCCCAGAAAATGCAAGGCGAACAGATATCACACCTGAATAATCCACAATGAAAGATGTCAGTCTTTAGACAGGCTCTGCTGGAACGTTTGAAAGTCAGAGAAATTCACAAGCCAAAACACGGCAGCGAAGGTCAAACCTGGGCTCACTGGGAAGGGTGAGTTATGAGACTGCTCCAAGCGGGCTCTGAAGCCCTGTGTCCATGAAGCTTGCCAGGGCAGCAGACACACAATTATGACCAATCCTCTGACGTCACAGTGGCCCCGACAAACCACCTGGCCTCATCTACACAGTGCCAGAGCTGGGCTCAAGCAGCATACTCAAGCCCCATTGCACTCAACTGCAGGTTGCCAATGGAACATGAAAGGGGCCGGCCGGTGGTGCAGCGGTGAGGTCCGCAGCTTCTGGGTCGGTGGCCCGGGGTGGGCCGGGTGGAATCCTGGGGGTGAGCCTCCTCACCACTGCTTCAGTCATTCTGGGGCAGGCGTCCGAGGGGGTGTAGAGGCAGATGGGAAGGGACGTTACATAGGGCCAGACTTCCACAGCAAATACAGGAGCGTTGCCAGCAGATGTGAGCACAGCGATGCACTTCTGCCAAAACAGAAACAATTACAAGTTGCAAAGAATAGAAAAACGGAAGCTAAACACAAACGAACAAAAAACACAGCTGGCCAGTACGAAGAAGAAGATGTCTATGAAGAGCCTTAGCAAAACAGGTGAAAGCTATGTCAACCGAAAACTAGCAAACGTTTGGGGAAAGAAATTCAAGACGACACAAGGAAAAAGAAGGATATTCCGGGACCTAGGAATGGAAGAATTAACACACTTGAAACGTCCATAGCGGAGAAAGGAATCTCTGGATTCCATGCAATCCCAGCCAAAGTTGCAGCCATATTTGCCAGAGAGATAGAATAGAGAATCCTAAAGTTTCCAGCCAGCAACAAGAGACCCTGAATAGGCCAAGGAATACTCAGGAAAACGAATAAAGCAGGACGTATCACACTTTCTGATTTCAACCTAGAGGACCAAGCGCTAGGTACCGAAACGGCACAGTCCGGGCCCAAAAACAGGCACACAGACCCATGCAACAGAATCGAGAGCCCAGAGCCCAACTCAAACATACATGGACAGCCCATTTGCGACCAGGGAGCCAAGAGGAGACAGTGGACAAAGGAGAGTCTCTCCGATAAACGGTGCTGGGAAGCCTGCACAGCCACATGGAACACAACGAGAGTAGACCATGATGTTCCACCTGGCACACGCACCACCTGGAATGGATTAAAGCCCTGAAAGGCACACTTGAAACCGTGAAACTTGTAGGAGAAGACCTAGGCAGAGTGCTCTTTGCCATCTGTCTGAGCCGCCTATTTGGAAGAAGCCTGTCTGACTGGGCAAGGGCAGCAAAGGAGACAAGAAACAAACGGGACCACCTCACATGCAGACACTTCTGCCCAGTCAAGGAAACCATCGACTCAATGCAAAGACAGCACAACAACTGGCAGTGGATGTTTGCAAAGCACACATCGGACAAGGGGGGAGAAGCCCAAAGATACAATCAACTCACACGTCTCCACAAGAAAAAGAACAAGCCAATGAAAACCTGGGCCAAAGAAGGACACAGAGATTTCTCCCAAGAAGATCTAAAGAGGGCCAACAGGTGCATGAAAACTTGTTCACCCTCATTAAGCCTGAGGCCAAGGCAAATCCAATCCGCAAGGACAGAGCAGCTCACCGTGGTCAGAATGGCTATAAGGAGGCAGACAGGAAACAACAAGCGTCAGAGAGGAGGTGGAGAGAAGGGAAGCCTCCTGCACTGCTGCTGGCAGTGGAAACCGGTGCAGCCACTAGGCCAAGCGGTGTGGAACTGCCTCCGAAATTTAAGAATCCATGTCCCATATGATCCAGCTATTCCTCTGGGGCGCGTTTAGCCAAAGAACTCGGAAACACTACCGCCTAAAGACATGTGCACCGCTGAGTTCACCACAGCCTTACTCCCGCTCTCCAAGACTTGGAAGCCGCCCTGGTGCCCAGCAAGGGACGAATGGAGAAGGAACATGGGCTATAGCCACACAATGGCATACCACTCAGCGGGAACAAAGGATGCAATCCAGCCATTTGTGACCACCAGAATGGCTGTGAGGGGTTTAGGGGAAGTGAAACAAGCCCCAGGGACAAAGTCAAATACCGTAGGGTCTCACTTACAAGGAGAAGAAAAAACAAGCACTGACCAACAGGCGGCACTGGACATTTGATCGGGGGTGCCCAGAGGCAAAGCGGGGCGGTGGGGTAGAGTGAAGAGATGATGAGGCACAAGTGTGTGGTGAGGGCCTGTGATTCGGCTTACACTGGTGAAGAGGATGGAACCTACACGGAAGTCTAAATCGATGAGGATGTAAATCTGAAAGACATAGGATGTTCGAATGCAGGGTTATGGCAATAAATCCACCTAAAAGCAAAAATCCAAAAAGGGGTCCAGAATGACGGCATACAGCTTTGGGGGCTGAAAGAGATTAGAGAAGGTGAACTTCCAAGGATGGAAAATCACCTCAAAAGGCTTACTGATGCTACAGAAAGGTAGACCATTCCAAATACATGAAGAGGAATCCTACCAAGAGAACCTGATCCGTGCTAAGCCCAGGGACCAACGGAAAACGTTACCATCCATGCTGTTCCTACTAATCACCTTCACGAATAATCCAAACAGGCCCACATCTTCCCAAGTTCAGGCCACAGGTTGGTCCAAAAGTACAAGTCAGGGCCGGGCCTGTGGTGGAGCGGGCAAGTGCCCACGTTCCGCTTGGGTGGCCCGGGCCTCACTCTTTCACAGCACGGGTGCAGATCACATTAGCACTGTTAGGGAATAGAGATTTCATGGTACGGTGCGGACAGAGGTCCTAAAGAAGTAGCAATTGTGAGGGTCCGTTCTCAATACGCACCAGAAAAAGAACCGTGAGAATATTCCAATCTAGGAAGGCATCTGGTACACTTCCCCAAAGGAAGAAGGAAGGAAAACATGGGACCTGCCAAGGCGGAATTGGCAGAGTGCTAGGAGATGACACGATCATTGCGCATCAGAGGATTGCCTGGGCATCTTCAACTTGGGAGGGAGTCCAGGACTTTCTCTGGGGAAGGTCCAACCACTTGGCCATCTACCCACGACATAAGAGATAACACCCAGGGTAATCTTACAGGAAAGAGACCAGTGTCTAGAGAGAAGGGAGCAGGCCTTTCCAAGTTTGAGGAGAAAGTTAGAAACCGACAAGAGATCCAGAAAAAGGAAAACTATCCTACCTGGAAAGGGGGAGGAGTCAAACTGGTCTGAGATGGCTCTGAAACTCTGTGTGCTTGGAGGTTGTCAGGACAACTTAGCCTTCTGAGGTTCTTTATGACATCACGGTGAACATGTCCCCCAAGATGGCCGCATGGTTACAGTCTGAGGATTGGCCTAGGCTGGGCTATTAAAGGGAGACATACCCAGAAACAGCTTTGACAAACAGAAAGCGGGCACAGAAACTGGAAGAGATCAAACAGACTCTGATGCCAGGGATAAGAAAGGAATCCTTGGCAAGAAGCGAGAATAGAGGGACAAGCACTGAGAGGAGAACATTGTCATCTATTCAAATCTATGGGGAGGCCATGCTGATTCAAGCTTGAAACTTGATTGGAAACACGAGGCCGCACTTGGGCCTTATCAGACCTACAGTGTCCTTCTGCCTTAAGCATAATCCAAAGTCAAGAAGGATCTCTTGAGGACATTGAAGAGAAGAGTCGATGCCTCCTTTCCTAGGCCCCTAGCGTTCTTGGAAGATCAGTCTCACTTTCCATAGCTCTGGCGTCACGGGGGCCCACTGGCCACATGCTAATGCGTCCCAAGAGATGTCTTGGAAGCCTTGAAGGAATGGAGCCCTGCCATGCTTGGGGTAGGTCTCTTTGTTGGGAAGGGCTCTACAAGTGTGCTGAAAATCACCCTTTTCCAGAGGGCTTGGTTCCTTTGTGAAGGCTGCCCTCCCAGGCTAGAGTGCTCACTTTGGCTCCAATGAAATTCTCTCCCCCGACCTCTTGCCGTAGAAGGATTATTGATTATGTGCTTTGACGCCATATGGAAGGAAGCTGGCTGAAAATTAGAACATTACAATTCTGTTTCCAGAAAAATAAACATGCCAGGGCTGAGGATGTAGGTCAAACAAATGGCACAGCCTATAGAAATAAAGTAAGCCCGCATCTAGACGGAATCTAGGGCAAGGTCCAACGGTCAGGGGTCAAGTTCGAAACTTCCCAAATCCACAAAAGAGAAAGAAAAATATCTTTCCTGGAGCGGGGAATTCATCAGATTTGTCTAATTTGTCTCGGAAAAACATGATGTCCATGAAGGGGGTTGCCAGGACCACCTCGAATTTGGAGTTTCTGATCTCAGGATGTCAAACCAACCCAGATGACCACGGGTTCTCAGTGCTTCGTTTGACCTAGGCTAGGATAGCAAAGAGTCCTACAAGTGACCGCTGCAAATTCAAAGACAGCAACCAAGAATCACGAAAGCACTCACACCTCGGCCTAGAGAACATACGGTGATTCAAGAAATACAAAATTAATCCCTTGGACTGAAGGAGAACGGACTGATAAGCACATCTAAGGGAGATAGCTGAGAAAGACCATGACGAGGATACTGTGGAAAAGAAAACAAGGTCCCAGAAAATGCAAGGCGAACAGATATCACACCTGAATAATCCACAATGAAAGATGTCAGTCTTTAGACAGGCTCTGCTGGAACGTTTGAAAGTCAGAGAAATTCACAAGCCAAAACACGGCAGCGAAGGTCAAACCTGGGCTCACTGGGAAGGGTGAGTTATGAGACTGCTCCAAGCGGGCTCTGAAGCCCTGTGTCCATGAAGCTTGCCAGGGCAGCAGACACACAATTATGACCAATCCTCTGACGTCACAGTGGCCCCGACAAACCACCTGGCCTCATCTACACAGTGCCAGAGCTGGGCTCAAGCAGCATACTCAAGCCCCATTGCACTCAACTGCAGGTTGCCAATGGAACATGAAAGGGGCCGGCCGGTGGTGCAGCGGTGAGGTCCGCAGCTTCTGGGTCGGTGGCCCGGGGTGGGCCGGGTGGAATCCTGGGGGTGAGCCTCCTCACCACTGCTTCAGTCATTCTGGGGCAGGCGTCCGAGGGGGTGTAGAGGCAGATGGGAAGGGACGTTACATAGGGCCAGACTTCCACAGCAAATACAGGAGCGTTGCCAGCAGATGTGAGCACAGCGATGCACTTCTGCCAAAACAGAAACAATTACAAGTTGCAAAGAATAGAAAAACGGAAGCTAAACACAAACGAACAAAAAACACAGCTGGCCAGTACGAAGAAGAAGATGTCTATGAAGAGCCTTAGCAAAACAGGTGAAAGCTATGTCAACCGAAAACTAGCAAACGTTTGGGGAAAGAAATTCAAGACGACACAAGGAAAAAGAAGGATATTCCGGGACCTAGGAATGGAAGAATTAACACACTTGAAACGTCCATAGCGGAGAAAGGAATCTCTGGATTCCATGCAATCCCAGCCAAAGTTGCAGCCATATTTGCCAGAGAGATAGAATAGAGAATCCTAAAGTTTCCAGCCAGCAACAAGAGACCCTGAATAGGCCAAGGAATACTCAGGAAAACGAATAAAGCAGGACGTATCACACTTTCTGATTTCAACCTAGAGGACCAAGCGCTAGGTACCGAAACGGCACAGTCCGGGCCCAAAAACAGGCACACAGACCCATGCAACAGAATCGAGAGCCCAGAGCCCAACTCAAACATACATGGACAGCCCATTTGCGACCAGGGAGCCAAGAGGAGACAGTGGACAAAGGAGAGTCTCTCCGATAAACGGTGCTGGGAAGCCTGCACAGCCACATGGAACACAACGAGAGTAGACCATGATGTTCCACCTGGCACACGCACCACCTGGAATGGATTAAAGCCCTGAAAGGCACACTTGAAACCGTGAAACTTGTAGGAGAAGACCTAGGCAGAGTGCTCTTTGCCATCTGTCTGAGCCGCCTATTTGGAAGAAGCCTGTCTGACTGGGCAAGGGCAGCAAAGGAGACAAGAAACAAACGGGACCACCTCACATGCAGACACTTCTGCCCAGTCAAGGAAACCATCGACTCAATGCAAAGACAGCACAACAACTGGCAGTGGATGTTTGCAAAGCACACATCGGACAAGGGGGGAGAAGCCCAAAGATACAATCAACTCACACGTCTCCACAAGAAAAAGAACAAGCCAATGAAAACCTGGGCCAAAGAAGGACACAGAGATTTCTCCCAAGAAGATCTAAAGAGGGCCAACAGGTGCATGAAAACTTGTTCACCCTCATTAAGCCTGAGGCCAAGGCAAATCCAATCCGCAAGGACAGAGCAGCTCACCGTGGTCAGAATGGCTATAAGGAGGCAGACAGGAAACAACAAGCGTCAGAGAGGAGGTGGAGAGAAGGGAAGCCTCCTGCACTGCTGCTGGCAGTGGAAACCGGTGCAGCCACTAGGCCAAGCGGTGTGGAACTGCCTCCGAAATTTAAGAATCCATGTCCCATATGATCCAGCTATTCCTCTGGGGCGCGTTTAGCCAAAGAACTCGGAAACACTACCGCCTAAAGACATGTGCACCGCTGAGTTCACCACAGCCTTACTCCCGCTCTCCAAGACTTGGAAGCCGCCCTGGTGCCCAGCAAGGGACGAATGGAGAAGGAACATGGGCTATAGCCACACAATGGCATACCACTCAGCGGGAACAAAGGATGCAATCCAGCCATTTGTGACCACCAGAATGGCTGTGAGGGGTTTAGGGGAAGTGAAACAAGCCCCAGGGACAAAGTCAAATACCGTAGGGTCTCACTTACAAGGAGAAGAAAAAACAAGCACTGACCAACAGGCGGCACTGGACATTTGATCGGGGGTGCCCAGAGGCAAAGCGGGGCGGTGGGGTAGAGTGAAGAGATGATGAGGCACAAGTGTGTGGTGAGGGCCTGTGATTCGGCTTACACTGGTGAAGAGGATGGAACCTACACGGAAGTCTAAATCGATGAGGATGTAAATCTGAAAGACATAGGATGTTCGAATGCAGGGTTATGGCAATAAATCCACCTAAAAGCAAAAATCCAAAAAGGGGTCCAGAATGACGGCATACAGCTTTGGGGGCTGAAAGAGATTAGAGAAGGTGAACTTCCAAGGATGGAAAATCACCTCAAAAGGCTTACTGATGCTACAGAAAGGTAGACCATTCCAAATACATGAAGAGGAATCCTACCAAGAGAACCTGATCCGTGCTAAGCCCAGGGACCAACGGAAAACGTTACCATCCATGCTGTTCCTACTAATCACCTTCACGAATAATCCAAACAGGCCCACATCTTCCCAAGTTCAGGCCACAGGTTGGTCCAAAAGTACAAGTCAGGGCCGGGCCTGTGGTGGAGCGGGCAAGTGCCCACGTTCCGCTTGGGTGGCCCGGGCCTCACTCTTTCACAGCACGGGTGCAGATCACATTAGCACTGTTAGGGAATAGAGATTTCATGGTACGGTGCGGACAGAGGTCCTAAAGAAGTAGCAATTGTGAGGGTCCGTTCTCAATACGCACCAGAAAAAGAACCGTGAGAATATTCCAATCTAGGAAGGCATCTGGTACACTTCCCCAAAGGAAGAAGGAAGGAAAACATGGGACCTGCCAAGGCGGAATTGGCAGAGTGCTAGGAGATGACACGATCATTGCGCATCAGAGGATTGCCTGGGCATCTTCAACTTGGGAGGGAGTCCAGGACTTTCTCTGGGGAAGGTCCAACCACTTGGCCATCTACCCACGACATAAGAGATAACACCCAGGGTAATCTTACAGGAAAGAGACCAGTGTCTAGAGAGAAGGGAGCAGGCCTTTCCAAGTTTGAGGAGAAAGTTAGAAACCGACAAGAGATCCAGAAAAAGGAAAACTATCCTACCTGGAAAGGGGGAGGAGTCAAACTGGTCTGAGATGGCTCTGAAACTCTGTGTGCTTGGAGGTTGTCAGGACAACTTAGCCTTCTGAGGTTCTTTATGACATCACGGTGAACATGTCCCCCAAGATGGCCGCATGGTTACAGTCTGAGGATTGGCCTAGGCTGGGCTATTAAAGGGAGACATACCCAGAAACAGCTTTGACAAACAGAAAGCGGGCACAGAAACTGGAAGAGATCAAACAGACTCTGATGCCAGGGATAAGAAAGGAATCCTTGGCAAGAAGCGAGAATAGAGGGACAAGCACTGAGAGGAGAACATTGTCATCTATTCAAATCTATGGGGAGGCCATGCTGATTCAAGCTTGAAACTTGATTGGAAACACGAGGCCGCACTTGGGCCTTATCAGACCTACAGTGTCCTTCTGCCTTAAGCATAATCCAAAGTCAAGAAGGATCTCTTGAGGACATTGAAGAGAAGAGTCGATGCCTCCTTTCCTAGGCCCCTAGCGTTCTTGGAAGATCAGTCTCACTTTCCATAGCTCTGGCGTCACGGGGGCCCACTGGCCACATGCTAATGCGTCCCAAGAGATGTCTTGGAAGCCTTGAAGGAATGGAGCCCTGCCATGCTTGGGGTAGGTCTCTTTGTTGGGAAGGGCTCTACAAGTGTGCTGAAAATCACCCTTTTCCAGAGGGCTTGGTTCCTTTGTGAAGGCTGCCCTCCCAGGCTAGAGTGCTCACTTTGGCTCCAATGAAATTCTCTCCCCCGACCTCTTGCCGTAGAAGGATTATTGATTATGTGCTTTGACGCCATATGGAAGGAAGCTGGCTGAAAATTAGAACATTACAATTCTGTTTCCAGAAAAATAAACATGCCAGGGCTGAGGATGTAGGTCAAACAAATGGCACAGCCTATAGAAATAAAGTAAGCCCGCATCTAGACGGAATCTAGGGCAAGGTCCAACGGTCAGGGGTCAAGTTCGAAACTTCCCAAATCCACAAAAGAGAAAGAAAAATATCTTTCCTGGAGCGGGGAATTCATCAGATTTGTCTAATTTGTCTCGGAAAAACATGATGTCCATGAAGGGGGTTGCCAGGACCACCTCGAATTTGGAGTTTCTGATCTCAGGATGTCAAACCAACCCAGATGACCACGGGTTCTCAGTGCTTCGTTTGACCTAGGCTAGGATAGCAAAGAGTCCTACAAGTGACCGCTGCAAATTCAAAGACAGCAACCAAGAATCACGAAAGCACTCACACCTCGGCCTAGAGAACATACGGTGATTCAAGAAATACAAAATTAATCCCTTGGACTGAAGGAGAACGGACTGATAAGCACATCTAAGGGAGATAGCTGAGAAAGACCATGACGAGGATACTGTGGAAAAGAAAACAAGGTCCCAGAAAATGCAAGGCGAACAGATATCACACCTGAATAATCCACAATGAAAGATGTCAGTCTTTAGACAGGCTCTGCTGGAACGTTTGAAAGTCAGAGAAATTCACAAGCCAAAACACGGCAGCGAAGGTCAAACCTGGGCTCACTGGGAAGGGTGAGTTATGAGACTGCTCCAAGCGGGCTCTGAAGCCCTGTGTCCATGAAGCTTGCCAGGGCAGCAGACACACAATTATGACCAATCCTCTGACGTCACAGTGGCCCCGACAAACCACCTGGCCTCATCTACACAGTGCCAGAGCTGGGCTCAAGCAGCATACTCAAGCCCCATTGCACTCAACTGCAGGTTGCCAATGGAACATGAAAGGGGCCGGCCGGTGGTGCAGCGGTGAGGTCCGCAGCTTCTGGGTCGGTGGCCCGGGGTGGGCCGGGTGGAATCCTGGGGGTGAGCCTCCTCACCACTGCTTCAGTCATTCTGGGGCAGGCGTCCGAGGGGGTGTAGAGGCAGATGGGAAGGGACGTTACATAGGGCCAGACTTCCACAGCAAATACAGGAGCGTTGCCAGCAGATGTGAGCACAGCGATGCACTTCTGCCAAAACAGAAACAATTACAAGTTGCAAAGAATAGAAAAACGGAAGCTAAACACAAACGAACAAAAAACACAGCTGGCCAGTACGAAGAAGAAGATGTCTATGAAGAGCCTTAGCAAAACAGGTGAAAGCTATGTCAACCGAAAACTAGCAAACGTTTGGGGAAAGAAATTCAAGACGACACAAGGAAAAAGAAGGATATTCCGGGACCTAGGAATGGAAGAATTAACACACTTGAAACGTCCATAGCGGAGAAAGGAATCTCTGGATTCCATGCAATCCCAGCCAAAGTTGCAGCCATATTTGCCAGAGAGATAGAAGAGAGAATCCTAAAGTTTCCAGCCAGCAACAAGAGACCCTGAATAGGCCAAGGAATCCTCAGGAAAACGAATAAAGCAGGACGTATCACACTTTCTGATTTCAACCTAGAGGACCAAGCGCTAGGTACCGAAACGGCACAGTCCGGGCCCAAAAACAGGCACACAGACCCATGCAACAGAATCGAGAGCCCAGAGCCCAACTCAAACATACATGGACAGCCCATTTGCGACCAGGGAGCCAAGAGGAGACAGTGGACAAAGGAGAGTCTCTCCGATAAACGGTGCTGGGAAGCCTGCACAGCCACATGGAACACAACGAGAGTAGACCATGATGTTCCACCTGGCACACGCACCACCTGGAATGGATTAAAGCCCTGAAAGGCACACTTGAAACCGTGAAACTTGTAGGAGAAGACCTAGGCAGAGTGCTCTTTGCCATCTGTCTGAGCCGCCTATTTGGAAGAAGCCTGTCTGACTGGGCAAGGGCAGCAAAGGAGACAAGAAACAAACGGGACCACCTCACATGCAGACGCTTCTGCCCAGTCAAGGAAACCATCGACTCAATGCAAAGACAGCACAACAACTGGCAGTGGATGTTTGCAAAGCACACATCGGACAAGGGGGGAGAAGCCCAAAGATACAATCAACTCACACGTCTCCACAAGAAAAAGAACAAGCCAATGAAAACCTGGGCCAAAGAAGGACACAGAGATTTCTCCCAAGAAGATCTAAAGAGGGCCAACAGGTGCATGAAAACTTGTTCACCCTCATTAAGCCTGAGGCCAAGGCAAATCCAATCCGCAAGGACAGAGCAGCTCACCGTGGTCAGAATGGCTATAAGGAGGCAGACAGGAAACAACAAGCGTCAGAGAGGAGGTGGAGAGAAGGGAAGCCTCCTGCACTGCTGCTGGCAGTGGAAACCGGTGCAGCCACTAGGCCAAGCGGTGTGGAACTGCCTCCGAAATTTAAGAATCCATGTCCCATATGATCCAGCTATTCCTCTGGGGCGCGTTTAGCCAAAGAACTCGGAAACACTACCGCCTAAAGACATGTGCACCGCTGAGTTCACCACAGCCTTACTCCCGCTCTCCAAGACTTGGAAGCCGCCCTGGTGCCCAGCAAGGGACGAATGGAGAAGGAACATGGGCTATAGCCACACAATGGCATACCACTCAGCGGGAACAAAGGATGCAATCCAGCCATTTGTGACCACCAGAATGGCTGTGAGGGGTTTAGGGGAAGTGAAACAAGCCCCAGGGACAAAGTCAAATACCGTAGGGTCTCACTTACAAGGAGAAGAAAAAACAAGCACTGACCAACAGGCGGCACTGGACATTTGATCGGGGGTGCCCAGAGGCAAAGCGGGGCGGTGGGGTAGAGTGAAGAGATGATGAGGCACAAGTGTGTGGTGAGGGCCTGTGATTCGGCTTACACTGGTGAAGAGGATGGAACCTACACGGAAGTCTAAATCGATGAGGATGTAAATCTGAAAGACATAGGATGTTCGAATGCAGGGTTATGGCAATAAATCCACCTAAAAGCAAAAATCCAAAAAGGGGTCCAGAATGACGGCATACAGCTTTGGGGGCTGAAAGAGATTAGAGAAGGTGAACTTCCAAGGATGGAAAATCACCTCAAAAGGCTTACTGATGCTACAGAAAGGTAGACCATTCCAAATACATGAAGAGGAATCCTACCAAGAGAACCTGATCCGTGCTAAGCCCAGGGACCAACGGAAAACGTTACCATCCATGCTGTTCCTACTAATCACCTTCACGAATAATCCAAACAGGCCCACATCTTCCCAAGTTCAGGCCACAGGTTGGTCCAAAAGTACAAGTCAGGGCCGGGCCTGTGGTGGAGCGGGCAAGTGCCCACGTTCCGCTTGGGTGGCCCGGGCCTCACTCTTTCACAGCACGGGTGCAGATCACATTAGCACTGTTAGGGAATAGAGATTTCATGGTACGGTGCGGACAGAGGTCCTAAAGAAGTAGCAATTGTGAGGGTCCGTTCTCAATACGCACCAGAAAAAGAACCGTGAGAATATTCCAATCTAGGAAGGCATCTGGTACACTTCCCCAAAGGAAGAAGGAAGGAAAACATGGGACCTGCCAAGGCGGAATTGGCAGAGTGCTAGGAGATGACACGATCATTGCGCATCAGAGGATTGCCTGGGCATCTTCAACTTGGGAGGGAGTCCAGGACTTTCTCTGGGGAAGGTCCAACCACTTGGCCATCTACCCACGACATAAGAGATAACACCCAGGGTAATCTTACAGGAAAGAGACCAGTGTCTAGAGAGAAGGGAGCAGGCCTTTCCAAGTTCGAGGAGAAAGTTAGAAACCGACAAGAGATCCAGAAAAAGGAAAACTATCCTACCTGGAAAGGGGGAGGAGTCAAACTGGTCTGAGATGGCTCTGAAACTCTGTGTGCTTGGAGGTTGTCAGGACAACTTAGCCTTCTGAGGTTCTTTATGACATCACGGTGAACATGTCCCCCAAGATGGCCGCATGGTTACAGTCTGAGGATTGGCCTAGGCTGGGCTATTAAAGGGAGACATACCCAGAAACAGCTTTGACAAACAGAAAGCGGGCACAGAAACTGGAAGAGATCAAACAGACTCTGATGCCAGGGATAAGAAAGGAATCCTTGGCAAGAAGCGAGAATAGAGGGACAAGCACTGAGAGGAGAACATTGTCATCTATTCAAATCTATGGGGAGGCCATGCTGATTCAAGCTTGAAACTTGATTGGAAACACGAGGCCGCACTTGGGCCTTATCAGACCTACAGTGTCCTTCTGCCTTAAGCATAATCCAAAGTCAAGAAGGATCTCTTGAGGACATTGAAGAGAAGAGTCGATGCCTCCTTTCCTAGGCCCCTAGCGTTCTTGGAAGATCAGTCTCACTTTCCATAGCTCTGGCGTCACGGGGGCCCACTGGCCACATGCTAATGCGTCCCAAGAGATGTCTTGGAAGCCTTGAAGGAATGGAGCCCTGCCATGCTTGGGGTAGGTCTCTTTGTTGGGAAGGGCTCTACAAGTGTGCTGAAAATCACCCTTTTCCAGAGGGCTTGGTTCCTTTGTGAAGGCTGCCCTCCCAGGCTAGAGTGCTCACTTTGGCTCCAATGAAATTCTCTCCCCCGACCTCTTGCCGTAGAAGGATTATTGATTATGTGCTTTGACGCCATATGGAAGGAAGCTGGCTGAAAATTAGAACATTACAATTCTGTTTCCAGAAAAATAAACATGCCAGGGCTGAGGATGTAGGTCAAACAAATGGCACAGCCTATAGAAATAAAGTAAGCCCGCATCTAGACGGAATCTAGGGCAAGGTCCAACGGTCAGGGGTCAAGTTCGAAACTTCCCAAATCCACAAAAGAGAAAGAAAAATATCTTTCCTGGAGCGGGGAATTCATCAGATTTGTCTAATTTGTCTCGGAAAAACATGATGTCCATGAAGGGGGTTGCCAGGACCACCTCGAATTTGGAGTTTCTGATCTCAGGATGTCAAACCAACCCAGATGACCACGGGTTCTCAGTGCTTCGTTTGACCTAGGCTAGGATAGCAAAGAGTCCTACAAGTGACCGCTGCAAATTCAAAGACAGCAACCAAGAATCACGAAAGCACTCACACCTCGGCCTAGAGAACATACGGTGATTCAAGAAATACAAAATTAATCCCTTGGACTGAAGGAGAACGGACTGATAAGCACATCTAAGGGAGATAGCTGAGAAAGACCATGACGAGGATACTGTGGAAAAGAAAACAAGGTCCCAGAAAATGCAAGGCGAACAGATATCACACCTGAATAATCCACAATGAAAGATGTCAGTCTTTAGACAGGCTCTGCTGGAACGTTTGAAAGTCAGAGAAATTCACAAGCCAAAACACGGCAGCGAAGGTCAAACCTGGGCTCACTGGGAAGGGTGAGTTATGAGACTGCTCCAAGCGGGCTCTGAAGCCCTGTGTCCATGAAGCTTGCCAGGGCAGCAGACACACAATTATGACCAATCCTCTGACGTCACAGTGGCCCCGACAAACCACCTGGCCTCATCTACACAGTGCCAGAGCTGGGCTCAAGCAGCATACTCAAGCCCCATTGCACTCAACTGCAGGTTGCCAATGGAACATGAAAGGGGCCGGCCGGTGGTGCAGCGGTGAGGTCCGCAGCTTCTGGGTCGGTGGCCCGGGGTGGGCCGGGTGGAATCCTGGGGGTGAGCCTCCTCACCACTGCTTCAGTCATTCTGGGGCAGGCGTCCGAGGGGGTGTAGAGGCAGATGGGAAGGGACGTTACATAGGGCCAGACTTCCACAGCAAATACAGGAGCGTTGCCAGCAGATGTGAGCACAGCGATGCACTTCTGCCAAAACAGAAACAATTACAAGTTGCAAAGAATAGAAAAACGGAAGCTAAACACAAACGAACAAAAAACACAGCTGGCCAGTACGAAGAAGAAGATGTCTATGAAGAGCCTTAGCAAAACAGGTGAAAGCTATGTCAACCGAAAACTAGCAAACGTTTGGGGAAAGAAATTCAAGACGACACAAGGAAAAAGAAGGATATTCCGGGACCTAGGAATGGAAGAATTAACACACTTGAAACGTCCATAGCGGAGAAAGGAATCTCTGGATTCCATGCAATCCCAGCCAAAGTTGCAGCCATATTTGCCAGAGAGATAGAAGAGAGAATCCTAAAGTTTCCAGCCAGCAACAAGAGACCCTGAATAGGCCAAGGAATCCTCAGGAAAACGAATAAAGCAGGACGTATCACACTTTCTGATTTCAACCTAGAGGACCAAGCGCTAGGTACCGAAACGGCACAGTCCGGGCCCAAAAACAGGCACACAGACCCATGCAACAGAATCGAGAGCCCAGAGCCCAACTCAAACATACATGGACAGCCCATTTGCGACCAGGGAGCCAAGAGGAGACAGTGGACAAAGGAGAGTCTCTCCGATAAACGGTGCTGGGAAGCCTGCACAGCCACATGGAACACAACGAGACTAGACCATGATGTTCCACCTGGCACACGCACCACCTGGAATGGATTAAAGCCCTGAAAGGCACACTTGAAACCGTGAAACTTGTAGGAGAAGACCTAGGCAGAGTGCTCTTTGCCATCTGTCTGAGCCGCCTATTTGGAAGAAGCCTGTCTGACTGGGCAAGGGCAGCAAAGGAGACAAGAAACAAACGGGACCACCTCACATGCAGACGCTTCTGCCCAGTCAAGGAAACCATCGACTCAATGCAAAGACAGCACAACAACTGGGAGTGGATGTTTGCAAAGCACACATCGGACAAGGGGGGAGAAGCCCAAAGATACAATCAACTCACACGTCTCCACAAGAAAAAGAACAAGCCAATGAAAACCTGGGCCAAAGAAGGACACAGAGATTTCTCCCAAGAAGATCTAAAGAGGGCCAACAGGTGCATGAAAACTTGTTCACCCTCATTAAGCCTGAGGCCAAGGCAAATCCAATCCGCAAGGACAGAGCAGCTCACCGTGGTCAGAATGGCTATAAGGAGGCAGACAGGAAACAACAAGCGTCAGAGAGGAGGTGGAGAGAAGGGAAGCCTCCTGCACTGCTGCTGGCAGTGGAAACCGGTGCAGCCACTAGGCCAAGCGGTGTGGAACTGCCTCCGAAATTTAAGAATCCATGTCCCATATGATCCAGCTATTCCTCTGGGGCGCGTTTAGCCAAAGAACTCGGAAACACTACCGCCTAAAGACATGTGCACCGCTGAGTTCACCACAGCCTTACTCCCGCTCTCCAAGACTTGGAAGCCGCCCTGGTGCCCAGCAAGGGACGAATGGAGAAGGAACATGGGCTATAGCCACACAATGGCATACCACTCAGCGGGAACAAAGGATGCAATCCAGCCATTTGTGACCACCAGAATGGCTGTGAGGGGTTTAGGGGAAGTGAAACAAGCCCCAGGGACAAAGTCAAATACCGTAGGGTCTCACTTACAAGGAGAAGAAAAAACAAGCACTGACCAACAGGCGGCACTGGACATTTGATCGGGGGTGCCCAGAGGCAAAGCGGGGCGGTGGGGTAGGGTGAAGAGATGATGAGGCACAAGTGTGTGGTGAGGGCCTGTGATTCGGCTTACACTGGTGAAGAGGATGGAACCTACACGGAAGTCTAAATCGATGAGGATGTAAATCTGAAAGACATAGGATGTTCGAATGCAGGGTTATGGCAATAAATCCACCTAAAAGCAAAAATCCAAAAAGGGGTCCAGAATGACGGCATACAGCTTTGGGGGCTGAAAGAGATTAGAGAAGGTGAACTTCCAAGGATGGAAAATCACCTCAAAAGGCTTACTGATGCTACAGAAAGGTAGACCATTCCAAATACATGAAGAGGAATCCTACCAAGAGAACCTGATCCGTGCTAAGCCCAGGGACCAACGGAAAACGTTACCATCCATGCTGTTCCTACTAATCACCTTCACGAATAATCCAAACAGGCCCACATCTTCCCAATTTCAGGCCACAGGTTGGTCCAAAAGTACAAGTCAGGGCCGGGCCTGTGGTGGAGCGGGCAAGTGCCCACGTTCCGCTTGGGTGGCCCGGGCCTCACTCTTTCACAGCACGGGTGCAGATCACATTAGCACTGTTAGGGAATAGAGATTTCATGGTACGGTGCGGACAGAGGTCCTAAAGAAGTAGCAATTGTGAGGGTCCGTTCTCAATACGCACCAGAAAAAGAACCGTGAGAATATTCCAATCTAGGAAGGCATCTGGTACACTTCCCCAAAGGAAGAAGGAAGGAAAACATGGGACCTGCCAAGGCGGAATTGGCAGAGTGCTAGGACATGACACGATCATTGCGCATCAGAGGATTGCCTGGGCATCTTCAACTTGGGAGGGAGTCCAGGACTTTCTCTGGGGAAGGTCCAACCACTTGGCCATCTACCCACGACATAAGAGATAACACCCAGGGTAATCTTACAGGAAAGAGACCAGTGTCTAGAGAGAAGGGAGCAGGCCTTTCCAAGTTCGAGGAGAAAGTTAGAAACCGACAACACATCCAGAAAAAGGAAAACTATCCTACCTGGAAAGGGGGAGGAGTCAGACTGGTCTGAGATGGCTCTGAAACTCTGTGTGCTTGGAGGTTGTCAGGACAACTTGGCCTTCTGAGGTTCTTTATGACATCACGGTGAACATGTCCCCCAAGATGGCCGCATGGTTACAGTCTGAGGATTGGCCTAGGCTGGGCTATTAAAGGGAGACATACCCAGAAACAGCTTTGACAAACAGAAAGCGGGCACAGAAACTGGAAGAGATCAAACAGACTCTGATGCCAGGGATAAGAAAGGAATCCTTGGCAAGAAGCCAGAATAGAGGGACAAGCACTGAGAGGAGAACATTGTCATCTATTCAAATCTATGGGGAGGCCATGCTGAATCAAGCTTGAAACTTGATTGGAAACACGAGGCCGCACTTGGGCCTTATCAGACCTACAGTGTCCTTCTGCCTTAAGCATAATCCAAAGTCAAGAAGGATCTCTTGAGGACATTGAAGAGAAGAGTCGATGCCTCCTTTCCTAGGCCCCTAGCGTTCTTGGAAGATCAGTCTCACTTTCCATAGCTCTGGCGTCACGGGGGCCCACTGGCCACATGCTAATGCGTCCCAAGAGATGTCTTGGAAGCCTTGAAGGAATGGAGCCCTGCCATGCTTGGGGTAGGTCTCTTTGTTGGGAAGGGCTCTACAAGTGTGCTGAAAATCACCCTTTTCCAGAGGGCTTGGTTCCTTTGTGAAGGCTGCCCTCCCAGGCTAGAGTGCTCACTTTGGCTCCAATGAAATTCTCTCCCCCGACCTCTTGCCGTAGAAGGATTATTGATTATGTGCTTTGACGCCATATGGAAGGAAGCTGGCTGAAAATTAGAACATTACAATTCTGTTTCCAGAAAAATAAACATGCCAGGGCTGAGGATGTAGGTCAAACAAATGGCACAGCCTATAGAAATAAAGTAAGCCCGCATCTAGACGGAATCTAGGGCAAGGTCCAACGGTCAGGGGTCAAGTTCGAAACTTCCCAAATCCACAAAAGAGAAAGAAAAATATCTTTCCTGGAGCGGGGAATTCATCAGATTTGTCTAATTTGTCTCGGAAAAACATGATGTCCATGAAGGGGGTTGCCAGGACCACCTCGAATTTGGAGTTTCTGATCTCAGGATGTCAAACCAACCCAGATGACCACGGGTTCTCAGTGCTTCGTTTGACCTAGGCTAGGATAGCAAAGAGTCCTACAAGTGACCGCTGCAAATTCAAAGACAGCAACCAAGAATCACGAAAGCACTCACACCTCGGCCTAGAGAACATACGGTGATTCAAGAAATACAAAATTAATCCCTTGGACTGAAGGAGAACGGACTGATAAGCACATCTAAGGGAGATAGCTGAGAAAGACCATGACGAGGATACTGTGGAAAAGAAAACAAGGTCCCAGAAAATGCAAGGCGAACAGATATCACACCTGAATAATCCACAATGAAAGATGTCAGTCTTTAGACAGGCTCTGCTGGAACGTTTGAAAGTCAGAGAAATTCACAAGCCAAAACACGGCAGCGAAGGTCAAACCTGGGCTCACTGGGAAGGGTGAGTTATGAGACTGCTCCAAGCGGGCTCTGAAGCCCTGTGTCCATGAAGCTTGCCAGGGCAGCAGACACACAATTATGACCAATCCTCTGACGTCACAGTGGCCCCGACAAACCACCTGGCCTCATCTACACAGTGCCAGAGCTGGGCTCAAGCAGCATACTCAAGCCCCATTGCACTCAACTGCAGGTTGCCAATGGAACATGAAAGGGGCCGGCCGGTGGTGCAGCGGTGAGGTCCGCAGCTTCTGGGTCGGTGGCCCGGGGTGGGCCGGGTGGAATCCTGGGGGTGAGCCTCCTCACCACTGCTTCAGTCATTCTGGGGCAGGCGTCCGAGGGGGTGTAGAGGCAGATGGGAAGGGACGTTACATAGGGCCAGACTTCCACAGCAAATACAGGAGCGTTGCCAGCAGATGTGAGCACAGCGATGCACTTCTGCCAAAACAGAAACAATTACAAGTTGCAAAGAATAGAAAAACGGAAGCTAAACACAAACGAACAAAAAACACAGCTGGCCAGTACGAAGAAGAAGATGTCTATGAAGAGCCTTAGCAAAACAGGTGAAAGCTATGTCAACCGAAAACTAGCAAACGTTTGGGGAAAGAAATTCAAGACGACACAAGGAAAAAGAAGGATATTCCGGGACCTAGGAATGGAAGAATTAACACACTTGAAACGTCCATAGCGGAGAAAGGAATCTCTGGATTCCATGCAATCCCAGCCAAAGTTGCAGCCATATTTGCCAGAGAGATAGAAGAGAGAATCCTAGTTTCCAGCCAGCAACAAGAGACCCTGAATAGGCCAAGGAATCCTCAGGAAAACGAATAAAGCAGGACGTATCACACTTTCTGATTTCAACCTAGAGGACCAAGCGCTAGGTACCGAAACGGCACAGTCCGGGCCCAAAAACAGGCACACAGACCCATGCAACAGAATCGAGAGCCCAGAGCCCAACTCAAACATACATGGACAGCCCATTTGCGACCAGGGAGCCAAGAGGAGACAGTGGACAAAGGAGAGTCTCTCCGATAAACGGTGCTGGGAAGCCTGCACAGCCACATGGAACACAACGAGACTAGACCATGATGTTCCACCTGGCACACGCACCACCTGGAATGGATTAAAGCCCTGAATGGCACACTTGAAACCGTGAAACTTGTAGGAGAAGACCTAGGCAGAGTGCTCTTTGCCATCTGTCTGAGCCGCCTATTTGGAAGAAGCCTGTCTGACTGGGCAAGGGCAGCAAAGGGGACAAGAAACAAACGGGACCACCTCACATGCAGACGCTTCTGCCCAGTCAAAGAAACCATCGACTCAATGCAAAGACAGCACAACAACTGGGAGTGGATGTTTGCAAAGCACACATCGGACAAGGGGGGAGAAGCCCAAAGATACAATCAACTCACACGTCTCCACAAGAAAAAGAACAAGCCAATGAAAACCTGGGCCAAAGATGGACACAGAGATTTCTCCCAAGAAGATCTAAAGAGGGCCAACAGGTGCATGAAAACTTGTTCACCCTCATTAAGCCTGAGGCCAAGGCAAATCCAATCCGCAAGGACAGAGCAGCTCACCGTGGTCAGAATGGCTATAAGGAGGCAGACAGGAAACAACAAGCGTCAGAGAGGAGGTGGAGAGAAGGGAAGCCTCCTGCACTGCTGGTGGCAGTGGAAACCGGTGCAGCCACTAGGCCAAGCGGTGTGGAACTGCCTCCGAAATTTAAGAATCCATGTCCCATATGATCCAGCTATTCCTCTGGGGCGCGTTTAGCCAAAGAACTCGGAAACACTACCGCCTAAAGACATGTGCACCGCTGAGTTCAGCACAGCCTTACTCCCGCTCTCCAAGACTTGGAAGCCGCCCTGGTGCCCAGCAAGGGACGAATGGAGAAGGAACATGGGCTATAGCCACACAATGGCATACCACTCAGCGGGAACAAAGGATGCAATCCAGCCATTTGTGACCACCAGAATGGCTGTGAGGGGTTTAGGGGAAGTGAAACAAGCCCCAGGGACAAAGTCAAATACCGTAGGGTCTCACTTACAAGGAGAAGAAAAAACAAGCACTGACCAACAGGCGGCACTGGACATTTGATCGGGGGTGCCCAGAGGCAAAGCGGGGCGGTGGGGTAGGGTGAAGAGATGATGAGGCACAAGTGTGTGGTGAGGGCCTGTGATTCGGCTTACACTGGTGAAGAGGATGGAACCTACACGGAAGTCTAAATCGATGAGGATGTAAATCTGAAAGACATAGGATGTTCGAATGCAGGGTTATGGCAATAAATCCACCTAAAAGCAAAAATCCAAAAAGGGGTCCAGAATGACGGCATACAGCTTTGGGGGCTGAAAGAGATTAGAGAAGGTGAACTTCCAAGGATGGAAAATCACCTCAAAAGGCTTACTGATGCTACAGAAAGGTAGACCATTCCAAATACATGAAGAGGAATCCTACCAAGAGAACCTGATCCGTGCTAAGCCCAGGGACCAATGGAAAACGTTACCATCCATGATGTTCCTACTAATCACCTTCACGAATAATCCAAACAGGCCCACATCTTCCCAAGTTCAGGCCACAGGTTGGTCCAAAAGTACAAGTCAGGGCCGGGCCTGTGGTGGAGCGGGCAAGTGCCCACGTTCCGCTTGGGTGTCCCGGGCCTCACTCTTTCACAGCACGGGTGCAGATCACATTAGCACTGTTAGGGAATAGAGATTTCATGGTACGGTGCGGACAGAGGTCCTAAAGAAGTAGCAATTGTGAGGGTCCGTTCTCAATACGCACCAGAAAAAGAACCGTGAGAATATTCCAATCTAGGAAGGCATCTGGTACACTTCCCCAAAGGAAGAAGGAAGGAAAACATGGGACCTGCCAAGGCGGAATTGGCAGAGTGCTAGGAGATGACACGATCATTGCGCATCAGAGGATTGCCTGGGCATCTTCAACTTGGGAGGGAGTCCAGGACTTTCTCTGGGGAAGGTCCAACCACTTGGCCATCTACCCACGACATAAGAGATAACACCCAGGGTAATCTTACAGGAAAGAGACCAGTGTCTAGAGAGAAGGGAGCAGGCCTTTCCAAGTTCGAGGAGAAAGTTAGAAACCGACAACACATCCAGAAAAAGGAAAACTATCCTACCTGGAAAGGGGGAGGAGTCAGACTGGTGTGAGATGGCTCTGAAACTCTGTGTGCTTGGAGGTTGTCAGGACAACTTAGCCTTCTGAGGTTCTTTATGACATCACGGTGAACATGTCCCCCAAGATGGCCGCATGGTTACAGTCTGAGGATTGGCCTAGGCTGGGCTATTAAAGGGAGACATACCCAGAAACAGCTTTGACAAACAGAAAGCGGGCACAGAAACTGGAAGAGATCAAACAGACTCTGATGCCAGGGATAAGAAAGGAATCCTTGGCAAGAAGCGAGAATAGAGGGACAAGCACTGAGAGGAGAACATTGTCATCTATTCAAATCTATGGGGAGGCCATGCTGATTCAAGCTTGAAACTTGATTGGAAACACGAGGCCGCACTTGGGCCTTATCAGACCTACAGTGTCCTTCTGCCTTAAGCATAATCCAAAGTCAAGAAGGATCTCTTGAGGACATTGAAGAGAAGAGTCGATGCCTCCTTTCCTAGGCCCCTAGCGTTCTTGGAAGATCAGTCTCACTTTCCATAGCTCTGGCGTCACGGGGGCCCACTGGCCACATGCTAATGCGTCCCAAGAGATGTCTTGGAAGCCTTGAAGGAATGGAGCCCTGCCATGCTTGGGGTAGGTCTCTTTGTTGGGAAGGGCTCTACAAGTGTGCTGAAAATCACCCTTTTCCAGAGGGCTTGGTTCCTTTGTGAAGGCTGCCCTCCCAGGCTAGAGTGCTCACTTTGGCTCCAATGAAATTCTCTCCCCCGACCTCTTGCCGTAGAAGGATTATTGATTATGTGCTTTGACGCCATATGGAAGGAAGCTGGCTGAAAATTAGAACATTACAATTCTGTTTCCAGAAAAATAAACATGCCAGGGCTGAGGATGTAGGTCAAACAAATGGCACAGCCTATAGAAATAAAGTAAGCCCGCATCTAGACGGAATCTAGGGCAAGGTCCAACGGTCAGGGGTCAAGTTCGAAACTTCCCAAATCCACAAAAGAGAAAGAAAAATATCTTTCCTGGAGCGGGGAATTCATCAGATTTGTCTAATTTGTCTCGGAAAAACATGATGTCCATGAAGGGGGTTGCCAGGACCACCTCGAATTTGGAGTTTCTGATCTCAGGATGTCAAACCAACCCAGATGACCACGGGTTCTCAGTGCTTCGTTTGACCTAGGCTAGGATAGCAAAGAGTCCTACAAGTGACCGCTGCAAATTCAAAGACAGCAACCAAGAATCACGAAAGCACTCACACCTCGGCCTAGAGAACATACGGTGATTCAAGAAATACAAAATTAATCCCTTGGACTGAAGGAGAACGGACTGATAAGCACATCTAAGGGAGATAGCTGAGAAAGACCATGACGAGGATACTGTGGAAAAGAAAACAAGGTCCCAGAAAATGCAAGGCGAACAGATATCACACCTGAATAATCCACAATGAAAGATGTCAGTCTTTAGACAGGCTCTGCTGGAACGTTTGAAAGTCAGAGAAATTCACAAGCCAAAACACGGCAGCGAAGGTCAAACCTGGGCTCACTGGGAAGGGTGAGTTATGAGACTGCTCCAAGCGGGCTCTGAAGCCCTGTGTCCATGAAGCTTGCCAGGGCAGCAGACACACAATTATGACCAATCCTCTGACGTCACAGTGGCCCCGACAAACCACCTGGCCTCATCTACACAGTGCCAGAGCTGGGCTCAAGCAGCATACTCAAGCCCCATTGCACTCAACTGCAGGTTGCCAATGGAACATGAAAGGGGCCGGCCGGTGGTGCAGCGGTGAGGTCCGCAGCTTCTGGGTCGGTGGCCCGGGGTGGGCCGGGTGGAATCCTGGGGGTGAGCCTCCTCACCACTGCTTCAGTCATTCTGGGGCAGGCGTCCGAGGGGGTGTAGAGGCAGATGGGAAGGGACGTTACATAGGGCCAGACTTCCACAGCAAATACAGGAGCGTTGCCAGCAGATGTGAGCACAGCGATGCACTTCTGCCAAAACAGAAACAATTACAAGTTGCAAAGAATAGAAAAACGGAAGCTAAACACAAACGAACAAAAAACACAGCTGGCCAGTACGAAGAAGAAGATGTCTATGAAGAGCCTTAGCAAAACAGGTGAAAGCTATGTCAACCGAAAACTAGCAAACGTTTGGGGAAAGAAATTCAAGACGACACAAGGAAAAAGAAGGATATTCCGGGACCTAGGAATGGAAGAATTAACACACTTGAAACGTCCATAGCGGAGAAAGGAATCTCTGGATTCCATGCAATCCCAGCCAAAGTTGCAGCCATATTTGCCAGAGAGATAGAAGAGAGAATCCTAGTTTCCAGCCAGCAACAAGAGACCCTGAATAGGCCAAGGAATCCTCAGGAAAACGAATAAAGCAGGACGTATCACACTTTCTGATTTCAACCTAGAGGACCAAGCGCTAGGTACCGAAACGGCACAGTCCGGGCCCAAAAACAGGCACACAGACCCATGCAACAGAATCGAGAGCCCAGAGCCCAACTCAAACATACATGGACAGCCCATTTGCGACCAGGGAGCCAAGAGGAGACAGTGGACAAAGGAGAGTCTCTCCGATAAACGGTGCTGGGAAGCCTGCACAGCCACATGGAACACAACGAGACTAGACCATGATGTTCCACCTGGCACACGCACCACCTGGAATGGATTAAAGCCCTGAATGGCACACTTGAAACCGTGAAACTTGTAGGAGAAGACCTAGGCAGAGTGCTCTTTGCCATCTGTCTGAGCCGCCTATTTGGAAGAAGCCTGTCTGACTGGGCAAGGGCAGCAAAGGGGACAAGAAACAAACGGGACCACCTCACATGCAGACGCTTCTGCCCAGTCAAAGAAACCATCGACTCAATGCAAAGACAGCACAACAACTGGGAGTGGATGTTTGCAAAGCACACATCGGACAAGGGGGGAGAAGCCCAAAGATACAATCAACTCACACGTCTCCACAAGAAAAAGAACAAGCCAATGAAAACCTGGGCCAAAGATGGACACAGAGATTTCTCCCAAGAAGATCTAAAGAGGGCCAACAGGTGCATGAAAACTTGTTCACCCTCATTAAGCCTGAGGCCAAGGCAAATCCAATCCGCAAGGACAGAGCAGCTCACCGTGGTCAGAATGGCTATAAGGAGGCAGACAGGAAACAACAAGCGTCAGAGAGGAGGTGGAGAGAAGGGAAGCCTCCTGCACTGCTGGTGGCAGTGGAAACCGGTGCAGCCACTAGGCCAAGCGGTGTGGAACTGCCTCCGAAATTTAAGAATCCATGTCCCATATGATCCAGCTATTCCTCTGGGGCGCGTTTAGCCAAAGAACTCGGAAACACTACCGCCTAAAGACATGTGCACCGCTGAGTTCAGCACAGCCTTACTCCCGCTCTCCAAGACTTGGAAGCCGCCCTGGTGCCCAGCAAGGGACGAATGGAGAAGGAACATGGGCTATAGCCACACAATGGCATACCACTCAGCGGGAACAAAGGATGCAATCCAGCCATTTGTGACCACCAGAATGGCTGTGAGGGGTTTAGGGGAAGTGAAACAAGCCCCAGGGACAAAGTCAAATACCGTAGGGTCTCACTTACAAGGAGAAGAAAAAACAAGCACTGACCAACAGGCGGCACTGGACATTTGATCGGGGGTGCCCAGAGGCAAAGCGGGGCGGTGGGGTAGGGTGAAGAGATGATGAGGCACAAGTGTGTGGTGAGGGCCTGTGATTCGGCTTACACTGGTGAAGAGGATGGAACCTACACGGAAGTCTAAATCGATGAGGATGTAAATCTGAAAGACATAGGATGTTCGAATGCAGGGTTATGGCAATAAATCCACCTAAAAGCAAAAATCCAAAAAGGGGTCCAGAATGACGGCATACAGCTTTGGGGGCTGAAAGAGATTAGAGAAGGTGAACTTCCAAGGATGGAAAATCACCTCAAAAGGCTTACTGATGCTACAGAAAGGTAGACCATTCCAAATACATGAAGAGGAATCCTACCAAGAGAACCTGATCCGTGCTAAGCCCAGGGACCAATGGAAAACGTTACCATCCATGCTGTTCCTACTAATCACCTTCACGAATAATCCAAACAGGCCCACATCTTCCCAAGTTCAGGCCACAGGTTGGTCCAAAAGTACAAGTCAGGGCCGGGCCTGTGGTGGAGCGGGCAAGTGCCCACGTTCCGCTTGGGTGTCCCGGGCCTCACTCTTTCACAGCACGGGTGCAGATCACATTAGCACTGTTAGGGAATAGAGATTTCATGGTACGGTGCGGACAGAGGTCCTAAAGAAGTAGCAATTGTGAGGGTCCGTTCTCAATACGCACCAGAAAAAGAACCGTGAGAATATTCCAATCTAGGAAGGCATCTGGTACACTTCCCCAAAGGAAGAAGGAAGGAAAACATGGGACCTGCCAAGGCGGAATTGGCAGAGTGCTAGGAGATGACACGATCATTGCGCATCAGAGGATTGCCTGGGCATCTTCAACTTGGGAGGGAGTCCAGGACTTTCTCTGGGGAAGGTCCAACCACTTGGCCATCTACCCACGACATAAGAGATAACACCCAGGGTAATCTTACAGGAAAGAGACCAGTGTCTAGAGAGAAGGGAGCAGGCCTTTCCAAGTTCGAGGAGAAAGTTAGAAACCGACAACACATCCAGAAAAAGGAAAACTATCCTACCTGGAAAGGGGGAGGAGTCAGACTGGTGTGAGATGGCTCTGAAACTCTGTGTGCTTGGAGGTTGTCAGGACAACTTAGCCTTCTGAGGTTCTTTATGACATCACGGTGAACATGTCCCCCAAGATGGCCGCATGGTTACAGTCTGAGGATTGGCCTAGGCTGGGCTATTAAAGGGAGACATACCCAGAAACAGCTTTGACAAACAGAAAGCGGGCACAGAAACTGGAAGAGATCAAACAGACTCTGATGCCAGGGATAAGAAAGGAATCCTTGGCAAGAAGCGAGAATAGAGGGACAAGCACTGAGAGGAGAACATTGTCATCTATTCAAATCTATGGGGAGGCCATGCTGATTCAAGCTTGAAACTTGATTGGAAACACGAGGCCGCACTTGGGCCTTATCAGACCTACAGTGTCCTTCTGCCTTAAGCATAATCCAAAGTCAAGAAGGATCTCTTGAGGACATTGAAGAGAAGAGTCGATGCCTCCTTTCCTAGGCCCCTAGCGTTCTTGGAAGATCAGTCTCACTTTCCATAGCTCTGGCGTCACGGGGGCCCACTGGCCACATGCTAATGCGTCCCAAGAGATGTCTTGGAAGCCTTGAAGGAATGGAGCCCTGCCATGCTTGGGGTAGGTCTCTTTGTTGGGAAGGGCTCTACAAGTGTGCTGAAAATCACCCTTTTCCAGAGGGCTTGGTTCCTTTGTGAAGGCTGCCCTCCCAGGCTAGAGTGCTCACTTTGGCTCCAATGAAATTCTCTCCCCCGACCTCTTGCCGTAGAAGGATTATTGATTATGTGCTTTGACGCCATATGGAAGGAAGCTGGCTGAAAATTAGAACATTACAATTCTGTTTCCAGAAAAATAAACATGCCAGGGCTGAGGATGTAGGTCAAACAAATGGCACAGCCTATAGAAATAAAGTAAGCCCGCATCTAGACGGAATCTAGGGCAAGGTCCAACGGTCAGGGGTCAAGTTCGAAACTTCCCAAATCCACAAAAGAGAAAGAAAAATATCTTTCCTGGAGCGGGGAATTCATCAGATTTGTCTAATTTGTCTCGGAAAAACATGATGTCCATGAAGGGGGTTGCCAGGACCACCTCGAATTTGGAGTTTCTGATCTCAGGATGTCAAACCAACCCAGATGACCACGGGTTCTCAGTGCTTCGTTTGACCTAGGCTAGGATAGCAAAGAGTCCTACAAGTGACCGCTGCAAATTCAAAGACAGCAACCAAGAATCACGAAAGCACTCACACCTCGGCCTAGAGAACATACGGTGATTCAAGAAATACAAAATTAATCCCTTGGACTGAAGGAGAACGGACTGATAAGCACATCTAAGGGAGATAGCTGAGAAAGACCATGACGAGTATACTGTGGAAAAGAAAAAAAGGTCCCAGAAAATGCAAGGCGAACAGATATCACACCTGAATAATCCACAATGAAAGATGTCAGTCTTTAGACAGGCTCTGCTGGAACGTTTGAAAGTCAGAGAAATTCACAAGCCAAAACACGGCAGCGAAGGTCAAACCTGGGCTCACTGGGAAGGGTGAGTTATGAGACTGCTCCAAGCGGGCTCTGAAGCCCTGTGTCCATGAAGCTTGCCAGGGCAGCAGACACACAATTATGACCAATCCTCTGACGTCACAGTGGCCCCGACAAACCACCTGGCCTCATCTACACAGTGCCAGAGCTGGGCTCAAGCAGCATACTCAAGCCCCATTGCACTCAACTGCAGGTTGCCAATGGAACATGAAAGGGGCCGGCCGGTGGTGCAGCGGTGAGGTCCGCAGCTTCTGGGTCGGTGGCCCGGGGTGGGCCGGGTGGAATCCTGGGGGTGAGCCTCCTCACCACTGCTTCAGTCATTCTGGGGCAGGCGTCCGAGGGGGTGTAGAGGCAGATGGGAAGGGACGTTACATAGGGCCAGACTTCCACAGCAAATACAGGAGCGTTGCCAGCAGATGTGAGCACAGCGATGCACTTCTGCCAAAACAGAAACAATTACAAGTTGCAAAGAATAGAAAAACGGAAGCTAAACACAAACGAACAAAAAACACAGCTGGCCAGTACGAAGAAGAAGATGTCTATGAAGAGCCTTAGCAAAACAGGTGAAAGCTATGTCAACCGAAAACTAGCAAACGTTTGGGGAAAGAAATTCAAGACGACACAAGGAAAAAGAAGGATATTCCGGGACCTAGGAATGGAAGAATTAACACACTTGAAACGTCCATAGCGGAGAAAGGAATCTCTGGATTCCATGCAATCCCAGCCAAAGTTGCAGCCATATTTGCCAGAGAGATAGAAGAGAGAATCCTAAAGTTTCCAGCCAGCAACAAGAGACCCTGAATAGGCCAAGGAATCCTCAGGAAAACGAATAAAGCAGGACGTATCACACTTTCTGATTTCAACCTAGAGGACCAAGCGCTAGGTACCGAAACGGCACAGTCCGGGCCCAAAAACAGGCACACAGACCCATGCAACAGAATCGAGAGGCCAGAGCCCAACTCAAACATACATGGACAGCCCATTTGCGACCAGGGAGCCAAGAGGAGACAGTGGACAAAGGAGAGTCTCTCCGATAAACGGTGCTGGGAAGCCTGCACAGCCACATGGAACACAACGAGAGTAGACCATGATGTTCCACCTGGCACACGCACCACCTGGAATGGATTAAAGCCCTGAAAGGCACACTTGAAACCGTGAAACTTGTAGGAGAAGACCTAGGCAGAGTGCTCTTTGCCATCTGTCTGAGCCGCCTATTTGGAAGAAGCCTGTCTGACTGGGCAAGGGCAGCAAAGGAGACAAGAAACAAACGGGACCACCTCACATGCATACGCTTCTGCCCAGTCAAGGAAACCATCGACTCAATGCAAAGACAGCACAACAACTGGGAGTGGATGTTTGCAAAGCACACATCGGACAAGGGGGGAGAAGCCCAAAGATACAATCAACTCACACGTCTCCACAAGAAAAAGAACAAGCCAATGAAAACCTGGGCCAAAGAAGGACACAGAGATTTCTCCCAAGAAGATCTAAAGAGGGCCAACAAGTGCATGAAAACTTGTTCACCCTCATTAAGCCTGAGGCCAAGGCAAATCCAATCCGCAAGGACAGAGCAGCTCACCGTGGTCAGAATGGCTATAAGGAGGCAGACAGGAAACAACAAGCGTCAGAGAGGAGGTGGAGAGAAGGGAAGCCTCCTGCACTGCTGGTGGCAGTGGAAACCGGTGCAGCCACTAGGCCAAGCGGTGTGGAACTGCCTCCGAAATTTAAGAATCCATGTCCCATATGATCCAGCTATTCCTCTGGGGCGCGTTTAGCCAAAGAACTCGGAAACACTACCGCCTAAAGACATGTGCACCGCTGAGTTCACCACAGCCTTACTCCCGCTCTCCAAGACTTGGAAGCCGCCCTGGTGCCCAGCAAGGGACGAATGGAGAAGGAACATGGGCTATAGCCACACAATGGCATACCACTCAGCGGGAACAAAGGATGCAATCCAGCCATTTGTGACCACCAGAATGTCTGTGAGGGGTTTAGGGGAAGTGAAACAAGCCCCAGGGACAAAGTCAAATACCGTAGGGTCTCACTTACAAGGAGAAGAAAAAACAAGCACTGACCAACAGGCGGCACTGGACATTTGATCGGGGGTGCCCAGAGGCAAAGCGGGGCGGTGGGGTAGAGTGAAGAGATGATGAGGCACAAGTGTGTGGTGAGGGCCTGTGATTCGGCTTACACTGGTGAAGAGGATGGAACCTACACGGAAGTCTAAATCGATGAGGATGTAAATCTGAAAGACATAGGATGTTCGAATGCAGGGTTATGGCAATAAATCCACCTAAAAGCAAAAATCCAAAAAGGGGTCCAGAATGACGGCATACAGCTTTGGGGGCTGAAAGAGATTAGAGAAGGTGAACTTCCAAGGATGGAAAATCACCTCAAAAGGCTTACTGATGCTACAGAAAGGTAGACCATTCCAAATACATGAAGAGGAATCCTACCAAGAGAACCTGATCCGTGCTAAGCCCAGGGACCAACGGAAAACGTTACCATCCATGCTGTTCCTACTAATCACCTTCACGAATAATCCAAACAGGCCCACATCTTCCCAATTTCAGGCCACAGGTTGGTCCAAAAGTACAAGTCAGGGCCGGGCCTGTGGTGGAGCGGGCAAGTGCCCACGTTCCGCTTGGGTGGCCCGGGCCTCACTCTTTCACAGCACGGGTGCAGATCACATTAGCACTGTTAGGGAATAGAGATTTCATGGTACGGTGCGGACAGAGGTCCTAAAGAAGTAGCAATTGTGAGGGTCCGTTCTCAATACGCACCAGAAAAAGAACCGTGAGAATATTCCAATCTAGGAAGGCATCTGGTACACTTCCCCAAAGGAAGAAGGAAGGAAAACATGGGACCTGCCAAGGCGGAATTGGCAGAGTGCTAGGAGATGACACGATCATTGCGCATCAGAGGATTGCCTGGGCATCTTCAACTTGGGAGGGAGTCCAGGACTTTCTCTGGGGAAGGTCCAACCACTTGGCCATCTACCCACGACATAAGAGATAACACCCAGGGTAATCTTACAGGAAAGAGACCAGTGTCTAGAGAGAAGGGAGCAGGCCTTTCCAAGTTCGAGGAGAAAGTTAGAAACCGACAAGACATCCAGAAAAAGGAAAACTATCCTACCTGGAAAGGGGGAGGAGTCAGACTGGTGTGAGATGGCTCTGAAACTCTGTGTGCTTGGAGGTTGTCAGGACAACTTAGCCTTCTGAGGTTCTTTATGACATCACGGTGAACATGTCCCCCAAGATGGCCGCATGGTTACAGTCTGAGGATTGGCCTAGGCTGGGCTATTAAAGGGAGACATACCCAGAAACAGCTTTGACAAACAGAAAGCGGGCACAGAAACTGGAAGAGATCAAACAGACTCTGATGCCAGGGATAAGAAAGGAATCCTTGGCAAGAAGCCAGAATAGAGGGACAAGCACTGAGAGGAGAACATTGTCATCTATTCAAATCTATGGGGAGGCCATGCTGATTCAAGCTTGAAACTTGATTGGAAACACGAGGCCGCACTTGGGCCTTATCAGACCTACAGTGTCCTTCTGCCTTAAGCATAATCCAAAGTCAAGAAGGATCTCTTGAGGACATTGAAGAGAAGAGTCGATGCCTCCTTTCCTAGGCCCCTAGCGTTCTTGGAAGATCAGTCTCACTTTCCATAGCTCTGGCGTCACGGGGGCCCACTGGCCACATGCTAATGCGTCCCAAGAGATGTCTTGGAAGCCTTGAAGGAATGGAGCCCTGCCATGCTTGGGGTAGGTCTCTTTGTTGGGAAGGGCTCTACAAGTGTGCTGAAAATCACCCTTTTCCAGAGGGCTTGGTTCCTTTGTGAAGGCTGCCCTCCCAGGCTAGAGTGCTCACTTTGGCTCCAATGAAATTCTCTCCCCCGACCTCTTGCCGTAGAAGGATTATTGATTATGTGCTTTGACGCCATATGGAAGGAAGCTGGCTGAAAATTAGAACATTACAATTCTGTTTCCAGAAAAATAAACATGCCAGGGCTGAGGATGTAGGTCAAACAAATGGCACAGCCTATAGAAATAAAGTAAGCCCGCATCTAGACGGAATCTAGGGCAAGGTCCAACGGTCAGGGGTCAAGTTCGAAACTTCCCAAATCCACAAAAGAGAAAGAAAAATATCTTTCCTGGAGCGGGGAATTCATCAGATTTGTCTAATTTGTCTCGGAAAAACATGATGTCCATGAAGGGGGTTGCCAGGACCACCTCGAATTTGGATTTTCTGATCTCAGGATGTCAAACCAAGCCAGATGACCACGGGTTCTCAGTGATTCGCTTGACCTAGGCTAGGATAGCAAAGAGTCTTACAAGTGACCGCTGCAAATTCAAAGACAGCAACCAAGAATCACGAAAGCACTCACACCTAGGCCTAGAGAACATACGGTGATTCAAGAAATACAAAATTAATCACTTGGACTGAAGGAGAACGGACTGATGAGCACATCTAAGGGAGATAGCTGAGAAAGACCATGACGAGTATACTGTGGAAAAGAAAAAAAGGTCCCAGAAAATGCAAGGCGAACAGATATCACACCTGAATAATCCTCAATGAAAGATGTCAGTCTTTAGACAGGCTCTGCTGGAACGTTTGAAAGTCAGAGAAATTCACAAGCCAAAACACGGCAGCGAAGGTCAAACCTGGGCTCACTGGGAAGGGTGAGTTATGAGACTGCTCCAAGCGGGCTCTGAAGCCCTGTGTCCATGAAGCTTGCCAGGGCAGCAGACACACAATTATGACCAATCCTCTGACGTCACAGTGGCCCCGACAAACCACCTGGCCTCATCTACACAGTGCCAGAGCTGGGCTCAAGCAGCATATTCAAGCCCCATTGCACTCAACTGCAGGTTGCCAATGGAACATGAAAGTGGCCGGCCGGTGGTGCAGCGGTGAGGTCCGCAGCTTCTGGGTCGGTGGCCCGGGGTGGGCCGGGTGGAATCCTGGGGGTGAGCCTCCTCACCACTGCTTCAGTCATTCTGGGGCAGGCGTCCGAGGGGGTGTAGAGGCAGATGGGAAGGGACGTTACATAGGGCCAGACTTCCACAGCAAATACAGGAGCGTTGCCAGCAGATGTGAGCACAGCGATGCACTTCTGCCAAAACAGAAACAATTACAAGTTGCAAAGAATAGAAAAACGGAAGCTAAACACAAACGAACAAAAAACACAGCTTGCCAGTACGAAGAAGAAGATGTCTATGAAGAACCTTAGCAAAACAGGTGAAAGCTATGTCAACAGAAAACTAGCAAACGTTTGGGGAAAGAAATTCAAGACGACACAAGGAAAAAGAAGGATATTCCGGGACCTAGGAATGGAAGAATTAACACACTTGAAACGTCCATAGCGGAGAAAGGAATCTCTGGATTCCATGCAATCCCAGTCAAAGTTGCAGCCATATTTGCCAGAGAGATAGAAGAGAGAATCCTAAAGTTTCCAGCCAGCAACAAGAGACCCTGAATAGGCCAAGGAATCCTCAGGAAAATGAACAAAGCAGGACGTATCACACTTTCTGATTTCAACATAGAGGACGAAGCGCTAGGTACCGAAACGGCACAGTCCGGGCCCAAAAACAGGCACACAGACCCATGCAACAGAATCGAGAGCCCAGAGCCCAACTCAAACATACATGGACAGCCCATTTGCGACCAGGGAGCCAAGAGGAGACAGTGGACAAAGGAGAGTCTCTCCAAGAAACGGTGCTGGGAAGCCTGCACAGCCACATGGAACACAACGAGAGTAGACCATGATGTTCCACCTGGCACACGCACCACCTGGAATGGATTAAAGCCCTGAATGGCACACTTGAAACCGTGAAACTTGTAGGAGAAGACCTAGGCAGAGTGCTCTTTGCCATCTGTCTGAGCCGCCTATTTGGAAGAAGCCTGTCTGACTGGGCAAGGGCAGCAAAGGAGACAAGAAACAAACGGGACCACCTCACATGCAGACGCTTCTGCCCAGTCAAGGAAACCATCGACTCAATGCAAAGACAGCACAACAACTGGGAGTGGATGTTTGCAAAGCACACATCGGACAAGGGGTGAAAAGCCCAAAGATACAATCAACTCACACGTCTCCACAAGAAAAAGAACAAGCCAATGAAAACCTGGGCCAAAGATGGAGACAGAGATTTCTAACAAGAAGATCTAAAGAGGGCCAACAGGTGCATGAAAACTTGTTCACCCTCATTAAGCCTGAGGCCCAGGCAAATCCAAACCACAAGGACATAGCAGCTCACTGTGGTCAGAATGGCTATAAGGAGGCAGACAGGAAACAACAAGCGTCAGAGAGGAGGTGGAGAGAAGGGAAGCCTCCTGCACTGCTGCTGGCAGTGGAAACCGGTGCAGCCACTAGGCCAAGCGGTGTGGAACTGCCTCCGAAATTTAAGAATCCATGTCCCATATGATCCAGCTATTCCTCTGGGGCGCGTTTAGCCAAAGAACTCGGAAACACTACCGCCTAGAAACATGTGCACCGCTGAGTTCACCACAGCCTTACTCCCGCTCTCCAAGACTTGGAAGCCGCCCTGGTGCCCAGCAAGGGACGAATGGAGAAGGAACATGGGCTATAGCCACACAATGGCAGACCACTCAGCGGGAACAAAGGATGCAATCCAGCCATTTGTGACCACCAGAATGGCTGTGAGGGTTTTAGGGGAAGTGAAACAAATCCCAGGGACAAAGTCAAATACCGTAGGATCCCACTTACAAGGAGAAGAAAAAACAAGCACTAACCAACAGTTGGCACTGGACATTTGATCGGGGGTGCCCAGAGGCAAAGCGGGGCGGTGGGGGAGGGTGAAAGAGATGATGAGGCACAAGTGTGTGGTGAGGGCCTGTGATTCGGCTTACGCTGGTGAAGAGGATGGAACCTACACGGAAGTCTAAATCGATGAGGATGTAAATCTGAAAGACATAGGATGTTCGAATGCAGGGTTATGGCAATAAATCCACCTAAAATCAAACATCCAAAAAGGGGTCCAGAATGACGGCATACAGCTTTGGGGGCTGAAAGAGATTAGAGAAGGTGAACTTCCAAGGATGGAAAATCACCTCAAAAGCCTTACTGATGCTACAGAAAGGTAGACCATTCCAAATACGTGAAGAGGAATCCTACCAAGAGAACCTGATGCGTGCTAAGCCCAGGAACCAACGGAAAACGTTACCGTCCATGATGTTCCTACTAATCACCTTCACGAATAATCCAAACAGTCCCACATCTTCCCAAGCTCAGGCCACAGGTTGTTCCAAAAGTACAAGTCAGCGCCGGCCCTGTGGTGGAGCGGGCAAGTGCCCACGTTCCGCTTGGGTGGCCCGGGCCTCACTCTTTCACAGCGCGGGTGCAGATCACATTAGCACTGTTAGGGAATAGAGATTTCATGGTACGGTGCGGACAGAGGTCATAAAGGAGTAGCAATTGTGAGGGTACGTTCTCAATACGCACCAGAAAAAGAACCGTGAGAATATTCCAATCTAGGAAGGCATCTGGTACACTTCCCCAAAGGAAGAAGGAAGGAAAACATGGGACCTGCCAAGGCGGAATTGGCAGAGTGCTAGGAGATGACACGATCATTGCGCATCAGAGGATTGCCTGGGCAACTTCAACTTGGGAGGGAGTCCAGGACTTTCTCTGGGGAAGGTCCACACACTTGGCCATCTACCCAAGACATAAGAGATAACACCCAGGGTAATCTTACAGGAAAGAAACCAGTGTCTAGAGAGAAGGGAGCAGGCCTTTCCAAGTTCGAGGAGAAAGTTAGAAACCGACAACACATCCAGAAAAAGGAAAACTATCCTACCTGGAAAGGGGGAGGAGTCAGACTGGTCTGAGATGGCTCTGAAACTCTGTGTGCTTGGAGGTTGTCAGGACAACTTGGCCTTCTGAGGTTCTTTATGACATCACGGTGAACATGTCCCCCAAGATGGCCGCATGGTTACAGTCTGAGGATTGGCCTAGGCTGGGCTATTAAAGGGAGACATACCCAGAAACAGCTTTGACAAACAGAAAGCGGGCACAGAAACTGGAAGAGATCAAACAGACTCTGACTCCAGGGATAAGAAAGGAATCCTTGGCAAGAAGCCAGAATGGAGGGACAAGCGCTGAGAGCAGAACATTGTCATCTATTCAAGTCTATGGGGAGGCCATGCTGATTCAAGCTTGAAACATGATTGGAAACACGAGGCCGCACTTGGGCCTTATCAGACCTACAGTGTCCTTCTGCCTTAAGCATAATCCAAAGTCAAGAAGGATCTCTTGAGGACGTTGAAGAGAAGAGTCGATGCCTCCTTTCCTAGGCCCCTAGCATTCTTCGAATATCAGTCTCACTTTCCATAGCTCTGGCGTCACGGGGGCCCACTGGCCACATGCTAATGCGTCCCAAGAGATGTCTTGGAAGCCTTGAAGGAATGGAGCCCTGTCATGCTGGGGGTAGGTCTCTTTGTTGGGAAGGGCTCTACAAGTGTGCTGAAAATCACCCTTTTCCAGAGGGCTTGGTTCCTTTGTGAAGGCTGCCCTCCCAGGCTAGAGTGCTCACTTTGGCTCCAATGAAATTCTCTCCCCCGACCTCTTGCCGTAGAAGGATTATTGATTATGTGCTTTGACGCCATATGCAAGGAAGCTGGCTGAAAATTAGAACATTACAATTCTGTTTCCAGAAAAATAAACATGCCAGGGCTGAGGATGTAGGTCAAACAACTGGCACAGCCTATAGAAATAAAGTAAGCCCGCATCTAGACGGAATCTAGGGCAAGGTCCAACGGTCAGGGGTCAAGTTCGAAACTTCCCAAATCCACAAAAGAGAAAGAAAAATATCTTTCCTGGAGCGGGGAATTCATCAGATTTGTCTAATTTGTCTCGGAAAAACATGATGTCCATGAAGGGGGTTGCCAAGACCACCTCGAATTTGGAGTTTCTGATCTCAGGATGTCAAACCAACCCAGATGACCACGGGTTCTCAGTGCTTCGTTTGACCTAGGCTAGGATAGCAAAGAGTCCTACAAGTGACCGCTGCAAATTCAAAGACAGCAACCAAGAATCACGAAAGCACTCACACCTCGGCCTAGAGAACATACGGTGATTCAAGAAATACAAAATTAATCCCTTGGACTGAAGGAGAACGGACTGATAAGCACATCTAAGGGAGATAGCTGAGAAAGACCATGACGAGGATACTGTGGAAAAGAAAAAAAGGTCCCAGAAAATGCAAGGCGAACAGATATCACACCTGAATAATCCACAATGAAAGATGTCAGTCTTTAGACAGGCTCTGCTGCAACGTTTGAAAGTCAGAGAAATTCACAAGCCAAAACACGGCAGCGAAGGTCAAACCTGGGCTCACTGGGAAGGGTGAGTTATGAGACTGCTCCAAGCGGGCTCTGAAGCCCTGTGTCCATGAAGCTTGCCAGGGCAGCAGACACACAATTATGACCAATCCTCTGACGTCACAGTGGCCCTGACAAACCACCTGGGCTCATCTACACAGTGCCAGAGCTGGGCTCAAGCAGCATACTCAAGCCCCATTGCACTCAACTGCAGGTTGCCAATGGAACATGAAAGGGGCCGGCCGGTGGTGCAGCGGTGAGGTCCGCAGCTTCTGGGTCGGTGGCCCGGGGTGGGCCGGGTGGAATCCTGGGGGTGAGCCTCCTCACCACTGCTTCAGTCATTCTGGGGCAGGCGTCCGAGGGGGTGTAGAGGCAGATGGGAAGGGACGTTACATAGGGCCAGACTTCCACAGCAAATACAGGAGCGTTGCCAGCAGATGTGAGCACAGCGATGCACTTCTGCCAAAACAGAAACAATTACAAGTTGCAAAGAATAGAAAAACGGAAGCTAAACACAAACGAACAAAAAACACAGCTGGCCAGTACGAAGAAGAAGATGTCTATGAAGAGCCTTAGCAAAACAGGTGAAAGCTATGTCAACCGAAAACTAGCAAACGTTTGGGGAAAGAAATTCAAGACGACACAAGGAAAAAGAAGGATATTCCGGGACCTAGGAATGGAAGAATTAACACACTTGAAACGTCCATAGCGGAGAAAGGAATCTCTGGATTCCATGCAATCCCAGCCAAAGTTGCAGCCATATTTGCCAGAGAGATAGAAGAGAGAATCCTAAAGTTTCCAGCCAGCAACAAGAGACCCTGAATAGGCCAAGGAATCCTCAGGAAAACGAACAAAGCAGGACGTATCACACTTTCTGATTTCAACCTAGAGGACCAAGCGCTAGGTACCGAAACGGCACAGTCCGGGCCCAAAAACAGGCACACAGACCCATGCAACAGAATCGAGAGCCCAGAGCCCAACTCAAACATACATTGACAGCCCATTTGCGACCAGGGAGCCAAGAGGAGACAGTGGACAAAGGAGAGTCTCTCCGATAAACGGTGCTGGGAAGCCTGCACAGCCACATGGAACACAACGAGAGTAGACCATGATGTTCCACCTGGCACACGCACCACCTGGAATGGATTAAAGCCCTGAATGGCACACTTGAAACCGTGAAACTTGTAGGAGAAGACCTAGGCAGAGTGCTCTTTGCCATCTGTCTGAGCCGCCTATTTGGAAGAAGCCTGTCTGACTGGGCAAGGGCAGCAAAGGAGACAAGAAACAAACGGGACCACCTCACATGCAGACGCTTCTGCCCAGTCAAGGAAACCATCGACTCAATGCAAAGACAGCACAACAACTGGGAGTGGATGTTTGCAAAGCACACATCGGACAAGGGGTGAAAAGCCCAAAGATACAATCAACTCACACGTCTCCACAAGAAAAAGAACAAGCCAATGAAAACCTGGGCCAAAGAAGGACACAGAGATTTCTCCCAAGAAGATCTAAAGAGGGCCAACAGGTGCATGAAAACTTGTTCACCCTCATTAAGCCTGAGGCCAAGGCAAATCCAATCCGCAAGGACAGAGCAGCTCACCGTGGTCAGAATGGCTATAAGGAGGCAGACAGGAAACAACAAGCGTCAGAGAGGAGGTGGAGAGAAGGGAAGCCTCCTGCACTGCTGGTGGCAGTGGAAACCGGTGCAGCCACTAGGCCAAGCGGTGTGGAACTGCCTCCGAAATTTAAGAATCCATGTCCCATATGATCCAGCTATTCCTCTGGGGCGCGTTTAGCCAAAGAACTCGGAAACACTACCGCCTAAAGACATGTGCACCGCTGAGTTCAGCACAGCCTTACTCCCGCTCTCCAAGACTTGGAAGCCGCCCTGGTGCCCAGCAAGGGACGAATGGAGAAGGAACATGGGCTATAGCCACACAATGGCATACCACTCAGCGGGAACAAAGGATGCAATCCAGCCATTTGTGACCACCAGAATGGCTGTGAGGGGTTTAGGGGAAGTGAAACAAGCCCCAGGGACAAAGTCAAATACCGTAGGGTCTCACTTACAAGGAGAAGAAAAAACAAGCACTGACCAACAGGCGGCACTGGACATTTGATCGGGGGTGCCCAGAGGCAAAGCGGGGCGGTGGGGTAGGGTGAAGAGATGATGAGGCACAAGTGTGTGGTGAGGGCCTGTGATTCGGCTTACACTGGTGAAGAGGATGGAACCTACACGGAAGTCTAAATCGATGAGGATGTAAATCTGAAAGACATAGGATGTTCGAATGCAGGGTTATGGCAATAAATCCACCTAAAAGCAAAAATCCAAAAAGGGGTCCAGAATGACGGCATACAGCTTTGGGGGCTGAAAGAGATTAGAGAAGGTGAACTTCCAAGGATGGAAAATCACCTCAAAAGGCTTACTGATGCTACAGAAAGGTAGACCATTCCAAATACATGAAGAGGAATCCTACCAAGAGAACCTGATCCGTGCTAAGCCCAGGGACCAACGGAAAACGTTACCATCCATGCTGTTCCTACTAATCACCTTCACGAATAATCCAAACAGGCCCACATCTTCCCAATTTCAGGCCACAGGTTGGTCCAAAAGTACAAGTCAGGGCCGGGCCTGTGGTGGAGCGGGCAAGTGCCCACGTTCCGCTTGGGTGGCCCGGGCCTCACTCTTTCACAGCACGGGTGCAGATCACATTAGCACTGTTAGGGAATAGAGATTTCATGGTACGGTGAGGACAGAGGTCCTAAAGAAGTAGCAATTGTGAGGGTCCGTTCTCAATACGCACCAGAAAAAGAACCGTGAGAATATTCCAATCTAGGAAGGCATCTGGTACACTTCCCCAAAGGAAGAAGGAAGGAAAACATGGGACCTGCCAAGGCGGAATTGGCAGAGTGCTAGGACATGACACGATCATTGCGCATCAGAGGATTGCCTGGGCATCTTCAACTTGGGAGGGAGTCCAGGACTTTCTCTGGGGAAGGTCCAACCACTTGGCCATCTACCCACGACATAAGAGATAACACCCAGGGTAATCTTACAGGAAAGAGACCAGTGTCTAGAGAGAAGGGAGCAGGCCTTTCCAAGTTCGAGGAGAAAGTTAGAAACCGACAAGAGATCCAGAAAAAGGAAAACTATCCTACCTGGAAAGGGGGAGGAGTCAGACTGGTCTGAGATGGCTCTGAAACTCTGTGTGCTTGGAGGTTGTCAGGACAACTTGGCCTTCTGAGGTTCTTTATGACATCACGGTGAACATGTCCCCCAAGATGGCCGCATGGTTACAGTCTGAGGATTGGCCTAGGCTGGGCTATTAAAGGGAGACATACCCAGAAACAGCTTTGACAAACAGAAAGCGGGCACAGAAACTGGAAGAGATCAAACAGACTCTGATGCCAGGGATAAGAAAGGAATCCTTGGCAAGAAGCCAGAATAGAGGGACAAGCACTGAGAGGAGAACATTGTCATCTATTCAAATCTATGGGGAGGCCATGCTGATTCAAGCTTGAAACTTGATTGGAAACACGAGGCCGCACTTGGGCCTTATCAGACCTACAGTGTCCTTCTGCCTTAAGCATAATCCAAAGTCAAGAAGGATCTCTTGAGGACATTGAAGAGAAGAGTCGATGCCTCCTTTCCTAGGCCCCTAGCGTTCTTGGAAGATCAGTCTCACTTTCCATAGCTCTGGCGTCACGGGGGCCCACTGGCCACATGCTAATGCGTCCCAAGAGATGTCTTGGAAGCCTTGAAGGAATGGAGCCCTGCCATGCTTGGGGTAGGTCTCTTTGTTGGGAAGGGCTCTACAAGTGTGCTGAAAATCACCCTTTTCCAGAGGGCTTGGTTCCTTTGTGAAGGCTGCCCTCCCAGGCTAGAGTGCTCACTTTGGCTCCAATGAAATTCTCTCCCCCGACCTCTTGCCGTAGAAGGATTATTGATTATGTGCTTTGACGCCATATGCAAGGAAGCTGGCTGAAAATTAGAACATTACAATTCTGTTTCCAGAAAAATAAACATGCCAGGGCTGAGGATGTAGGTCAAACAAATGGCACAGCCTATAGAAATAAAGTAAGCCCGCATCTAGACGGAATCTAGGGCAAGGTCCAACGGTCAGGGGTCAAGTTCGAAACTTCCCAAATCCACAAAAGAGAAAGAAAAATATCTTTCCTGGAGCGGGGAATTCATCAGATTTGTCTAATTTGTCTCGGAAAAACATGATGTCCATGAAGGGGGTTGCCAGGACCACCTCGAATTTGGATTTTCTGATCTCAGGATGTCAAACCAAGCCAGATGACCACGGGTTCTCAGTGCTTCGCTTGACCTAGGCTAGGATAGCAAAGAGTCTTACAAGTGACCGCTGCAAATTCAAAGACAGCAACCAAGAATCACGAAAGCACTCACACCTAGGCCTAGAGAACATACGGTGATTCAAGAAATACAAAATTAATCACTTGGACTGAAGGAGAACGGACTGATGAGCACATCTAAGGGAGATAGCTGAGAAAGACCATGACGAGTATACTGTGGAAAAGAAAAAAAGGTCCCAGAAAATGCAAGGCGAACAGATATCACACCTGAATAATCCTCAATGAAAGATGTCAGTCTTTAGACAGGCTCTGCTGGAACGTTTGAAAGTCAGAGAAATTCACAAGCCAAAACACGGCAGCGAAGGTCAAACCTGGGCTCACTGGGAAGGGTGAGTTATGAGACTGCTCCAAGCGGGCTCTGAAGCCCTGTGTCCATGAAGCTTGCCAGGGCAGCAGACACACAATTATGACCAATCCTCTGACGTCACAGTGGCCCCGACAAACCACCTGGCCTCATCTACACAGTGCCAGAGCTGGGCTCAAGCAGCATATTCAAGCCCCATTGCACTCAACTGCAGGTTGCCAATGGAACATGAAAGTGGCCGGCCGGTGGTGCAGCGGTGAGGTCCGCAGCTTCTGGGTCGGTGGCCCGGGGTGGGCCGGGTGGAATCCTGGGGGTGAGCCTCCTCACCACTGCTTCAGTCATTCTGGGGCAGGCGTCCGAGGGGGTGTAGAGGCAGATGGGAAGGGACGTTACATAGGGCCAGACTTCCACAGCAAATACAGGAGCGTTGCCAGCAGATGTGAGCACAGCGATGCACTTCTGCCAAAACAGAAACAATTACAAGTTGCAAAGAATAGAAAAACGGAAGCTAAACACAAACGAACAAAAAACACAGCTTGCCAGTACGAAGAAGAAGATGTCTATGAAGAACCTTAGCAAAACAGGTGAAAGCTATGTCAACAGAAAACTAGCAAACGTTTGGGGAAAGAAATTCAAGACGACACAAGGGAAAAGAAGGATATTCCGGGACCTAGGAATGGAAGAATTAACACACTTGAAACGTCCATAGCGGAGAAAGGAATCTCTGGATTCCATGCAATCCCAGTCAAAGTTGCAGCCATATTTGCCAGAGAGATAGAAGAGAGAATCCTAAAGTTTCCAGCCAGCAACAAGAGACCCTGAATAGGCCAAGGAATCCTCAGGAAAATGAACAAAGCAGGACGTATCACACTTTCTGATTTCAACATAGAGGACGAAGCGCTAGGTACCGAAACGGCACAGTCCGGGCCCAAAAACAGGCACACAGACCCATGCAACAGAATCGAGAGCCCAGAGCCCAACTCAAACATACATGGACAGCCCATTTGCGACCAGGGAGCCAAGAGGAGACAGTGGACAAAGGAGAGTCTCTCCAAGAAACGGTGCTGGGAAGCCTGCACAGCCACATGGAACACAACGAGAGTAGACCATGATGTTCCACCTGGCACACGCACCACCTGGAATGGATTAAAGCCCTGAATGGCACACTTGAAACCGTGAAACTTGTAGGAGAAGACCTAGGCAGAGTGCTCTTTGCCATCTGTCTGAGCCGCCTATTTGGAAGAAGCCTGTCTGACTGGGCAAGGGCAGCAAAGGAGACAAGAAACAAACGGGACCACCTCACATGCAGACGCTTCTGCCCAGTCAAGGAAACCATCGACTCAATGCAAAGACAGCACAACAACTGGGAGTGGATGTTTGCAAAGCACACATCGGACAAGGGGTGAAAAGCCCAAAGATACAATCAACTCACACGTCTCCACAAGAAAAAGAACAAGCCAATGAAAACCTGGGCCAAAGAAGGACACAGAGATTTCTCCCAAGAAGATCTAAAGAGGGCCAACAGGTGCATGAAAACTTGTTCACCCTCATTAAGCCTGAGGCCAAGGCAAATCCAATCCGCAAGGACAGAGCAGCTCACGGTGGTCAGAATGGCTATAAGGAGGCAGACAGGAAACAACAAGCGTCAGAGAGGAGGTGGAGAGAAGGGAAGCCTCCTGCACTGCTGGTGGCAGTGGAAACCGGTGCAGCCACTAGGCCAAGCGGTGTGGAACTGCCTCCGAAATTTAAGAATCCATGTCCCATATGATCCAGCTATTCCTCTGGGGCGCGTTTAGCCAAAGAACTCGGAAACACTACCGCCTAAAGACATGTGCACCGCTGAGTTCACCACAGCCTTACTCCCGCTCTCCAAGACTTGGAAGCCGCCCTGGTGCCCAGCAAGGGACGAATGGAGAAGGAACATGGGCTATAGCCACACAATGGCATACCACTCAGCGGGAACAAAGGATGCAATCCAGCCATTTGTGACCACCAGAATGGCTGTGAGGGGTTTAGGGGAAGTGAAACAAGCCCCAGGGACAAAGTCAAATACCGTAGGGTCTCACTTACAAGGAGAAGAAAAAACAAGCACTGACCAACAGGCGGCACTGGACATTTGATCGGGGGTGCCCAGAGGCAAAGCGGGGCGGTGGGGTAGGGTGAAGAGATGATGAGGCACAAGTGTGTGGTGAGGGCCTGTGATTCGGCTTACACTGGTGAAGAGGATGGAACCTACACGGAAGTCTAAATCGATGAGGATGTAAATCTGAAAGACATAGGATGTTCGAATGCAGGGTTATGGCAATAAATCCACCTAAAAGCAAAAATCCAAAAAGGGGTCCAGAATGACGGCATACAGCTTTGGGGGCTGAAAGAGATTAGAGAAGGTGAACTTCCAAGGATGGAAAATCACCTCAAAAGGCTTACTGATGCTACAGAAAGGTAGACCATTCCAAATACATGAAGAGGAATCCTACCAAGAGAACCTGATCCGTGCTAAGCCCAGGGACCAACGGAAAACGTTACCGTCCATGATGTTCCTACTAATCACCTTCACGAATAATCCAAACAGGCCCACATCTTCCCAAGTTCAGGCCACAGGTTGGTCCAAAAGTAGAAGTCAGGGCCGGGCCTGTGGTGGAGCGGGCAAGTGCCCACGTTCCGCTTGGGTGGCCCGGGCCTCACTCTTTCACAGCACGGGTGCAGATCACATTAGCACTGTTAGGGAATAGAGATTTCATGGTACGGTGCGGACAGAGGTCCTAAAGAAGTAGCAATTGTGAGGGTCCGTTCTCAATACGCACCAGAAAAAGAACCGTGAGAATATTCCAATCTAGGAAGGCATCTGGTACACTTCCCCAAAGGAAGAAGGAAGGAAAACATGGGACCTGCCAAGGCGGAATTGGCAGAGTGCTAGGAGATGACACGATCATTGCGCATCGGAGGATTGCCTGGGCATCTTCAACTTGGGAGGGAGTCCAGGACTTTCTCTGGGGAAGGTCCAACCACTTGGCCATCTACCCACGACATAAGAGATAACACCCAGGGTAATCTTACAGGAAAGAGACCAGTGTCTAGAGAGAAGGGAGCAGGCCTTTCCAAGTTCGAGGAGAAAGTTAGAAACCGACAAGAGATCCAGAAAAAGGAAAACTATCCTACCTGGAAAGGGGGAGGAGTCAGACTGGTGTGAGATGGCTCTGAAACTCTGTGTGCTTGGAGGTTGTCAGGACAACTTAGCCTTCTGAGGTTCTTTATGACATCACGGTGAACATGTCCCCCAAGATGGCCGCATGGTTACAGTCTGAGGATTGGCCTAGGCTGGGCTATTAAAGGGAGACATACCCAGAAACAGCTTTGACAAACAGAAAGCGGGCACAGAAACTGGAAGAGATCAAACAGACTCTGATGCCAGGGATAAGAAAGGAATCCTTGGCAAGAAGCCAGAATAGAGGGACAAGCGCTGAGAGGAGAACATTGTCATCTATTCAAATCTATGGGGAGGCCATGCTGATTCAAGCTTGAAACTTGATTGGAAACACGAGGCCGCACTTGGGCCTTATCAGACCTACAGTGTCCTTCTGCCTTAAGCATAATCCAAAGTCAAGAAGGATCTCTTGAGGACATTGAAGAGAAGAGTCGATGCCTCCTTTCCTAGGCCCCTAGCGTTCTTGGAAGATCAGTCTCACTTTCCATAGCTCTGGCGTCACGGGGGCCCACTGGCCACATGCTAATGCGTCCCAAGAGATGTCTTGGAAGCCTTGAAGGAATGGAGCCCTGCCATGCTTGGGGTAGGTCTCTTTGTTGGGAAGGGCTCTACAAGTGTGCTGAAAATCACCCTTTTCCAGAGGGCTTGGTTCCTTTGTGAAGGCTGCCCTCCCAGGCTAGAGTGCTCACTTTGGCTCCAATGAAATTCTCTCCCCCGACCTCTTGCCGTAGAAGGATTATTGATTATGTGCTTTGACGCCATATGGAAGGAAGCTGGCTGAAAATTAGAACATTACAATTCTGTTTCCAGAAAAATAAACATGCCAGGGCTGAGGATGTAGGTCAAACAAATGGCACAGCCTATAGAAATAAAGTAAGCCCGCATCTAGACGGAATCTAGGGCAAGGTCCAACGGTCAGGGGTCAAGTTCGAAACTTCCCAAATCCACAAAAGAGAAAGAAAAATATCTTTCCTGGAGCGGGGAATTCATCAGATTTGTCTAATTTGTCTCGGAAAAACATGATGTCCATGAAGGGGGTTGCCAGGACCACCTCGAATTTGGATTTTCTGATCTCAGGATGTCAAACCAAGCCAGATGACCACGGGTTCTCAGTGCTTCGCTTGACCTAGGCTAGGATAGCAAAGAGTCTTACAAGTGACCGCTGCAAATTCAAAGACAGCAACCAAGAATCACGAAAGCACTCACACCTAGGCCTAGAGAACATACGGTGATTCAAGAAATACAAAATTAATCACTTGGACTGAAGGAGAACGGACTGATGAGCACATCTAAGGGAGATAGCTGAGAAAGACCATGACGAGTATACTGTGGAAAAGAAAAAAAGGTCCCAGAAAATGCAAGGCGAACAGATATCACACCTGAATAATCCTCAATGAAAGATGTCAGTCTTTAGACAGGCTCTGCTGGAAAGTTTGAAAGTCAGAGAAATTCACAAGCCAAAACACGGCAGCGAAGGTCAAACCTGGGCTCACTGGGAAGGGTGAGTTATGAGACTGCTCCAAGCGGGCTCTGAAGCCCTGTGTCCATGAAGCTTGCCAGGGCAGCAGACACACAATTATGACCAATCCTCTGACGTCACAGTGGCCCCGACAAACCACCTGGCCTCATCTACACAGTGCCAGAGCTGGGCTCAAGCAGCATATTCAAGCCCCATTGCACTCAACTGCAGGTTGCCAATGGAACATGAAAGTGGCCGGCCGGTGGTGCAGCGGTGAGGTCCGCAGCTTCTGGGTCGGTGGCCCGGGGTGGGCCGGGTGGAATCCTGGGGGTGAGCCTCCTCACCACTGCTTCAGTCATTCTGGGGCAGGCGTCCGAGGGGGTGTAGAGGCAGATGGGAAGGGACGTTACATAGGGCCAGACTTCCACAGCAAATACAGGAGCGTTGCCAGCAGATGTGAGCACAGCGATGCACTTCTGCCAAAACAGAAACAATTACAAGTTGCAAAGAATAGAAAAACGGAAGCTAAACACAAACGAACAAAAAACACAGCTTGCCAGTACGAAGAAGAAGATGTCTATGAAGAACCTTAGCAAAACAGGTGAAAGCTATGTCAACAGAAAACTAGCAAACGTTTGGGGAAAGAAATTCAAGACGACACAAGGAAAAAGAAGGATATTCCGGGACCTAGGAATGGAAGAATTAACACACTTGAAACGTCCATAGCGGAGAAAGGAATCTCTGGATTCCATGCAATCCCAGTCAAAGTTGCAGCCATATTTGCCAGAGAGATAGAAGAGAGAATCCTAAAGTTTCCAGCCAGCAACAAGAGACCCTGAATAGGCCAAGGAATCCTCAGGAAAATGAACAAAGCAGGACGTATCACACTTTCTGATTTCAACATAGAGGACGAAGCGCTAGGTACCGAAACGGCACAGTCCGGGCCCAAAAACAGGCACACAGACCCATGCAACAGAATCGAGAGCCCAGAGCCCAACTCAAACATACATGGACAGCCCATTTGCGACCAGGGAGCCAAGAGGAGACAGTGGACAAAGGAGAGTCTCTCCAAGAAACGGTGCTGGGAAGCCTGCACAGCCACATGGAACACAACGAGAGTAGACCATGATGTTCCACCTGGCACACGCACCACCTGGAATGGATTAAAGCCCTGAATGGCACACTTGAAACCGTGAAACTTGTAGGAGAAGACCTAGGCAGAGTGCTCTTTGCCATCTGTCTGAGCCGCCTATTTGGAAGAAGCCTGTCTGACTGGCAAGGGCAGCAAAGGAGACAAGAAACAAACGGGACCACCTCACATGCAGACGCTTCTGCCCAGTCAAGGAAACCATCGACTCAATGCAAAGACAGCACAACAACTGGGAGTGGATGTTTGCAAAGCACACATCGGACAAGGGGTGAAAAGCCCAAAGATACAATCAACTCACACGTCTCCACAAGAAAAAGAACAAGCCAATGAAAACCTGGGCCAAAGATGGAGACAGAGATTTCTAACAAGAAGATCTAAAGAGGGCCAACAGGTGCATGAAAACTTGTTCACCCTCATTAAGCCTGAGGCCCAGGCAAATCCAAACCACAAGGACATAGCAGCTCACTGTGGTCAGAATGGCTATAAGGAGGCAGACAGGAAACAACAAGCGTCAGAGAGGAGGTGGAGAGAAGGGAAGCCTCCTGCACTGCTGCTGGCAGTGGAAACCGGTGCAGCCACTAGGCCAAGCGGTGTGGAACTGCCTCCGAAATTTAAGAATCCATGTCCCATATGATCCAGCTATTCCTGTGGGGCGCGTTTAGCCAAAGAACTCGGAAACACTACCGCCTAAAGACATGTGCACCGCTGAGTTCACCACAGCCTTACTCCCGCTCTCCAAGACTTGGAAGCCGCCCTGGTGCCCAGCAAGGGACGAATGGAGAAGGAACATGGGCTATAGCCACACAATGGCAGACCACTCAGCGGGAACAAAGGATGCAATCCAGCCATTTGTGACCACCAGAATGGCTGGGAGGGTTTTAGGGGAAGTGAAACAAATCCCAGGGACAAAGTCAAATACCGTAGGATCCCACTTACAAGGAGAAGAAAAAACAAGCACTAACCAACAGTTGGCACTGGACATTTGATCGGGGGTGCCCAGAGGCAAAGCGGGGCGGTGGGGGAGGGTGAAAGAGATGATGAGGCACAAGTGTGTGGTGAGGGCCTGTGATTCGGCTTACGCTGGTGAAGAGGATGGAACCTACACGGAAGTCTAAATCGATGAGGATGTAAATCTGAAAGACATAGGATGTTCGAATGCAGGGTTATGGCAATAAATCCACCTAAAATCAAACATCCAAAAAGGGGTCCAGAATGACGGCATACAGCTTTGGGGGCTGAAAGAGATTAGAGAAGGTGAACTTCCAAGGATGGAAAATCACCTCAAAAGCCTTACTGATGCTACAGAAAGGTAGACCATTCCAAATACGTGAAGAGGAATCCTACCAAGAGAACCTGATGCGTGCTAAGCCCAGGAACCAACGGAAAACGTTACCGTCCATGATGTTCCTACTAATCACCTTCACGAATAATCCAAACAGGCCCACATCTTCCCAAGCTCAGGCCACAGGTTGGTCCAAAAGTACAAGTCAGCGCCGGCCCTGTGGTGGAGAGGGCAAGTGCCCACGTTCCGCTTGGGTGGCCCGGGCCTCACTCTTTCACAGCGCGGGTGCAGATCACATTAGCACTGTTAGGGAATAGAGATTTCATGGTACGGTGCGGACAGAGGTCATAAAGGAGTAGCAATTGTGAGGGTACGTTCTCAATACGCACCAGAAAAAGAACCGTGAGAATATTCCAATCTAGGAAGGCATCTGGTACACTTCCCCAAAGGAAGAAGGAAGGAAAACATGGGACCTGCCAAGGCGGAATTGGCAGAGTGCTAGGAGATGACACGATCATTGCGCATCAGAGGATTGCCTGGGCAACTTCAACTTGGGAGGGAGTCCAGGACTTTCTCTGGGGAAGGTCCACACACTTGGCCATCTACCGAAGACATAAGAGATAACACCCAGGGTAATCTTACAGGAAAGAAACCAGTGTCTAGAGAGAATGGAGCAGGCCTTTCCAAGTTCGAGGAGAAAGTTAGAAACCGACAAGAAATCCAGAAAAAGGAAAACTATCCTACCTGGAAATGGGGAGGAGTCAGACTGGTCTGAGATGGCTCTGAAAGTCTGTGTGCTTGGAGGTTGTAAGGACAACTTGGCCTTCTGAGGTTCTTTATGACATCACGGTGAACATGTCCCCCAAGATGGCCGCATGGTTACAGTCTGAGGATTGGCCTAGGCTGGGCTATTAAAGGGAGACATACCCAGAAACAGCTTTGACAAACAGAAAGCGGGCACAGAAACTGGAAGAGATCAAACAGACTCTGACTCCAGGGATAAGAAAGGAATCCTTGGCAAGAAGCCAGAATGGAGGGACAAGCGCTGAGAGCAGAACATTGTCATCTATTCAAGTCTATGGGGAGGCCATGCTGATTCAAGCTTGAAACATGATTGGAAACACGAGGCCGCACTTGGGCCTTATCAGACCTACAGTGTCCTTCTGCCTTAAGCATAATCCAAAGTCAAGAAGGATCTCTTGAGGACGTTGAAGAGAAGAGTCGATGCCTCCTTTCCTAGGCCACTAGCATTCTTCGAATATCAGTCTCACTTTCCATAGCTCTGGCGTCACGGGGGCCCACTGGCCACATGCTAATGCGTCCCAAGAGATGTCTTGGAAGCCTTGAAGGAATGGAGCCCTGTCATGCTGGGGGTAGGTCTCTTTGTTGGGAAGGGCTCTACAAGTGTGCTGAAAATCACCCTTTTCCAGAGGGCTTGGTTCCTTTGTGAAGGCTGCCCTCCCAGGCTAGAGTGCTCACTTTGGCTCCAATGAAATTCTCTCCCCCGACCTCTTGCCGTAGAAGGATTATTGATTATGTGCTTTGACGCCATATGCAAGGAAGCTGGCTGAAAATTAGAACATTACAATTCTGTTTCCAGAAAAATAAACATGCCAGGGCTGAGGATGTAGGTCAAACAACTGGCACAGCCTATAGAAATAAAGTAAGCCCGCATCTAGACGGAATCTAGGGCAAGGTCCAACGGTCAGGGGTCAAGTTCGAAACTTCCCAAATCCACAAAAGAGAAAGAAAAATATCTTTCCTGGAGCGGGGAATTCATCAGATTTGTCTAATTTGTCTCGGAAAAACATGATGTCCATGAAGGGGGTTGCCAAGACCACCTCGAATTTGGAGTTTCTGATCTCAGGATGTCAAACCAACCCAGATGACCACGGGTTCTCAGTGCTTCGTTTGACCTAGGCTAGGATAGCAAAGAGTCCTACAAGTGACCGCTGCAAATTCAAAGACAGCAACCAAGAATCACGAAAGCACTCACACCTCGGCCTAGAGAACATACGGTGATTCAAGAAATACAAAATTAATCCCTTGGACTGAAGGAGAACGGACTGATAAGCACATCTAAGGGAGATAGCTGAGAAAGACCATGACGAGGATACTGTGGAAAAGAAAAAAAGGTCCCAGAAAATGCAAGGCGAACAGATATCACACCTGAATAATCCACAATGAAAGATGTCAGTCTTTAGACAGGCTCTGCTGCAACGTTTGAAAGTCAGAGAAATTCACAAGCCAAAACACGGCAGCGAAGGTCAAACCTGGGCTCACTGGGAAGGGTGAGTTATGAGACTGCTCCAAGCGGGCTCTGAAGCCCTGTGTCCATGAAGCTTGCCGGGACAGCAGACACACAATTATGACCAATCCTCTGACGTCACAGTGGCCCCGACAAACCACCTGGCCTCATCTACACAGTGCCAGAGCTGGGCTCAAGCAGCATACTCAAGCCCCATTGCACTCAACTGCAGGTTGCCAATGGAACATGAAAGGGGCCGGCCGGTGGTGCAGCGGTGAGGTCCGCAGCTTCTGGGTCGGTGGCCCGGGGTGGGCCGGGTGGAATCCTGAGGGTGAGCCTCCTCACCACTGCTTCAGTCATTCTGGGGCAGGCGTCCGAGGGGGTGTAGAGGCAGATGGGAAGGGACGTTACATAGGGCCAGACTTCCACAGCAAATACAGGAGCGTTGCCAGCAGATGTGAGCACAGCGATGCACTTCTGCCAAAACAGAACCAATTACAAGTTGCAAAGAATAGAAAAACGGAAGCTAAACACAAACGAACAAAAAACACAGCTTGCCAGTACGAAGAAGAAGATGTCTATGAAGAGCCTTAGCAAAACAGGTGAAAGCTATGTCAACCGAAAACTAGCAAACGTTTGGGGAAAGAAATTCAAGACGACACAAGGAAAAAGAAGGATATTCCGGGACCTAGGAATGGAAGAATTAACACACTTGAAACGTCCATAGCGGAGAAAGGAATCTCTGGATTCCATGCAATCCCAGCCAAAGTTGCAGCCATATTTGCCAGAGAGATAGAAGAGAGAATCCTAAAGTTTCCAGCCAGCAACAAGAGACCCTGAATAGGCCAAGGAATCCTCAGGAAAACGAACAAAGCAGGACGTATCACACCTTCTGATTTCAACCTAGAGGACCAAGCGCTAGGTACCGAAACGGCACAGTCCGGGCCCAAAAACAGGCACACAGACCCATGCAACAGAATCGAGAGCCCAGAGCCCAACTCAAACATACATGGACAGCCCATTTGCGACCAGGGAGCCAAGAGGAGACAGTGGACAAAGGAGAGTCTCTCCGATAAACGGTGCTGGGAAGCCTGCACAGCCACATGGAACACAACGAGAGTAGACCATGATGTTCCACCTGGCACACGCACCACCTGGAATGGATTAAAGCCCTGAATGGCACACTTGAAACCGTGAAACTTGTAGGAGAAGACCTAGGCAGAGTGCTCTTTGCCATCTGTCTGAGCCGCCTATTGGGAAGAAGCCTGTCTGACTGGGCAAGGGCAGCAAAGGAGACAAGAAACAAACGGGACAACCTCACATGAAGACGCTTCTGCCCAGTCAAGGAAACCATCGACTCAATGCAAAGACAGCACAACAACTGGGAGTGGATGTTTGCAAAGCACACATCGGACAAGGGGTGAAAAGCCCAAAGATACAATCAACTCACACGTCTCCACAAGAAAAAGAACAAGCCAATGAAAACCTGGGCCAAAGAAGGACACAGAGATTTCTCCCAAGAAGATCTAAAGAGGGCCAACAGGTGAATGAAAACTTGTTCACCCTCATTAAGCCTGAGGCCAAGGCAAATCCAATCCGCAAGGACAGAGCAGCTCACCGTGGTCAGAATGGCTATAAGGAGGCAGACAGGAAACAACAAGCGTCAGAGAGGAGGTGGAGAGAAGGGAAGCCTCCTGCACTGCTGGTGGCAGTGGAAACCGGTGCAGCCACTAGGCCAAGCGGTGTGGAACTGCCTCCGAAATTTAAGAATCCATGTCCCATATGATCCAGCTATTCCTCTGGGGCGCGTTTAGCCAAAGAACTCGGAAACACTACCGCCTAAAGACATGTGCACCGCTGAGTTCACCACAGCCTTACTCCCGCTCTCCAAGACTTGGAAGCCGCCCTGGTGCCCAGCAAGGGACGAATGGAGAAGGAACATGGGCTATAGCCACACAATGGCATACCACTCAGCGGGAACAAAGGATGCAATCCAGCCATTTGTGACCACCAGAATGGCTGTGAGGGGTTTAGGGGAAGTGAAACAAGCCCCAGGGACAAAGTCAAATACCGTAGGGTCTCACTTACAAGGAGAAGAAAAAACAAGCACTGACCAACAGGCGGCACTGGACATTTGATCGGGGGTGCCCAGAGGCAAAGCGGGGCGGTGGGGTAGGGTGAAGAGATGATGAGGCACAAGTGTGTGGTGAGGGCCTGTGATTCGGCTTACACTGGTGAAGAGGATGGAACCTACACGGAAGTCTAAATCGATGAGGATGTAAATCTGAAAGACATAGGATGTTCGAATGCAGGGTTATGGCAATAAATCCACCTAAAAGCAAAAATCCAAAAAGGGGTCCAGAATGACGGCATACAGCTTTGGGGGCTGAAAGAGATTAGAGAAGGTGAACTTCCAAGGATGGAAAATCACCTCAAAAGCCTGACTGATGCTACAGAAAGGTAGACCATTCCAAATACATGAAGAGGAATCCTACCAAGAGAACCTGATCCGTGCTAAGCCCAGGGACCAACGGAAAACGTTACCGTCCATGATGTTCCTACTAATCACCTTCACGAATAATCCAAACAGGCCCACATCTTCCCAAGTTCAGGCCACAGGTTGGTCCAAAAGTACAAGTCAGGGCCGGGCCTGTGGTGGAGCGGGCAAGTGCCCACGTTCCGCTTGGGTGGCCCGGGCCTCACTCTTTCACAGCACGGGTGCAGATCACATTAGCACTGTTAGGGAATAGAGATTTCATGGTACGGTGCGGACAGAGGTCCTAAAGAAGTAGCAATTGTGAGGGTCCGTTCTCAATACGCACCAGAAAAAGAACCGTGAGAATATTCCAATCTAGGAAGGCATCTGGTACACTTCCCCAAAGGAAGAAGGAAGGAAAACATGGGACCTGCCAAGGCGGAATTGGCAGAGTGCTAGGAGATGACACGATCATTGCGCATCGGAGGATTGCCTGGGCATCTTCAACTTGGGAGGGAGTCCAGGACTTTCTCTGGGGAAGGTCCAACCACTTGGCCATCTACCCACGACATAAGAGATAACACCCAGGGTAATCTTACAGGAAAGAGACCAGTGTCTAGAGAGAAGGGAGCAGGCCTTTCCAAGTTCGAGGAGAAAGTTAGAAACCGACAAGACATCCAGAAAAAGGAAAACTATCCTACCTGGAAAGGGGGAGGAGTCAGACTGGTGTGAGATGGCTCTGAAACTCTGTGTGCTTGGAGGTTGTCAGGACAACTTAGCCTTCTGAGGTTCTTTATGACATCACGGTGAACATGTCCCCCAAGATGGCCGCATGGTTACAGTCTGAGGATTGGCCTAGGCTGGGCTATTAAAGGGAGACATACCCAGAAACAGCTTTGACAAACAGAAAGCGGGCACAGAAACTGGAAGAGATCAAACAGACTCTGATGCCAGGGATAAGAAAGGAATCCTTGGCAAGAAGCGAGAATAGAGGGACAAGCGCTGAGAGGAGAACATTGTCATCTATTCAAATCTATGGGGAGGCCATGCTGATTCAAGCTTGAAACTTGATTGGAAACACGAGGCCGCACTTGGGCCTTATCAGACCTACAGTGTCCTTCTGCCTTAAGCATAATCCAAAGTCAAGAAGGATCTCTTGAGGACATTGAAGAGAAGAGTCGATGCCTCCTTTCCTAGGCCCCTAGCGTTCTTGGAAGATCAGTCTCACTTTCCATAGCTCTGGCGTCACGGGGGCCCACTGGCCACATGCTAATGCGTCCCAAGAGATGTCTTGGAAGCCTTGAAGGAATGGAGCCCTGCCATGCTTGGGGTAGGTCTCTTTGTTGGGAAGGGCTCTACAAGTGTGCTGAAAATCACCCTTTTCCAGAGGGCTTGGTTCCTTTGTGAAGGCTGCCCTCCCAGGCTAGAGTGCTCACTTTGGCTCCAATGAAATTCTCTCCCCCGACCTCTTGCCGTAGAAGGATTATTGATTATGTGCTTTGACGCCATATGGAAGGAAGCTGGCTGAAAATTAGAACATTACAATTCTGTTTCCAGAAAAATCAACATGCCAGGGCTGAGGATGTAGGACAAACAAATGGCACAGCCTATAGAAATAAAGTAAGCCCGCATCTAGACGGAATCTAGGGCAAGGTCCAACGGTCAGGGGTCAAGTTCGAAACTTCCCAAATCCACAAAAGAGAAAGAAAAATATCTTTCCTGGAGCGGGGAATTCATCAGATTTGTCTAATTTGTCTCGGAAAAACATGATGTCCATGAAGGGGGTTGCCAGGACCACCTCGAATTTGGAGTTTCTGATCTCAGGATGTCAAACCAACCCAGATGACCACGGGTTCTCAGTGCTTCGTTTGACCTAGGCTAGGATAGCAAAGAGTCCTACAAGTGACCGCTGCAAATTCAAAGACAGCAACCAAGAATCACGAAAGCACTCACACCTCGGCCTAGAGAACATACGGTGATTCAAGAAATACAAAATTAATCCCTTGGACTGAAGGAGAACGGACTGATAAGCACATCTAAGGGAGATAGCTGAGAAAGACCATGACGAGGATACTGTGGAAAAGAAAACAAGGTCCCAGAAAATGCAAGGCGAACAGATATCACACCTGAATAATCCACAATGAAAGATGTCAGTCTTTAGACAGGCTCTGCTGGAACGTTTGAAAGTCAGAGAAATTCACAAGCCAAAACACGGCAGCGAAGGTCAAACCTGGGCTCACTGGGAAGGGTGAGTTATGAGACTGCTCCAAGCGGGCTCTGAAGCCCTGTGTCCATGAAGCTTGCCAGGGCAGCAGACACACAATTATGACCAATCCTCTGACGTCACAGTGGCCCCGACAAACCACCTGGCCTCATCTACACAGTGCCAGAGCTGGGCTCAAGCAGCATACTCAAGCCCCATTGCACTCAACTGCAGGTTGCCAATGGAACATGAAAGGGGCCGGCCGGTGGTGCAGCGGTGAGGTCCGCAGCTTCTGGGTCGGTGGCCCGGGGTGGGCCGGGTGGAATCCTGGGGGTGAGCCTCCTCAAGACTGCTTCAGTCATTCTGGGGCAGGCGTCCGAGGGGGTGTAGAGGCAGATGGGAAGGGACGTTACATAGGGCCAGACTTCCACAGCAAATACAGGAGCGTTGCCAGCAGATGTGAGCACAGCGATGCACTTCTGCCAAAACAGAAACAATTACAAGTTGCAAAGAGTAGACAAACGGAAGCTAAACACAAACGAACAAAAAACACAGCTTGCCAGTACGAAGAAGAAGATGTCTATGAAGAGCCTTAGCAAAACAGGTGAAAGCTATGTCAACCGAAAAGTAGCAAACGTTTGGGGAAAGAAATTCAAGACGACACAAGGAAAAAGAAGGATATTCCGGGACCTAGGAATGGAAGAATTAACACACTTGAAACGTCCATAGCGGAGAAAGGAATCTCTGGATTCCATGCAATCCCAGTCAAAGTTGCAGCCATATTTGCCAGAGAGATAGAAGAGAGAATCCTAAAGTTTCCAGCCAGCAACAAGAGACCCTGAATAGGCCAAGGAATCCTCAGGAAAACGAATAAAGCAGGACGTATCACACTTTCTGATTTCAACCTAGAGGACCAAGCGCTAGGTACCGAAACGGCACAGTCCGGGCCCAAAAACAGGCACACAGACCCATGCAACAGAATCGAGAGCCCAGAGCCCAACTCAAACATACATGGACAGCCCATTTGCGACCAGGGAGCCAAGAGGAGACAGTGGACAAAGGAGAGTCTCTCCGATAAACGGTGCTGGGAAGCCTGCACAGCCACATGGAACACAACGAGAGTAGACCATGATGTTCCACCTGGCACACGCACCACCTGGAATGGATTAAAGCCCTGAATGGCACACTTGAAACCGTGAAACTTGTAGGAGAAGACCTAGGCAGAGTGCTCTTTGCCATCTGTCTGAGCCGCCTATTGGGAAGAAGCCTGTCTGACTGGGCAAGGGCAGCAAAGGAGACAAGAAACAAACGGGACCACCTCACATGCAGACGCTTCTGCCCAGTCAAGGAAACCATCGACTCAATGCAAAGACAGCACAACAACTGGGAGTGGATGTTTGCAAAGCACACATCGGACAAGGGGTGAAAAGCCCAAAGATACAATCAACTCACACGTCTCCACAAGAAAAAGAACAAGCCAATGAAAACCTGGGCCAAAGAAGGACACAGAGATTTCTCCCAAGAAGATCTAAAGAGGGCCAACAGGTGCATGAAAACTTGTTCACCCTCATTAAGCCTGAGGCCAAGGCAAATCCAATCCGCAAGGACAGAGCAGCTCACCGTGGTCAGAATGGCTATAAGGAGGCAGACAGGAAACAACAAGCGTCAGAGAGGAGGTGGAGAGAAGGGAAGCCTCCTGCACTGCTGGTGGCAGTGGAAACCGGTGCAGCCACTAGGCCAAGCGGTGTGGAACTGCCTCCGAAATTTAAGAATCCATGTCCCATATGATCCAGCTATTCCTCTGGGGCGCGTTTAGCCAAAGAACTCGGAAACACTACCGCCTAAAGACATGTGCACCGCTGAGTTCACCACAGCCTTACTCCCGCTCTCCAAGACTTGGAAGCCGCCCTGGTGCCCAGCAAGGGACGAATGGAGAAGGAACATGGGCTATAGCCACACAATGGCATACCACTCAGCGGGAACAAAGGATGCAATCCAGCCATTTGTGACCACCAGAATGGCTGTGAGGGGTTTAGGGGAAGTGAAAAAAGCCCCAGGGACAAAGTCAAATACCGTAGGGTCTCACTTACAAGGAGAAGAAAAAACAAGCACTGACCAACAGGCGGCACTGGACATTTGATCGGGGGTGCCCAGAGGCAAAGCGGGGCGGTGGGGTAGGGTGAAGAGATGATGAGGCACAAGTGTGTGGTGAGGGCCTGTGATTCGGCTTACACTGGTGAAGAGGATGGAACCTACACGGAAGTCTAAATCGATGAGGATGTAAATCTGAAAGACATAGGATGTTCGAATGCAGGGTTATGGCAATAAATCCACCTAAAAGCAAAAATCCAAAAAGGGGTCCAGAATGACGGCATACAGCTTTGGGGGCTGAAAGAGATTAGAGAAGGTGAACTTCCAAGGATGGAAAATCACCTCAAAAGGCTTACTGATGCTACAGAAAGGTAGACCATTCCAAATACATGAAGAGGAATCCTACCAAGAGAACCTGATCCGTGCTAAGCCCAGGGACCAACGGAAAACGTTACCGTCCATGATGTTCCTACTAATCACCTTCACGAATAATCCAAACAGGCCCACATCTTCCCAATTTCAGGCCACAGGTTGGTCCAAAAGTACAAGTCAGGGCCGGGCCTGTGGTGGAGCGGGCAAGTGCCCACGTTCCGCTTGGGTGGCCCGGGCCTCACTCTTTCACAGCACGGGTGCAGATCACATTAGCACTGTTAGGGAATAGAGATTTCATGGTACGGTGCGGACAGAGGTCCTAAAGAAGTAGCAATTGTGAGGGTCCGTTCTCAATACGCACCAGAAAAAGAACCGTGAGAATATTCCCATCTAGGAAGGCATCTGGTACACTTCTCCAAAGGAAGAAGGAAGGAAAACATGGGACCTGCCAAGGCGGAATTGGCAGAGTGCTAGGAGATGACAGGATCATTGCGCATCGGAGGATTGCCTGGGCATCTTCAACTTGGGAGGGAGTCCAGGACTTTCTCTGGGGAAGGTCCACCCACTTGGCCATCTACCCAAGACATAAGAGATAACACCCAGGGTAATCTTACAGGAAAGAGACCAGTGTCTAGAGAGAAGGGAGCAGGCCTTTCCAAGTTCGAGGAGAAAGTTAGAAACCGACAACACATCCAGAAAAAGGAAAACTATCCTACCTGGAAAGGGGGAGGAGTCAGACTGGTGTGAGATGGCTCTGAAACTCTGTGTGCTTGGAGGTTGTCAGGACAACTTAGCCTTCTGAGGTTCTTTATGACATCACGGTGAACATGTCCCCCAAGATGGCCGCATGGTTACAGTCTGAGGATTGGCCTAGGCTGGGCTATTAAAGGGAGACATACCCAGAAACAGCTTTGACAAACAGAAAGCGGGCACAGAAACTGGAAGAGATCAAACAGACTCTGATGCCAGGGATAAGAAAGGAATCCTTGGCAAGAAGCGAGAATAGAGGGACAAGCGCTGAGAGGAGAACATTGTCATCTATTCAAATCTATGGGGAGGCCATGCTGATTCAAGCTTGAAACTTGATTGGAAACACGAGGCCGCACTTGGGCCTTATCAGACCTACAGTGTCCTTCTGCCTTAAGCATAATCCAAAGTCAAGAAGGATCTCTTGAGGACATTGAAGAGAAGAGTCGATGCCTCCTTTCCTAGGCCCCTAGCGTTCTTGGAAGATCAGTCTCACTTTCCATAGCTCTGGCGTCACGGGGGCCCACTGGCCACATGCTAATGCGTCCCAAGAGATGTCTTGGAAGCCTTGAAGGAATGGAGCCCTGCCATGCTTGGGGTAGGTCTCTTTGTTGGGAAGGGCTCTACAAGTGTGCTGAAAATCACCCTTTTCCAGAGGGCTTGGTTCCTTTGTGAAGGCTGCCCTCCCAGGCTAGAGTGCTCACTTTGGCTCCAATGAAATTCTCTCCCCCGACCTCTTGCCGTAGAAGGATTATTCATTATGTGCTTTGACGCCATATGGAAGGAAGCTGGCTGAAAATTAGAACATTACAATTCTGTTTCCAGAAAAATAAACATGCCAGGGCTGAGGATGTAGGTCAAACAAATGGCACAGCCTATAGAAATAAAGTAAGCCCGCATCTAGACGGAATCTAGGGCAAGGTCCAACGGTCAGGGGTCAAGTTCGAAACTTCCCAAATCCACAAAAGAGAAAGAAAAATATCTTTCCTGGAGCGGGGAATTCATCAGATTTGTCTAATTTGTCTCGGAAAAACATGATGTCCATGAAGGGGGTTGCCAGGACGACCTCGAATTTGGAGTTTCTGATCTCAGGATGTCAAACCAACCCAGATGACCACGGGTTCTCAGTGCTTCGTTTGACCTAGGCTAGGATAGCAAAGAGTCCTACAAGTGACCGCTGCAAATTCAAAGACAGCAACCAAGAATCACGGAAGCACTCACACCTCGGCCTAGAGAACATACGGTGATTCAAGAAATACAAAATTAATCCCTTGGACTGAAGGAGAACGGACTGATAAGCACATCTAAGGGAGATAGCTGAGAAAGACCATGACGAGGATACTGTGGAAAAGAAAACAAGGTCCCAGAAAATGCAAGGCGAACAGATATCACACCTGAATAATCCACAATGAAAGATGTCAGTCTTTAGACAGGCTCTGCTGGAACGTTTGAAAGTCAGAGAAATTCACAAGCCAAAACACGGCAGCGAAGGTCAAACCTGGGCTCACTGGGAAGGGTGAGTTATGAGACTGCTCCAAGCGGGCTCTGAAGCCCTGTGTCCATGAAGCTTGCCAGGGCAGCAGACACACAATTATGACCAATCCTCTGACGTCACAGTGGCCCCGACAAACCACCTGGCCTCATCTACACAGTGCCAGAGCTGGGCTCAAGCAGCATACTCAAGCCCCATTGCACTCAACTGGAGGTTGCCAATGGAACATGAAAGGGGCCGGCCGGTGGTGCAGCGGTGAGGTCCGCAGCTTCTGGGTCGGTGGCCCGGGGTGGGCCGGGTGGAATCCTGGGGGTGAGCCTCCTCACCACTGCTTCAGTCATTCTGGGGCAGGCGTCCGAGGGGGTGTAGAGGCAGATGGGAAGGGACGTTACATAGGGCCAGACTTCCACAGCAAATACAGGAGCGTTGCCAGCAGATGTGAGCACAGCGATGCACTTCTGCCAAAACAGAAACAATTACAAGTTGCAAAGAGTAGACAAACGGAAGCTAAACACAAACGAACAAAAAACACAGCTTGCCAGTACGAAGAAGAAGATGTCTATGAAGAGCCTTAGCAAAACAGGTGAAAGCTATGTCAACCGAAAAGTAGCAAACGTTTGGGGAAAGAAATTCAAGACGACACAAGGAAAAAGAAGGATATTCCGGGACCTAGGAATGGAAGAATTAACACACTTGAAACGTCCATAGCGGAGAAAGGAATCTCTGGATTCCATGCAATCCCAGTCAAAGTTGCAGCCATATTTGCCAGAGAGATAGAAGAGAGAATCCTAAAGTTTCCAGCCAGCAACAAGAGACCCTGAATAGGCCAAGGAATCCTCAGGAAAACGAATAAAGCAGGACGTATCACACTTTCTGATTTCAACCTAGAGGACCAAGCGCTAGGTACTGAAACGGCACAGTCCGGGCCCAAAAACAGGCACACAGACCCATGCAACAGAATCGAGAGCCCAGAGCCCAACTCAAACATACATGGACAGCCCATTTGCGACCAGGGAGCCAAGAGGAGACAGTGGACAAAGGAGAGTCTCTCCGATAAACGGTGCTGGGAAGCCTGCACAGCCACATGGAACACAACGAGAGTAGACCATGATGTTCCACCTGGCACACGCACCACCTGGAATGGATTAAAGCCCTGAATGGCACACTTGAAACCGTGAAACTTGTAGGAGAAGACCTAGGCAGAGTGCTCTTTGCCATCTGTCTGAGCCGCCTATTGGGAAGAAGCCTGTCTGACTGGGCAAGGGCAGCAAAGGAGACAAGAAACAAACGGGACCACCTCACATGCAGACGCTTCTGCCCAGTCAAGGAAACCATCGACTCAATGCAAAGACAGCACAACAACTGGGAGTGGATGTTTGCAAAGCACACATCGGACAAGGGGTGAAAAGCCCAAAGATACAATCAACTCACACGTCTCCACAAGAAAAAGAACAAGCCAATGAAAACCTGGGCCAAAGAAGGACACAGAGATTTCTCCCAAGAAGATCTAAAGAGGGCCAACAGGTGCATGAAAACTTGTTCACCCTCATTAAGCCTGAGGCCAAGGCAAATCCAATCCGCAAGGACAGAGCAGCTCACCGTGGTCAGAATGGCTATAAGGAGGCAGACAGGAAACAACAAGCGTCAGAGAGGAGGTGGAGAGAAGGGAAGCCTCCTGCACTGCTGGTGGCAGTGGAAACCGGTGCAGCCACTAGGCCAAGCGGTGTGGAACTGCCTCCGAAATTTAAGAATCCATGTCCCATATGATCCAGCTATTCCTCTGGGGCGCGTTTAGCCAAAGAACTCGGAAACACTACCGCCTAAAGACATGTGCACCGCTGAGTTCACCACAGCCTTACTCCCGCTCTCCAAGACTTGGAAGCCGCCCTGGTGCCCAGCAAGGGACGAATGGAGAAGGAACATGGGCTATAGCCACACAATGGCATACCACTCAGCGGGAACAAAGGATGCAATCCAGCCATTTGTGACCACCAGAATGGCTGTGAGGGGTTTAGGGGAAGTGAAACAAGCCCCAGGGACAAAGTCAAATACCGTAGGGTCTCACTTACAAGGAGAAGAAAAAACAAGCACTGACCAACAGGCGGCACTGGACATTTGATCGGGGGTGCCCAGAGGCAAAGCGGGGCGGTGGGGTAGGGTGAAGAGATGATGAGGCACAAGTGTGTGGTGAGGGCCTGTGATTCGGCTTACACTGGTGAAGAGGATGGAACCTACACGGAAGTCTAAATCGATGAGGATGTAAATCTGAAAGACATAGGATGTTCGAATGCAGGGTTATGGCAATAAATCCACCTAAAAGCAAAAATCCAAAAAGGGGTCCAGAATGACGGCATACAGCTTTGGGGGCTGAAAGAGATTAGAGAAGGTGAACTTCCAAGGATGGAAAATCACCTCAAAAGGCTTACTGATGCTACAGAAAGGTAGACCATTCCAAATACATGAAGAGGAATCCTACCAAGAGAACCTGATCCGTGCTAAGCCCAGGGACCAACGGAAAACGTTACCGTCCATGATGTTCCTACTAATCACCTTCACGAATAATCCAAACAGGCCCACATCTTCCCAAGTTCAGGCCACAGGTTGGTCCAAAAGTACAAGTCAGGGCCGGGCCTGTGGTGGAGCGGGCAAGTGCCCACGTTCCGCTTGGGTGGCCCGGGCCTCACTCTTTCACAGCACGGGTGCAGATCACATTAGCACTGTTAAGGAATAGAGATTTCATGGTACGGTGCGGACAGAGGTCCTAAAGAAGTAGCAATTGTGAGGGTCCGTTCTCAATACGCACCAGAAAAAGAACCGTGAGAATATTCCAATCTAGGAAGGCATCTGGTACACTTCCCCAAAGGAAGAAGGAAGGAAAACATGGGACCGGCCAAGGCGGAATTGGCAGAGTGCTAGGAGATGACACGATCATTGCGCATCGGAGGATTGCCTGGGCATCTTCAACTTGGGAGGGAGTCCAGGACTTTCTCTGGGGAAGGTCCAACCACTTGGCCATCTACCCACGACATAAGAGATAACACCCAGGGTAATCTTACAGGAAAGAGAAGAGTGTCTAGAGAGAAGGGAGCAGGCCTTTCCAAGTTCGAGGAGAAAGTTAGAAACCGACAAGAGATCCAGAAAAAGGAAAACTATCCTACCTGGAAAGGGGGAGGAGTCAGACTGGTGTGAGATGGCTCTGAAACTCTGTGTGCTTGGAGGTTGTCAGGACAACTTAGCCTTCTGAGGTTCTTTATGACATCACGGTGAACATGTCCCCCAAGATGGCCGCATGGTTACAGTCTGAGGATTGGCCTAGGCTGGGCTATTAAAGGGAGACATACCCAGAAACAGCTTTGACAAACAGAAAGCGGGCACAGAAACTGGAAGAGATCAAACAGACTCTGATGCCAGGGATAAGAAAGGAATCCTTGGCAAGAAGCGAGAATAGAGGGACAAGCACTGAGAGGAGAACATTGTCATCTATTCTAATCTATGGGGAGGCCATGCTGATTCAAGCTTGAAACTTGATTGGAAACACGAGGCCGCACTTGGGCCTTATCAGACCTACAGTGTCCTTCTGCCTTAAGCATAATCCAAAGTCAAGAAGGATCTCTTGAGGACATTGAAGAGAAGAGTCGATGCCTCCTTTCCTAGGCCCCTAGCGTTCTTGGAAGATCAGTCTCACTTTCCATAGCTCTGGCGTCACGGGGGCCCACTGGCCACATGCTAATGCGTCCCAAGAGATGTCTTGGAAGCCTTGAAGGAATGGAGCCCTGCCATGCTTGGGGTAGGTCTCTTTGTTGGGAAGGGCTCTACAAGTGTGCTGAAAATCACCCTTTTCCAGAGGGCTTGGTTCCTTTGTGAAGGCTGCCCTCCCAGGCTAGAGTGCTCACTTTGGCTCCAATGAAATTCTCTCCCCCGACCTCTTGCCGTAGAAGGATTATTGATTATGTGCTTTGACGCCATATGGAAGGAAGCTGGCTGAAAATTAGAACATTACAATTCTGTTTCCAGAAAAATAAACATGCCAGGGCTGAGGATGTAGGTCAAACAAATGGCACAGCCTATAGAAATAAAGTAAGCCCGCATCTAGACGGAATCTAGGGCAAGGTCCAACGGTCAGGGGTCAAGTTCGAAACGTCCCAAATCCACAAAAGAGAAAGAAAAATATCTTTCCTGGAGCGGGGAATTCATCAGATTTGTCTAATTTGTCTCGGAAAAACATGATGTCCATGAAGGGGGTTGCCAGGACCACCTCGAATTTGGAGTTTCTGATCTCAGGATGTCAAACCAACCCAGATGACCACGGGTTCTCAGTGCTTCGTTTGACCTAGGCTAGGATAGCAAAGAGTCCTACAAGTGACCGCTGCAAATTCAAAGACAGCAACCAAGAATCACGAAAGCACTCACACCTCGGCCTAGAGAACATACGGTGATTCAAGAAATACAAAATTAATCCCTTGGACTGAAGGAGAACGGACTGATAAGCACATCTAAGGGAGATAGCTGAGAAAGACCATGACGAGTATACTGTGGAAAAGAAAAAAAGGTCCCAGAAAATGCAAGGCGAACAGATATCACACCTGAATAATCCACAATGAAAGATGTCAGTCTTTAGACAGGCTCTGCTGGAACGTTTGAAAGTCAGAGAAATTCACAAGCCAAAACACGGCAGCGAAGGTCAAACCTGGGCTCACTGGGAAGGGTGAGTTATGAGACTGCTCCAAGCGGGCTCTGAAGCCCTGTGTCCATGAAGCTTGCCAGGGCAGCAGACACACAATTATGACCAATCCTCTGACGTCACAGTGGCCCCGACAAACCACCTGGCCTCATCTACACAGTGCCAGAGCTGGGCTCAAGCAGCATACTCAAGCCCCATTGCACTCAACTGCAGGTTGCCAATGGAACATGAAAGGGGCCGGCCGGTGGTGCAGCGGTGAGGTCCGCAGCTTCTGGGTCGGTGGCCCGGGGTGGGCCGGGTGGAATCCTGGGGGTGAGCCTCCTCACCACTGCTTCAGTCATTCTGGGGCAGGCGTCCGAGGGGGTGTAGAGGCAGATGGGAAGGGACGTTACATAGGGCCAGACTTCCACAGCAAATACAGGAGCGTTGCCAGCAGATGTGAGCACAGCGATGCACTTCTGCCAAAACAGAAACAATTACAAGTTGCAAAGAGTAGACAAACGGAAGCTAAACACAAACGAACAAAAAACACAGCTGGCCAGTACGAAGAAGAAGATGTCTATGAAGAGCCTTAGCAAAACAGGTGAAAGCTATGTCAACCGAAAACTAGCAAACGTTTGGGGAAAGAAATTCAAGACGACACAAGGAAAAAGAAGGATATTCCGGGACCTAGGAATGGAAGAATTAACACACTTGAAACGTCCATAGCGGAGAAAGGAATCTCTGGATTCCATGCAATCCCAGTCAAAGTTGCAGCCATATTTGCCAGAGAGATAGAAGAGAGAATCCTAAAGTTTCCAGCCAGCAACAAGAGACCCTGAATAGGCCAAGGAATCCTCAGGAAAACGAATAAAGCAGGACGTATCACACTTTCTGATTTCAACCTAGAGGACCAAGCGCTAGGTACTGAAACGGCACAGTCCGGGCCCAAAAACAGGCACACAGACCCATGCAACAGAATCGAGAGCCCAGAGCCCAACTCAAACATACATGGACAGCCCATTTGCGACCAGGGAGCCAAGAGGAGACAGTGGACAAAGGAGAGTCTCTCCAAGAAACGGTGCTGGGAAGCCTGCACAGCCACATGGAACACAACGAGAGTAGACCATGATGTTCCACCTGGCACACGCACCACCTGGAATGGATTAAAGCCCTGAATGGCACACTTGAAACCGTGAAACTTGTAGGAGAAGACCTAGGCAGAGTGCTCTTTGCCATCTGTCTGAGCCGCCTATTGGGAAGAAGCCTGTCTGACTGGGCAAGGGCAGCAAAGGAGACAAGAAACAAACGGGACCACCTCACATGCAGACGCTTCTGCCCAGTCAAGGAAACCATCGACTCAATGCAAAGACAGCACAACAACTGGGAGTGGATGTTTGCAAAGCACACATCGGACAAGGGGTGAAAAGCCCAAAGATACAATCAACTCACACGTCTCCACAAGAAAAAGAACAAGCCAATGAAAACCTGGGCCAAAGAAGGACACAGAGATTTCTCCCAAGAAGATCTAAAGAGGGCCAACAGGTGCATGAAAACTTGTTCACCCTCATTAAGCCTGAGGCCAAGGCAAATCCAATCCGCAAGGACAGAGCAGCTCACCGTGGTCAGAATGGCTATAAGGAGGCAGACAGGAAACAACAAGCGTCAGAGAGGAGGTGGAGAGAAGGGAAGCCTCCTGCACTGCTGGTGGCAGTGGAAACCGGTGCAGCCACTAGGCCAAGCGGTGTGGAACTGCCTCCGAAATTTAAGAATCCATGTCCCATATGATCCAGCTATTCCTCTGGGGCGCGTTTAGCCAAAGAACTCGGAAACACTACCGCCTAAAGACATGTGCACCGCTGAGTTCACCACAGCCTTACTCCCGCTCTCCAAGACTTGGAAGCCGCCCTGGTGCCCAGCAAGGGACGAATGGAGAAGGAACATGGGCTATAGCCACACAATGGCATACCACTCAGCGGGAACAAAGGATGCAATCCAGCCATTTGTGACCACCAGAATGGCTGTGAGGGGTTTAGGGGAAGTGAAACAAGCCCCAGGGACAAAGTCAAATACCGTAGGGTCTCACTTACAAGGAGAAGAAAAAACAAGCACTGACCAACAGGCGGCACTGGACATTTGATCGGGGGTGCCCAGAGGCAAAGCGGGGCGGTGGGGTAGGGTGAAGAGATGATGAGGCACAAGTGTGTGGTGAGGGCCTGTGATTCGGCTTACACTGATGAAGAGGATGGAACCTACACGGAAGTCTAAATCGATGAGGATGTAAATCTGAAAGACATAGGATGTTCGAATGCAGGGTTATGGCAATAAATCCACCTAAAAGCAAAAATCCAAAAAGGGGTCCAGAATGACGGCATACAGCTTTGGGGGCTGAAAGAGATTAGAGAAGGTGAACTTCCAAGGATGGAAAATCACCTCAAAAGCCTGACTGATGCTACAGAAAGGTAGACCATTCCAAATACATGAAGAGGAATCCTACCAAGAGAACCTGATCCGTGCTAAGCCCAGGGACCAACGGAAAACGTTACCGTCCATGATGTTCCTACTAATCACCTTCACGAATAATCCAAACAGGCCCACATCTTCCCAAGTTCAGGCCACAGGTTGGTCCAAAAGTACAAGTCAGGGCCGGGCCTGTGGTGGAGCGGGCAAGTGCCCACGTTCCGCTTGGGTGGCCCGGGCCTCACTCTTTCACAGCACGGGTGCAGATCACATTAGCACTGTTAGGGAATAGAGATTTCATGGTACGGTGCGGACAGAGGTCCTAAAGAAGTAGCAATTGTGAGGGTCCGTTCTCAATACGCACCAGAAAAAGAACCGTGAGAATATTCCAATCTAGGAAGGCATCTGGTACACTTCCCCAAAGGAAGAAGGAAGGAAAACATGGGACCAGCCAAGGCGGAATTGGCAGAGTGCTAGGAGATGACACGATCATTGCGCATCAGAGGATTGCCTGGGCATCTTCAACTTGGGAGGGAGTCCAGGACTTTCTCTGGGGAAGGTCCAACCACTTGGCCATCTACCCACGACATAAGAGATAACACCCAGGGTAATCTTACAGGAAAGAGACCAGTGTCTAGAGAGAAGGGAGCAGGCCTTTCCAAGTTCGAGGAGAAAGTTAGAAACCGACAAGAGATCCAGAAAAAGGAAAACTATCCTACCTGGAAAGGGGGAGGAGTCAGACTGGTGTGAGATGGCTCTGAAACTCTGTGTGCTTGGAGGTTGTCAGGACAACTTAGCCTTCTGAGGTTCTTTATGACATCACGGTGAACATGTCCCCCAAGATGGCCGCATGGTTACAGTCTGAGGATTGGCCTAGGCTGGGCTATTAAAGGGAGACATACCCAGAAACAGCTTTGACAAACAGAAAGCGGGCACAGAAACTGGAAGAGATCAAACAGACTCTGATGCCAGGGATAAGAAAGGAATCCTTGGCAAGAAGCGAGAATAGAGGGACAAGCACTGAGAGGAGAACATTGTCATCTATTCAAATCTATGGGGAGGCCATGCTGATTCAAGCTTGAAACTTGATTGGAAACACGAGGCCGCACTTGGGCCTTATCAGACCTACAGTGTCCTTCTGCCTTAAGCATAATCCAAAGTCAAGAAGGATCTCTTGAGGACATTGAAGAGAAGAGTCGATGCCTCCTTTCCTAGGCCCCTAGCGTTCTTGGAAGATCAGTCTCACTTTCCATAGCTCTGGCGTCACGGGGGCCCACTGGCCACATGCTAATGCGTCCCAAGAGATGTCTTGGAAGCCTTGAAGGAATGGAGCCCTGCCATGCTTGGGGTAGGTCTCTTTGTTGGGAAGGGCTCTACAAGTGTGCTGAAAATCACCCTTTTCCAGAGGGCTTGGTTCCTTTGTGAAGGCTGCCCTCCCAGGCTAGAGTGCTCACTTTGGCTCCAATGAAATTCTCTCCCCCGACCTCTTGCCGTAGAAGGATTATTGATTATGTGCTTTGACGCCATATGGAAGGAAGCTGGCTGAAAATTAGAACATTACAATTCTGTTTCCAGAAAAATAAACATGCCAGGGCTGAGGATGTAGGTCAAACAAATGGCACAGCCTATAGAAATAAAGTAAGCCCGCATCTAGACGGAATCTAGGGCAACGTCCAAGGGTCAGGGGTCAAGTTCGAAACTTCCCAAATCCACAAAAGAGAAAGAAAAATATCTTTCCTGGAGCGGGGAATTCATCAGATTTGTCTAATTTGTCTCGGAAAAACATGATGTCCATGAAGGGGGTTGCCAAGACCACCTCGAATTTGGAGTTTCTGATCTCAGGATGTCAAACCAACCCAGATGACCACGGGTTCTCAGTGCTTCGTTTGACCTAAGCTAGGATAGCAAAGAGTCCTACAAGTGACCGCTGCAAATTCAAAGACAGCAACCAAGAATCACGAAAGCACTCACACCTCGGCCTAGAGAACATACGGTGATTCAAGAAATACAAAATTAATCCCTTGGACTGAAGGAGAACGGACTGATAAGCACATCTAAGGGAGATAGCTGAGAAAGACCATGACGAGGATACTGTGGAAAAGAAAACAAGGTCCCAGAAAATGCAAGGCGAACAGATATCACACCTGAATAATCCACAATGAAAGATGTCAGTCTTTAGACAGGCTCTGCTGGAACGTTTGAAAGTCAGAGAAATTCACAAGCCAAAACACGGCAGCGAAGGTCAAACCTGGGCTCACTGGGAAGGGTGAGTTATGAGACTGCTCCAAGCGGGCTCTGAAGCCCTGTGTCCATGAAGCTTGCCAGGGCAGCAGACACACAATTATGACCAATCCTCTGACGTCACAGTGGCCCCGACAAACCACCTGGCCTCATCTACACAGTGCCAGAGCTGGGCTCAAGCAGCATACTCAAGCCCCATTGCACTCAACTGCAGGTTGCCAATGGAACATGAAAGGGGCCGGCCGGTGGTGCAGCGGTGAGGTCCGCAGCTTCTGGGTCGGTGGCCCGGGGTGGGCCGGGTGGAATCCTGGGGGTGAGCCTCCTCACCACTGCTTCAGTCATTCTGGGGCAGGCGTCCGAGGGGGTGTAGAGGCAGATGGGAAGGGACGTTACATAGGGCCAGACTTCCACAGCAAATACAGGAGCGTTGCCAGCAGATGTGAGCACAGCGATGCACTTCTGCCAAAACAGAAACAATTACAAGTTGCAAAGAGTAGACAAACGGAAGCTAAACACAAACGAACAAAAAACACAGCTTGCCAGTACGAAGAAGAAGATGTCTATGAAGAGCCTTAGCAAAACAGGTGAAAGCTATGTCAACCGAAAAGTAGCAAACGTTTGGGGAAAGAAATTCAAGACGACACAAGGAAAAAGAAGGATATTCCGGGACCTAGGAATGGAAGAATTAACACACTTGAAACGTCCATAGCGGAGAAAGGAATCTCTGGATTCCATGCAATCCCAGTCAAAGTTGCAGCCATATTTGCCAGAGAGATAGAAGAGAGAATCCTAAAGTTTCCAGCCAGCAACAAGAGACCCTGAATAGGCCAAGGAATCCTCAGGAAAACGAACAAAGCAGGACGTATCACACTTTCTGATTTCAACCTAGAGGACCAAGCGCTAGGTACCGAAACGGCACAGTCCGGGCCCAAAAACAGGCACACAGACCCATGCAACAGAATCGAGAGCCCAGAGCCCAACTCAAACATACATGGACAGCCCATTTGCGACCAGGGAGCCAAGAGGAGACAGTGGACAAAGGAGAGTCTCTCCGATAAACGGTGCTGGGAAGCCTGCACAGCCACATGGAACACAACGAGAGTAGACCATGATGTTCCACCTGGCACACGCACCACCTGGAATGGATTAAAGCCCTGAATGGCACACTTGAAACCGTGAAACTTGTAGGAGAAGACCTAGGCAGAGTGCTCTTTGCCATCTGTCTGAGCCGCCTATTGGGAAGAAGCCTGTCTGACTGGGCAAGGGCAGCAAAGGAGACAAGAAACAAACGGGACCACCTCACATGCAGACGCTTCTGCCCAGTCAAGGAAACCATCGACTCAATGCAAAGACAGCACAACAACTGGGAGTGGATGTTTGCAAAGCACACATCGGACAAGGGGTGAAAAGCCCAAAGATACAATCAACTCACACGTCTCCACAAGAAAAAGAACAAGCCAATGAAAACCTGGGCCAAAGAAGGACACAGAGATTTCTCCCAAGAAGATCTAAAGAGGGCCAACAGGTGCATGAAAACTTGTTCACCCTCATTAAGCCTGAGGCCAAGGCAAATCCAATCCGCAAGGACAGAGCAGCTCACCGTGGTCAGAATGGCTATAAGGAGGCAGACAGGAAACAACAAGCGTCAGAGAGGAGGTGGAGAGAAGGGAAGCCTCCTGCACTGCTGGTGGCAGTGGAAACCGGTGCAGCCACTAGGCCAAGCGGTGTGGAACTGCCTCCGAAATTTAAGAATCCATGTCCCATATGATCCAGCTATTCCTCTGGGGCGCGTTTAGCCAAAGAACTCGGAAACACTACCGCCTAAAGACATGTGCACCGCTGAGTTCACCACAGCCTTACTCCCGCTCTCCAAGACTTGGAAGCCGCCCTGGTGCCCAGCAAGGGACGAATGGAGAAGGAACATGGGCTATAGCCACACAATGGCATACCACTCAGCGGGAACAAAGGATGCAATCCAGCCATTTGTGACCACCAGAATGGCTGTGAGGGGTTTAGGGGAAGTGAAACAAGCCCCAGGGACAAAGTCAAATACCGTAGGGTCTCACTTACAAGGAGAAGAAAAAACAAGCACTGACCAACAGGCGGCACTGGACATTTGATCGGGGGTGCCCAGAGGCAAAGCGGGGCGGTGGGGTAGGGTGAAGAGATGATGAGGCACAAGTGTGTGGTGAGGGCCTGTGATTCGGCTTACACTGGTGAAGAGGATGGAACCTACACGGAAGTCTAAATCGATGAGGATGTAAATCTGAAAGACATAGGATGTTCGAATGCAGGGTTATGGCAATAAATCCACCTAAAAGCAAAAATCCAAAAAGGGGTCCAGAATGACGGCATACAGCTTTGGGGGCTGAAAGAGATTAGAGAAGGTGAACTTCCAAGGATGGAAAATCACCTCAAAAGGCTTACTGATGCTACAGAAAGGTAGACCATTCCAAATACATGAAGAGGAATCCTACCAAGAGAACCTGATCCGTGCTAAGCCCAGGGACCAACGGAAAACGTTACCGTCCATGATGTTCCTACTAATCACCTTCACGAATAATCCAAACAGGCCCACATCTTCCCAAGTTCAGGCCACAGGTTGGTCCAAAAGTAGAAGTCAGGGCCGGGCCTGTGGTGGAGCGGGCAAGTGCCCACGTTCCGCTTGGGTGGCCCGGGCCTCACTCTTTCACAGCACGGGTGCAGATCACATTAGCACTGTTAGGGAATAGAGATTTCATGGTACGGTGCGGACAGAGGTCCTAAAGAAGTAGCAATTGTGAGGGTCCGTTCTCAATACGCACCAGAAAAATAACCGTGAGAATATTCCAATCTAGGAAGGCATCTGGTACACTTCCCCAAAGGAAGAAGGAAGGAAAACATGGGACCAGCCAAGGCGGAATTGGCAGAGTGCTAGGAGATGACACGATCATTGCGCATCAGAGGATTGCCTGGGCATCTTCAACTTGGGAGGGAGTCCAGGACTTTCTCTGGGGAAGGTCCAACCACTTGGCCATCTACCCACGACATAAGAGATAACACCCAGGGTAATCTTACAGGAAAGAGACCAGTGTCTAGAGAGAAGGGAGCAGGCCTTTCCAAGTTCGAGGAGAAAGTTAGAAACCGACAAGACATCCAGAAAAAGGAAAACTATCCTACCTGGAAAGGGGGAGGAGTCAGACTGGTGTGAGATGGCTCTGAAACTCTGTGTGCTTGGAGGTTGTCAGGACAACTTAGCCTTCTGAGGTTCTTTATGACATCACGGTGAACATGTCCCCCAAGATGGCCGCATGGTTACAGTCTGAGGATTGGCCTAGGCTGGGCTATTAAAGGGAGACATACCCAGAAACAGCTTTGACAAACAGAAAGCGGGCACAGAAACTGGAAGAGATCAAACAGACTCTGATGCCAGGGATAAGAAAGGAATCCTTGGCAAGAAGCGAGAATAGAGGGACAAGCACTGAGAGGAGAACATTGTCATCTATTCAAATCTATGGGGAGGCCATGCTGATTCAAGCTTGAAACTTGATTGGAAACACGAGGCCGCACTTGGGCCTTATCAGACCTACAGTGTCCTTCTGCCTTAAGCATAATCCAAAGTCAAGAAGGATCTCTTGAGGACATTGAAGAGAAGAGTCGATGCCTCCTTTCCTAGGCCCCTAGCGTTCTTGGAAGATCAGTCTCACTTTCCATAGCTCTGGCGTCACGGGGGCCCACTGGCCACATGCTAATGCGTCCCAAGAGATGTCTTGGAAGCCTTGAAGGAATGGAGCCCTGCCATGCTTGGGGTAGGTCTCTTTGTTGGGAAGGGCTCTACAAGTGTGCTGAAAATCACCCTTTTCCAGAGGGCTTGGTTCCTTTGTGAAGGCTGCCCTCCCAGGCTAGAGTGCTCACTTTGGCTCCAATGAAATTCTCTCCCCCGACCTCTTGCCGTAGAAGGATTATTGATTATGTGCTTTGACGCCATATGCAAGGAAGCTGGCTGAAAATTAGAACATTACAATTCTGTTTCCAGAAAAATAAACATGCCAGGGCTGAGGATGTAGGTCAAACAAATGGCACAGCCTATAGAAATAAAGTAAGCCCGCATCTAGACGGAATCTAGGGCAACGTCCAAGGGTCAGGGGTCAAGTTCGAAACTTCCCAAATCCGCAAAAGAGAAAGAAAAATATCTTTCCTGGAGCGGGGAATTCATCAGATTTGTCTAATTTGTCTCGGAAAAACATGATGTCCATGAAGGGGGTTGCCAAGACCACCTCGAATTTGGAGTTTCTGATCTCAGGATGTCAAACCAACCCAGATGACCACGGGTTCTCAGTGCTTCGTTTGACCTAAGCTAGGATAGCAAAGAGTCCTACAAGTGACCGCTGCAAATTCAAAGACAGCAACCAAGAATCACGAAAGCACTCACACCTCGGCCTAGAGAACATACGGTGATTCAAGAAATACAAAATTAATCCCTTGGACTGAAGGAGAACGGACTGATAAGCACATCTAAGGGAGATAGCTGAGAAAGACCATGACGAGGATACTGTGGAAAAGAAAACAAGGTCCCAGAAAATGCAAGGCGAACAGATATCACACCTGAATAATCCACAATGAAAGATGTCAGTCTTTAGACAGGCTCTGCTGGAACGTTTGAAAGTCAGAGAAATTCACAAGCCAAAACACGGCAGCGAAGGTCAAACCTGGGCTCACTGGGAAGGGTGAGTTATGAGACTGCTCCAAGCGGGCTCTGAAGCCCTGTGTCCATGAAGCTTGCCAGGGCAGCAGACACACAATTATGACCAATCCTCTGACGTCACAGTGGCCCCGACAAACCACCTGGCCTCATCTACACAGTGCCAGAGCTGGGCTCAAGCAGCATACTCAAGCCCCATTGCACTCAACTGCAGGTTGCCAATGGAACATGAAAGGGGCCGGCCGGTGGTGCAGCGGTGAGGTCCGCAGCTTCTGGGTCGGTGGCCCGGGGTGGGCCGGGTGGAATCCTGGGGGTGAGCCTCCTCACCACTGCTTCAGTCATTCTGGGGCAGGCGTCCGAGGGGGTGTAGAGGCAGATGGGAAGGGACGTTACATAGGGCCAGACTTCCACAGCAAATACAGGAGCGTTGCCAGCAGATGTGAGCACAGCGATGCACTTCTGCCAAAACAGAAACAATTACAAGTTGCAAAGAGTAGACAAACGGAAGCTAAACACAAACGAACAAAAAACACAGCTTGCCAGTACGAAGAAGAAGATGTCTATGAAGAGCCTTAGCAAAACAGGTGAAAGCTATGTCAACCGAAAAGTAGCAAACGTTTGGGGAAAGAAATTCAAGACGACACAAGGAAAAAGAAGGATATTCTGGGACCTAGGAATGGAAGAATTAACACACTTGAAACGTCCATAGCGGAGAAAGGAATCTCTGGATTCCATGCAATCCCAGTCAAAGTTGCAGCCATATTTGCCAGAGAGATAGAAGAGAGAATCCTAAAGTTTCCAGCCAGCAACAAGAGACCCTGAATAGGCCAAGGAATCCTCAGGAAAACGAATAAAGCAGGACGTATCACACTTTCTGATTTCAACCTAGAGGACCAAGCGCTAGGTACCGAAACGGCACAGTCCGGGCCCAAAAACAGGCACACAGACCCATGCAACAGAATCGAGAGCCCAGAGCCCAACTCAAACATACATGGACAGCCCATTTGCGACCAGGGAGCCAAGAGGAGACAGTGGACAAAGGAGAGTCTCTCCGATAAACGGTGCTGGGAAGCCTGCACAGCCACATGGAACACAACGAGAGTAGACCATGATGTTCCACCTGGCACACGCACCACCTGGAATGGATTAAAGCCCTGAATGGCACACTTGAAACCGTGAAACTTGTAGGAGAAGACCTAGGCAGAGTGCTCTTTGCCATCTGTCTGAGCCGCCTATTGGGAAGAAGCCTGTCTGACTGGGCAAGGGCAGCAAAGGAGACAAGAAACAAACGGGACCACCTCACATGCAGACGCTTCTGCCCAGTCAAGGAAACCATCGACTCAATGCAAAGACAGCACAACAACTGGGAGTGGATGTTTGCAAAGCACACATCGGACAAGGGGTGAAAAGCCCAAAGATACAATCAACTCACACGTCTCCACAAGAAAAAGAACAAGCCAATGAAAACCTGGGCCAAAGAAGGACACAGAGATTTCTCCCAAGAAGATCTAAAGAGGGCCAACAGGTGCATGAAAACTTGTTCACCCTCATTAAGCCTGAGGCCAAGGCAAATCCAATCCGCAAGGACAGAGCAGCTCACCGTGGTCAGAATGGCTATAAGGAGGCAGACAGGAAACAACAAGCGTCAGAGAGGAGGTGGAGAGAAGGGAAGCCTCCTGCACTGCTGGTGGCAGTGGAAACCGGTGCAGCCACTAGGCCAAGCGGTGTGGAACTGCCTCCGAAATTTAAGAATCCATGTCCCATATGATCCAGCTATTCCTCTGGGGCGCGTTTAGCCAAAGAACTCGGAAACACTACCGCCTAAAGACATGTGCACCGCTGAGTTCACCACAGCCTTACTCCCGCTCTCCAAGACTTGGAAGCCGCCCTGGTGCCCAGCAAGGGACGAATGGAGAAGGAACATGGGCTATAGCCACACAATGGCATACCACTCAGCGGGAACAAAGGATGCAATCCAGCCATTTGTGACCACCAGAATGGCTGTGAGGGGTTTAGGGGAAGTGAAACAAGCCCCAGGGACAAAGTCAAATACCGTAGGGTCTCACTTACAAGGAGAAGAAAAAACAAGCACTGACCAACAGGCGGCACTGGACATTTGATCGGGGGTGCCCAGAGGCAAAGCGGGGCGGTGGGGTAGGGTGAAGAGATGATGAGGCACAAGTGTGTGGTGAGGGCCTGTGATTCGGCTTACACTGGTGAAGAGGATGGAACCTACACGGAAGTCTAAATCGATGAGGATGTAAATCTGAAAGACATAGGATGTTCGAATGCAGGGTTATGGCAATAAATCCACCTAAAAGCAAAAATCCAAAAAGGGGTCCAGAATGACGGCATACAGCTTTGGGGGCTGAAAGAGATTAGAGAAGGTGAACTTCCAAGGATGGAAAATCACCTCAAAAGGCTTACTGATGCTACAGAAAGGTAGACCATTCCAAATACATGAAGAGGAATCCTACCAAGAGAACCTGATCCGTGCTAAGCCCAGGGACCAACGGAAAACGTTACCGTCCATGATGTTCCTACTAATCACCTTCACGAATAATCCAAACAGGCCCACATCTTCCCAAGTTCAGGCCACAGGTTGGTCCAAAAGTAGAAGTCAGGGCCGGGCCTGTGGTGGAGCGGGCAAGTGCCCACGTTCCGCTTGGGTGGCCCGGGCCTCACTCTTTCACAGCACGGGTGCAGATCACATTAGCACTGTTAGGGAATAGAGATTTCATGGTACGGTGCGGACAGAGGTCCTAAAGAAGTAGCAATTGTGAGGGTCCGTTCTCAATACGCACCAGAAAAAGAACCGTGAGAATATTCCAATCTAGGAAGGCATCTGGTACACTTCCCCAAAGGAAGAAGGAAGGAAAACATGGGACCAGCCAAGGCGGAATTGGCAGAGTGCTAGGAGATGACACGATCATTGCGCATCAGAGGATTGCCTGGGCATCTTCAACTTGGGAGGGAGTCCAGGACTTTCTCTGGGGAAGGTCCAACCACTTGGCCATCTACCCACGACATAAGAGATAACACCCAGGGTAATCTTACAGGAAAGAGACCAGTGTCTAGAGAGAAGGGAGCAGGCCTTTCCAAGTTCGAGGAGAAAGTTAGAAACCGACAAGACATCCAGAAAAAGGAAAACTATCCTACCTGGAAAGGGGGAGGAGTCAGACTGGTGTGAGATGGCTCTGAAACTCTGTGTGCTTGGAGGTTGTCAGGACAACTTAGCCTTCTGAGGTTCTTTATGACATCACGGTGAACATGTCCCCCAAGATGGCCGCATGGTTACAGTCTGAGGATTGGCCTAGGCTGGGCTATTAAAGGGAGACATACCCAGAAACAGCTTTGACAAACAGAAAGCGGGCACAGAAACTGGAAGAGATCAAACAGACTCTGATGCCAGGGATAAGAAAGGAATCCTTGGCAAGAAGCGAGAATAGAGGGACAAGCACTGAGAGGAGAACATTGTCATCTATTCAAATCTATGGGGAGGCCATGCTGATTCAAGCTTGAAACTTGATTGGAAACACGAGGCCGCACTTGGGCCTTATCAGACCTACAGTGTCCTTCTGCCTTAAGCATAATCCAAAGTCAAGAAGGATCTCTTGAGGACATTGAAGAGAAGAGTCGATGCCTCCTTTCCTAGGCCCCTAGCGTTCTTGGAAGATCAGTCTCACTTTCCATAGCTCTGGCGTCACGGGGGCCCACTGGCCACATGCTAATGCGTCCCAAGAGATGTCTTGGAAGCCTTGAAGGAATGGAGCCCTGCCATGCTTGGGGTAGGTCTCTTTGTTGGGAAGGGCTCTACAAGTGTGCTGAAAATCACCCTTTTCCAGAGGGCTTGGTTCCTTTGTGAAGGCTGCCCTCCCAGGCTAGAGTGCTCACTTTGGCTCCAATGAAATTCTCTCCCCCGACCTCTTGCCGTAGAAGGATTATTGATTATGTGCTTTGACGCCATATGCAAGGAAGCTGGCTGAAAATTAGAACATTACAATTCTGTTTCCAGAAAAATAAACATGCCAGGGCTGAGGATGTAGGTCAAACAAATGGCACAGCCTATAGAAATAAAGTAAGCCCGCATCTAGACGGAATCTAGGGCAACGTCCAAGGGTCAGGGGTCAAGTTCGAAACTTCCCAAATCCGCAAAAGAGAAAGAAAAATATCTTTCCTGGAGCGGGGAATTCATCAGATTTGTCTAATTTGTCTCGGAAAAACATGATGTCCATGAAGGGGGTTGCCAAGACCACCTCGAATTTGGAGTTTCTGATCTCAGGATGTCAAACCAACCCAGATGACCACGGGTTCTCAGTGCTTCGTTTGACCTAAGCTAGGATAGCAAAGAGTCCTACAAGTGACCGCTGCAAATTCAAAGACAGCAACCAAGAATCACGAAAGCACTCACACCTCGGCCTAGAGAACATACGGTGATTCAAGAAATACAAAATTAATCCCTTGGACTGAAGGAGAACGGACTGATAAGCACATCTAAGGGAGATAGCTGAGAAAGACCATGACGAGGATACTGTGGAAAAGAAAACAAGGTCCCAGAAAATGCAAGGCGAACAGATATCACACCTGAATAATCCACAATGAAAGATGTCAGTCTTTAGACAGGCTCTGCTGGAACGTTTGAAAGTCAGAGAAATTCACAAGCCAAAACACGGCAGCGAAGGTCAAACCTGGGCTCACTGGGAAGGGTGAGTTATGAGACTGCTCCAAGCGGGCTCTGAAGCCCTGTGTCCATGAAGCTTGCCAGGGCAGCAGACACACAATTATGACCAATCCTCTGACGTCACAGTGGCCCCGACAAACCACCTGGCCTCATCTACACAGTGCCAGAGCTGGGCTCAAGCAGCATACTCAAGCCCCATTGCACTCAACTGCAGGTTGCCAATGGAACATGAAAGGGGCCGGCCGGTGGTGCAGCGGTGAGGTCCGCAGCTTCTGGGTCGGTGGCCCGGGGTGGGCCGGGTGGAATCCTGGGGGTGAGCCTCCTCACCACTGCTTCAGTCATTCTGGGGCAGGCGTCCGAGGGGGTGTAGAGGCAGATGGGAAGGGACGTTACATAGGGCCAGACTTCCACAGCAAATACAGGAGCGTTGCCAGCAGATGTGAGCACAGCGATGCACTTCTGCCAAAACAGAAACAATTACAAGTTGCAAAGAGTAGACAAACGGAAGCTAAACACAAACGAACAAAAAACACAGCTTGCCAGTACGAAGAAGAAGATGTCTATGAAGAGCCTTAGCAAAACAGGTGAAAGCTATGTCAACCGAAAAGTAGCAAACGTTTGGGGAAAGAAATTCAAGACGACACAAGGAAAAAGAAGGATATTCTGGGACCTAGGAATGGAAGAATTAACACACTTGAAACGTCCATAGCGGAGAAAGGAATCTCTGGATTCCATGCAATCCCAGTCAAAGTTGCAGCCATATTTGCCAGAGAGATAGAAGAGAGAATCCTAAAGTTTCCAGCCAGCAACAAGAGACCCTGAATAGGCCAAGGAATCCTCAGGAAAACGAACAAAGCAGGACGTATCACACTTTCTGATTTCAACTTAGAGGACCAAGCGCTAGGTACCGAAACGGCACAGTCCGGGCCCAAAAACAGGCACACAGACCCATGCAACAGAATCGAGAGCCCAGAGCCCAACTCAAACATACATGGACAGCCCATTTGCGACCAGGGAGCCAAGAGGAGACAGTGGACAAAGGAGAGTCTCTCCGATAAACGGTGCTGGGAAGCCTGCACAGCCACATGGAACACAACGAGAGTAGACCATGATGTTCCACCTGGCACACGCACCACCTGGAATGGATTAAAGCCCTGAATGGCACACTTGAAACCGTGAAACTTGTAGGAGAAGACCTAGGCAGAGTGCTCTTTGCCATCTGTCTGAGCCGCCTATTGGGAAGAAGCCTGTCTGACTGGGCAAGGGCAGCAAAGGAGACAAGAAACAAACGGGACCACCTCACATGCAGACGCTTCTGCCCAGTCAAGGAAACCATCGACTCAATGCAAAGACAGCACAACAACTGGGAGTGGATGTTTGCAAAGCACACATCGGACAAGGGGTGAAAAGCCCAAAGATACAATCAACTCACACGTCTCCACAAGAAAAAGAACAAGCCAATGAAAACCTGGGCCAAAGAAGGACACAGAGATTTCTCCCAAGAAGATCTAAAGAGGGCCAACAGGTGCATGAAAACTTGTTCACCCTCATTAAGCCTGAGGCCAAGGCAAATCCAATCCGCAAGGACAGAGCAGCTCACCGTGGTCAGAATGGCTATAAGGAGGCAGACAGGAAACAACAAGCGTCAGAGAGGAGGTGGAGAGAAGGGAAGCCTCCTGCACTGCTGGTGGCAGTGGAAACCGGTGCAGCCACTAGGCCAAGCGGTGTGGAACTGCCTCCGAAATTTAAGAATCCATGTCCCATATGATCCAGCTATTCCTCTGGGGCGCGTTTAGCCAAAGAACTCGGAAACACTACCGCCTAAAGACATGTGCACCGCTGAGTTCACCACAGCCTTACTCCCGCTCTCCAAGACTTGGAAGCCGCCCTGGTGCCCAGCAAGGGACGAATGGAGAAGGAACATGGGCTATAGCCACACAATGGCATACCACTCAGCGGGAACAAAGGATGCAATCCAGCCATTTGTGACCACCAGAATGGCTGTGAGGGGTTTAGGGGAAGTGAAACAAGCCCCAGGGACAAAGTCAAATACCGTAGGGTCTCACTTACAAGGAGAAGAAAAAACAAGCACTGACCAACAGGCGGCACTGGACATTTGATCGGGGGTGCCCAGAGGCAAAGCGGGGCGGTGGGGTAGGGTGAAGAGATGATGAGGCACAAGTGTGTGGTGAGGGCCTGTGATTCGGCTTACACTGGTGAAGAGGATGGAACCTACACGGAAGTCTAAATCGATGAGGATGTAAATCTGAAAGACATAGGATGTTCGAATGCAGGGTTATGGCAATAAATCCACCTAAAAGCAAAAATCCAAAAAGGGGTCCAGAATGACGGCATACAGCTTTGGGGGCTGAAAGAGATTAGAGAAGGTGAACTTCCAAGGATGGAAAATCACCTCAAAAGGCTTACTGATGCTACAGAAAGGTAGACCATTCCAAATACATGAAGAGGAATCCTACCAAGAGAACCTGATCCGTGCTAAGCCCAGGGACCAACGGAAAACGTTACCGTCCATGATGTTCCTACTAATCACCTTCACGAATAATCCAAACAGGCCCACATCTTCCCAAGTTCAGGCCACAGGTTGGTCCAAAAGTAGAAGTCAGGGCCGGGCCTGTGGTGGAGCGGGCAAGTGCCCACGTTCCGCTTGGGTGGCCCGGGCCTCACTCTTTCACAGCACGGGTGCAGATCACATTAGCACTGTTAGGGAATAGAGATTTCATGGTACGGTGCGGACAGAGGTCCTAAAGAAGTAGCAATTGTGAGGGTCCGTTCTCAATACGCACCAGAAAAAGAACCGTGAGAATATTCCAATCTAGGAAGGCATCTGGTACACTTCCCCAAAGGAAGAAGGAAGGAAAACATGGGACCAGCCAAGGCGGAATTGGCAGAGTGCTAGGAGATGACACGATCATTGCGCATCAGAGGATTGCCTGGGCATCTTCAACTTGGGAGGGAGTCCAGGACTTTCTCTGGGGAAGGTCCAACCACTTGGCCATCTACCCACGACATAAGAGATAACACCCAGGGTAATCTTACAGGAAAGAGAAGAGTGTCTAGAGAGAAGGGAGCAGGCCTTTCCAAGTTCGAGGAGAAAGTTAGAAACCGACAAGACATCCAGAAAAAGGAAAACTATCCTACCTGGAAAGGGGGAGGAGTCAGACTGGTGTGAGATGGCTCTGAAACTCTGTGTGCTTGGAGGTTGTCAGGACAACTTAGCCTTCTGAGGTTCTTTATGACATCACGGTGAACATGTCCCCCAAGATGGCCGCATGGTTACAGTCTGAGGATTGGCCTAGGCTGGGCTATTAAAGGGAGACATACCCAGAAACAGCTTTGACAAACAGAAAGCGGGCACAGAAACTGGAAGAGATCAAACAGACTCTGATGCCAGGGATAAGAAAGGAATCCTTGGCAAGAAGCGAGAATAGAGGGACAAGCACTGAGAGGAGAACATTGTCATCTATTCAAATCTATGGGGAGGCCATGCTGATTCAAGCTTGAAACTTGATTGGAAACACGAGGCCGCACTTGGGCCTTATCAGACCTACAGTGTCCTTCTGCCTTAAGCATAATCCAAAGTCAAGAAGGATCTCTTGAGGACATTGAAGAGAAGAGTCGATGCCTCCTTTCCTAGGCCCCTAGCGTTCTTGGAAGATCAGTCTCACTTTCCATAGCTCTGGCGTCACGGGGGCCCACTGGCCACATGCTAATGCGTCCCAAGAGATGTCTTGGAAGCCTTGAAGGAATGGAGCCCTGCCATGCTTGGGGTAGGTCTCTTTGTTGGGAAGGGCTCTACAAGTGTGCTGAAAATCACCCTTTTCCAGAGGGCTTGGTTCCTTTGTGAAGGCTGCCCTCCCAGGCTAGAGTGCTCACTTTGGCTCCAATGAAATTCTCTCCCCCGACCTCTTGCCGTAGAAGGATTATTGATTATGTGCTTTGACGCCATATGGAAGGAAGCTGGCTGAAAATTAGCACATTACAATTCTGTTTCCAGAAAAATAAACATGCCAGGGCTGAGGATGTAGGTCAAACAAATGGCACAGCCTATAGAAATAAAGTAAGCCCGCATCTAGACGGAATCTAGGGCAACGTCCAAGGGTCAGGGGTCAAGTTCGAAACTTCCCAAATCCACAAAAGAGAAAGAAAAATATCTTTCCTGGAGCGGGGAATTCATCAGATTTGTCTAATTTGTCTCGGAAAAACATGATGTCCATGAAGGGGGTTGCCAAGACCACCTCGAATTTGGAGTTTCTGATCTCAGGATGTCAAACCAACCCAGATGACCACGGGTTCTCAGTGCTTCGTTTGACCTAAGCTAGGATAGCAAAGAGTCCTACAAGTGACCGCTGCAAATTCAAAGACAGCAACCAAGAATCACGAAAGCACTCACACCTCGGCCTAGAGAACATACGGTGATTCAAGAAATACAAAATTAATCCCTTGGACTGAAGGAGAACGGACTGATAAGCACATCTAAGGGAGATAGCTGAGAAAGACCATGACGAGGATACTGTGGAAAAGAAAACAAGGTCCCAGAAAATGCAAGGCGAACAGATATCACACCTGAATAATCCACAATGAAAGATGTCAGTCTTTAGACAGGCTCTGCTGGAACGTTTGAAAGTCAGAGAAATTCACAAGCCAAAACACGGCAGCGAAGGTCAAACCTGGGCTCACTGGGAAGGGTGAGTTATGAGACTGCTCCAAGCGGGCTCTGAAGCCCTGTGTCCATGAAGCTTGCCAGGGCAGCAGACACACAATTATGACCAATCCTCTGACGTCACAGTGGCCCCGACAAACCACCTGGCCTCATCTACACAGTGCCAGAGCTGGGCTCAAGCAGCATACTCAAGCCCCATTGCACTCAACTGCAGGTTGCCAATGGAACATGAAAGGGGCCGGCCGGTGGTGCAGCGGTGAGGTCCGCAGCTTCTGGGTCGGTGGCCCGGGGTGGGCCGGGTGGAATCCTGGGGGTGAGCCTCCTCACCACTGCTTCAGTCATTCTGGGGCAGGCGTCCGAGGGGGTGTAGAGGCAGATGGGAAGGGACGTTACATAGGGCCAGACTTCCACAGCAAATACAGGAGCGTTGCCAGCAGATGTGAGCACAGCGATGCACTTCTGCCAAAACAGAAACAATTACAAGTTGCAAAGAGTAGACAAACGGAAGCTAAACACAAACGAACAAAAAACACAGCTTGCCAGTACGAAGAAGAAGATGTCTATGAAGAGCCTTAGCAAAACAGGTGAAAGCTATGTCAACCGAAAAGTAGCAAACGTTTGGGGAAAGAAATTCAAGACGACACAAGGAAAAAGAAGGATATTCCGGGACCTAGGAATGGAAGAATTAACACACTTGAAACGTCCATAGCAGAGAAAGGAATCTCTGGATTCCATGCAATCCCAGTCAAAGTTGCAGCCATATTTGCCAGAGAGATAGAAGAGAGAATCCTAAAGTTTCCAGCCAGCAACAAGAGACCCTGAATAGGCCAAGGAATCCTCAGGAAAACGAATAAAGCAGGACGTATCACACTTTCTGATTTCAACCTAGAGGACCAAGCGCTAGGTACCGAAACGGCACAGTCCGGGCCCAAAAACAGGCACACAGACCCATGCAACAGAATCGAGAGCCCAGAGCCCAACTCAAACATACATGGACAGCCCATTTGCGACCAGGGAGCCAAGAGGAGACAGTGGACAAAGGAGAGTCTCTCCGATAAACGGTGCTGGGAAGCCTGCACAGCCACATGGAACACAACGAGAGTAGACCATGATGTTCCACCTGGCACACGCACCACCTGGAATGGATTAAAGCCCTGAATGGCACACTTGAAACCGTGAAACTTGTAGGAGAAGACCTAGGCAGAGTGCTCTTTGCCATCTGTCTGAGCCGCCTATTGGGAAGAAGCCTGTCTGACTGGGCAAGGGCAGCAAAGGAGACAAGAAACAAACGGGACCACCTCACATGCAGACGCTTCTGCCCAGTCAAGGAAACCATCGACTCAATGCAAAGACAGCACAACAACTGGGAGTGGATGTTTGCAAAGCACACATCGGACAAGGGGTGAAAAGCCCAAAGATACAATCAACTCACACGTCTCCACAAGAAAAAGAACAAGCCAATGAAAACCTGGGCCAAAGAAGGACACAGAGATTTCTCCCAAGAAGATCTAAAGAGGGCCAACAGGTGCATGAAAACTTGTTCACCCTCATTAAGCCTGAGGCCAAGGCAAATCCAATCCGCAAGGACAGAGCAGCTCACCGTGGTCAGAATGGCTATAAGGAGGCAGACAGGAAACAACAAGCGTCAGAGAGGAGGTGGAGAGAAGGGAAGCCTCCTGCACTGCTGGTGGCAGTGGAAACCGGTGCAGCCACTAGGCCAAGCGGTGTGGAACTGCCTCCGAAATTTAAGAATCCATGTCCCATATGATCCAGCTATTCCTCTGGGGCGCGTTTAGCCAAAGAACTCGGAAACACTACCGCCTAAAGACATGTGCACCGCTGAGTTCATCACAGCCTTACTCCCGCTCTCCAAGACTTGGAAGCCGCCCTGGTGCCCAGCAAGGGACGAATGGAGAAGGAACATGGGCTATAGCCACACAATGGCATACCACTCAGCGGGAACAAAGGATGCAATCCAGCCATTTGTGACCACCAGAATGGCTGTGAGGGGTTTAGGGGAAGTGAAACAAGCCCCAGGGACAAAGTCAAATACCGTAGGGTCTCACTTACAAGGAGAAGAAAAAACAAGCACTGACCAACAGGCGGCACTGGACATTTGATCGGGGGCGCCCAGAGGCAAAGCAGGGCGGTGGGGTAGGGTGAAGAGATGATGAGGCACAAGTGTGTGGTGAGGGCCTGTGATTCGGCTTACACTGGTGAAGAGGATGGAACCTACACGGAAGTCTAAATCGATGAGGATGTAAATCTGAAAGACATAGGATGTTCGAATGCAGGGTTATGGCAATAAATCCACCTAAAAGCAAAAATCCAAAAAGGGGTCCAGAATGACGGCATACAGCTTTGGGGGCTGAAAGAGATTAGAGAAGGTGAACTTCCAAGGATGGAAAATCACCTCAAAAGGCTTACTGATGCTACAGAAAGGTAGACCATTCCAAATACATGAAGAGGAATCCTACCAAGAGAACCTGATCCGTGCTAAGCCCAGGGACCAACGGAAAACGTTACCGTCCATGATGTTCCTACTAATCACCTTCACGAATAATCCAAACAGGCCCACATCTTCCCAAGTTCAGGCCACAGGTTGGTCCAAAAGTAGAAGTCAGGGCCGGGCCTGTGGTGGAGCGGGCAAGTGCCCACGTTCCGCTTGGGTGGCCCGGGCCTCACTCTTTCACAGCACGGGTGCAGATCACATTAGCACTGTTAGGGAATAGAGATTTCATGGTACGGTGCGGACAGAGGTCCTAAAGAAGTAGCAATTGTGAGGGTCCGTTCTCAATACGCACCAGAAAAAGAACCGTGAGAATATTCCAATCTAGGAAGGCATCTGGTACACTTCCCCAAAGGAAGAAGGAAGGAAAACATGGGACCAGCCAAGGCGGAATTGGCAGAGTGCTAGGAGATGACACGATCATTGCGCATCAGAGGATTGCCTGGGCATCTTCAACTTGGGAGGGAGTCCAGGACTTTCTCTGGGGAAGGTCCAACCACTTGGCCATCTACCCACGACATAAGAGATAACACCCAGGGTAATCTTACAGGAAAGAGACCAGTGTCTAGAGAGGAGGGAGCAGGCCTTTCCAAGTTCGAGGAGAAAGTTAGAAACCGACAAGACATCCAGAAAAAGGAAAACTATCCTACCTGGAAAGGGGGAGGAGTCAGACTGGTGTGAGATGGCTCTGAAACTCTGTGTGCTTGGAGGTTGTCAGGACAACTTAGCCTTCTGAGGTTCTTTATGACATCACGGTGAACATGTCCCCCAAGATGGCCGCATGGTTACAGTCTGAGGATTGGCCTAGGCTGGGCTATTAAAGGGAGACATACCCAGAAACAGCTTTGACAAACAGAAAGCGGGCACAGAAACTGGAAGAGATCAAACAGACTCTGATGCCAGGGATAAGAAAGGAATCCTTGGCAAGAAGCGAGAATAGAGGGACAAGCACTGAGAGGAGAACATTGTCATCTATTCAAATCTATGGGGAGGCCATGCTGATTCAAGCTTGAAACTTGATTGGAAACACGAGGCCGCACTTGGGCCTTATCAGACCTACAGTGTCCTTCTGCCTTAAGCATAATCCAAAGTCAAGAAGGATCTCTTGAGGACATTGAAGAGAAGAGTCGATGCCTCCTTTCCTAGGCCCCTAGCGTTCTTGGAAGATCAGTCTCACTTTCCATAGCTCTGGCGTCACGGGGGCCCACTGGCCACATGCTAATGCGTCCCAAGAGATGTCTTGGAAGCCTTGAAGGAATGGAGCCCTGCCATGCTTGGGGTAGGTCTCTTTGTTGGGAAGGGCTCTACAAGTGTGCTGAAAATCACCCTTTTCCAGAGGGCTTGGTTCCTTTGTGAAGGCTGCCCTCCCAGGCTAGAGTGCTCACTTTGGCTCCAATGAAATTCTCTCCCCCGACCTCTTGCCGTAGAAGGATTATTCATTATGTGCTTTGACGCCATATGGAAGGAAGCTGGCTGAAAATTAGAACATTACAATTCTGTTTCCAGAAAAATAAACATGCCAGGGCTGAGGATGTAGGTCAAACAAATGGCACAGCCTATAGAAATAAAGTAAGCCCGCATCTAGACGGAATCTAGGGCAACGTCCAAGGGTCAGGGGTCAAGTTCGAAACTTCCCAAATCCACAAAAGAGAAAGAAAAATATCTTTCCTGGAGCGGGGAATTCATCAGATTTGTCTAATTTGTCTCGGAAAAACATGATGTCCATGAAGGGGGTTGCCAAGACCACCTCGAATTTGGAGTTTCTGATCTCAGGATGTCAAACCAACCCAGATGACCACGGGTTCTCAGTGCTTCGTTTGACCTAAGCTAGGATAGCAAAGAGTCCTACAAGTGACCGCTGCAAATTCAAAGACAGCAACCAAGAATCACGAAAGCACTCACACCTCGGCCTAGAGAACATACGGTGATTCAAGAAATAGAAAATTAATCCCTTGGACTGAAGGAGAACGGACTGATAAGCACATCTAAGGGAGATAGCTGAGAAAGACCATGACGAGGATACTGTGGAAAAGAAAACAAGGTCCCAGAAAATGCAAGGCGAACAGATATCACACCTGAATAATCCACAATGAAAGATGTCAGTCTTTAGACAGGCTCTGCTGGAACGTTTGAAAGTCAGAGAAATTCACAAGCCAAAACACGGCAGCGAAGGTCAAACCTGGGCTCACTGGGAAGGGTGAGTTATGAGACTGCTCCAAGCGGGCTCTGAAGCCCTGTGTCCATGAAGCTTGCCAGGGCAGCAGACACACAATTATGACCAATCCTCTGACGTCACAGTGGCCCCGACAAACCACCTGGCCTCATCTACACAGTGCCAGAGCTGGGCTCAAGCAGCATACTCAAGCCCCATTGCACTCAACTGCAGGTTGCCAATGGAACATGAAAGGGGCCGGCCGGTGGTGCAGCGGTGAGGTCCGCAGCTTCTGGGTCGGTGGCCCGGGGTGGGCCGGGTGGAATCCTGGGGGTGAGCCTCCTCACCACTGCTTCAGTCATTCTGGGGCAGGCGTCCGAGGGGGTGTAGAGGCAGATGGGAAGGGACGTTACATAGGGCCAGACTTCCACAGCAAATACAGGAGCGTTGCCAGCAGATGTGAGCACAGCGATGCACTTCTGCCAAAACAGAAACAATTACAAGTTGCAAAGAGTAGACAAACGGAAGCTAAACACAAACGAACAAAAAACACAGCTTGCCAGTACGAAGAAGAAGATGTCTATGAAGAGCCTTAGCAAAACAGGTGAAAGCTATGTCAACCGAAAAGTAGCAAACGTTTGGGGAAAGAAATTCAAGACGACACAAGGAAAAAGAAGGATATTCCGGGACCTAGGAATGGAAGAATTAACACACTTGAAACGTCCATAGCGGAGAAAGGAATCTCTGGATTCCATGCAATCCCAGTCAAAGTTGCAGCCATATTTGCCAGAGAGATAGAAGAGAGAATCCTAAAGTTTCCAGCCAGCAACAAGAGACCCTGAATAGGCCAAGGAATCCTCAGGAAAACGAATAAAGCAGGACGTATCACACTTTCTGATTTCAACCTAGAGGACCAAGCGCTAGGTACCGAAACGGCACAGTCCGGGCCCAAAAACAGGCACACAGACCCATGCAACAGAATCGAGAGCCCAGAGCCCAACTCAAACATACATGGACAGCCCATTTGCGACCAGGGAGCCAAGAGGAGACAGTGGACAAAGGAGAGTCTCTCCGATAAACGGTGCTGGGAAGCCTGCACAGCCACATGGAACACAACGAGAGTAGACCATGATGTTCCACCTGGCACACGCACCACCTGGAATGGATTAAAGCCCTGAATGGCACACTTGAAACCGTGAAACTTGTAGGAGAAGACCTAGGCAGAGTGCTCTTTGCCATCTGTCTGAGCCGCCTATTGGGAAGAAGCCTGTCTGACTGGGCAAGGGCAGCAAAGGAGACAAGAAACAAACGGGACCACCTCACATGCAGACGCTTCTGCCCAGTCAAGGAAACCATCGACTCAATGCAAAGACAGCACAACAACTGGGAGTGGATGTTTGCAAAGCACACATCGGACAAGGGGTGAAAAGCCCAAAGATACAATCAACTCACACGTCTCCACAAGAAAAAGAACAAGCCAATGAAAACCTGGGCCAAAGAAGGACACAGAGATTTCTCCCAAGAAGATCTAAAGAGGGCCAACAGGTGCATGAAAACTTGTTCACCCTCATTAAGCCTGAGGCCAAGGCAAATCCAATCCGCAAGGACAGAGCAGCTCACCGTGGTCAGAATGGCTATAAGGAGGCAGACAGGAAACAACAAGCGTCAGAGAGGAGGTGGAGAGAAGGGAAGCCTCCTGCACTGCTGGTGGCAGTGGAAACCGGTGCAGCCACTAGGCCAAGCGGTGTGGAACTGCCTCCGAAATTTAAGAATCCATGTCCCATATGATCCAGCTATTCCTCTGGGGCGCGTTTAGCCAAAGAACTCGGAAACACTACCGCCTAAAGACATGTGCACCGCTGAGTTCACCACAGCCTTACTCCCGCTCTCCAAGACTTGGAAGCCGCCCTGGTGCCCAGCAAGGGACGAATGGAGAAGGAACATGGGCTATAGCCACACAATGGCATACCACTCAGCGGGAACAAAGGATGCAATCCAGCCATTTGTGACCACCAGAATGGCTGGGAGGGTTTTAGGGGAAGTGAAACAAGCCCCAGGGACAAAGTCAAATACCGTAGGATCTCACTTACAAGGAGAAGAAAAAACAAGCACTAACCAACAGGTGGCACTGGACATTTGATCGGGGGCGCCCAGAGGCAAAGCGGGGCGGTGGGGGAGGGTGAAAGAGATGATGAGGCACAAGTGTGTGGTGAGGGCCTGTGATTCGGCTTACGCTGGTGAAGAGGATGGAACCTACACGGAAGTCTAAATCGATGAGGATGTAAATCTGAAAGACATAGGATGCTCGAATGCAGGGTTATGGCAATAAATCCACCTAAAATCAAAAATCCAAAAAGGGGTCCAGAATGACGGCATACAGCTTTGGGGGCTGAAAGAGATTAGAGAAGGTGAACTTCCAAGGATGGAAAATCACCTCAAAAGCCTTACTGATGCTACAGAAAGGTAGACCATTCCAAATACATGAAGAGGAATCCTACCAAGAGAACCTGATCCGTGCTAAGCCCAGGAACCAACGGAAAACGTTACCGTCCATGATGTTCCTACTAATCACCTTCACGAATAATCCAAACAGGCCCACATCTTCCCAAGTTCAGGCCACAGGTTGGTCCAAAAGTACAAGTCAGGGCCGGCCCTGTGGTGGAGCGGGCAAGTGCCCACGTTCCGCTTGGGTGGCCCGGGCCTCACTCTTTCACAGCGCGGGTGCAGATCACATTAGCACTGTTAGGGAATAGAGATTTCATGGTACGGTGCAGACAGAGGTCATAAAGGAGTAGCAATTGTGAGGGTCCATTCTCAATACGCACCAGAAAATGAACCATGAGAATATTCCCATCTAGGAAGGCATCTGGTACACTTCCCCAAAGGAAGAAGGAAGGAAAACATGGGACCTGCCAAGGCGGAATTGGCAGAGTGCTAGGAGATGACACGATCATTGCGCATCAGAGGATTGCCTGGGCAACTTCAACTTGGGAGGGAGTCCAGGACTTTCTTTGGGGAAGGTCCACCCACTTGGCCATCTACCCAAGACATAAGAGATAACACCCAGGGTAATCTTACAGGAAAGAAACCAGTGTCTAGAGAGAAGGGAGCAGGCCTTTCCAAGTTCGAGGAGAAAGTTAGAAACCGACAAGAAATCCAGAAAAAGGAAAACTATCCTACCTGGAAAGGGGGAGGAGTCAGACTGGTCTGAGATGGCTCTGAAACTCTGTGTGCTTGGAGGTTGTCAGGACAACTTGGCCTTCTGAGGTTCTTTATGACATCACGGTGAACATGTCCCCCAAGATGGCCGCATGGTTACAGTCTGAGGATTGGCCTAGGCTGGGCTATTAAAGGGAGACATACCCAGAAACAGCTTTGACAAACAGAAAGCGGGCACAGAGACTGGAAGAGATCAAACAGACTCTGATGCCAGGGATAAGAAAGGAATCCTTGGCAAGAAGCCAGAATAGAGGGACAAGCACTGAGAGGAGAACATTGTCATCTATTCAAGTCTATGGGGAGGCCATGCTGATTCAAGCTTGAAACTTGATTGGAAACACGAGGCCGCACTTGGGCCTTATCACACCTAAAGTGTCCTTCTGCCTTAAGCATAATCCAAAGTCAAGAAGGATCTCTTGAGGACGTTGAAGAGAAGAGTCGATGCCTCCTTTCCAAGGCCCCTAGCATTCTTCGAAGATCAGTCTCACTTTCCATAGCTCTGGCGTCACGGGGGCCCACTGGCCACATGCTAATGCGTCCCAAGAGATGTCTTGGAAGCCTTGAAGGAATGGAGCCCTGTCATGCTTGGGGTAGGTCTCTTTGTTGGGAAGGGCTCTACAAGTGTGCTGAAAATCACCCTTTTCCAGAGGGCTTGGTTCCTTTGTGAAGGCTGCCCTCCCGGGCTAGAGTGCTCACTTTGGCTCCAATGAAATTCTCTCCCCCGACCTCTTGCCGTAGAAGGATTATTGATTATGTGCTTTGACGCCATATGGAAGGAAGCTGGCTGAAAATTAGAACATTACAATTCTGTTTCCAGAAAAATAAACATGCCAGGGCTGAGGATGTAGGTCAAACAAATGGCACAGCCTATAGAAATAAAGTCAGCCCTTATCTAGATGGAATCTAGGGCAATGTTCAAGGGTCAGGGGTCAAGTTCGAAACTTCCCGAATCCACAAAAGAGAAAGAAAAATATCTTTCCTGGAGCGAGGAATTCATCAGATTTGTCTAATTTGTCTCAGAAAAACATTATGTCCATGAAGGGGGTTGCCAGGACCACCTCGAATTTGGAGTTTCTGATCTCAGGATGTCAAACCAAGCCAGATGACCACGGGTTGTCAGTGCTTCGCTTGACCTAGGCTAGGATAGCAAAGAGTCCTACAAGTGACCGCTGCAAATTCAAAGACAGCAACCAAGAATCATGAAAGCACTCACACCTCGGCCTAGAGAACATACGGTGATTCAAGAAATACAAAATTAATCACTTGGACTGAAGGAGAACGGACTGATGAGCACATCTAAGGGAGATAGCTGAGAAAGACCATGACGAGTATACTGTGGAAAAGAAAAAAAGGTCCCAGAAAATGCAAGGCGAACAGATATCACACCTGAATAATCCACAATGAAAGATGTCAGTCTTTAGACACACTGTGCTGGAACGTTTGAAAGTCAGAGAAATTCACAAGCCAAAAAACGGCAACGAAGGTCAAACCTGGGCTCACTGGGAAGGGTGCGTTATGAGACTGCTCCAAGCGGGCTCTGAAGCCCTGTGTCCATGAAGTTTGCCGGGACAGCAGACGCACAACTATGACCAATCCTCTGACGTCACAGTGGCCCCGACAAACAACCTGGCCTCATCTACACAGTGCCAGAGTTGGGCTCAAGCAGCATATTCAAGCCCCATTGCACTCAACTGCAGGTTGCCAATGGAACATGAAAGGGGCCGGCCGGTGGTGCAGCGGTGAGGTCCGCAGCTTCTGGGTCGGTGGCCCGTGGTGGGCCGGGTGGAATCCTGGGGGTGAGCCTCCTCACCACTGCTTCAGTCATTCTGGGGCAGGCGTCCGAGGGGGTGCAGAGGCAGATGGGAAGGGAAGATAGGCAGGGCCAGACTTCCACAGCAAATACAGGAGCATTGCCAGCAGATGTGAGCACAGCGATGCACTTCTGCCAAAACAGAACCAATTACAAGTTGCAAAGAGTAGACAAACGGAAGCTAAACACAAACGAACAAAAAACACAGCTTGCCAGTACGAAGAAGAAGATGTCTATGAAGAACCTTAGCAAAACAGGTGAAAGCTATGTCAACCGAAAACTAGCAAACGTTTGGAGAAAGAAATTCAAGACGACACAAGGAAAAAGAAGGATATTCCGGGACCTAGGAATGGAAGAATTAACACACTTGAAACGTCCATAGCGGAGAAAGGAATCTCTGGATTCCATGCAATCCCAGTCAAAGTTGCAGCCATATTTGCCAGAGAGATAGAAGAGAGAATCCTAAAGTTTCCAGCCAGCAACAAGAGACCCTGAATAGGCCAAGGAATCCTCAGGAAAATGAACAAAGCAGGACGTATCACACTTTCTGATTTCAACATAGAGGACGAAGCGCTAGGTACCGAAACGGCACAGTCCGGGCCCAAAAACAGGCACACAGACCCATGCAACAGAATCGAGAGCCCAGAGCCCAACTCAAACATACAAGGACAGCCCATTTGCGACCAGGGAGCCAAGAGGAGACAGTGGACAAAGGAGAGTCTCTCCAAGAAACGGTGCTGGGAAGCCTGCACAGCCACATGGAACACAACGAGAGTAGACCATGATGTTCCACCTGGCACACGCACCACCTGGAATGGATTAAAGCCCTGAATGGCACACTTGAAACCGTGAAACTTGTAGGAGAAGACCTAGGCAGAGTGCTCTTTGCCATCTGTCTGAGCCGCCTATTTGGAAGAAGCCTGTCTGACTGGGCAAGGGCAGCAAAGGAGACAAGAAACAAACGGGACCACCTCACATGCAGACGCTTCTGCCCAGTCAAGGAAACCATCGACTCAATGCAAAGACAGCACAACAACTGGAAGTGGATGTTTGCAAAGCACACATCGGACAAGGGGTGAAAAGCCCAAAGATACAATCAACTCACACGTCTCCACAAGAAAAAGAACAAGCCAATGAAATCCTGGGCCAAAGATGGACACGGAGGTTTCTCCCAAGAAGATCTAAAGAGGGCCAACAGGTGCATGAAAACTTGTTCACCCTCATTAAGTCTGAGGCCAAGGCAAATCCAAACCGCAATGACATAGCAGCTCACTGTGGTCAGAATGGCTATAAGGAGGCAGACAGGAAACAACAAGCGTCAGAGAGGAGGTGGAGAGAAGGGAAGCCTCCTGCACTGCTGCTGGCAGTGGAAACCGGTGCAGCCACTGGGCCAAGCGGTGTGGAACTGCCTCCGAAATTTAAGAATCCATGTCACATATGATCCAGCTATTCCTCTGGGGCGCGTTTAGCCAAAGAACTCGGAAACACTACCGCCTAAAGACATGTGCACCACTGAGTTCACCACAGCCTTACTCCCGCTCTCCAAGACTTGGAAGCCGCCCTGGTGCCCAGCAAGGGACGAATGGAGAAGGAACATGGGTTATAGCCACACAATGGCAGACCACTCAGCGGGAACAAAGGATGCAATCCAGCCATTTGTGACCACCAGAATGGCTGGGAGGGTTTTAGGGGAAGTGAAACAAGCCCCAGGGACAAAGTCAAATACCGTAGGATCTCACTTACAAGGAGAAGAAAAAACAAGCACTAACCAACAGGTGGCACTGGACATTTGATCGGGGGCGCCCAGAGGCAAAGCGGGGCGGTGGGGGAGGGTGAAAGAGATGATGAGGCACAAGTGTGTGGTGAGGGCCTGTGATTCGGCTTACGCTGGTGAAGAGGATGGAACCTACACGGAAGTCTAAATCGATGAGGATGTAAATCTGAAAGACATAGGATGTTCGAATGCAGGGTTATGGCAATAAATCCACCTAAAATCAAAAATCCAAAAAGGGGTCCAGAATGACGGCATACAGCTTTGGGGGCTGAAAGAGATTAGAGAAGGTGAACTTCCAAGGATGGAAAATCACCTCAAAAGCCTTACTGATGCTACAGAAAGGTAGACCATTCCAAATACATGAAGAGGAATCCTACCAAGAGAACCTGATCCGTGCTAAGCCCAGGAACCAACGGAAAACGTTACCGTCCATGATGTTCCTACTAATCACCTTCACGAATAATCCAAACAGGCCCACATCTTCCCAAGTTCAGGCCACAGGTTGGTCCAAAAGTACAAGTCAGGGCCGGCCCTGTGGTGGAGCGGGCAAGTGCCCACGTTCCGCTTGGGTGGCCCGGGCCTCACTCTTTCACAGCGTGGGTGCAGATCACATTAGCACTGTTAGGGAATAGAGATTTCATGGTACGGTGCAGACAGAGGTCATAAAGGAGTAGCAATTGTGAGGGTCCGTTCTCAATACGCACCAGAAAAAGAACCGTGAGAATATTCCAATCTAGGAAGGCATCTGGTACACTTCCCCAAAGGAAGAAGGAAGGAAAACATGGGACCTGCCAAGGCGGAATTGGCAGAGTGCTAGGAGATGACACGATCATTGCGCATCAGAGGATTGCCTGGGCAACTTCAACTTGGGAGGGAGTCCAGGACTTTCTCTGGGGAAGGTCCACCCACTTGGCCATCTACCCAAGACATAAGAGATAACACCCAGGGTAATCTTACAGGAAAGAAACCAGTGTCTAGAGAGAAGGGAGCAGGCCTTTCCAAGTTCGAGGAGAAAGTTAGAAACCGACAAGAAATCCAGAAAAAGGAAAACTATCCTACCTGGAAAGGGGGAGGAGTCAGACTGGTCTGAGATGGCTCTGAAACTCTGTGTGCTTGGAGGTTGTCAGGACAACTTGGCCTTCTGAGGTTCTTTATGACATCACGGTGAACATGTCCCCCAAGATGGCCGCATGGTTACAGTCTGAGGATTGGCCTAGGCTGGGCTATTAAAGGGAGACATACCCAGAAACAGCTTTGACAAACAGAAAGCGGGCACAGAAACTGGAAGAGATCAAACAGACTCTGATGCCAGGGATAAGAAAGGAATCCTTGGCAAGAAGCCAGAATAGAGGGACAAGCACTGAGAGGAGAACATTGTCATCTATTCAAGTCTATGGGGAGGCCATGCTGATTCAAGCTTGAAACTTGATTGGAAACACGAGGCCGCACTTGGGCCTTATCAGACCTAAAGTGTCCTTCTGCCTTAAGCATAATCCAAAGTCAAGAAGGATCTCTTGAGGACGTTGAAGAGAAGAGTCGATGCCTCCTTTCCAAGGCCCCTAGCATTCTTCGAAGATCAGTCTCACTTTCCATAGCTCTGGCGTCACGGGGGCCCACTGGCCACATGCTAATGCGTCCCAAGAGATGTCTTGGAAGCCTTGAAGGAATGGAGCCCTGTCATGCTTGGGGTAGGTCTCTTTGTTGGGAAGGGCTCTACAAGTGTGCTGAAAATCACCCTTTTCCAGAGGGCTTGGTTCCTTTGTGAAGGCTGCCCTCCCGGGCTAGAGTGCTCACTTTGGCTCCAATGAAATTCTCTCCCCCGACCTCTTGCCGTAGAAGGATTATTGATTATGTGCTTTGACGCCATATGGAAGGAAGCTGGCTGAAAATTAGAACATTACAATTCTGTTTCCAGAAAAATAAACATGCCAGGGCTGAGGATGTAGATCAAACAAATGGCACAGCCTATAGAAATAAAGTCAGCCCTTATCTAGATGGAATCTAGGGCAATGTTCAAGGGTCAGGGGTCAAGTTCGAAACTTCCCGAATCCACAAAAGAGAAAGAAAAATATCTTTCCTGGAGCGAGGAATTCATCAGATTTGTCTAATTTGTCTCAGAAAAACATTATGTCCATGAAGGGGGTTGCCAGGACCACCTCGAATTTGGAGTTTCTGATCTCAGGATGTCAAACCAAGCCAGATGACCACGGGTTGTCAGTGCTTCGCTTGACCTAGGCTAGGATAGCAAAGAGTCCTACAAGTGACCGCGGCAAATTCAAAGACAGCAACCAAGAATCACGAAAGCACTCACACCTCGGCCTAGAGAACATACGGTGATTCAAGAAATACAAAATTAATCACTTGGACTGAAGGAGAACGGACTGATGAGCACATCTAAGGGAGATAGCTGAGAAAGACCATGACGAGTATACTGTGGAAAAGAAAAAAAGGTCCCAGAAAATGCAAGGCGAACAGATATCACACCTGAATAATCCACAATGAAAGATGTCAGTCTTTAGACACACTGTGCTGGAACGTTTGAAAGTCAGAGAAATTCACAAGCCGAAAAACGGCAACGAAGGTCAAACCTGGGCTCACTGGGAAGGGTGCGTTACGAGACTGCTCCAAGCGGGCTCTGAAGCCCTGTGTCCATGAAGTTTGCCGGGACAGCAGACGCACAACTATGACCAATCCTCTGACGTCACAGTGGCCCCGACAAACAACCTGGCCTCATCTACACAGTGCCAGAGTTGGGCTCAAGCAGCATATTCAAGCCCCATTGCACTCAACTGCAGGTTGCCAATGGAACATGAAAGGGGCCGGCCGGTGGTGCAGCGGTGAGGTCCGCAGCTTCTGGGTCGGTGGCCCGGGGTGGGCCGGGTGGAATCCTGGGGGTGAACCTCCTCACCACTGCTTCAGTCATTCTGGGGCAGGCGTCCGAGGGGGTGCAGAGGCAGATGGGAAGGGACGTTAGATAGGGCCAGACTTCCACAGCAAATACAGGAGCATTGCCAGCAGATGTGAGCACAGCGATGCACTTCTGCCAAAACAGAACCAATTACAAGTTGCAAAGAGTAGACAAACGGAAGCTAAACACAAACGAACAAGAAACACATCTTGCCAGTACGAAGAAGAAGATGTCTATGAAGAACCTTAGCAAAACAGGTGAAAGCTATGTCAACCGAAAACTAGCAAACGTTTGGGGAAAGAAATTCAAGACGACACAAGGAAAAAGAAGGATATTCCGGGACCTAGGAATGGAAGAATTAACACACTTGAAACGTCCCTAGCGGAGAAAGGAATCTCTGGATTCCATGCAATCCCAGTCAAAGTTGCAGCCATATTTGCCAGAGAGATAGAAGAGAGAATCCTAAAGTTTCCAGCCAGCAACAAGAGACCCTGAATAGGCCAAGGAATCCTCAGGAAAATGAACAAAGCAGGACGTATCACACTTTCTGATTTCAACATAGAGGACGAAGCGCTAGGTACCGAAACGGCACAGTCCGGGCCCAAAAACAGGCACACAGACCCATGCAACAGAATCGAGAGCCCAGAGCCCAACTCAAACATACAAGGACAGCCCATTTGCGACCAGGGAGCCAAGAGGAGACAGTGGACAAAGGAGAGTCTCTCCAAGAAACGGTGCTGGGAAGCCTGCACAGCCACATGGAACACAACGAGAGTAGACCATGATGTGCCACCTGGCACACGCACCACCTGGAATGGATTAAAGCCCTGAATGGCACACTTGAAACCGTGAAACTTGTAGGAGAAGACCTAGGCAGAGTGCTCTTTGCCATCTGTCTGAGCCGCCTATTTGGAAGAAGCCTGTCTGACTGGGCAAGGGCAGCAAAGGAGACAAGAAACAAACGGGACCACCTCACATGCAGACGCTTCTGCCCAGTCAAGGAAACCATCGACTCAATGCAAAGACAGCACAACAACTGGGAGTGGATGTTTGCAAAGCACACATCGGACAAGGGGTGAAAAGCCCAAAGATACACTCAACTCACACGTCTCCACAAGAAAAAGAACAAGCCAATGAAATCCTGGGCCAAAGATGGACACGGAGGTTTCTCCCAAGAAGATCTAAAGAGGGCCAACAGGTGCATGAAAACTTGTTCACCCTCATTAAGTCTGAGGCCAAGGCAAATCCAAACCGCAATGACATAGCAGCTCACTGTGGTCAGAATGGCTATAAGGAGGGAGACAGGAAACAACAAGCGTCAGAGAGGAGGTGGAGAGAAGGGAAGCCTCCTGCACTGCTGCTGGCAGTGGAAACCGGTGCAGCCACTAGGCCAAGCGAAGTGGAACTGCCTCCGAAATTTAAGAATCCATGTCCCATATGATCCAGCTATTCCTCTGGGGCGCGTTTAGCCAAAGAACTCGGAAACACTACCGCCTAAAGACATGTGCACCGCTGAGTTCACCACAGCCTTACTCCTGCTCTCCAAGACTTGGAAGCCGCCCTGGCGCCCAGCAAGGGACGAATGGAGAAGGAACATGGGCTATAGCCACACAATGGCAGACCACTCAGCGGGAACAAAGGATGCAATCCAGCCATTTGTGACCACCAGAATGGCCTGGGAGGGTTTTAGGGGAAGTGAAACAAGCCCCAGGGACAAAGTCAAATACCGTAGGATCTCACTTACAAGGAGAAGAAAAAACAAGCACTAACCAACAGGTGGCACTGGACATTTGATCGGGGGCGCCCAGAGGCAAAGCGGGGCGGTGGGGGAGGGTGAAAGAGATGATGAGGCACAAGTGTGTGGTGAGGGCCTGTGATTCGGCTTAAGCTGGTGAAGAGGATGGAACCTACACGGAAGTCTAAATCGATGAGGATGTAAATCTGAAAGACATAGGATGTTCGAATGCAGGGTTATGGCAATAAATCCACCTAAAATCAAACATCCAAAAAGGGGTCCAGAATGACGGCATACAGCTTTGGGGGCTGAAAGAGATTAGAGAAGGTGAACTTCCAAGGATGGAAAATCACCTCAAAAGCCTGACTGATGCTACAGAAAGGTAGACCATTCCAAATACATGAAGAGGAATCCTACCAAGAGAACCTGATCCGTGCTAAGCCCAGGAACCAACGGAAAACGTTACCGTCCATGATGTTCCTACTAATCACCTTCACGAATAATCCAAACAGGCCCACATCTTCCCAAGTTCAGGCCACAGGTTGGTCCAAAAGTACAAGTCAGGGCCGGCCCTGTGGTGGAGCGGGCAAGTGCCCACGTTCCGCTTGGGTGGCCCGGGCCTCACTCTTTCACAGCACGGGTGCAGATCACATTAGCACTGTTAGGGAATAGAGATTTCATGGTACGGTGCGGACAGAGGTCCTAAAGGAGTAGCAATTGTGAGGGTCCGTTCTCAATACGCACCAGAAAATGAACCGTGAGAATATTCGAATCTAGGAAGGCATCTGGTACACTTCCCCCAAGGAAGAAGGAAGGAAAACATGGGACCTGCCAAGGCGGAATTGGCAGAGTGCTAGGAGATGACACGATCATTGCGCATCAGAGGATTGCCTGGGCAACTTCAACTTGGGAGGGAGTCCAGGACTTTCTCTGGGGAAGGTCCACCCACTTGGCCATCTACCCAAGACATAAGAGATAACACCCAGGGTAATCTTACAGGAAAGAAACCAGTGTCTAGAGAGAATGGAGCAGGCCTTTCCAAGTTCGAGGAGAAAGTTAGAAACCGACAAGAAATCCAGAAAAAGGAAAACTATCCTACCTGGAAAGGGGGAGGAGTCAGACTGGTCTGAGATGGCTCTGAAACTCTGTGTGCTTGGAGGTTGTCAGGACAACTTGGCCTTCTGAGGTTCTTTATGACATCACGGTGAACATGTCCCCCAAGATGGCCGCATGGTTACAGTCTGAGGATTGGCCTAGGCTGGGCTATTAAAGGGAGAAATACCCAGAAACAGCTTTGACAAACAGAAAGCGGGCACAGAAACTGGAAGAGATCAAACAGACTCTGATGCCAGGGATAAGAAAGGAATCCTTGGCAAGAAGCCAGAATAGAGGGACAAGCACTGAGAGGAGAACATTGTCATCTATTCAAGTCTATGGGGAGGCCATGCTGATTCAAGCTTGAAACTTGATTGGAAACACGAGGCCGCACTTGGGCATTATCACACCTAAAGTGTCCTTCTGCCTTAAGTATAATCCAAAGTCAAGAAGGATCTCTTGAGGACGTTGAAGAGAAGAGTCGATGCCTCCTTTCCAAGGCCCCTAGCATTCTTCGAAGATCAGTCTCACTTTCCATAGCTCTGGCGTCACGGGGGCCCACTGGCCACATGCTAATGCGTCCCAAGAGATGTCTTGGAAGCCTTGAAGGAATGGAGCCCTGTCATGCTTGGGGTAGGTCTCTTTGTTGGGAAGGGCTCTACAAGTGTGCTGAAAATCACCCTTTTCCAGAGGGCTTGGTTCCTTTGTGAAGGCTGCCCTCCCAGGCTAGAGTGCTCACTTTGGCTCCAATGAAATTCTCTCCCCCGACTTCTTGCCGTAGAAGGATTATTGATTATGTGCTTTGACGCCATATGGAAGGAAGCTGGCTGAAAATTAGAACATTACAATTCTGTTTCCAGAAAAATAAACATGCCAGGGCTGAGGATGTAGGTCAAACAAATGGCACAGCCTATAGAAATAAAGTCAGCCCTTATCTAGATGGAATCTAGGGCAATGTTCAAGGGTCAGGGGTGAGTTCGAAACTTCCCGAATCCACAAAAGAGAAAGAAAAATATCTTTCCTGGAGCGAGGAATTCATCAGATTTGTCTAATTTGTCTCAGAAAAACATTATGTCCATGAAGGGGGTTGCCAGGACCACCTCGAATTTGGAGTTTCTGATCTCAGGATGTCAAACCAGGCCAGATGACCACGGGTTGTCAGTGCTTCGCTTGAACTAGGCTAGGATAGCAAAGAGTCCTACAAGTGACCGCTGCAAATTCAAAGACAGCAACCAAGAATCACGAAAGCACTCACACCTCGGCCTAGAGAACATACGGTGATTCAAGAAATACAAAATTAATCACTTGGACTGAAGGAGAACGGACTGCTGAGCACATCTAAGGGAGATAGCTGAGAAAGACCATGACGAGTATACTGTGGAAAAGAAAAAAAGGTCCCAGAAAATGCAAGGCGAACAGATATCACACCTGAATAATCCACAATGAAAGATGTCATTCTTTAGACACACTGTGCTGGAACGTTTGAAAGTCAGAGAAATTCACAAGCCAAAAAACGGCAACGAAGGTCAAACCTGGGCTCACTGGGAAGGGTGCGTTACGAGACTGCTCCAAGCGGGCTCTGAAGCCCTGTGTCCATGAAGTTTGCCGGGACAGCAGACGCACAACTATGACCAATCCTCTGACGTCACAGTGTCCCCGACAAACAACCTGGCCTCATCTACACAGTGCCAGAGTTGGGCTCAAGCAGCATATTCAAGCCCCATTGCACTCAACTGCAGGTTGCCAATGGAACATGAAAGGGGCCGGCCGGTGGTGCAGTGGTGAGGTCCGCAGCTTCTGGGTCGGTGGCCCGGGGTGGGCCGGGTGGAATCCTGGGGGTGAGCCTCCTCACCACTGCTTCAGTCATTCTGGGGCAGGCGTCCGAGGGGGTGCAGAGGCAGATGGGAAGGGACGTTAGATAGGGCCAGACTTCCACAGCAAATACAGGAGCATTGCCAGCAGATGTGAGCACAGCGTTGCACTTCTGCCAAAACAGAACCAATTACAAGTTGCAAAGAGTAGACAAACGGAAGCTAAACACAAACGAACAAAAAACACAGCTTGCCAGTACGAAGAAGAAGATGTCTATGAAGAACCTTAGCAAAACAGGTGAAAGCTATGTCAACCGAAAACTAGCAAACGTTTGGGGAAAGAAATTCAAGACGACACAAGGAAAAAGAAGGATATTCCGGGACCTAGGAATGGAAGAATTAACACACTTGAAACGTCCATAGCGGAGAAAGGAATCTCTGGATTCCATGCAATCCCAGTCAAAGTTGCAGCCATATTTGCCAGAGAGATAGAAGAGAGAATCCTAAAGTTTCCAGCCAGCAACAAGAGACCCTGAATAGGCCAAGAAATCCTCAGGAAAATGAACAAAGCAGGACGTATCACACTTTCTGATTTCAACATAGAGGACGAAGCGCTAGGTACCGAAACGGCACAGTCCGGGCCCAAAAACAGGCACACAGACCCATGCAACAGAATCGAGAGCCCAGAGCCCAACTCAAACATACAAGGACAGCCCATTTGCGACCAGGGAGCCAAGAGGAGACAGTGGACAAAGGAGAGTCTCTCCAAGAAACGGTGCTGGGAAGCCTGCACAGCCACATGGAACACAACGAGAGTAGACCATGATGTGCCACCTGGCACACGCACCACCTGGAATGGATTAAAGCCCTGAATGGCACACTTGAAACCGTGAAACTTGTAGGAGAAGACCTAGGCAGAGTGCTCTTTGCCATCTGTCTGAGCCGCCTATTTGGAAGAAGCCTGTCTGACTGGGCAAGGGCAGCAAAGGAGACAAGAAACAAACGGGACCACCTCACATGCAGACGCTTCTGCCCAGTCAAGGAAACCATCGACTCAGTGCAAAGACAGCACAACAACTGGGAGTGGATGTTTGCAAAGCACACATCGGACAAGGGGTGAAAAGCCCAAAGATACACTCAACTCACACGTCTCCACAAGAAAAAGAACAAGCCAATGAAATCCTGGGCCAAAGATGGACACGGAGGTTTCTCCCAAGAAGATCTAAAGAGGGCCAACAGGTGCATGAAAACTTGTTCTCCCTCATTAAGTCTGAGGCCAAGGCAAATCCAAACCGCAATGACATAGCAGCTCACTGTGGTCAGAATGGCTATAAGGAGGGAGACAGGAAACAACAAGCGTCAGAGAGGAGGTGGAGAGAAGGGAAGCCTCCTGCACTGCTGCTGGCAGTGGAAACCGGTGCAGCCACTAGGCCAAGCGAAGTGGAACTGCCTCCGAAATTTAAGAATCCATGTCCCATATGATCCAGCTATTCCTCTGGGGCGCGTTTAGCCAAAGAACTCGGAAACACTACCGCCTAAAGACATGTGCACCGCTGAGTTCACCACAGCCTTACTCCCGCTCTCCAAGACTTGGAAGCCGCCCTGGCGCCCAGCAAGGGACGAATGGAGAAGGAACATGGGCTATAGCCACACAATGGCAGACCACTCAGCGGGAACAAAGGATGCAATCCAGCCATTTGTGACCACCAGAATGGCTGGGAGGGTTTTAGGGGAAGTGAAACAAGCCCCAGGGACAAAGTCAAATACCGTAGGATCTCACTTACAAGGAGAAGAAAAAACAAGCACTAACCAACAGGTGGCACTGGACATTTGATCGGGGGCGCCCAGAGGCAAAGCGGGGCGGTGGGGGAGGGTGAAAGAGATGATGAGGCACAAGTGTGTGGTGAGGGCCTGTGATTCGGCTTAAGCTGGTGAAGAGGATGGAACCTACACGGAAGTCTAAATCGATGAGGATGTAAATCTGAAAGACATAGGATGTTCGAATGCAGGGTTATGGCAATAAATCCACCTAAAATCAAACATCCAAAAAGGGGTCCAGAATGACGGCATACAGCTTTGGGGGCTGAAAGAGATTAGAGAAGGTGAACTTCCAAGGATGGAAAATCACCTCAAAAGCCTGACTGATGCTACAGAAAGGTAGACCATTCCAAATACATGAAGAGGAATCCTACCAAGAGAACCTGATCCGTGCTAAGCCCAGGAACCAACGGAAAACGTTACCGTCCATGATGTTCCTACTAATCACCTTCACGAATAATCCAAACAGGCCCACATCTTCCCAAGTTCAGGCCACAGGTTGGTCCAAAAGTACAAGTCAGGGCCGGCCCTGTGGTGGAGCGGGCAAGTGCCCACGTTCCGCTTGGGTGGCCCGGGCCTCACTCTTTCACAGCACGGGTGCAGATCACATTAGCACTGTCAGGGAATAGAGATTTCATGGTACGGTGCGGACAGAGGTCCTAAAGGAGTAGCAATTGTGAGGGTCCGTTCTCAATACGCACCAGAAAATGAACCGTGAGAATATTCCCATCTAGGAAGGCATCTGGTACACTTCCCCAAAGGAAGAAGGAAGGAAAACATGGGACCTGCCAAGGCGGAATTGGCAGAGTGCTAGGAGATGACACGATCATTGCGCATCAGAGGATTGCCTGGGCAACTTCAACTTGGGAGGGAGTCCAGGACTTTCTCTGGGGAAGGTCCACCCACTTGGCCATCTACCCAAGACATAAGAGATAACACCCAGTGTAATCTTACAGGAAAGAAACCAGTGTCTAGAGAGAATGGAGCAGGCCTTTCCAAGTTCGAGGAGAAAGTTAGAAACCGACAAGAAATCCAGAAAAAGGAAAACTATCCTACCTGGAAAGGGGGAGGAGTCAGACTGGTCTGAGATGGCTCTGAAACTCTGTGTGCTTGGAGGTTGTCAGGACAACTTGGCCTTCTGAGGTTCTTTATGACATCACGGTGAACATGTCCCCCAAGATGGCCGCATGGTTACAGTCTGAGGATTGGCCTAGGCTGGGCTATTAAAGGGAGACATACCCAGAAACAGCTTTGACAAACAGAAAGCGGGCACAGAAACTGGAAGAGATCAAACAGACTCTGATGCCAGGGATAAGAAAGGAATCCTTGGCAAGAAGCCAGAATAGAGGGACAAGCACTGAGAGGAGAACATTGTCATCTATTCAAGTCTATGGGGAGGCCATGCTGATTCAAGCTTGAAACTTGATTGGAAACACGAGGCCGCACTTGGGCATTATCACACCTAAAGTGTCCTTCTGCCTTAAGTATAATCCAAAGTCAAGAAGGATCTCTTGAGGACGTTGAAGAGAAGAGTCGATGCCTCCTTTCCAAGGCCCCTAGCATTCTTCGAAGATCAGTCTCACTTTCCATAGCTCTGGCGTCACGGGGGCCCACTGGCCACATGCTAATGCGTCCCAAGAGATGTCTTGGAAGCCTTGAAGGAATGGAGCCCTGTCATGCTTGGGGTAGGTCTCTTTGTTGGGAAGGGCTCTACAAGTGTGCTGAAAATCACCCTTTTCCAGAGGGCTTGGTTCCTTTGTGAAGGCTGCCCTCCCAGGCTAGAGTGCTCACTTTGGCTCCAATGAAATTCTCTCCCCCGACTTCTTGCCGTAGAAGGATTATTGATTATGTGCTTTGACGCCATATGGAAGGAAGCTGGCTGAAAATTAGAACATTACAATTCTGTTTCCAGAAAAATAAACATGCCAGGGCTGAGGATGTAGGTCAAACAAATGGCACAGCCTATAGAAATAAAGTCAGCCCTTATCTAGATGGAATCTAGGGCAATGTTCAAGGGTCAGGGGTCAAGTTCGAAACTTCCCGAATCCACAAAAGAGAAAGAAAAATATCTTTCCTGGAGCGAGGAATTCATCAGATTTGTCTAATTTGTCTCAGAAAAACATTATGTCCATGAAGGGGGTTGCCAATACCACCTCGAATTTGGAGTTTCTGATCTCAGGATGTCAAACCAAGCCAGATGACCACGGGTTGTCAGTGCTTCGCTTGACCTAGGCTAGGATAGCAAAGAGTCCTACAAGTGACCGCTGCAAATTCAAAGACAGCAACCAAGAATCACGAAAGCACTCACACCTCGGCCTAGAGAACATACGGTGATTCAAGAAATACAAAATTAATCACTTGGACTGAAGGAGAACGGACTGATGAGCACATCTAAGGGAGATAGCTGAGAAAGACCATGACGAGTATACTGTGGAAAAGAAAAAAAGGTCCCAGAAAATGCAAGGCGAACAGATATCACACCTGAATAATCCACAATGAAAGATGTCAGTCTTTAGACACACTGTGCTGGAACGTTTGAAAGTCAGAGAAATTCACAAGCCAAAAAACGGCAACGAAGGTCAAACCTGGGCTCACTGGGAAGGGTGCGTTATGAGACTGCTCCAAGCGGGCTCTGAAGCCCTGTGTCCATGAAGTTTGCCGGGACAGCAGACGCACAACTATGACCAATCCTCTGACGTCACAGTGGCCCCGACAAACAACCTGGCCTCATCTACACAGTGCCAGAGTTGGGCTCAAGCAGCATATTCAAGCCCCATTGCACTCAACTGCAGGTTGCCAATGGAACATGAAAGGGGCCGGCCGGTGGTTTAGTGGTGAGGTCCGCAGCTTCTGGGTCGGTGGCCCGGGGTGGGCCGGGTGGAATCCTGGGGGTGAGCCTCCTCACCACTGCTTCAGTCATTCTGGGGCAGGCGTCCGAGGGGGTGCAGAGGCAGATGGGAAGGGACGTTAGATAGGGCCAGACTTCCACAGCAAATACAGGAGCATTGCCAGCAGATGTGAGCACAGCGATGCACTTCTGCCAAAACAGAACCAATTACAAGTTGCAAAGAGTAGACAAACGGAAGCTAAACACAAACGAACAAAAAACACAGCTTGCCAGTACGAAGAAGAAGATGTCTATGAAGAACCTTAGCAAAACAGGTGAAAGCTATGTCAACCGAAAACTAGCAAACGTTTGGGGAAAGAAATTCAAGACGACACAAGGAAAAAGAAGGATATTCCGGGACCTAGGAATGGAAGAATTAACACACTTGAAACGTCCATAGCGGAGAAAGGAATCTCTGGATTCCATGCAATCCCAGTCAAAGTTGCAGCCATATTTGCCAGAGAGATAGAAGAGAGAATCCTAAAGTTTCCAGCCAGCAACAAGAGACCCTGAATAGGCCAAGAAATCCTCAGGAAAATGAACAAAGCAGGACGTATCACACTTTCTGATTTCAACATAGAGGACGAAGCGCTAGGTACCGAAACGGCACAGTCCGGGCCCAAAAACAGGCACACAGACCCATGCAACAGAATCGAGAGCCCAGAGCCCAACTCAAACATACAAGGACAGCCCATTTGCGACCAGGGAGCCAAGAGGAGACAGTGGACAAAGGAGAGTCTCTCCAAGAAACGGTGCTGGGAAGCCTGGACAGCCACATGGAACACAACGAGAGTAGACCATGATGTGCCACCTGGCACACGCACCACCTGGAATGGATTAAAGCCCTGAATGGCACACTTGAAACCGTGAAACTTGTAGGAGAAGACATAGGCAGAGTGCTCTTTGCCATCTGTCTGAGCCGCCTATTTGGAAGAAGCCTGTCTGACTGGGCAAGGGCAGCAAAGGAGACAAGAAACAAACGGGACCACCTCACATGCAGACGCTTCTGCCCAGTCAAGGAAACCATCGACTCAATGCAAAGACAGCACAACAACTGGGAGTGGATGTTTGCAAAGCACACATCGGACAAGGGGTGAAAAGCCCAAAGATACACTCAACTCACACGTCTCCACAAGAAAAAGAACAAGCCAATGAAATCCTGGGCCAAAGATGGACACGGAGGTTTCTCCCAAGAAGATCTAAAGAGGGCCAACAGGTGCATGAAAACTTGTTCTCCCTCATTAAGTCTGAGGCCAAGGCAAATCCAAACCGCAATGACATAGCAGCTCACTGTGGTCAGAATGGCTATAAGGAGGGAGACAGGAAACAACAAGCGTCAGAGAGGAGGTGGAGAGAAGGGAAGCCTCCTGCACTGCTGCTGGCAGTGGAAAGCGGTGCAGCCACTAGGCCAAGCGAAGTGGAACTGCCTCCGAAATTTAAGAATCCATGTCCCATATGATCCAGCTATTCCTCTGGGGCGCGTTTAGCCAAAGAACTCGGAAACACTACCGCCTAAAGACATGTGCACCGCTGAGTTCACCACAGCCTTACTCCCGCTCTCCAAGACTTGGAAGCCGCCCTGGCGCCCAGCAAGGGACGAATGGAGAAGGAACATGGGCTATAGCCACACAATGGCAGACCACTCAGCGGGAACAAAGGATGCAATCCAGCCATTTGTGACCACCAGAATGGCTGGGAGGGTTTTAGGGGAAGTGAAACAAGCCCCAGGGACAAAGTCAAATACCGTAGGATCTCACTTACAAGGAGAAGAAAAAACAAGCACTAACCAACAGGTGGCACTGGACATTTGATCGGGGGCGCCCAGAGGCAAAGCGGGGCGGTGGGGGAGGGTGAAAGAGATGATGAGGCACAAGTGTGTGGTGAGGGCCTGTGATTCGGCTTAAGCTGGTGAAGAGGATGGAACCTACACGGAAGTCTAAATCAATGAGGATGTAAATCTGAAAGACATAGGATGTTCTAATGCAGGGTTATGGCAATAAATCCACCTAAAATCAAACATCCAAAAAGGGGTCCAGAATGACGGCATACAGCTTTGGGGGCTGAAAGAGATTAGAGAAGGTGAACTTCCAAGGATGGAAAATCACCTCAAAAGCCTGACTGATGCTACAGAAAGGTAGACCATTCCAAATACATGAAGAGGAATCCTACCAAGAGAACCTGATCCGTGCTAAGCCCAGGAACCAACGGAAAACGTTACCGTCCATGATGTTCCTACTAATCCCCTTCACGAATAATCCAAACAGGCCCACATCTTCCCAAGTTCAGGCCACAGGTTGGTCCAAAAGTACAAGTCAGGGCCGGCCCTGTGGTGGAGCGGGCAAGTGCCCACGTTCCGCTTGGGTGGCCCGGGCCTCACTCTTTCACAGCACGGGTGCAGATCACATTAGCACTGTCAGGGAATAGAGATTTCATGGTACGGTGCGGACAGAGGTCCTAAAGGAGTAGCAATTGTGAGGGTCCGTTCTCAATACGCACCAGAAAATGAACCGTGAGAATATTCCCATCTAGGAAGGCATCTGGTACACTTCCCCAAAGGAAGAAGGAAGGAAAACATGGGACCTGCCAAGGCGGAATTGGCAGAGTGCTAGGAGATGACACGATCATTGCGCATCAGAGGATTGCCTGGGCAACTTCAACTTGGGAGGGAGTCCAGGACTTTCTCTGGGGAAGGTCCACCCACTTGGCCATCTACCCAAGACATAAGAGATAACACCCAGGGTAATCTTACAGGAAAGAAACCAGTGTCTAGAGAGAATGGAGCAGGCCTTTCCAAGTTCGAGGAGAAAGTTAGAAACCGACAAGAAATCCAGAAAAAGGAAAACTATCCTACCTGGAAAGGGGGAGGAGTCAGACTGGTCTGAGATGGCTCTGAAACTCTGTGTGCTTGGAGGTTGTCAGGACAACTTGGCCTTCTGAGGTTCTTTATGACATCACGGTGAACATGTCCCCCAAGATGGCCGCATGGTTACAGTCTGAGGATTGGCCTAGGCTGGGCTATTAAAGGGAGACATACCCAGAAACAGCTTTGACAAACAGAAAGCGGGCACAGAAACTGGAAGAGATCAAACAGACTCTGATGCCAGGGATAAGAAAGGAATCCTTGGCAAGAAGCCAGAATAGAGGGACAAGCACTGAGAGGAGAACATTGTCATCTATTCAAGTCTATGGGGAGGCCATTCTGATTCAAGCTTGAAACTTGATTGGAAACACGAGGCCGCACTTGGGCATTATCACACCTAAAGTGTCCTTCTGCCTTAAGTATAATCCAAAGTCAAGAAGGATCTCTTGAGGACGTTGAAGAGAAGAGTCGATGCCTCCTTTCCAAGGCCCCTAGCATTCTTCGAAGATCAGTCTCACTTTCCATAGCTCTGGCGTCACGGGGGCCCACTGGCCACATGCTAATGCGTCCCAAGAGATGTCTTGGAAGCCTTGAAGGAATGGAGCCCTGTCATGCTTGGGGTAGGTCTCTTTGTTGGGAAGGGCTCTACAAGTGTGCTGAAAATCACCCTTTTCCAGAGGGCTTGGTTCCTTTGTGAAGGCTGCCCTCCCAGGCTAGAGTGCTCACTTTGGCTCCAATGAAATTCTCTCCCCCGACTTCTTGCCGTAGAAGGATTATTGATTATGTGCTTTGACGCCATATGGAAGGAAGCTGGCTGAAAATTAGAACATTACAATTCTGTTTCCAGAAAAATAAACATGCCAGGGCTGAGGATGTAGGTCAAACAAATGGCACAGCCTATAGAAATAAAGACAGCCCTTATCTAGAGGGAATCTAGGGCAATGTTCAAGGGTCAGGGGTCAAGTTCGAAACTTCCCGAATCCACAAAAGAGAAAGAAAAATATCTTTCCTGGAGCGAGGAATTCATCAGATTTGTCTAATTTGTCTCAGAAAAACATTATGTCCATGAAGGGGGTTGCCAATACCACCTCGAATTTGGAGTTTCTGATCTCAGGATGTCAAACCAAGCCAGATGACCACGGGTTGTCAGTGCTTCGCTTGACCTAGGCTAGGATAGCAAAGAGTCCTACAAGTGACCGCTGCAAATTCAAAGACAGCAACCAAGAATCACGAAAGCACTCACACCTCGGCCTAGAGAACATACGGTGATTCAAGAAATACAAAATTAATCACTTGGACTGAAGGAGAACGGACTGATGAGCACATCTAAGGGAGATAGCTGAGAAAGACCATGACGAGTATACTGTGGAAAAGAAAAAAAGGTCCCAGAAAATGCAAGGCGAACACATATCACACCTGAATAATCCACAATGAAAGATGTCAGTCTTTAGACACACTGTGCTGGAACGTTTGAAAGTCAGAGAAATTCACAAGCCAAAAAACGGCAACGAAGGTCAAACCTGGGCTCACTGGGAAGGGTGCGTTACGAGACTGCTCCAAGCGGGCTCTGAAGCCCTGTGTCCATGAAGTTTGCCGGGACAGCAGACGCACAACTATGACCAATCCTCTGACGTCACAGTGGCCCCGACAAACAACCTGGCCTCATCTACACAGTGCCAGAGTTGGGCTCAAGCAGCATATTCAAGCCCCATTGCACTCAACTGCAGGTTGCCAATGGAACATGAAAGGGGCCGGCCGGTGGTGCAGCGGTGAGGTCCGCAGCTTCTGGGTCGGTGGCCCGGGGTGGGCCGGGTGGAATCCTGGGGGTGAGCCTCCTCACCACTGCTTCAGTCATTCTGGGGCAGGCGTCCGAGGGGGTGCAGAGGCAGATGGGAAGGGACGTTAGATAGGGCCAGACTTCCACAGCAAATACAGGAGCATTGCCAGCAGATGTGAGCACAGCGATGCACTTCTGCCAAAACAGAACCAATTACAAGTTGCAAAGAGTAGACAAACGGAAGCTAAACACAAACGAACAAAAAACACAGCTTGCCAGTACGAAGAAGAAGATGTCTATGAAGAACCTTAGCAAAACAGGTGAAAGCTATGTCAACCGAAAACTAGCAAACGTTTGGGGAAAGAAATTCAAGACGACACAAGGAAAAAGAAGGATATTCCGGGACCTAGGAATGGAAGAATTAACACACTTGAAACGTCCATAGCGGAGAAAGGAATCTCTGGATTCCATGCAATCCCAGTCAAAGTTGCAGCCATATTTGCCAGAGAGATAGAAGAGAGAATCCTAAAGTTTCCAGCCAGCAACAAGAGACCCTGAATAGGCCAAGAAATCCTCAGGAAAATGAACAAAGCAGGACGTATCACACTTTCTGATTTCAACATAGAGGACGAAGCGCTAGGTACCGAAACGGCACAGTCCGGGCCCAAAAACAGGCACACAGACCCATGCAACAGAATCGAGAGCCCAGAGCCCAACTCAAACATACAAGGACAGCCCATTTGCGACCAGGGAGCCAAGAGGAGACAGTGGACAAAGGAGAGTCTCTCCAAGAAACGGTGCTGGGAAGCCTGGACAGCCACATGGAACACAACGAGAGTAGACCATGATGTGCCACCTGGCACACGCACCACCTGGAATGGATTAAAGCCCTGAATGGCACACTTGAAACCGTGAAACTTGTAGGAGAAGACATAGGCAGAGTGCTCTTTGCCATCTGTCTGAGCCGCCTATTTGGAAGAAGCCTGTCTGACTGGGCAAGGGCAGCAAAGGAGACAAGAAACAAACGGGACCACCTCACATGCAGACGCTTCTGCCCAGTCAAGGAAACCATCGACTCAATGCAAAGACAGCACAACAACTGGGAGTGGATGTTTGAAAAGCACACATCGGACAAGGGGTGAAAAGCCCAAAGATACAATCAACTCACACGTCTCCACAAGAAAAAGAACAAGCCAATGAAATCCTGGGCCAAAGATGGACACGGAGGTTTCTCCCAAGAAGATCTAAAGAGGGCCAACAGGTGCATGAAAACTTGTTCTCCCTCATTAAGTCTGAGGCCAAGGCAAATCCAAACCGCAATGACATAGCAGCTCACTGTGGTCAGAATGGCTATAAGGAGGCAGACAGGAAACAACAAGCGTCAGAGAGGAGGTGGAGAGAAGGGAAGCCTCCTGCACTGCTGCTGGCAGTGGAAAGCGGTGCAGCCACTAGGCCAAGCGAAGTGGAACTGCCTCCGAAATTTAAGAATCCATGTCCCATATGATCCAGCTATTCCTCTGGGGCGCGTTTAGCCAAAGAACTCGGAAACACTACCGCCTAAAGACATGTGCACCGCTGAGTTCACCACAGCCTTACTCCCGCTCTCCAAGACTTGGAAGCCGCCCTGGCGCCCAGCAAGGGACGAATGGAGAAGGAACATGGGCTATAGCCACACAATGGCAGACCACTCAGCGGGAACAAAGGATGCAATCCAGCCATTTGTGACCACCAGAATGGCTGGGAGGGTTTTAGGGGAAGTGAAACAAGCCCCAGGGACAAAGTCAAATACCGTAGGATCTCACTTACAAGGAGAAGAAAAAACAAGCACTAACCAACAGGTGGCACTGGACATTTGATCGGGGGCGCCCAGAGGCAAAGCGGGGCGGTGGGGGAGGGTGAAAGAGATGATGAGGCACAAGTGTGTGGTGAGGGCCTGTGATTCGGCTTAAGCTGGTGAAGAGGATGGAACCTACACGGAAGTCTAAATCGATGAGGATGTAAATCTGAAAGACATAGGATGTTGTAATGCAGGGTTATGGCAATAAATCCACCTAAAATCAAACATCCAAAAAGGGGTCCAGAATGACGGCATACAGCTTTGGGGGCTGAAAGAGATTAGAGAAGGTGAACTTCCAAGGATGGAAAATCACCTCAAAAGCCTGACTGATGCTACAGAAAGGTAGACCATTCCAAATACATGAAGAGGAATCCTACCAAGAGAACCTGATCCGTGCTAAGCCCAGGAACCAACGGAAAACGTTACCGTCCATGATGTTCCTACTAATCCCCTTCACGAATAATCCAAACAGGCCCACATCTTCCCAAGTTCAGGCCACAGGTTGGTCCAAAAGTACAAGTCAGGGCCGGCCCTGTGGTGGAGCGGGCAAGTGCCCACGTTCCGCTTGGGTGGCCCGGGCCTCACTCTTTCACAGCACGGGTGCAGATCACATTAGCACTGTTAGGGAATAGAGATTTCATGGTACGGTGCGGACAGAGGTCATAAAGGAGTAGCAATTGTGAGGGTCCGTTCTCAATACGCACCAGAAAATGAACCGTGAGAATATTCCCATCTAGGAAGGCATCTGGTACACTTCCCCAAAGGAAGAAGGAAGGAAAACATGGGACCTGCCAAGGCGGAATTGGCAGAGTGCTAGGAGATGACACGATCATTGCGCATCAGAGGATTGCCTGGGCAACTTCAACTTGGGAGGGAGTCCAGGACTTTCTCTGGGGAAGGTCCACCCACTTGGCCATCTACCCAAGACATAAGAGATAACACCCAGGGTAATCTTACAGGAAAGAAACCAGTGTCTAGAGAGAATGGAGCAGGCCTTTCCAAGTTCGAGGAGAAAGTTAGAAACCGACAAGAAATCCAGAAAAAGGAAAACTATCCTACCTGGAAAGGGGGAGGAGTCAGACTGGTCTGAGATGGCTCTGAAACTCTGTGTGCTTGGAGGTTGTCAGGACAACTTGGCCTTCTGAGGTTCTTTATGACATCACGGTGAACATGTCCCCCAAGATGGCCGCATGGTTACAGTCTGAGGATTGGCCTAGGCTGGGCTATTAAAGGGAGACATACCCAGAAACAGCTTTGACAAACAGAAAGCGGGCACAGAAACTGGAAGAGATCAAACAGACTCTGATGCCAGGGATAAGAAAGGAATCCTTGGCAAGAAGCCAGAATAGAGGGACAAGCACTGAGAGGAGAACATTGTCATCTATTCAAGTCTATGGGGAGGCCATGCTGATTCAAGCTTGAAACTTGATTGGAAACACGAGGCCGCACTTGGGCATTATCACACCTAAAGTGTCCTTCTGCCTTAAGTATAATCCAAAGTCAAGAAGGATCTCTTGAGGACGTTGAAGAGAAGAGTCGATGCCTCCTTTCCAAGGCCCCTAGCATTCTTCGAAGATCAGTCTCACTTTCCATAGCTCTGGCGTCACGGGGGCCCACTGGCCACATGCTAATGCGTCCCAAGAGATGTCTTGGAAGCCTTGAAGGAATGGAGCCCTGTCATGCTTGGGGTAGGTCTCTTTGTTGGGAAGGGCTCTACAAGTGTGCTGAAAATCACCCTTTTCCAGAGGGCTTGGTTCCTTTGTGAAGGCTGCCCTCCCAGGCTAGAGTGCTCACTTTGGCTCCAATGAAATTCTCTCCCCCGACTTCTTGCCGTAGAAGGATTATTGATTATGTGCTTTGACGCCATATGGAAGGAAGCTGGCTGAAAATTAGAACATTACAATTCTGTTTCCAGAAAAATAAACATGCCAGGGCTGAGGATGTAGGTCAAACAAATGGCACAGCCTATAGAAATAAAGACAGCCCTTATCTAGAGGGAATCTAGGGCAATGTTCAAGGGTCAGGGGTCAAGTTCGAAACTTCCCGAATCCACAAAAGAGAAAGAAAAATATCTTTCCTGGAGCGAGGAATTCATCAGATTTGTCTAATTTGTCTCAGAAAAACATTATGTCCATGAAGGGGGTTGCCAATACCACCTCGAATTTGGAGTTTCTGATCTCAGGATGTCAAACCAAGCCAGATGACCACGGGTTGTCAGTGCTTCGCTTGACCTAGGCTAGGATAGCAAAGAGTCCTACAAGTGACCGGTGCAAATTCAAAGACAGCAGCCAAGAATCACGAAAGCACTCACACCTCGGCCTAGAGAACATACGGTGATTCAAGAAATACAAAATTAATCACTTGGACTGAAGGAGAACGGACTGATGAGCACATCTAAGGGAGATAGCTGAGAAAGACCATGACGAGTATACTGTGGAAAAGAAAAAACGGTCCCAGAAAATGCAAGGCGAACAGATATCACACCTGAAGAATCCACAATGAAAGATGTCAGTCTTTAGACACACTGTGCTGGAACGTTTGAAAGTCAGAGAAATTCACAAGCCAAAAAACGGCAACGAAGGTCAAACCTGGGCTCACTGGGAAGGGTGCGTTATGAGACTGCTCCAAGCGGGCTCTGAAGCCCTGTGTCCATGAAGTTTGCCGGGACAGCAGACGCACAACTATGACCAATCCTCTGACGTCACAGTGGCCCCGACAAACAACCTGGCCTCATCTACACAGTGCCAGAGTTGGGCTCAAGCAGCATATTCAAGCCCCATTGCACTCAACTGCAGGTTGCCAATGGAACATGAAAGGGGCCGGCCGGTGGTGCAGTGGTGAGGTCCGCAGCTTCTGGGTCGGTGGCCCGGGGTGGGCCGGGTGGAATCCTGGGGGTGAGCCTCCTCACCACTGCTTCAGTCATTCTGGGGCAGGCGTCCGAGGGGGTGCAGAGGCAGATGGGAAGGGACGTTAGATAGGGCCAGACTTCCACAGCAAATACAGGAGCATTGCCAGCAGATGTGAGCACAGCGATGCACTTCTGCCAAAACAGAACCAATTACAAGTTGCAAAGAGTAGACAAACGGAAGCTAAACACAAACGAACAAAAAACACAGCTTGCCAGTACGAAGAAGAAGATGTCTATGAAGAACCTTAGCAAAACAGGTGAAAGCTATGTCAACCGAAAACTAGCAAACGTTTGGGGAAAGAAATTCAAGACGACACAAGGAAAAAGAAGGATATTCCGGGACCTAGGAATGGAAGAATTAACACACTTGAAACGTCCATAGCGGAGAAAGGAATCTCTGGATTCCATGCAATCCCAGTCAAAGTTGCAGCCATATTTGCCAGAGAGATAGAAGAGAGAATCCTAAAGTTTCCAGCCAGCAACAAGAGACCCTGAATAGGCCAAGAAATCCTCAGGAAAATGAACAAAGCAGGACGTATCACACTTTCTGATTTCAACATAGAGGACGAAGCGCTAGGTACCGAAACGGCACAGTCCGGGCCCAAAAACAGGCACACAGACCCATGCAACAGAATCGAGAGCCCAGAGCCCAACTCAAACATACAAGGACAGCCCATTTGCGACCAGGGAGCCAAGAGGAGACAGTGGACAAAGGAGAGTCTCTCCAAGAAACGGTGCTGGGAAGCCTGGACAGCCACATGGAACACAACGAGAGTAGACCATGATGTGCCACCTGGCACACGCACCACCTGGAATGGATTAAAGCCCTGAATGGCACACTTGAAACCGTGAAACTTGTAGGAGAAGACCTAGGCAGAGTGCTCTTTGCCATCTGTCTGAGCCGCCTATTTGGAAGAAGCCTGTCTGACTGGGCAAGGGCAGCAAAGGAGACAAGAAACAAACGGGACCACCTCACATGCAGACGCTTCTGCCCAGTCAAGGAAACCATCGACTCAATGCAAAGACAGCACAACAACTGGGAGTGGATGTTTGCAAAGCACACATCGGACAAGGGGTGAAAAGCCCAAAGATACACTCAACTCACACGTCTCCACAAGAAAAAGAACAAGCCAATGAAATCCTGGGCCAAAGATGGACACGGAGGTTTCTCCCAAGAAGATCTAAAGAGGGCCAACAGGTGCATGAAAACTTGTTCTCCCTCATTAAGTCTGAGGCCAAGGCAAATCCAAACCGCAATGACATAGCAGCTCACTGTGGTCAGAATGGCTATAAGGAGGGAGACAGGAAACAACAAGCGTCAGAGAGGAGGTGGAGAGAAGGGAAGCCTCCTGCACTGCTGCTGGCAGTGGAAAGCGGTGCAGCCACTAGGCCAAGCGAAGTGGAACTGCCTCCGAAATTTAAGAATCCATGTCCCATATGATCCAGCTATTCCTCTGGGGCGCGTTTAGCCAAAGAACTCGGAAACACTACCGCCTAAAGACATGTGCACCGCTGAGTTCACCACAGCCTTACTCCCGCTCTCCAAGACTTGGAAGCCGCCCTGGCGCCCAGCAAGGGACGAATGGAGAAGGAACATGGGCTATAGCCACACAATGGCAGACCACTCAGCGGGAACAAAGGATGCAATCCAGCCATTTGTGACCACCAGAATGGCTGGGAGGGTTTTAGGGGAAGTGAAACAAGCCCCAGGGACAAAGTCAAATACCGTAGGATCTCACTTACAAGGAGAAGAAAAAACAAGCACTAACCAACAGGTGGCACTGGACATTTGATCGGGGGCGCCCAGAGGCAAAGCGGGGCGGTGGGGGAGGGTGAAAGAGATGATGAGGCACAAGTGTGTGGTGAGGGCCTGTGATTCGGCTTAAGCTGGTGAAGAGGATGGAACCTACACGGAAGTCTAAATCGATGAGGATGTAAATCTGAAAGACATGGGATGTTCTAATGCAGGGTTATGGCAATAAATCCACCTAAAATCAAACATCCAAAAAGGGGTCCAGAATGACGGCATACAGCTTTGGGGGCTGAAAGAGATTAGAGAAGGTGAACTTCCAAGGATGGAAAATCACCTCAAAAGCCTGACTGATGCTACAGAAAGGTAGACCATTCCAAATACATGAAGAGGAATCCTACCAAGAGAACCTGATCCGTGCTAAGCCCAGGAACCAACGGAAAACGTTACCGTCCATGATGTTCCTACTAATCCCCTTCACGAATAATCCAAACAGGCCCACATCTTCCCAAGTTCAGGCCACAGGTTGGTCCAAAAGTACAAGTCAGGGCCGGCCCTGTGGTGGAGCGGGCAAGTGCCCACGTTCCGCTTGGGTGGCCCGGGCCTCACTCTTTCACAGCACGGGTGCAGATCACATTAGCACTGTCAGGGAATAGAGATTTCATGGTACGGTGCGGACAGAGGTCCTAAAGGAGTAGCAATTGTGAGGGTCCGTTCTCAATACGCACCAGAAAATGAACCGTGAGAATATTCCCATCTAGGAAGGCATCTGGTACACTTCCCCAAAGGAAGAAGGAAGGAAAACATGGGACCTGCCAAGGCGGAATTGGCAGAGTGCTAGGAGATGACACGATCATTGCGCATCAGAGGATTGCCTGGGCAACTTCAACTTGGGAGGGAGTCCAGGACTTTCTCTGGGGAAGGTCCACCCACTTGGCCATCTACCCAAGACATAAGAGATAACACCCAGGGTAATCTTACAGGAAAGAAACCAGTGTCTAGAGAGAATGGAGCAGGCCTTTCCAAGTTCGAGGAGAAAGTTAGAAACCGACAAGAAATCCAGAAAAAGGAAAACTATCCTACCTGGAAAGGGGGAGGAGTCAGACTGGTCTGAGATGGCTCTGAAACTCTGTGTGCTTGGAGGTTGTCAGGACAACTTGGCCTTCTGAGGTTCTTTATGACATCACGGTGAACATGTCCCCCAAGATGGCCGCATGGTTACAGTCTGAGGATTGGCCTAGGCTGGGCTATTAAAGGGAGACATACCCAGAAACAGCTTTGACAAACAGAAAGCGGGCACAGAAACTGGAAGAGATCAAACAGACTCTGATGCCAGGGATAAGAAAGGAATCCTTGGCAAGAAGCCAGAATAGAGGGACAAGCACTGAGAGGAGAACATTGTCATCTATTCAAGTCTATGGGGAGGCCATTCTGATTCAAGCTTGAAACTTGATTGGAAACACGAGGCCGCACTTGGGCATTATCACACCTAAAGTGTCCTTCTGCCTTAAGTATAATCCAAAGTCAAGAAGGATCTCTTGAGGACGTTGAAGAGAAGAGTCGATGCCTCCTTTCCAAGGCCCCTAGCATTCTTCGAAGATCAGTCTCACTTTCCATAGCTCTGGCGTCACGGGGGCCCACTGGCCACATGCTAATGCGTCCCAAGAGATGTCTTGGAAGCCTTGAAGGAATGGAGCCCTGTCATGCTTGGGGTAGGTCTCTTTGTTGGGAAGGGCTCTACAAGTGTGCTGAAAATCACCCTTTTCCAGAGGGCTTGGTTCCTTTGTGAAGGCTGCCCTCCCAGGCTAGAGTGCTCACTTTGGCTCCAATGAAATTCTCTCCCCCGACTTCTTGCCGTAGAAGGATTATTGATTATGTGCTTTGACGCCATATGGAAGGAAGCTGGCTGAAAATTAGAACATTACAATTCTGTTTCCAGAAAAATAAACATGCCAGGGCTGAGGATGTAGGTCAAACAAATGGCACAGCCTATAGAAATAAAGACAGCCCTTATCTAGAGGGAATCTAGGGCAATGTTCAAGGGTCAGGGGTCAAGTTCGAAACTTCCCGAATCCACAAAAGAGAAAGAAAAATATCTTTCCTGGAGCGAGGAATTCATCAGATTTGTCTAATTTGTCTCAGAAAAACATTATGTCCATGAAGGGGGTTGCCAATACCACCTCGAATTTGGAGTTTCTGATCTCAGGATGTCAAACCAAGCCAGATGACCACGGGTTGTCAGTGCTTCGCTTGACCTAGGCTAGGATAGCAAAGAGTCCTACAAGTGACCGCTGCAAATTCAAAGACAGCAACCAAGAATCACGAAAGCACTCACACCTCGGCCTAGAGAACATACGGTGATTCAAGAAATACAAAATTAATCACTTGGACTGAAGGAGAACGGACTGATGAGCACATCTAAGGGAGATAGCTGAGAAAGACCATGACGAGTATACTGTGGAAAAGAAAAAAAGGTCCCAGAAAATGCAAGGCGAACACATATCACACCTGAATAATCCACAATGAAAGATGTCAGTCTTTAGACACACTGTGCTGGAACGTTTGAAAGTCAGAGAAATTCACAAGCCAAAAAACGGCAACGAAGGTCAAACCTGGGCTCACTGGGAAGGGTGCGTTACGAGACTGCTCCAAGCGGGCTCTGAAGCCCTGTGTCCATGAAGTTTGCCGGGACAGCAGACGCACAACTATGACCAATCCTCTGACGTCACAGTGGCCCCGACAAACAACCTGGCCTCATCTACACAGTGCCAGAGTTGGGCTCAAGCAGCATATTCAAGCCCCATTGCACTCAACTGCAGGTTGCCAATGGAACATGAAAGGGGCCGGCCGGTGGTGCAGCGGTGAGGTCCGCAGCTTCTGGGTCGGTGGCCCGGGGTGGGCCGGGTGGAATCCTGGGGGTGAGCCTCCTCACCACTGCTTCAGTCATTCTGGGGCAGGCGTCCGAGGGGGTGCAGAGGCAGATGGGAAGGGACGTTAGATAGGGCCAGACTTCCACAGCAAATACAGGAGCATTGCCAGCAGATGTGAGCACAGCGATGCACTTCTGCCAAAACAGAACCAATTACAAGTTGCAAAGAGTAGACAAACGGAAGCTAAACACAAACGAACAAAAAACACAGCTTGCCAGTACGAAGAAGAAGATGTCTATGAAGAACCTTAGCAAAACAGGTGAAAGCTATGTCAACCGAAAACTAGCAAACGTTTGGGGAAAGAAATTCAAGACGACACAAGGAAAAAGAAGGATATTCCGGGACCTAGGAATGGAAGAATTAACACACTTGAAACGTCCATAGCGGAGAAAGGAATCTCTGGATTCCATGCAATCCCAGTCAAAGTTGCAGCCATATTTGCCAGAGAGATAGAAGAGAGAATCCTAAAGTTTCCAGCCAGCAACAAGAGACCCTGAATAGGCCAAGAAATCCTCAGGAAAATGAACAAAGCAGGACGTATCACACTTTCTGATTTCAACATAGAGGACGAAGCGCTAGGTACCGAAACGGCACAGTCCGGGCCCAAAAACAGGCACACAGACCCATGCAACAGAATCGAGAGCCCAGAGCCCAACTCAAACATACAAGGACAGCCCATTTGCGACCAGGGAGCCAAGAGGAGACAGTGGACAAAGGAGAGTCTCTCCAAGAAACGGTGCTGGGAAGCCTGGACAGCCACATGGAACACAACGAGAGTAGACCATGATGTGCCACCTGGCACACGCACCACCTGGAATGGATTAAAGCCCTGAATGGCACACTTGAAACCGTGAAACTTGTAGGAGAAGACCTAGGCAGAGTGCTCTTTGCCATCTGTCTGAGCCGCCTATTTGGAAGAAGCCTGTCTGACTGGGCAAGGGCAGCAAAGGAGACAAGAAACAAACGGGACCACCTCACATGCAGACGCTTCTGCCCAGTCAAGGAAACCATCGACTCAATGCAAAGACAGCACAACAACTGGGAGTGGATGTTTGAAAAGCACACATCGGACAAGGGGTGAAAAGCCCAAAGATACAATCAACTCACACGTCTCCACAAGAAAAAGAACAAGCCAATGAAATCCTGGGCCAAAGATGGACACGGAGGTTTCTCCCAAGAAGATCTAAAGAGGGCCAACAGGTGCATGAAAACTTGTTCTCCCTCATTAAGTCTGAGGCCAAGGCAAATCCAAACCGCAATGACATAGCAGCTCACTGTGGTCAGAATGGCTATAAGGAGGCAGACAGGAAACAACAAGCGTCAGAGAGGAGGTGGAGAGAAGGGAAGCCTCCTGCACTGCTGCTGGCAGTGGAAAGCGGTGCAGCCACTAGGCCAAGCGAAGTGGAACTGCCTCCGAAATTTAAGAATCCATGTCCCATATGATCCAGCTATTCCTCTGGGGCGCGTTTAGCCAAAGAACTCGGAAACACTACCGCCTAAAGACATGTGCACCGCTGAGTTCACCACAGCCTTACTCCCGCTCTCCAAGACTTGGAAGCCGCCCTGGCGCCCAGCAAGGGACGAATGGAGAAGGAACATGGGCTATAGCCACACAATGGCAGACCACTCAGCGGGAACAAAGGATGCAATCCAGCCATTTGTGACCACCAGAATGGCTGGGAGGGTTTTAGGGGAAGTGAAACAAGCCCCAGGGACAAAGTCAAATACCGTAGGATCTCACTTACAAGGAGAAGAAAAAACAAGCACTAACCAACAGGTGGCACTGGACATTTGATCGGGGGCGCCCAGAGGCAAAGCGGGGCGGTGGGGGAGGGTGAAAGAGATGATGAGGCACAAGTGTGTGGTGAGGGCCTGTGATTCGGCTTAAGCTGGTGAAGAGGATGGAACCTACACGGAAGTCTAAATCGATGAGGATGTAAATCTGAAAGACATAGGATGTTCTAATGCAGGGTTATGGCAATAAATCCACCTAAAATCAAACATCCAAAAAGGGGTCCAGAATGACGGCATACAGCTTTGGGGGCTGAAAGAGATTAGAGAAGGTGAACTTCCAAGGATGGAAAATCACCTCAAAAGCCTGACTGATGCTACAGAAAGGTAGACCATTCCAAATACATGAAGAGGAATCCTACCAAGAGAACCTGATCCGTGCTAAGCCCAGGAACCAACGGAAAACGTTACCGTCCATGATGTTCCTACTAATCCCCTTCACGAATAATCCAAACAGGCCCACATCTTCCCAAGTTCAGGCCACAGGTTGGTCCAAAAGTACAAGTCAGGGCCGGCCCTGTGGTGGAGCGGGCAAGTGCCCACGTTCCGCTTGGGTGGCCCGGGCCTCACTCTTTCACAGCACGGGTGCAGATCACATTAGCACTGTCAGGGAATAGAGATTTCATGGTACGGTGCGGACAGAGGTCCTAAAGGAGTAGCAATTGTGAGGGTCCGTTCTCAATACGCACCAGAAAATGAACCGTGAGAATATTCCCATCTAGGAAGGCATCTGGTACACTTCCCCAAAGGAAGAAGGAAGGAAAACATGGGACCTGCCAAGGCGGAATTGGCAGAGTGCTAGGAGATGACACGATCATTGCGCATCAGAGGATTGCCTGGGCAACTTCAACTTGGGAGGGAGTCCAGGACTTTCTCTGGGGAAGGTCCACCCACTTGGCCATCTACCCAAGACATAAGAGATAACACCCAGGGTAATCTTACAGGAAAGAAACCAGTGTCTAGAGAGAAGGGAGCAGGCCTTTCCAAGTTCGAGGAGAAAGTTAGAAACCGACAAGAAATCCAGAAAAAGGAAAACTATCCTACCTGGAAAGGGGGAGGAGTCAGACTGGTCTGAGATGGCTCTGAAACTCTGTGTGCTTGGAGGTTGTCAGGACAACTTGGCCTTCTGAGGTTCTTTATGACATCACGGTGAACATGTCCCCCAAGATGGCCGCATGGTTACAGTCTGAGGATTGGCCTAGGCTGGGCTATTAAAGGGAGACATACCCAGAAACAGCTTTGACAAACAGAAAGCGGGCACAGAAACTGGAAGAGATCAAACAGACTCTGATGCCAGGGATAAGAAAGGAATCCTTGGCAAGAAGCCAGAATAGAGGGACAAGCACTGAGAGGAGAACATTGTCATCTATTCAAGTCTATGGGGAGGCCATTCTGATTCAAGCTTGAAACTTGATTGGAAACACGAGGCCGCACTTGGGCATTATCACACCTAAAGTGTCCTTCTGCCTTAAGTATAATCCAAAGTCAAGAAGGATCTCTTGAGGACGTTGAAGAGAAGAGTCGATGCCTCCTTTCCAAGGCCCCTAGCATTCTTCGAAGATCAGTCTCACTTTCCATAGCTCTGGCGTCACGGGGGCCCACTGGCCACATGCTAATGCGTCCCAAGAGATGTCTTGGAAGCCTTGAAGGAATGGAGCCCTGTCATGCTTGGGGTAGGTCTCTTTGTTGGGAAGGGCTCTACAAGTGTGCTGAAAATCACCCTTTTCCAGAGGGCTTGGTTCCTTTGTGAAGGCTGCCCTCCCAGGCTAGAGTGCTCACTTTGGCTCCAATGAAATTCTCTCCCCCGACTTCTTGCCGTAGAAGGATTATTGATTATGTGCTTTGACGCCATATGGAAGGAAGCTGGCTGAAAATTAGAACATTACAATTCTGTTTCCAGAAAAATAAACATGCCAGGGCTGAGGATGTAGGTCAAACAAATGGCACAGCCTATAGAAATAAAGACAGCCCTTATCTAGAGGGAATCTAGGGCAATGTTCAAGGGTCAGGGGTCAAGTTCGAAACTTCCCGAATCCACAAAAGAGAAAGAAAAATATCTTTCCTGGAGCGAGGAATTCATCAGATTTGTCTAATTTGTCTCAGAAAAACATTATGTCCATGAAGGGGGTTGCCAATACCACCTCGAATTTGGAGTTTCTGATCTCAGGATGTCAAACCAAGCCAGATGACCACGGGTTGTCAGTGCTTCGCTTGACCTAGGCTAGGATAGCAAAGAGTCCTACAAGTGACCGCTGCAAATTCAAAGACAGCAACCAAGAATCACGAAAGCACTCACACCTCGGCCTAGAGAACATACGGTGATTCAAGAAATACAAAATTAATCACTTGGACTGAAGGAGAACGGACTGATGAGCACATCTAAGGGAGATAGCTGAGAAAGACCATGACGAGTATACTGTGGAAAAGAAAAAACGGTCCCAGAAAATGCAAGGCGAACAGATATCACACCTGAATAATCCACAATGAAAGATGTCAGTCTTTAGACACACTGTGCTGGAACGTTTGAAAGTCAGAGAAATTCACAAGCCAAAAAACGGCAACGAAGGTCAAACCTGGGCTCACTGGGAAGGGTGCGTTATGAGACTGCTCCAAGCGGGCTCTGAAGCCCTGTGTCCATGAAGTTTGCCGGGACAGCAGACGCACAACTATGACCAATCCTCTGACGTCACAGTGGCCCCGACAAACAACCTGGCCTCATCTACACAGTGCCAGAGTTGGGCTCAAGCAGCATATTCAAGCCCCATTGCACTCAACTGCAGGTTGCCAATGGAACATGAAAGGGGCCGGCCGGTGGTGCAGCGGTGAGGTCCGCAGCTTCTGGGTCGGTGGCCCGGGGTGGGCCGGGTGGAATCCTGGGGGTGAGCCTCCTCACCACTGCTTCAGTCATTCTGGGGCAGGCGTCCGAGGGGGTGCAGAGGCAGATGGGAAGGGACGTTAGATAGGGCCAGACTTCCACAGCAAATACAGGAGCGTTGCCAGCAGATGTGAGCACAGCGATGCACTTCTGCCAAAACAGAACCAATTACAAGTTGCAAAGAGTAGACAAACGGAAGCTAAACACAAACGAACAAAAAACACAGCTTGCCAGTACGAAGAAGAAGATGTCTATGAAGAACCTTAGCAAAACAGGTGAAAGCTATGTCAACCGAAAACTAGCAAACGTTTGGGGAAAGAAATTCAAGACGACACAAGGAAAAAGAAGGATATTCCGGGACCTAGGAATGGAAGAATTAACACACTTGAAACGTCCATAGCGGAGAAAGGAATCTCTGGATTCCATGCAATCCCAGTCAAAGTTGCAGCCATATTTGCCAGAGAGATAGAAGAGAGAATCCTAAAGTTTCCAGCCAGCAACAAGAGACCCTGAATAGGCCAAGAAATCCTCAGGAAAATGAACAAAGCAGGACGTATCACACTTTCTGATTTCAACATAGAGGACGAAGCGCTAGGTAGTGAAACGGCACAGTCCGGGCCCAAAAACAGGCACACAGACCCATGCAACAGAATCGAGAGCCCAGAGCCCAACTCAAACATACAAGGACAGCCCATTTGCGACCAGGGAGCCAAGAGGAGACAGTGGACAAAGGAGAGTCTCTCCAAGAAACGGTGCTGGGAAGCCTGCACAGCCACATGGAACACAACGAGAGTAGACCATGATGTGCCACCTGGCACACGCACCACCTGGAATGGATTAAAGCCCTGAATGGCACACTTGAAACCGTGAAACTTGTAGGAGAAGACCTAGGCAGAGTGCTCTTTGCCATCTGTCTGAGCCGCCTATTTGGAAGAAGCCTGTCTGACTGGGCAAGGGCAGCAAAGGAGACAAGAAACAAACGGGACCACCTCACATGCAGACGCTTCTGCCCAGTCAAGGAAACCATCGACTCAATGCAAAGACAGCACAACAACTGGGAGTGGATGTTTGCAAAGCACACATCGGACAAGGGGTGAAAAGCCCAAAGATACAATCAACTCACACGTCTCCACAAGAAAAAGAACAAGCCAATGAAATCCTGGGCCAAAGATGGACACGGAGGTTTCTCCCAAGAATATCTAAAGAGGGCCAACAGGTGCATGAAAACTTGTTCTCCCTCATTAAGTCTGAGGCCAAGGCAAATCCAAACCGCAATGACATAGCAGCTCACTGTGGTCAGAATGGCTATAAGGAGGGAGACAGGAAACAACAAGCGTCAGAGAGGAGGTGGAGAGAAGGGAAGCCTCCTGCACTGCTGCTGGCAGTGGAAACCGGTGCAGCCACTAGGCCAAGCGAAGTGGAACTGCCTCCGAAATTTAAGAATCCATGTCCCATATGATCCAGCTATTCCTCTGGGGCGCGTTTAGCCAAAGAACTCGGAAACACTACCGCCTAAAGACATGTGCACCGCTGAGTTCACCACAGCCTTACTCCCGCTCTCCAAGACTTGGAAGCCGCCCTGGTGCCCAGCAAGGGACGAATGGAGAAGGAACATGGGCTATAGCCACACAATGGCAGACCACTCAGCGGGAACAAAGGATGCAATCCAGCCATTTGTGACCACCAGAATGGCTGGGAGGGTTTTAGGGGAAGTGAAACAAGCCCCAGGGACAAAGTCAAATACCGTAGGATCTCACTTACAAGGAGAAGAAAAAACAAGCACTAACCAACAGGTGACACTGGACATTTGATCGGGGGCGCCCAGAGGCAAAGCGGGGCGGTGGGGGAGGGTGAAAGAGATGATGAGGCACAAGTGTGTGGTGAGGGCCTGTGATTCGGCTTAAGCTGGTGAAGAGGATGGAACCTACACGGAAGTCTAAATCGATGAGGATGTAAATCTGAAAGACATAGGATGTTCTAATGCAGGGTTATGGCAATAAATCCACCTAAAATCAAACATCCAAAAAGGGGTCCAGAATGACGGCATACAGCTTTGGGGGCTGAAAGAGATTAGAGAAGGTGAACTTCCAAGGATGGAAAATCACCTCAAAAGCCTGACTGATGCTACAGAAAGGTAGACCATTCCAAATACATGAAGAGGAATCCTACCAAGAGAACCTGATCCGTGCTAAGCCCAGGAACCAACGGAAAACGTTACCGTCCATGATGTTCCTACTAATCACCTTCACGAATAATCCAAACAGGCCCACATCTTCCCAAGTTCAGGCCACAGGTTGGTCCAAAAGTACAAGTCAGGGCCGGCCCTGTGGTGGAGCGGGCAAGTGCCCACGTTCCGCTTGGGTGGCCCGGGCCTCACTCTTTCACAGCACGGGTGCAGATCACATTAGCACTGTTAGGGAATAGAGATTTCATGGTACGGTGCGGACAGAGGTCCTAAAGGAGTAGCAATTGTGAGGGTCCGTTCTCAATACGCACCAGAAAATGAACCGTGAGAATATTCCCATCTAGGAAGGCATCTGGTACACTTCCCCAAAGGAAGAAGGAAGGAAAACATGGGACCTGCCAAGGCGGAATTGGCAGAGTGCTAGGAGATGACACGATCATTGCGCATCAGAGGATTGCCTGGGCAACTTCAACTTGGGAGGGAGTCCAGGACTTTCTCTGGGGAAGGTCCACCCACTTGGCCATCTACCCAAGACATAAGAGATAACACCCAGGGTAATCTTACAGGAAAGAAACCAGTGTCTAGAGAGAATGGAGCAGGCCTTTCCAAGTTCGAGGAGAAAGTTAGAAACCGACAAGAAATCCAGAAAAAGGAAAACTATCCTACCTGGAAAGGGGGAGGAGTCAGACTGGTCTGAGATGGCTCTGAAACTCTGTGTGCTTGGAGGTTGTCAGGACAACTTGGCCTTCTGAGGTTCTTTATGACATCACGGTGAACATGTCCCCCAAGATGGCCGCATGGTTACAGTCTGAGGATTGGCCTAGGCTGGGCTATTAAAGGGAGACATACCCAGAAACAGCTTTGACAAACAGAAAGCGGGCACAGAAACTGGAAGAGATCAAACAGACTCTGATGCCAGGGATAAGAAAGGAATCCTTGGCAAGAAGCCAGAATAGAGGGACAAGCACTGAGAGGAGAACATTGTCATCTATTCAAGTCTATGGGGAGGCCATTCTGATTCAAGCTTGAAACTTGATTGGAAACACGAGGCCGCACTTGGGCATTATCACACCTAAAGTGTCCTTCTGCCTTAAGTATAATCCAAAGTCAAGAAGGATCTCTTGAGGACGTTGAAGAGAAGAGTCGATGCCTCCTTTCCAAGGCCCCTAGCATTCTTCGAAGATCAGTCTCACTTTCCATAGCTCTGGCGTCACGGGGGCCCACTGGCCACATGCTAATGCGTCCCAAGAGATGTCTTGGAAGCCTTGAAGGAATGGAGCCCTGTCATGCTTGGGGTAGGTCTCTTTGTTGGGAAGGGCTCTACAAGTGTGCTGAAAATCACCCTTTTCCAGAGGGCTTGGTTCCTTTGTGAAGGCTGCCCTCCCAGGCTAGAGTGCTCACTTTGGCTCCAATGAAATTCTCTCCCCCGACTTCTTGCCGTAGAAGGATTATTGATTATGTGCTTTGACGCCATATGGAAGGAAGCTGGCTGAAAATTAGAACATTACAATTCTGTTTCCAGAAAAATAAACATGCCAGGGCTGAGGATGTAGGTCAAACAAATGGCACAGCCTATAGAAATAAAGACAGCCCTTATCTAGAGGGAATCTAGGGCAATGTTCAAGGGTCAGGGGTCAAGTTCGAAACTTCCCGAATCCACAAAAGAGAAAGAAAAATATCTTTCCTGGAGCGAGGAATTCATCAGATTTGTCTAATTTGTCTCAGAAAAACATTATGTCCATGAAGGGGGTTGCCAATACCACCTCGAATTTGGAGTTTCTGATCTCAGGATGTCAAACCAAGCCAGATGACCACGGGTTGTCAGTGCTTCGCTTGACCTAGGCTAGGATAGCAAAGAGTCCTACAAGTGACCGGTGCAAATTCAAAGACAGCAGCCAAGAATCACGAAAGCACTCACACCTCGGCCTAGAGAACATACGCTGATTCAAGAAATACAAAATTAATCACTTGGACTGAAGGAGAACGGACTGATGAGCACATCTAAGGGAGATAGCTGAGAAAGACCATGACGAGTATACTGTGGAAAAGAAAAAACGGTCCCAGAAAATGCAAGGCGAACAGATATCACACCTGAAGAATCCACAATGAAAGATGTCAGTCTTTAGACACACTGTGCTGGAACGTTTGAAAGTCAGAGAAATTCACAAGCCAAAAAACGGCAACGAAGATCAAACCTGGGCTCACTGGGAAGGGTGCGTTATGAGACTGCTCCAAGCGGGCTCTGAAGCCCTGTGTCCGTGAAGTTTGCCGGGACAGCAGACGCACAACTATGACCAATCCTCTGACGTCACAGTGGCCCCGACAAACAACCTGGCCTCATCTACACAGTGCCAGAGTTGGGCTCAAGCAGCATATTCAAGCCCCATTGCACTCAACTGCAGGTTGCCAATGGAACATGAAAGGGGCCGGCCGGTGGTGCAGTGGTGAGGTCCGCAGCTTCTGGGTCGGTGGCCCGGGGTGGGCCGGGTGGAATCCTGGGGGTGAGCCTCCTCACCACTGCTTCAGTCATTCTGGGGCAGGCGTCCGAGGGGGTGCAGAGGCAGATGGGAAGGGACGTTAGATAGGGCCAGACTTCCACAGCAAATACAGGAGCATTGCCAGCAGATGTGAGCACAGCGATGCACTTCTGCCAAAACAGAACCAATTACAAGTTGCAAAGAGTAGACAAACGGAAGCTAAACACAAACGAACAAAAAACACAGCTTGCCAGTACGAAGAAGAAGATGTCTATGAAGAACCTTAGCAAAACAGGTGAAAGCTATGTCAACCGAAAACTAGCAAACGTTTGGGGAAAGAAATTCAAGATGACACAAGGAAAAAGAAGGATATTCCGGGACCTAGGAATGGAAGAATTAACACACTTGAAACGTCCATAGCGGAGAAAGGAATCTCTGGATTCCATGCAATCCCAGTCAAAGTTGCAGCCATATTTGCCAGAGAGATAGAAGAGAGAATCCTAAAGTTTCCAGCCAGCAACAAGAGACCCTGAATAGGCCAAGAAATCCTCAGGAAAATGAACAAAGCAGGACGTATCACACTTTCTGATTTCAACATAGAGGACGAAGCGCTAGGTAGTGAAACGGCACAGTCCGGGCCCAAAAACAGGCACACAGACCCATGCAACAGAATCGAGAGCCCAGAGCCCAACTCAAACATACAAGGACAGCCCATTTGCGACCAGGGAGCCAAGAGGAGACAGTGGACAAAGGAGAGTCTCTCCAAGAAACGGTGCTGGGAAGCCTGCACAGCCACATGGAACACAACGAGAGTAGACCATGATGTGCCACCTGGCACACGCACCACCTGGAATGGATTAAAGCCCTGAATGGCACACTTGAAACCGTGAAACTTGTAGGAGAAGACATAGGCAGAGTGCTCTTTGCCATCTGTCTGAGCCGCCTATTTGGAAGAAGCCTGTCTGACTGGGCAAGGGCAGCAAAGGAGACAAGAAACAAACGGGACCACCTCACATGCAGACGCTTCTGCCCAGTCAAGGAAACCATCGACTCAATGCAAAGACAGCACAACAACTGGGAGTGGATGTTTGCAAAGCACACATCGGACAAGGGGTGAAAAGCCCAAAGATACAATCAACTCACACGTCTCCACAAGAAAAAGAACAAGCCAATGAAATCCTGGGCCAAAGATGGACACGGAGGTTTCTCCCAAGAATATCTAAAGAGGGCCAACAGGTGCATGAAAACTTGTTCTCCCTCATTAAGTCTGAGGCCAAGGCAAATCCAAACCGCAATGACATAGCAGCTCACTGTGGTCAGAATGGCTATAAGGAGGGAGACAGGAAACAACAAGCGTCAGAGAGGAGGTGGAGAGAAGGGAAGCCTCCTGCACTGCTGCTGGCAGTGGAAACCGGTGCAGCCACTAGGCCAAGCGAAGTGGAACTGCCTCCGAAATTTAAGAATCCATGTCCCATATGATCCAGCTATTCCTCTGGGGCGCGTTTAGCCAAAGAACTCGGAAACACTACCGCCTAAAGACATGTGCACCGCTGAGTTCACCACAGCCTTACTCCCGCTCTCCAAGACTTGGAAGCCGCCCTGGCGCCCAGCAAGGGACGAATGGAGAAGGAACATGGGCTATAGCCACACAATGGCAGACCACTCAGCGGGAACAAAGGATGCAATCCAGCCATTTGTGACCACCAGAATGGCTGGGAGGGTTTTAGGGGAAGTGAAACAAGCCCCAGGGACAAAGTCAAATACCGTAGGATCTCACTTACAAGGAGAAGAAAAAACAAGCACTAACCAACAGGTGGCACTGGACATTTGATCGGGGGCGCCCAGAGGCAAAGCGGGGCGGTGGGGGAGGGTGAAAGAGATGATGAGGCACAAGTGTGTGGTGAGGGCCTGTGATTCGGCTTAAGCTGGTGAAGAGGATGGAACCTACACGGAAGTCTAAATCGATGAGGATGTAAATCTGAAAGACATAGGATGTTCTAATGCAGGGTTATGGCAATAAATCCACCTAAAATCAAACATCCAAAAAGGGGTCCAGAATGACGGCATACAGCTTTGGGGGCTGAAAGAGATTAGAGAAGGTGAACTTCCAAGGATGGAAAATCACCTCAAAAGCCTGACTGATGCTACAGAAAGGTAGACCATTCCAAATACATGAAGAGGAATCCTACCAAGAGAACCTGATCCGTGCTAAGCCCAGGAACCAACGGAAAACGTTACCGTCCATGATGTTCCTACTAATCACCTTCACGAATAATCCAAACAGGCCCACATCTTCCCAAGTTCAGGCCACAGGTTGGTCCAAAAGTACAAGTCAGGGCCGGCCCTGTGGTGGAGCGGGCAAGTGCCCACGTTCCGCTTGGGTGGCCCGGGCCTCACTCTTTCACAGCACGGGTGCAGATCACATTAGCACTGTTAGGGAATAGAGATTTCATGGTACGGTGCGGACAGAGGTCCTAAAGGAGTAGCAATTGTGAGGGTCCGTTCTCAATACGCACCAGAAAATGAACCGTGAGAATATTCCCATCTAGGAAGGCATCTGGTACACTTCCCCAAAGGAAGAAGGAAGGAAAACATGGGACCTGCCAAGGCGGAATTGGCAGAGTGCTAGGAGATGACACGATCATTGCGCATCAGAGGATTGCCTGGGCAACTTCAACTTGGGAGGGAGTCCAGGACTTTCTCTGGGGAAGGTCCACCCACTTGGCCATCTACCCAAGACATAAGAGATAACACCCAGGGTAATCTTACAGGAAAGAAACCAGTGTCTAGAGAGAATGGAGCAGGCCTTTCCAAGTTCGAGGAGAAAGTTAGAAACCGACAAGAAATCCAGAAAAAGGAAAACTATCCTACCTGGAAAGGGGGAGGAGTCAGACTGGTCTGAGATGGCTCTGAAACTCTGTGTGCTTGGAGGTTGTCAGGACAACTTGGCCTTCTGAGGTTCTTTATGACATCACGGTGAACATGTCCCCCAAGATGGCCGCATGGTTACAGTCTGAGGATTGGCCTAGGCTGGGCTATTAAAGGGAGACATACCCAGAAACAGCTTTGACAAACAGAAAGCGGGCACAGAAACTGGAAGAGATCAAACAGACTCTGATGCCAGGGATAAGAAAGGAATCCTTGGCAAGAAGCCAGAATAGAGGGACAAGCACTGAGAGGAGAACATTGTCATCTATTCAAGTCTATGGGGAGGCCATTCTGATTCAAGCTTGAAACTTGATTGGAAACACGAGGCCGCACTTGGGCATTATCACACCTAAAGTGTCCTTCTGCCTTAAGTATAATCCAAAGTCAAGAAGGATCTCTTGAGGACGTTGAAGAGAAGAGTCGATGCCTCCTTTCCAAGGCCCCTAGCATTCTTCGAAGATCAGTCTCACTTTCCATAGCTCTGGCGTCACGGGGGCCCACTGGCCACATGCTAATGCGTCCCAAGAGATGTCTTGGAAGCCTTGAAGGAATGGAGCCCTGTCATGCTTGGGGTAGGTCTCTTTGTTGGGAAGGGCTCTACAAGTGTGCTGAAAATCACCCTTTTCCAGAGGGCTTGGTTCCTTTGTGAAGGCTGCCCTCCCAGGCTAGAGTGCTCACTTTGGCTCCAATGAAATTCTCTCCCCCGACTTCTTGCCGTAGAAGGATTATTGATTATGTGCTTTGACGCCATATGGAAGGAAGCTGGCTGAAAATTAGAACATTACAATTCTGTTTCCAGAAAAATAAACATGCCAGGGCTGAGGATGTAGGTCAAACAAATGGCACAGCCTATAGAAATAAAGACAGCCCTTATCTAGAGGGAATCTAGGGCAATGTTCAAGGGTCAGGGGTCAAGTTCGAAACTTCCCGAATCCACAAAAGAGAAAGAAAAATATCTTTCCTGGAGCGAGGAATTCATCAGATTTGTCTAATTTGTCTCAGAAAAACATTATGTCCATGAAGGGGGTTGCCAATACCACCTCGAATTTGGAGTTTCTGATCTCAGGATGTCAAACCAAGCCAGATGACCACGGGTTGTCAGTGCTTCGCTTGACCTAGGCTAGGATAGCAAAGAGTCCTACAAGTGACCGGTGCAAATTCAAAGACAGCAGCCAAGAATCACGAAAGCACTCACACCTCGGCCTAGAGAACATACGCTGATTCAAGAAATACAAAATTAATCACTTGGACTGAAGGAGAACGGACTGATGAGCACATCTAAGGGAGATAGCTGAGAAAGACCATGACGAGTATACTGTGGAAAAGAAAAAACGGTCCCAGAAAATGCAAGGCGAACAGATATCACACCTGAATAATCCACAATGAAAGATGTCAGTCTTTAGACACACTGTGCTGGAACGTTTGAAAGTCAGAGAAATTCACAAGCCAAAAAACGGCAACGAAGGTCAAACCTGGGCTCACTGGGAAGGGTGCGTTATGAGACTGCTCCAAGCGGGCTCTGAAGCCCTGTGTCCGTGAAGTTTGCCGGGACAGCAGACGCACAACTATGACCAATCCTCTGACGTCACAGTGGCCCCGACAAACAACCTGGCCTCATCTACACAGTGCCAGAGTTGGGCTCAAGCAGCATATTCAAGCCCCATTGCACTCAACTGCAGGTTGCCAATGGAACATGAAAGGGGCCGGCCGGTGGTTTAGTGGTGAGGTCCGCAGCTTCTGGGTCGGTGGCCCGGGGTGGGCCGGGTGGAATCCTGGGGGTGAGCCTCCTCACCACTGCTTCAGTCATTCTGGGGCAGGCGTCCGAGGGGGTGCAGAGGCAGATGGGAAGGGACGTTAGATAGGGCCAGACTTCCACAGCAAATACAGGAGCATTGCCAGCAGATGTGAGCACAGCGATGCACTTCTGCCAAAACAGAACCAATTACAAGTTGCAAAGAGTAGACAAACGGAAGCTAAACACAAACGAACAAAAAACACAGCTTGCCAGTACGAAGAAGAAGATGTCTATGAAGAACCTTAGCAAAACAGGTGAAAGCTATGTCAACCGAAAACTAGCAAACGTTTGGGGAAAGAAATTCAAGACGACACAAGGAAAAAGAAGGATATTCCGGGACCTAGGAATGGAAGAATTAACACACTTGAAACGTCCATAGCGGAGAAAGGAATCTCTGGATTCCATGCAATCCCAGTCAAAGTTGCAGCCATATTTGCCAGAGAGATAGAAGAGAGAATCCTAAAGTTTCCAGCCAGCAACAAGAGACCCTGAATAGGCCAAGAAATCCTCAGGAAAATGAACAAAGCAGGACGTATCACACTTTCTGATTTCAACATAGAGGACGAAGCGCTAGGTACCGAAACGGCACAGTCCGGGCCCAAAAACAGGCACACAGACCCATGCAACAGAATCGAGAGCCCAGAGCCCAACTCAAACATACAAGGACAGCCCATTTGCGACCAGGGAGCCAAGAGGAGACAGTGGACAAAGGAGAGTCTCTCCAAGAAACGGTGCTGGGAAGCCTGCACAGCCACATGGAACACAATGAGAGTAGACCATGATGTGCCACCTGGCACACGCACCACCTGGAATGGATTAAAGCCCTGAATGGCACACTTGAAACCGTGAAACTTGTAGGAGAAGACCTAGGCAGAGTGCTCTTTGCCATCTGTCTGAGCCGCCTATTTGGAAGAAGCCTGTCTGACTGGGCAAGGGCAGCAAAGGAGACAAGAAACAAACGGGACCACCTCACATGCAGACGCTTCTGCCCAGTCAAGGAAACCATTGACTCAATGCAAAGACAGCACAACAACTGGGAGTGGATGTTTGCAAAGCACACATCGGACAAGGGGTGAAAAGCCCAAAGATACAATCAACTCACACGTCTCCACAAGAAAAAGAACAAGCCAATGAAATCCTGGGCCAAAGATGGACACGGAGGTTTCTCCCAAGAATATCTAAAGAGGGCCAACAGGTGCATGAAAACTTGTTCTCCCTCATTAAGTCTGAGGCCAAGGCAAATCCAAACCGCAATGACATAGCAGCTCACTGTGGTCAGAATGGCTATAAGGAGGGAGACAGGAAACAACAAGCGTCAGAGAGGAGGTGGAGAGAAGGGAAGCCTCCTGCACTGCTGCTGGCAGTGGAAACCGGTGCAGCCACTAGGCCAAGCGAAGTGGAACTGCCTCCGAAATTTAAGAATCCATGTCCCATATGATCCAGCTATTCCTCTGGGGCGCGTTTAGCCAAAGAACTCGGAAACACTACCGCCTAAAGACATGTGCACCGCTGAGTTCACCACAGCCTTACTCCCGCTCTCCAAGACTTGGAAGCCGCCCTGGCGCCCAGCAAGGGACGAATGGAGAAGGAACATGGGCTATAGCCACACAATGGCAGACCACTCAGCGGGAACAAAGGATGCAATCCAGCCATTTGTGACCACCAGAATGGCTGGGAGGGTTTTAGGGGAAGTGAAACAAGCCCCAGGGACAAAGTCAAATACCGTAGGATCTCACTTACAAGGAGAAGAAAAAACAAGCACTAACCAACAGGTGGCACTGGACATTTGATCGGGGGCGCCCAGAGGCAAAGCGGGGCGGTGGGGGAGGGTGAAAGAGATGATGAGGCACAAGTGTGTGGTGAGGGCCTGTGATTCGGCTTAAGCTGGTGAAGAGGATGGAACCTACACGGAAGTCTAAATCGATGAGGATGTAAATCTGAAAGACATAGGATGTTCTAATGCAGGGTTATGGCAATAAATCCACCTAAAATCAAACATCCAAAAAGGGGTCCAGAATGACGGCATACAGCTTTGGGGGCTGAAAGAGATTAGAGAAGGTGAACTTCCAAGGATGGAAAATCACCTCAAAAGCCTGACTGATGCTACAGAAAGGTAGACCATTCCAAATACATGAAGAGGAATCCTACCAAGAGAACCTGATCCGTGCTAAGCCCAGGAACCAACGGAAAACGTTACCGTCCATGATGTTCCTACTAATCCCCTTCACGAATAATCCAAACAGGCCCACATCTTCCCAAGTTCAGGCCACAGGTTGGTCCAAAAGTACAAGTCAGGGCCGGCCCTGTGGTGGAGCGGGCAAGTGCCCACGTTCCGCTTGGGTGGCCCGGGCCTCACTCTTTCACAGCACGGGTGCAGATCACATTAGCACTGTCAGGGAATAGAGATTTCATGGTACGGTGCGGACAGAGGTCCTAAAGGAGTAGCAATTGTGAGGGTCCGTTCTCAATACGCACCAGAAAATGAACCGTGAGAATATTCCCATCTAGGAAGGCATCTGGTACACTTCCCCAAAGGAAGAAGGAAGGAAAACATGGGACCTGCCAAGGCGGAATTGGCAGAGTGCTAGGAGATGACACGATCATTGCGCATCAGAGGATTGCCTGGGCAACTTCAACTTGGGAGGGAGTCCAGGACTTTCTCTGGGGAAGGTCCACCCACTTGGCCATCTACCCAAGACATAAGAGATAACACCCAGGGTAATCTTACAGGAAAGAAACCAGTGTCTAGAGACAAGGGAGCAGGCCTTTCCAAGTTCGAGGAGAAAGTTAGAAACCGACAAGAAATCCAGAAAAAGGAAAACTATCCTACCTGGAAAGGGGGAGGAGTCAGACTGGTCTGAGATGGCTCTGAAACTCTGTGTGCTTGGAGGTTGTCAGGACAACTTGGCCTTCTGAGGTTCTTTATGACATCACGGTGAACATGTCCCCCAAGATGGCCGCATGGTTACAGTCTGAGGATTGGCCTAGGCTGGGCTATTAAAGGGAGACATACCCAGAAACAGCTTTGACAAACAGAAAGCGGGCACAGAAACTGGAAGAGATCAAACAGACTCTGATGCCAGGGATAAGAAAGGAATCCTTGGCAAGAAGCCAGAATAGAGGGACAAGCACTGAGAGGAGAACATTGTCATCTATTCAAGTCTATGGGGAGGCCATGCTGATTCAAGCTTGAAACTTGATTGGAAACACGAGGCCGCACTTGGGCATTATCACACCTAAAGTGTCCTTCTGCCTTAAGTATAATCCAAAGTCAAGAAGGATCTCTTGAGGACGTTGAAGAGAAGAGTCGATGCCTCCTTTCCAAGGCCCCTAGCATTCTTGGAAGATCAGTCTCACTTTCCATAGCTCTGGCGTCACGGGGGCCCACTGGCCACATGCTAATGCGTCCCAAGAGATGTCTTGGAAGCCTTGAAGGAATGGAGCCCTGTCATGCTTGGGGTAGGTCTCTTTGTTGGGAAGGGCTCTACAAGTGTGCTGAAAATCACCCTTTTCCAGAGGGCTTGGTTCCTTTGTGAAGGCTGCCCTCCCAGGCTAGAGTGCTCACTTTGGCTCCAATGAAATTCTCTCCCCCGACTTCTTGCCGTAGAAGGATTATTGATTATGTGCTTTGACGCCATATGGAAGGAAGCTGGCTGAAAATTAGAACATTACAATTCTGTTTCCAGAAAAATAAACATGCCAGGGCTGAGCATGTAGGTCAAACAAATGGCACAGCCTATAGAAATAAAGACAGCCCTTATCTAGAGGGAATCTAGGGCAATGTTCAAGGGTCAGGGGTCAAGTTCGAAACTTCCCGAATCCACAAAAGAGAAAGAAAAATATCTTTCCTGGAGCGAGGAATTCATCAGATTTGTCTAATTTGTCTCAGAAAAACATTATGTCCATGAAGGGGGTTGCCAGGACCACCTCGAATTTGGAGTTTCTGATCTCAGGATGTCAAACCAAGCCAGATGACCACGGGTTGTCAGTGCTTCGCTTGACCTAGGCTAGGATAGCAAAGAGTCCTACAAGTGACCGGTGCAAATTCAAAGACAGCAGCCAAGAATCACGAAAGCACTCACACCTCGGCCTAGAGAACATACGCTGATTCAAGAAATACAAAATTAATCACTTGGACTGAAGGAGAACGGACTGATGAGCACATCTAAGGGAGATAGCTGAGAAAGACCATGACGAGTATACTGTGGAAAAGAAAAAACGGTCCCAGAAAATGCAAGGCGAACAGATATCACACCTGAATAATCCACAATGAAAGATGTCAGTCTTTAGACACACTGTGCTGGAACGTTTGAAAGTCAGAGAAATTCACAAGCCAAAAAACGGCAACGAAGGTCAAACCTGGGCTCACTGGGAAGGGTGCGTTATGAGACTGCTCCAAGCGGGCTCTGAAGCCCTGTGTCCGTGAAGTTTGCCGGGACAGCAGACGCACAACTATGACCAATCCTCTGACGTCACAGTGGCCCCGACAAACAACCTGGCCTCATCTACACAGTGCCAGAGTTGGGCTCAAGCAGCATATTCAAGCCCCATTGCACTCAACTGCAGGTTGCCAATGGAACATGAAAGGGGCCGGCCGGTGGTGCAGTGGTGAGGTCCGCAGCTTCTGGGTCGGTGGCCCGGGGTGGGCCGGGTGGAATCCTGGGGGTGAGCCTCCTCACCACTGCTTCAGTCATTCTGGGGCAGGCGTCCGAGGGGGTGCAGAGGCAGATGGGAAGGGACGTTAGATAGGGCCAGACTTCCACAGCAAATACAGGAGCATTGCCAGCAGATGTGAGCACAGCGATGCACTTCTGCCAAAACAGAACCAATTACAAGTTGCAAAGAGTAGACAAACGGAAGCTAAACACAAACGAACAAAAAACACAGCTTGCCAGTACGAAGAAGAAGATGTCTATGAAGAACCTTAGCAAAACAGGTGAAAGCTATGTCAACCGAAAACTAGCAAACGTTTGGGGAAAGAAATTCAAGACGACACAAGGAAAAAGAAGGATATTCCGGGACCTAGGAATGGAAGAATTAACACACTTGAAACGTCCATAGCGGAGAAAGGAATCTCTGGATTCCATGCAATCCCAGTCAAAGTTGCAGCCATATTTGCCAGAGAGATAGAAGAGAGAATCCTAAAGTTTCCAGCCAGCAACAAGAGACCCTGAATAGGCCAAGAAATCCTCAGGAAAATGAACAAAGCAGGACGTATCACACTTTCTGATTTCAACATAGAGGACGAAGCGCTAGGTACCGAAACGGCACAGTCCGGGCCCAAAAACAGGCACACAGACCCATGCAACAGAATCGAGAGCCCAGAGCCCAACTCAAACATACAAGGACAGCCCATTTGCGACCAGGGAGCCAAGAGGAGACAGTGGACAAAGGAGAGTCTCTCCAAGAAACGGTGCTGGGAAGCCTGCACAGCCACATGGAACACAACGAGAGTAGACCATGATGTGCCACCTGGCACACGCACCACCTGGAATGGATTAAAGCCCTGAATGGCACACTTGAAACCGTGAAACTTGTAGGAGAAGACCTAGGCAGAGTGCTCTTTGCCATCTGTCTGAGCCGCCTATTTGGAAGAAGCCTGTCTGACTGGGCAAGGGCAGCAAAGGAGACAAGAAACAAACGGGACCACCTCACATGCAGACGCTTCTGCCCAGTCAAGGAAACCATCGACTCAATGCAAAGACAGCACAACAACTGGGAGTGGATGTTTGCAAAGCACACATCGGACAAGGGGTGAAAAGCCCAAAGATACACTCAACTCACACGTCTCCACAAGAAAAAGAACAAGCCAATGAAATCCTGGGCCAAAGATGGACATGGAGGTTTCTCCCAAGAAGATCTAAAGAGGGCCAACAGGTGCATGAAAACTTGTTCTCCCTCATTAAGTCTGAGGCCAAGGCAAATCCAAACCGCAATGACATAGCAGCTCACTGTGGTCAGAATGGCTATAAGGAGGGAGACAGGAAACAACAAGCGTCAGAGAGGAGGTGGAGAGAAGGGAAGCCTCCTGCACTGCTGCTGGCAGTGGAAACCGGTGCAGCCACTAGGCCAAGCGAAGTGGAACTGCCTCCGAAATTTAAGAATCCATGTCCCATATGATCCAGCTATTCCTCTGGGGCGCGTTTAGCCAAAGAACTCGGAAACACTACCGCCTAAAGACATGTGCACCGCTGAGTTCACCACAGCCTTACTCCCGCTCTCCAAGACTTGGAAGCCGCCCTGGCGCCCAGCAAGGGACGAATGGAGAAGGAACATGGGCTATAGCCACACAATGGCAGACCACTCAGCGGGAACAAAGGATGCAATCCAGCCATTTGTGACCACCAGAATGGCTGGGAGGGTTTTAGGGGAAGTGAAACAAGCCCCAGGGACAAAGTCAAATACCGTAGGATCTCACCTACAAGGAGAAGAAAGAACAAGCACTAACCAACAGGTGGCACTGGACATTTGATCGGGGGCGCCCAGAGGCAAAGCGGGGCGGTGGGGGAGGGTGAAAGAGATGATGAGGCACAAGTGTGTGGTGAGGGCCTGTGATTCGGCTTAAGCTGGTGAAGAGGATGGAACCTACACGGAAGTCTAAATCGATGAGGATGTAAATCTGAAAGACATAGGATGTTCTAATGCAGGGTTATGGCAATAAATCCACCTAAAATCAAACATCCAAAAAGGGGTCCAGAATGACGGCATACAGCTTTGGGGGCTGAAAGAGATTAGAGAAGGTGAACTTCCAAGGATGGAAAATCACCTCAAAAGCCTGACTGATGCTACAGAAAGGTAGACCATTCCAAATACATGAAGAGGAATCCTACCAAGAGAACCTGATCCGTGCTAAGCCCAGGAACCAACGGAAAACGTTACCGTCCATGATGTTCCTACTAATCACCTTCACGAATAATCCAAACAGGCCCACATCTTCCCAAGTTCAGGCCACAGGTTGGTCCAAAAGTACAAGTCAGGGCCGGCCCTGTGGTGGAGCGGGCAAGTGCCCACGTTCCGCTTGGGTGGCCCGGGCCTCACTCTTTCACAGCACGGGTGCAGATCACATTAGCACTGTTAGGGAATAGAGATTTCATGGTACGGTGCGGACAGAGGTCCTAAAGGAGTAGCAATTGTGAGGGTCCGTTCTCAATACGCACCAGAAAATGAACCGTGAGAATATTCCCATCTAGGAAGGCATCTGGTACACTTCCCCAAAGGAAGAAGGAAGGAAAACATGGGACCTGCCAAGGCGGAATTGGCAGAGTGCTAGGAGATGACACGATCATTGCGCATCAGAGGATTGCCTGGGCAACTTCAACTTGGGAGGGAGTCCAGGACTTTCTCTGGGGAAGGTCCACCCACTTGGCCATCTACCCAAGACATAAGAGATAACACCCAGGGTAATCTTACAGGAAAGAAACCAGTGTCTAGAGAGAAGGGAGCAGGCCTTTCCAAGTTCGAGGAGAAAGTTAGAAACCGACAAGAAATCCAGAAAAAGGAAAACTATCCTACCTGGAAAGGGGGAGGAGTCAGACTGGTCTGAGATGGCTCTGAAACTCTGTGTGCTTGGAGGTTGTCAGGACAACTTGGCCTTCTGAGGTTCTTTATGACATCACGGTGAACATGTCCCCCAAGATGGCCGCATGGTTACAGTCTGAGGATTGGCCTAGGCTGGGCTATTAAAGGGAGACATACCCAGAAACAGCTTTGACAAACAGAAAGCGGGCACAGAAACTGGAAGAGATCAAACAGACTCTGATGCCAGGGATAAGAAAGGAATCCTTGGCAAGAAGCCAGAATAGAGGGACAAGCACTGAGAGGAGAACATTGTCATCTATTCAAGTCTATGGGGAGGCCATGCTGATTCAAGCTTGAAACTTGATTGGAAACACGAGGCCGCACTTGGGCATTATCACACCTAAAGTGTCCTTCTGCCTTAAGTATAATCCAAAGTCAAGAAGGATCTCTTGAGGACGTTGAAGAGAAGAGTCGATGCCTCCTTTCCAAGGCCCCTAGCATTCTTCGAAGATCAGTCTCACTTTCCATAGCTCTGGCGTCACGGGGGCCCACTGGCCACATGCTAATGCGTCCCAAGAGATGTCTTGGAAGCCTTGAAGGAATGGAGCCCTGTCATGCTTGGGGTAGGTCTCTTTGTTGGGAAGGGCTCTACAAGTGTGCTGAAAATCACCCTTTTCCAGAGGGCTTGGTTCCTTTGTGAAGGCTGCCCTCCCAGGCTAGAGTGCTCACTTTGGCTCCAATGAAATTCTCTCCCCCGACTTCTTGCCGTAGAAGGATTATTGATTATGTGCTTTGACGCCATATGGAAGGAAGCTGGCTGAAAATTAGAACATTACAATTCTGTTTCCAGAAAAATAAACATGCCAGGGCTGAGGATGTAGGTCAAACAAATGGCACAGCCTATAGAAATAAAGACAGCCCTTATCTAGATGGAATCTAGGGCAATGTTCAAGGGTCAGGGGTCAAGTTCGAAACTTCCCGAATCCACAAAAGAGAAAGAAAAATATCTTTCCTGGAGCGAGGAATTCATCAGATTTGTCTAATTTGTCTCAGAAAAACATTATGTCCATGAAGGGGGTTGCCAATACCACCTCGAATTTGGAGTTTCTGATCTCAGGATGTCAAACCAAGCCAGATGACCACGGGTTGTCAGTGCTTCGCTTGACCTAGGCTAGGATAGCAAAGAGTCCTACAAGTGACCGGTGCAAATTCAAAGACAGCAGCCAAGAATCACGAAAGCACTCACACCTCGGCCTAGAGAACATACGCTGATTCAAGAAATACAAAATTAATCACTTGGACTGAAGGAGAACGGACTGATGAGCACATCTAAGGGAGATAGCTGAGAAAGACCATGACGAGTATACTGTGGAAAAGAAAAAACGGTCCCAGAAAATGCAAGGCGAACAGATATCACACCTGAATAATCCACAATGAAAGATGTCAGTCTTTAGACACACTGTGCTGGAACGTTTGAAAGTCAGAGAAATTCACAAGCCAAAAAACGGCAACGAAGGTCAAACCTGGGCTCACTGGGAAGGGTGCGTTATGAGACTGCTCCAAGCGGGCTCTGAAGCCCTGTGTCCGTGAAGTTTGCCGGGACAGCAGACGCACAACTATGACCAATCCTCTGACGTCACAGTGGCCCCGACAAACAACCTGGCCTCATCTACACAGTGCCAGAGTTGGGCTCAAGCAGCATATTCAAGCCCCATTGCACTCAACTGCAGGTTGCCAATGGAACATGAAAGGGGCCGGCCGGTGGTGCAGTGGTGAGGTCCGCAGCTTCTGGGTCGGTGGCCCGGGGTGGGCCGGGTGGAATCCTGGGGGTGAGCCTCCTCACCACTGCTTCAGTCATTCTGGGGCAGGCGTCCGAGGGGGTGCAGAGGCAGATGGGAAGGGACGTTAGATAGGGCCAGACTTCCACAGCAAATACAGGAGCATTGCCAGCAGATGTGAGCACAGCGATGCACTTCTGCCAAAACAGAACCAATTACAAGTTGCAAAGAGTAGACAAACGGAAGCTAAACACAAACGAACAAAAAACACAGCTTGCCAGTACGAAGAAGAAGATGTCTATGAAGAACCTTAGCAAAACAGGTGAAAGCTATGTCAACCGAAAACTAGCAAACGTTTGGGGAAAGAAATTCAAGACGACACAAGGAAAAAGAAGGATATTCCGGGACCTAGGAATGGAAGAATTAACACACTTGAAACGTCCATAGCGGAGAAAGGAATCTCTGGATTCCATGCAATCCCAGTCAAAGTTGCAGCCATATTTGCCAGAGAGATAGAAGAGAGAATCCTAAAGTTTCCAGCCAGCAACAAGAGACCCTGAATAGGCCAAGAAATCCTCAGGAAAATGAACAAAGCAGGACGTATCACACTTTCTGATTTCAACATAGAGGACGAAGCGCTAGGTAGTGAAACGGCACAGTCCGGGCCCAAAAACAGGCACACAGACCCATGCAACAGAATCGAGAGCCCAGAGCCCAACTCAAACATACAAGGACAGCCCATTTGCGACCAGGGAGCCAAGAGGAGACAGTGGACAAAGGAGAGTCTCTCCAAGAAACGGTGCTGGGAAGCCTGCACAGCCACATGGAACACAACGAGAGTAGACCATGATGTGCCACCTGGCACACGCACCACCTGGAATGGATTAAAGCCCTGAATGGCACACTTGAAACCGTGAAACTTGTAGGAGAAGACCTAGGCAGAGTGCTCTTTGCCATCTGTCTGAGCCGCCTATTTGGAAGAAGCCTGTCTGACTGGGCAAGGGCAGCAAAGGAGACAAGAAACAAACGGGACCACCTCACATGCAGACGCTTCTGCCCAGTCAAGGAAACCATCGACTCAATGCAAAGACAGCACAACAACTGGGAGTGGATGTTTGCAAAGCACACATCGGACAAGGGGTGAAAAGCCCAAAGATACACTCAACTCACACGTCTCCACAAGAAAAAGAACAAGCCAATGAAATCCTGGGCCAAAGATGGACACGGAGGTTTCTCCCAAGAAGATCTAAAGAGGGCCAACAGGTGCATGAAAACTTGTTCTCCCTCATTAAGTCTGAGGCCAAGGCAAATCCAAACCGCAATGACATAGCAGCTCACTGTGGTCAGAATGGCTATAAGGAGGGAGACAGGAAACAACAAGCGTCAGAGAGGAGGTGGAGAGAAGGGAAGCCTCCTGCACTGCTGCTGGCAGTGGAAACCGGTGCAGCCACTAGGCCAAGCGAAGTGGAACTGCCTCCGAAATTTAAGAATCCATGTCCCATATGATCCAGCTATTCCTCTGGGGCGTGTTTAGCCAAAGAACTCGGAAACACTACCGCCTAAAGACATGTGCACCGCTGAGTTCACCACAGCCTTACTCCCGCTCTCCAAGACTTGGAAGCCGCCCTGGCGCCCAGCAAGGGACGAATGGAGAAGGAACATGGGCTATAGCCACACAATGGCAGACCACTCAGCGGGAACAAAGGATGCAATCCAGCCATTTGTGACCACCAGAATGGCTGGGAGGGTTTTAGGGGAAGTGAAACAAGCCCCAGGGACAAAGTCAAATACCGTAGGATCTCACTTACAAGGAGAAGAAAAAACAAGCACTAACCAACAGGTGGCACTGGACATTTGATCGGGGGCGCCCAGAGGCAAAGCGGGGCGGTGGGGGAGGGTGAAAGAGATGATGAGGCACAAGTGTGTGGTGAGGGCCTGTGATTCGGCTTAAGCTGGTGAAGAGGATGGAACCTACACGGAAGTCTAAATCGATGAGGATGTAAATCTGAAAGACATAGGATGTTCTAATGCAGGGTTATGGCAATAAATCCACCTAAAATCAAACATCCAAAAAGGGGTCCAGAATGACGGCATACAGCTTTGGGGGCTGAAAGAGATTAGAGAAGGTGAACTTCCAAGGATGGAAAATCACCTCAAAAGCCTGACTGATGCTACAGAAAGGTAGACCATTCCAAATACATGAAGAGGAATCCTACCAAGAGAACCTGATCCGTGCTAAGCCCAGGAACCAACGGAAAACGTTACCGTCCATGATGTTCCTACTAATCACCTTCACGAATAATCCAAACAGGCCCACATCTTCCCAAGTTCAGGCCACAGGTTGGTCCAAAAGTACAAGTCAGGGCCGGCCCTGTGGTGGAGCGGGCAAGTGCCCACGTTCCGCTTGGGTGGCCCGGGCCTCACTCTTTCACAGCACGGGTGCAGATCACATTAGCACTGTTAGGGAATAGAGATTTCATGGTACGGTGCGGACAGAGGTCCTAAAGGAGTAGCAATTGTGAGGGTCCGTTCTCAATACGCACCAGAAAATGAACCGTGAGAATATTCCCATCTAGGAAGGCATCTGGTACACTTCCCCAAAGGAAGAAGGAAGGAAAACATGGGACCTGCCAAGGCGGAATTGGCAGAGTGCTAGGAGATGACACGATCATTGCGCATCAGAGGATTGCCTGGGCAACTTCAACTTGGGAGGGAGTCCAGGACTTTCTCTGGGGAAGGTCCACCCACTTGGCCATCTACCCAAGACATAAGAGATAACACCCAGGGTAATCTTACAGGAAAGAAACCAGTGTCTAGAGAGAAGGGAGCAGGCCTTTCCAAGTTCGAGGAGAAAGTTAGAAACCGACAAGAAATCCAGAAAAAGGAAAACTATCCTACCTGGAAAGGGGGAGGAGTCAGACTGGTCTGAGATGGCTCTGAAACTCTGTGTGCTTGGAGGTTGTCAGGACAACTTGGCCTTCTGAGGTTCTTTATGACATCACGGTGAACATGTCCCCCAAGATGGCCGCATGGTTACAGTCTGAGGATTGGCCTAGGCTGGGCTATTAAAGGGAGACATACCCAGAAACAGCTTTGACAAACAGAAAGCGGGCACAGAAACTGGAAGAGATCAAACAGACTCTGATGCCAGGGATAAGAAAGGAATCCTTGGCAAGAAGCCAGAATAGAGGGACAAGCACTGAGAGGAGAACATTGTCATCTATTCAAGTCTATGGGGAGGCCATGCTGATTCAAGCTTGAAACTTGATTGGAAACACGAGGCCGCACTTGGGCATTATCACACCTAAAGTGTCCTTCTGCCTTAAGTATAATCCAAAGTCAAGAAGGATCTCTTGAGGACGTTGAAGAGAAGAGTCGATGCCTCCTTTCCAAGGCCCCTAGCATTCTTCGAAGATCAGTCTCACTTTCCATAGCTCTGGCGTCACGGGGGCCCACTGGCCACATGCTAATGCGTCCCAAGAGATGTCTTGGAAGCCTTGAAGGAATGGAGCCCTGTCATGCTTGGGGTAGGTCTCTTTGTTGGGAAGGGCTCTACAAGTGTGCTGAAAATCACCCTTTTCCAGAGGGCTTGGTTCCTTTGTGAAGGCTGCCCTCCCAGGCTAGAGTGCTCACTTTGGCTCCAATGAAATTCTCTCCCCCGACTTCTTGCCGTAGAAGGATTATTGATTATGTGCTTTGACGCCATATGGAAGGAAGCTGGCTGAAAATTAGAACATTACAATTCTGTTTCCAGAAAAATAAACATGCCAGGGCTGAGGATGTAGGTCAAACAAATGGCACAGCCTATAGAAATAAAGACAGCCCTTATCTAGATGGAATCTAGGGCAATGTTCAAGGGTCAGGGGTCAAGTTCGAAACTTCCCGAATCCACAAAAGAGAAAGAAAAATATCTTTCCTGGAGCGAGGAATTCATCAGATTTGTCTAATTTGTCTCAGAAAAACATTATGTCCATGAAGGGGGTTGCCAATACCACCTCGAATTTGGAGTTTCTGATCTCAGGATGTCAAACCAAGCCAGATGACCACGGGTTGTCAGTGCTTCGCTTGACCTAGGCTAGGATAGCAAAGAGTCCTACAAGTGACCGGTGCAAATTCAAAGACAGCAGCCAAGAATCACGAAAGCACTCACACCTCGGCCTAGAGAACATACGCTGATTCAAGAAATACAAAATTAATCACTTGGACTGAAGGAGAACGGACTGATGAGCACATCTAAGGGAGATAGCTGAGAGAGACCATGACGAGTATACTGTGGAAAAGAAAAAACGGTCCCAGAAAATGCAAGGCGAACAGATATCACACCTGAATAATCCACAATGAAAGATGTCAGTCTTTAGACACACTGTGCTGGAACGTTTGAAAGTCAGAGAAATTCACAAGCCAAAAAACGGCAACGAAGGTCAAACCTGGGCTCACTGGGAAGGGTGCGTTATGAGACTGCTCCAAGCGGGCTCTGAAGCCCTGTGTCCGTGAAGTTTGCCGGGACAGCAGACGCACAACTATGACCAATCCTCTGACGTCACAGTGGCCCCGACAAACAACCTGGCCTCATCTACACAGTGCCAGAGTTGGGCTCAAGCAGCATATTCAAGCCCCATTGCACTCAACTGCAGGTTGCCAATGGAACATGAAAGGGGCCGGCCGGTGGTGCAGTGGTGAGGTCCGCAGCTTCTGGGTCGGTGGCCCGGGGTGGGCCGGGTGGAATCCTGGGGGTGAGCCTCCTCACCACTGCTTCAGTCATTCTGGGGCAGGCGTCCGAGGGGGTGCAGAGGCAGATGGGAAGGGACGTTAGATAGGGCCAGACTTCCACAGCAAATACAGGAGCATTGCCAGCAGATGTGAGCACAGCGATGCACTTCTGCCAAAACAGAACCAATTACAAGTTGCAAAGAGTAGACAAACGGAAGCTAAACACAAACGAACAAAAAACACAGCTTGCCAGTACGAAGAAGAAGATGTCTATGAAGAACCTTAGCAAAACAGGTGAAAGCTATGTCAACCGAAAACTAGCAAACGTTTGGGGAAAGAAATTCAAGACGACACAAGGAAAAAGAAGGATATTCCGGGACCTAGGAATGGAAGAATTAACACACTTGAAACGTCCATAGCGGAGAAAGGAATCTCTGGATTCCATGCAATCCCAGTCAAAGTTGCAGCCATATTTGCCAGAGAGATAGAAGAGAGAATCCTAAAGTTTCCAGCCAGCAACAAGAGACCCTGAATAGGCCAAGAAATCCTCAGGAAAATGAACAAAGCAGGACGTATCACACTTTCTGATTTCAACATAGAGGACGAAGCGCTAGGTAGTGAAACGGCACAGTCCGGGCCCAAAAACAGGCACACAGACCCATGCAACAGAATCGAGAGCCCAGAGCCCAACTCAAACATACAAGGACAGCCCATTTGCGACCAGGGAGCCAAGAGGAGACAGTGGACAAAGGAGAGTCTCTCCAAGAAACGGTGCTGGGAAGCCTGCACAGCCACATGGAACACAACGAGAGTAGACCATGATGTGCCACCTGGCACACGCACCACCTGGAATGGATTAAAGCCCTGAATGGCACACTTGAAACCGTGAAACTTGTAGGAGAAGACCTAGGCAGAGTGCTCTTTGCCATCTGTCTGAGCCGCCTATTTGGAAGAAGCCTGTCTGACTGGGCAAGGGCAGCAAAGGAGACAAGAAACAAACGGGACCACCTCACATGCAGACGCTTCTGCCCAGTCAAGGAAACCATCGACTCAATGCAAAGACAGCACAACAACTGGGAGTGGATGTTTGCAAAGCACACATCGGACAAGGGGTGAAAAGCCCAAAGATACACTCAACTCACACGTCTCCACAAGAAAAAGAACAAGCCAATGAAATCCTGGGCCAAAGATGGACACGGAGGTTTCTCCCAAGAAGATCTAAAGAGGGCCAACAGGTGCATGAAAACTTGTTCTCCCTCATTAAGTCTGAGGCCAAGGCAAATCCAAACCGCAATGACATAGCAGCTCACTGTGGTCAGAATGGCTATAAGGAGGGAGACAGGAAACAACAAGCGTCAGAGAGGAGGTGGAGAGAAGGGAAGCCTCCTGCACTGCTGCTGGCAGTGGAAACCGGTGCAGCCACTAGGCCAAGCGAAGTGGAACTGCCTCCGAAATTTAAGAATCCATGTCCCATATGATCCAGCTATTCCTCTGGGGCGTGTTTAGCCAAAGAACTCGGAAACACTACCGCCTAAAGACATGTGCACCGCTGAGTTCACCACAGCCTTACTCCCGCTCTCCAAGACTTGGAAGCCGCCCTGGCGCCCAGCAAGGGACGAATGGAGAAGGAACATGGGCTATAGCCACACAATGGCAGACCACTCAGCGGGAACAAAGGATGCAATCCAGCCATTTGTGACCACCAGAATGGCTGGGAGGGTTTTAGGGGAAGTGAAACAAGCCCCAGGGACAAAGTCAAATACCGTAGGATCTCACTTACAAGGAGAAGAAAAAACAAGCACTAACCAACAGGTGGCACTGGACATTTGATCGGGGGCGCCCAGAGGCAAAGCGGGGCGGTGGGGGAGGGTGAAAGAGATGATGAGGCACAAGTGTGTGGTGAGGGCCTGTGATTCGGCTTAAGCTGGTGAAGAGGATGGAACCTACACGGAAGTCTAAATCGATGAGGATGTAAATCTGAAAGACATAGGATGTTCTAATGCAGGGTTATGGCAATAAATCCACCTAAAATCAAACATCCAAAAAGGGGTCCAGAATGACGGCATACAGCTTTGGGGGCTGAAAGAGATTAGAGAAGGTGAACTTCCAAGGATGGAAAATCACCTCAAAAGCCTGACTGATGCTACAGAAAGGTAGACCATTCCAAATACATGAAGAGGAATCCTACCAAGAGAACCTGATCCGTGCTAAGCCCAGGAACCAACGGAAAACGTTACCGTCCATGATGTTCCTACTAATCACCTTCACGAATAATCCAAACAGGCCCACATCTTCCCAAGTTCAGGCCACAGGTTGGTCCAAAAGTACAAGTCAGGGCCGGCCCTGTGGTGGAGCGGGCAAGTGCCCACGTTCCGCTTGGGTGGCCCGGGCCTCACTCTTTCACAGCACGGGTGCAGATCACATTAGCACTGTTAGGGAATAGAGATTTCATGGTACGGTGCGGACAGAGGTCCTAAAGGAGTAGCAATTGTGAGGGTCCGTTCTCAATACGCACCAGAAAATGAACCGTGAGAATATTCCCATCTAGGAAGGCATCTGGTACACTTCCCCAAAGGAAGAAGGAAGGAAAACATGGGACCTGCCAAGGCGGAATTGGCAGAGTGCTAGGAGATGACACGATCATTGCGCATCAGAGGATTGCCTGGGCAACTTCAACTTGGGAGGGAGTCCAGGACTTTCTCTGGGGAAGGTCCACCCACTTGGCCATCTACCCAAGACATAAGAGATAACACCCAGGGTAATCTTACAGGAAAGAAACCAGTGTCTAGAGAGAAGGGAGCAGGCCTTTCCAAGTTCGAGGAGAAAGTTAGAAACCGACAAGAAATCCAGAAAAAGGAAAACTATCCTACCTGGAAAGGGGGAGGAGTCAGACTGGTCTGAGATGGCTCTGAAACTCTGTGTGCTTGGAGGTTGTCAGGACAACTTGGCCTTCTGAGGTTCTTTATGACATCACGGTGAACATGTCCCCCAAGATGGCCGCATTGTTACAGTCTGAGGATTGGCCTAGGCTGGGCTATTAAAGGGAGACATACCCAGAAACAGCTTTGACAAACAGAAAGCGGGCACAGAAACTGGAAGAGATCAAACAGACTCTGATGCCAGGGATAAGAAAGGAATCCTTGGCAAGAAGCCAGAATAGAGGGACAAGCACTGAGAGGAGAACATTGTCATCTATTCAAGTCTATGGGGAGGCCATGCTGATTCAAGCTTGAAACTTGATTGGAAACACGAGGCCGCACTTGGGCATTATCACACCTAAAGTGTCCTTCTGCCTTAAGTATAATCCAAAGTCAAGAAGGATCTCTTGAGGACGTTGAAGAGAAGAGTCGATGCCTCCTTTCCAAGGCCCCTAGCATTCTTCGAAGATCAGTCTCACTTTCCATAGCTCTGGCGTCACGGGGGCCCACTGGCCACATGCTAATGCGTCCCAAGAGATGTCTTGGAAGCCTTGAAGGAATGGAGCCCTGTCATGCTTGGGGTAGGTCTCTTTGTTGGGAAGGGCTCTACAAGTGTGCTGAAAATCACCCTTTTCCAGAGGGCTTGGTTCCTTTGTGAAGGCTGCCCTCCCAGGCTAGAGTGCTCACTTTGGCTCCAATGAAATTCTCTCCCCCGACTTCTTGCCGTAGAAGGATTATTGATTATGTGCTTTGACGCCATATGGAAGGAAGCTGGCTGAAAATTAGAACATTATAATTCTGTTTCCAGAAAAATAAACATGCCAGGGCTGAGGATGTAGGTCAAACAAATGGCACAGCCTATAGAAATAAAGTCAGCCCTTATCTAGATGGAATCTAGGGCAATGTTCAAGGGTCAGGGGTCAAGTTCGAAACTTCCCGAATGCACAAAAGAGAAAGAAAAATATCTTTCGGGGAGCGAGGAATTCATCAGATTTGTCTAATTTGTCTCAGAAAAACATTATGTCCATGAAGGGGGTTGCCAATACCACCTCGAATTTGGAGTTTCTGATCTCAGGATGTCAAACCAAGCCAGATGACCACGGGTTGTCAGTGCTTCGCTTGACCTAGGCTAGGATAGCAAAGAGTCCTACAAGTGACCGCTGCAAATTCAAAGACAGCAACCAAGAATCACGAAAGCACTCACACCTCGGCCTAGAGAACATACGGTGATTCAAGAAATACAAAATTAATCACTTGGACTGAAGGAGAACGGACTGATGAGCACATCTAAGGGAGATAGCTGAGAAAGACCATGACGAGTATACTGTGGAAAAGAAAAAACGGTCCCAGAAAATGCAAGGCGAACAGATATCACACCTGAATAATCCACAATGAAAGATGTCAGTCTTTAGACACACTGTGCTGGAACGTTTGAAAGTCAGAGAAATTCACAAGCCAAAAAACGGCAACGAAGGTCAAACCTGGGCTCACTGGGAAGGGTGCGTTATGAGACTGCTCCAAGCGGGCTCTGAAGCCCTGTGTCCATGAAGTTTGCCGTGACAGCAGACGCACAACTATGACCAATCCTCTGACGTCACAGTGGCCCCGACAAACAACCTGGCCTCATCTACACAGTGCCAGAGTTGGGCTCAAGCAGCATATTCAAGCCCCATTGCACTCAACTGCAGGTTGCCAATGGAACATGAAAGGGGCCGGCCGGTGGTGCAGTGGTGAGGTCCGCAGCTTCTGGGTCGGTGGCCCGGGGTGGGCCGGGTGGAATCCTGGGGGTGAGCCTCCTCACCACTGCTTCAGTCATTCTGGGGCAGGCGTCCGAGGGGGTGCAGAGGCAGATGGGAAGGGACGTTAGATAGGGCCAGACTTCCACAGCAAATACAGGAGCATTGCCAGCAGATGTGAGCACAGCGATGCACTTCTGCCAAAACAGAACCAATTACAAGTTGCAAAGAGTAGACAAACGGAAGCTAAACACAAACGAACAAAAAACACAGCTTGCCAGTACGAAGAAGAAGATGTCTATGAAGAACCTTAGCAAAACAGGTGAAAGCTATGTCAACCGAAAACTAGCAAACGTTTGGGGAAAGAAATTCAAGACGACACAAGGAAAAAGAAGGATATTCCGGGACCTAGGAATGGAAGAATTAACACACTTGAAACGTCCATAGCGGAGAAAGGAATCTCTGGATTCCATGCAATCCCAGTCAAAGTTGCAGCCATATTTGCCAGAGAGATAGAAAAGAGAATCCTAAAGTTTCCAGCCAGCAACAAGAGACCCTGAATAGGCCAAGAAATCCTCAGGAAAATGAACAAAGCAGGACGTATCACACTTTCTGATTTCAACATAGAGGACGAAGCGCTAGGTACCGAAACGGCACAGTCCGGGCCCAAAAACAGGCACACAGACCCATGCAACAGAATCGAGAGCCCAGAGCCCAACTCAAACATACAAGGACAGCCCATTTGCGACCAGGGAGCCAAGAGGAGACAGTGGACAAAGGAGAGTCTCTCCAAGAAACGGTGCTGGGAAGCCTGCACAGCCACATGGAACACAACGAGAGTAGACCATGATGTGCCACCTGGCACACGCACCACCTGGAATGGATTAAAGCCCTGAATGGCACACTTGAAACCGTGAAACTTGTAGGAGAAGACCTAGGCAGAGTGCTCTTTGCCATCTGTCTGAGCCGCCTATTTGGAAGAAGCCTGTCTGACTGGGCAAGGGCAGCAAAGGAGACAAGAAACAAACGGGACCACCTCACATGCAGACGCTTCTGCCCAGTCAAGGAAACCATCGACTCAATGCAAAGACAGCACAACAACTGGGAGTGGATGTTTGCAAAGCACACATCGGACAAGGGGTGAAAAGCCCAAAGATACACTCAACTCACACGTCTCCACAAGAAAAAGAACAAGCCAATGAAATCCTGGGCCAAAGATGGACACGGAGGTTTCTCCCAAGAAGATCTAAAGAGGGCCAACAGGTGCATGAAAACTTGTTCTCCCTCATTAAGTCTGAGGCCAAGGCAAATCCAAACCGCAATGACATAGCAGCTCACTGTGGTCAGAATGGCTATAAGGAGGGAGACAGGAAACAACAAGCGTCAGAGAGGAGGTGGAGAGAAGGGAAGCCTCCTGCACTGCTGCTGGCAGTGGAAACCGGTGCAGCCACTAGGCCAAGCGAAGTGGAACTGCCTCCGAAATTTAAGAATCCATGTCCCATATGATCCAGCTATTCCTCTGGGGCGCGTTTAGCCAAAGAACTCGGAAACACTACCGCCTAAAGACATGTGCACCGCTGAGTTCACCACAGCCTTACTCCCGCTCTCCAAGACTTGGAAGCCGCCCTGGCGCCCAGCAAGGGACGAATGGAGAAGGAACATGGGCTATAGCCACACAATGGCAGACCACTCAGCGGGAACAAAGGATGCAATCCAGCCATTTGTGACCACCAGAATGGCTGGGAGGGTTTTAGGGGAAGTGAAACAAGCCCCAGGGACAAAGTCAAATACCGTAGGATCTCACTTACAAGGAGAAGAATAAACAAGCACTAACCAACAGGTGGCACTGGACATTTGATCGGGGGCGCCTAGAGGCAAAGCGGGGCGGTGGGGGAGGGTGAAAGAGATGATGAGGCACAAGTGTGTGGTGAGGGCCTGTGATTCGGCTTAAGCTGGTGAAGAGGATGGAACCTACACGGAAGTCTAAATCGATGAGGATGTAAATCTGAAAGACATAGGATGTTCTAATGCAGGGTTATGGCAATAAATCCACCTAAAATCAAACATCCAAAAAGGGGTCCAGAATGACGGCATACAGCTTTGGGTGCTGAAAGAGATTAGAGAAGGTGAACTTCCAAGGATGGAAAATCACCTCAAAAGCCTGACTGATGCTACAGAAAGGTAGACCATTCCAAATACATGAAGAGGAATCCTACCAAGAGAACCTGATCCGTGCTAAGCCCAGGAACCAACGGAAAACGTTACCGTCCATGATGTTCCTACTAATCACCTTCACGAATAATCCAAACAGGCCCACATCTTCCCAAGTTCAGGCCACAGGTTGGTCCAAAAGTACAAGTCAGGGCCGGGCCTGTGGTGGAGCGGGCAAGTGCCCACGTTCCGCTTGGGTGGCCCGGGCCTCACTCTTTCACAGCACGGGTGCAGATCACATTAGCACTGTTAGGGAATAGAGATTTCATGGTACGGTGCGGACAGAGGTCCTAAAGGAGTAGCAATTGTGAGGGTCCGTTCTCAATACGCACCAGAAAAAGAACCGTGAGAATATTCCAATCTAGGAAGGCATCTGGTACACTTCCCCAAAGGAAGAAGGAAGGAAAACATGGGACCTGCCAAGGCGGAATTGGCAGAGTGCTAGGAGATGACACGATCATTGCGCATCAGAGGATTGCCTGGGCAACTTCAACTTGGGAGGGAGTCCAGGACTTTCTCTGGGGAAGGTCCACCCACTTGGCCATCTACCCAAGACATAAGAGATAACACCCAGGGTAATCTTACAGGAAAGAAACCAGTGTCTAGAGAGAAGGGAGCAGGCCTTTCCAAGTTCGAGGAGAAAGTTAGAAACCGACAAGAAATCCAGAAAAAGGAAAACTATCCTACCTGGAAAGGGGGAGGAGTCAGACTGGTCTGAGATGGCTCTGAAACTCTGTGTGCTTGGAGGTTGTCAGGACAACTTGGCCTTCTGAGGTTCTTTATGACATCACGGTGAACATGTCCCCCAAGATGGCCGCATGGTTACAGTCTGAGGATTGGCCTAGGCTGGGCTATTAAAGGGAGACATACCCAGAAACAGCTTTGACAAACAGAAAGCGGGCACAGAAACTGGAAGAGATCAAACAGACTCTGATGCCAGGGATAAGAAAGGAATCCTTGGCAAGAAGCCAGAATAGAGGGACAAGCACTGAGAGGAGAACATTGTCATCTATTCAAGTCTATGGGGAGGCCATGCTGATTCAAGCTTGAAACTTGATTGGAAACACGAGGCCGCACTTGGGCATTATCACACCTAAAGTGTCCTTCTGCCTTAAGTATAATCCAAAGTCAAGAAGGATCTCTTGAGGACGTTGAAGAGAAGAGTCGATGCCTCCTTTCCAAGGCCCCTAGCATTCTTCGAAGATCAGTCTCACTTTCCATAGCTCTGGCGTCACGGGGGCCCACTGGCCACATGCTAATGCGTCCCAAGAGATGTCTTGGAAGCCTTGAAGGAATGGAGCCCTGTCATGCTTGGGGTAGGTCTCTTTGTTGGGAAGGGCTCTACAAGTGTGCTGAAAATCACCCTTTTCCAGAGGGCTTGGTTCCTTTGTGAAGGCTGCCCTCCCAGGCTAGAGTGCTCACTTTGGCTCCAATGAAATTCTCTCCCCCGACTTCTTGCCGTAGAAGGATTATTGATTATGTGCTTTGACGCCATATGGAAGGAAGCTGGCTGAAAATTAGAACATTACAATTCTGTTTCCAGAAAAATAAACATGCCAGGGCTGAGGATGTAGGTCAAACAAATGGCACAGCCTATAGAAATAAAGTCAGCCCTTATCTAGATGGAATCTAGGGCAATGTTCAAGGGTCAGGGGTCAAGTTCGAAACTTCCCGAATCCACAAAAGAGAAAGAAAAATATCTTTCCTGGAGCGAGGAATTCATCAGATTTGTCTAATTTGTCTCAGAAAAACATTATGTCCATGAAGGGGGTTGCCAGGACCACCTCGAATTTGGAGTTTCTGATCTCAGGATGTCAAACCAAGCCAGATGACCACGGGTTGTCAGTGCTTCGCTTGACCTAGGCTAGGATAGCAAAGAGTCCTACAAGTGACCGCTGCAAATTCAAAGACAGCAACCAAGAATCACGAAAGCACTCACACCTCGGCCTAGAGAACATACGGTGATTCAAGAAATACAAAATTAATCACTTGGACTGAAGGAGAACGGACTGATGAGCACATCTAAGGGAGATAGCTGAGAGAGACCATGACGAGTATACTGTGGAAAAGAAAAAACGGTCCCAGAAAATGCAAGGCGAACAGATATCACACCTGAATAATCCACAATGAAAGATGTCAGTCTTTAGACACACTGTGCTGGAACGTTTGAAAGTCAGAGAAATTCACAAGCCAAAAAACGGCAACGAAGGTCAAACCTGGGCTCACTGGGAAGGGTGCGTTATGAGACTGCTCCAAGCGGGCTCTGAAGCCCTGTGTCCATGAAGTTTGCCGGGACAGCAGACGCACAACTATGACCAATCCTCTGACGTCACAGTGGCCCCGACAAACAACCTGGCCTCATCTACACAGTGCCAGAGTTGGGCTCAAGCAGCATATTCAAGCCCCATTGCACTCAACTGCAGGTTGCCAATGGAACATGAAAGGGGCCGGACGGTGGTGCAGTGGTGAGGTCCGCAGCTTCTGGGTCGGTGGCCCGGGGTGGGCCGGGTGGAATCCTGGGGGTGAGCCTCCTCACCACTGCTTCAGTCATTCTGGGGCAGGCGTCCGAGGGGGTGCAGAGGCAGATGGGAAGGGACGTTAGATAGGGCCAGACTTCCACAGCAAATACAGGAGCATTGCCAGCAGATGTGAGCACAGCGATGCACTTCTGCCAAAACAGAACCAATTACAAGTTGCAAAGAGTAGACAAACGGAAGCTAAACACAAACGAACAAAAAACACAGCTTGCCAGTACGAAGAAGAAGATGTCTATGAAGAACCTTAGCAAAACAGGTGAAAGCTATGTCAACCGAAAACTAGCAAACGTTTGGGGAAAGAAATTCAAGACGACACAAGGAAAAAGAAGGATATTCCGGGACCTAGGAATGGAAGAATTAACACACTTGAAACGTCCATAGCGGAGAAAGGAATCTCTGGATTCCATGCAATCCCAGTCAAAGTTGCAGCCATATTTGCCAGAGAGATAGAAAAGAGAATCCTAAAGTTTCCAGCCAGCAACAAGAGACCCTGAATAGGCCAAGAAATCCTCAGGAAAATGAACAAAGCAGGACGTATCACACTTTCTGATTTCAACATAGAGGACGAAGCGCTAGGTACCGAAACGGCACAGTCCGGGCCCAAAAACAGGCACACAGACCCATGCAACAGAATCGAGAGCCCAGAGCCCAACTCAAACATACAAGGACAGCCCATTTGCGACCAGGGAGCCAAGAGGAGACAGTGGACAAAGGAGAGTCTCTCCAAGAAACGGTGCTGGGAAGCCTGCACAGCCACATGGAACACAACGAGAGTAGACCATGATGTGCCACCTGGCACACGCACCACCTGGAATGGATTAAAGCCCTGAATGGCACACTTGAAACCGTGAAACTTGTAGGAGAAGACCTAGGCAGAGTGCTCTTTGCCATCTGTCTGAGCCGCCTATTTGGAAGAAGCCTGTCCGACTGGGCAAGGGCAGCAAAGGAGACAAGAAACAAACGGGACCACCTCACATGCAGACGCTTCTGCCCAGTCAAGGAAACCATCGACTCAATGCAAAGACAGCACAACAACTGGGAGTGGATGTTTGCAAAGCACACATCGGACAAGGGGTGAAAAGCCCAAAGATACACTCAACTCACACGTCTCCACAAGAAAAAGAACAAGCCAATGAAATCCTGGGCCAAAGATGGACACGGAGGTTTCTCCCAAGAAGATCTAAAGAGGGCCAACAGGTGCATGAAAACTTGTTCTCCCTTATTAAGTCTGAGGCCAAGGCAAATCCAAACCGCAATGACATAGCAGCTCACTGTGGTCAGAATGGCTATAAGGAGGGAGACAGGAAACAACAAGCGTCAGAGAGGAGGTGGAGAGAAGGGAAGCCTCCTGCACTGCTGCTGGCAGTGGAAACCGGTGCAGCCACTAGGCCAAGCGAAGTGGAACTGCCTCCGAAATTTAAGAATCCATGTCCCATATGATCCAGCTATTCCTCTGGGGCGCGTTTAGCCAAAGAACTCGGAAACACTACCGCCTAAAGACATGTGCACCGCTGAGTTCACCACAGCCTTACTCCCGCTCTCCAAGACTTGGAAGCCGCCCTGGCGCCCAGCAAGGGACGAATGGAGAAGGAACATGGGCTATAGCCACACAATGGCAGACCACTCAGCGGGAACAAAGGATGCAATCCAGCCATTTGTGACCACCAGAATGGCTGGGAGGGTTTTAGGGGAAGTGAAACAAGCCCCAGGGACAAAGTCAAATACCGTAGGATCTCACTTACAAGGAGAAGAAAAAACAAGCACTAACCAACAGGTGGCACTGGACATTTGATCGGGGGCGCCCAGAGGCAAAGCGGGGCGGTGGGGGAGGGTGAAAGAGATGATGAGGCACAAGTGTGTGGTGAGGGCCTGTGATTCGGCTTAAGCTGGTGAAGAGGATGGAACCTACACGGAAGTCTAAATCGATGAGGATGTAAATCTGAAAGACATAGGATGTTCTAATGCAGGGTTATGGCAATAAATCCACCTAAAATCAAACATCCAAAAAGGGGTCCAGAATGACGGCATACAGCTTTGGGGGCTGAAAGAGATTAGAGAAGGTGAACTTCCAAGGATGGAAAATCACCTCAAAAGCCTGACTGATGCTACAGAAAGGTAGACCATTCCAAATACATGAAGAGGAATCCTACCAAGAGAACCTGATCCGTGCTAAGCCCAGGAACCAACGGAAAACGTTACCGTCCATGATGTTCCTACTAATCACCTTCACGAATAATCCAAACAGGCCCACATCTTCCCAAGTTCAGGCCACAGGTTGGTCCAAAAGTACAAGTCAGGGCCGGCCCTGTGGTGGAGCGGGCAAGTGCCCACGTTCCGCTTGGGTGGCCCGGGCCTCACTCTTTCACAGCACGGGTGCAGATCACATTAGCACTGTTAGGGAATAGAGATTTCATGGTACGGTGCGGACAGAGGTCCTAAAGGAGTAGCAATTGTGAGGGTCCGTTCTCAATACGCACCAGAAAATGAACCGTGAGAATATTCCCATCTAGGAAGGCATCTGGTACACTTCCCCAAAGGAAGAAGGAAGGAAAACATGGGACCTGCCAAGGCGGAATTGGCAGAGTGCTAGGAGATGACACGATCATTGCGCATCAGAGGATTGCCTGGGCAACTTCAACTTGGGAGGGAGTCCAGGACTTTCTCTGGGGAAGGTCCACCCACTTGGCCATCTACCCAAGACATAAGAGATAACACCCAGGGTAATCTTACAGGAAAGAAACCAGTGTCTAGAGAGAAGGGAGCAGGCCTTTCCAAGTTCGAGGAGAAAGTTAGAAACCGACAAGAAATCCAGAAAAAGGAAAACTATCCTACCTGGAAAGGGGGAGGAGTCAGACTGGTCTGAGATGGCTCTGAAACTCTGTGTGCTTGGAGGTTGTCAGGACAACTTGGCCTTCTGAGGTTCTTTATGACATCACGGTGAACATGTCCCCCAAGATGGCCGCATGGTTACAGTCTGAGGATTGGCCTAGGCTGGGCTATTAAAGGGAGACATACCCAGAAACAGCTTTGACAAACAGAAAGCGGGCACAGAAACTGGAAGAGATCAAACAGACTCTGATGCCAGGGATAAGAAAGGAATCCTTGGCAAGAAGCCAGAATAGAGGGACAAGCACTGAGAGGAGAACATTGTCATCTATTCAAGTCTATGGGGAGGCCATGCTGATTCAAGCTTGAAACTTGATTGGAAACACGAGGCCGCACTTGGGCATTATCACACCTAAAGTGTCCTTCTGCCTTAAGTATAATCCAAAGTCAAGAAGGATCTCTTGAGGACGTTGAAGAGAAGAGTCGATGCCTCCTTTCCAAGGCCCCTAGCATTCTTCGAAGATCAGTCTCACTTTCCATAGCTCTGGCGTCACGGGGGCCCACTGGCCACATGCTAATGCGTCCCAAGAGATGTCTTGGAAGCCTTGAAGGAATGGAGCCCTGTCATGCTTGGGGTAGGTCTCTTTGTTGGGAAGGGCTCTACAAGTGTGCTGAAAATCACCCTTTTCCAGAGGGCTTGGTTCCTTTGTGAAGGCTGCCCTCCCAGGCTAGAGTGCTCACTTTGGCTCCAATGAAATTCTCTCCCCCGACTTCTTGCCGTAGAAGGATTATTGATTATGTGCTTTGACGCCATATGGAAGGAAGCTGGCTGAAAATTAGAACATTACAATTCTGTTTCCAGAAAAATATACATGCCAGGGCTGAGGATGTAGGTCAAACAAATGGCACAGCCTATAGAAATAAAGTCAGCCCTTATCTAGATGGAATCTAGGGCAATGTTCAAGGGTCAGGGGTCAAGTTCGAAACTTCCCGAATCCATAAAAGAGAAAGAAAAATATCTTTCCTGGAGCGAGGAATTCATCAGATTTGTCTAATTTGTCTCAGAAAAACATTATGTCCATGAAGGGGGTTGCCAATACCACCTCGAATTTGGAGTTTCTGATCTCAGGATGTCAAACCAAGCCAGATGACCACGGGTTGTCAGTGCTTCGCTTGACCTAGGCTAGGATAGCAAAGAGTCCTACAAGTGACCGCTGCAAATTCAAAGACAGCAACCAAGAATCACGAAAGCACTCACACCTCGGCCTAGAGAACATACGGTGATTCAAGAAATACAAAATTAATCACTTGGACTGAAGGAGAACGGACTGATGAGCACATCTAAGGGAGATAGCTGAGAGAGACCATGACGAGTATACTGTGGAAAAGAAAAAACGGTCCCAGAAAATGCAAGGCGAACAGATATCACACCTGAATAATCCACAATGAAAGATGTCAGTCTTTAGACACACTGTGCTGGAACGTTTGAAAGTCAGAGAAATTCACAAGCCAAAAAACGGCAACGAAGGTCAAACCTGGGCTCACTGGGAAGGGTGCGTTATGAGACTGCTCCAAGCGGGCTCTGAAGCCCTGTGTCCATGAAGTTTGCCGGGACAGCAGACGCACAACTATGACCAATCCTCTGACGTCACAGTGGCCCCGACAAACAACCTGGCCTCATCTACACAGTGCCAGAGTTGGGCTCAAGCAGCATATTCAAGCCCCATTGCACTCAACTGCAGGTTGCCAATGGAACATGAAAGGGGCCGGCCGGTGGTGCAGTGGTGAGGTCCGCAGCTTCTGGGTCGGTGGCCCGGGGTGGGCCGGGTGGAATCCTGGGGGTGAGCCTCCTCACCACTGCTTCAGTCATTCTGGGGCAGGCGTCCGAGGGGCTGCAGAGGCAGATGGGAAGGGACGTTAGATAGGGCCAGACTTCCACAGCAAATACAGGAGCATTGCCAGCAGATGTGAGCACAGCGATGCACTTCTGCCAAAACAGAACCAATTACAAGTTGCAAAGAGTAGACAAACGGAAGCTAAACACAAACGAACAAAAAACACAGCTTGCCAGTACGAAGAAGAAGATGTCTATGAAGAACCTTAGCAAAACAGGTGAAAGCTATGTCAACCGAAAACTAGCAAACGTTTGGGGAAAGAAATTCAAGACGACACAAGGAAAAAGAAGGATATTCCGGGACCTAGGAATGGAAGAATTAACACACTTGAAACGTCCATAGCGGAGAAAGGAATCTCTGGATTCCATGCAATCCCAGTCAAAGTTGCAGCCATATTTGCCAGAGAGATAGAAGAGAGAATCCTAAAGTTTCCAGCCAGCAACAAGAGACCCTGAATAGGCCAAGGAATCCTCAGGAAAATGAACAAAGCAGGACGTATCACACTTTCTGATTTCAACATAGAGGACGAAGCGCTAGGTACCGAAACGGCACAGTCCGGGCCCAAAAACAGGCACACAGACCCATGCAACAGAATCGAGAGCCCAGAGCCCAACTCAAACATACAAGGACAGCCCATTTGCGACCAGGGAGCCAAGAGGAGACAGTGGACAAAGGAGAGTCTCTCCAAGAAACGGTGCTGGGAAGCCTGCACAGCCACATGGAACACAATGAGAGTAGACCATGATGTGCCACCTGGCACACGCACCACCTGGAATGGATTAAAGCCCTGAATGGCACACTTGAAACCGTGAAACTTGTAGGAGAAGACCTAGGCAGAGTGCTCTTTGCCATCTGTCTGAGCCGCCTATTTGGAAGAAGCCTGTCCGACTGGGCAAGGGCAGCAAAGGAGACAAGAAACAAACGGGACCACCTCACATGCAGACGCTTCTGCCCAGTCAAGGAAACCATCGACTCAATGCAAAGACAGCACAACAACTGGGAGTGGATGTTTGCAAAGCACACATCGGACAAGGGGTGAAAAGCCCAAAGATACACTCAACTCACACGTCTCCACAAGAAAAAGAACAAGCCAATGAAATCCTGGGCCAAAGATGGACACGGAGGTTTCTCCCAAGAAGATCTAAAGAGGGCCAACAGGTGCATGAAAACTTGTTCTCCCTCATTAAGTCTGAGGCCAAGGCAAATCCAAACCGCAATGACATAGCAGCTCACTGTGGTCAGAATGGCTATAAGGAGGGAGACAGGAAACAACAAGCGTCAGAGAGGAGGTGGAGAGAAGGGAAGCCTCCTGCACTGCTGCTGGCAGTGGAAACCGGTGCAGCCACTAGGCCAAGCGAAGTGGAACTGCCTCCGAAATTTAAGAATCCATGTCCCATATGATCCAGCTATTCCTCTGGGGCGCGTTTAGCCAAAGAACTCGGAAACACTACCGCCTAAAGACATGTGCACCGCTGAGTTCACCACAGCCTTACTCCCGCTCTCCAAGACTTGGAAGCCGCCCTGGCGCCCAGCAAGGGACGAATGGAGAAGGAACATGGGCTATAGCCACACAATGGCAGACCACTCAGCGGGAACAAAGGATGCAATCCAGCCATTTGTGACCACCAGAATGGCTGGGAGGGTTTTAGGGGAAGTGAAACAAGCCCCAGGGACAAAGTCAAATACCGTAGGATCTCACCTACAAGGAGAAGAAAGAACAAGCACTAACCAACAGGTGGCACTGGACATTTGATCGGGGGCGCCCAGAGGCAAAGCGGGGCGGTGGGGGAGGGTGAAAGAGATGATGAGGCACAAGTGTGTGGTGAGGGCCTGTGATTCGGCTTAAGCTGGTGAAGAGGATGGAACCTACACGGAAGTCTAAATCGATGAGGATGTAAATCTGAAAGACATAGGATGTTCTAATGCAGGGTTATGGCAATAAATCCACCTAAAATCAAACATCCAAAAAGGGGTCCAGAATGACGGCATACAGCTTTGGGGGCTGAAAGAGATTAGAGAAGGTGAACTTCCAAGGATGGAAAATCACCTCAAAAGCCTGACTGATGCTACAGAAAGGTAGACCATTCCAAATACATGAAGAGGAATCCTACCAAGAGAACCTGATCCGTGCTAAGCCCAGGAACCAACGGAAAACGTTACCGTCCATGATGTTCCTACTAATCACCTTCACGAATAATCCAAACAGGCCCACATCTTCCCAAGTTCAGGCCACAGGTTGGTCCAAAAGTACAAGTCAGGGCCGGCCCTGTGGTGGAGCGGGCAAGTGCCCACGTTCCGCTTGGGTGGCCCGGGCCTCACTCTTTCACAGCACGGGTGCAGATCACATTAGCACTGTTAGGGAATAGAGATTTCATGGTACGGTGCGGACAGAGGTCCTAAAGGAGTAGCAATTGTGAGGGTCCGTTCTCAATACGCACCAGAAAATGAACCGTGAGAATATTCCCATCTAGGAAGGCATCTGGTACACTTCCCCAAAGGAAGAAGGAAGGAAAACATGGGACCTGCCAAGGCGGAATTGGCAGAGTGCTAGGAGATGACACGATCATTGCGCATCAGAGGATTGCCTGGGCAACTTCAACTTGGGAGGGAGTCCAGGACTTTCTCTGGGGAAGGTCCACCCACTTGGCCATCTACCCAAGACATAAGAGATAACACCCAGGGTAATCTTACAGGAAAGAAACCAGTGTCTAGAGAGAAGGGAGCAGGCCTTTCCAAGTTCGAGGAGAAAGTTAGAAACCGACAAGAAATCCAGAAAAAGGAAAACTATCCTACCTGGAAAGGGGGAGGAGTCAGACTGGTCTGAGATGGCTCTGAAACTCTGTGTGCTTGGAGGTTGTCAGGACAACTTGGCCTTCTGAGGTTCTTTATGACATCACGGTGAACATGTCCCCCAAGATGGCCGCATGGTTACAGTCTGAGGATTGGCCTAGGCTGGGCTATTAAAGGGAGACATACCCAGAAACAGCTTTGACAAACAGAAAGCGGGCACAGAAACTGGAAGAGATCAAACAGACTCTGATGCCAGGGATAAGAAAGGAATCCTTGGCAAGAAGCCAGAATAGAGGGACAAGCACTGAGAGGAGAACATTGTCATCTATTCAAGTCTATGGGGAGGCCATGCTGATTCAAGCTTGAAACTTGATTGGAAACACGAGGCCGCACTTGGGCATTATCACACCTAAAGTGTCCTTCTGCCTTAAGTATAATCCAAAGTCAAGAAGGATCTCTTGAGGACGTTGAAGAGAAGAGTCGATGCCTCCTTTCCAAGGCCCCTAGCATTCTTCGAAGATCAGTCTCACTTTGCATAGCTCTGGCGTCACGGGGGACCACTGGCCACATGCTAATGCGTCCCAAGAGATGTCTTGGAAGCCTTGAAGGAATGGAGCCCTGTCATGCTTGGGGTAGGTCTCTTTGTTGGGAAGGGCTCTACAAGTGTGCTGAAAATCACCCTTTTCCAGAGGGCTTGGTTCCTTTGTGAAGGCTGCCCTCCCAGGCTAGAGTGCTCACTTTGGCTCCAATGAAATTCTCTCCCCCGACTTCTTGCCGTAGAAGGATTATTGATTATGTGCTTTGACGCCATATGGAAGGAAGCTGGCTGAAAATTAGAACATTACAATTCTGTTTCCAGAAAAATAAACATGCCAGGGCTGAGGATGTAGGTCAAACAAATGGCACAGCCTATAGAAATAAAGTCAGCCCTTATCTAGATGGAATCTAGGGCAATGTTCAAGGGTCAGGGGTCAAGTTCGAAACTTCCCGAATCCACAAAAGAGAAAGAAAAATATCTTTCCTGGAGCGAGGAATTCATCAGATTTGTCTAATTTGTCTCAGAAAAACATTATGTCCATGAAGGGGGTTGCCAGGACCACCTCGAATTTGGAGTTTCTGATCTCAGGATGTCAAACCAAGCCAGATGACCACGGGTTGTCAGTGCTTCGCTTGACCTAGGCTAGGATAGCAAAGAGTCCTACAAGTGACCGCTGCAAATTCAAAGACAGCAACCAAGAATCACGAAAGCACTCACACCTCGGCCTAGAGAACATACGGTGATTCAAGAAATACAAAATTAATCACTTGGACTGAAGGAGAACGGACTGATGAGCACATCTAAGGGAGATAGCTGAGAGAGACCATGACGAGTATACTGTGGAAAAGAAAAAACGGTCCCAGAAAATGCAAGGCGAACAGATATCACACCTGAATAATCCACAATGAAAGATGTCAGTCTTTAGACACACTGTGCTGGAACGTTTGAAAGTCAGAGAAATTCACAAGCCAAAAAACGGCAACGAAGGTCAAACCTGGGCTCACTGGGAAGGGTGCGTTATGAGACTGCTCCAAGCGGGCTCTGAAGCCCTGTGTCCATGAAGTTTGCCGGGACAGCAGACGCACAACTATGACCAATCCTCTGACGTCACAGTGGCCCCGACAAACAACCTGGCCTCATCTACACAGTGCCAGAGTTGGGCTCAAGCAGCATATTCAAGCCCCATTGCACTCAACTGCAGGTTGCCAATGGAACATGAAAGGGGCCGGACGGTGGTGCAGTGGTGAGGTCCGCAGCTTCTGGGTCGGTGGCCCGGGGTGGGCCGGGTGGAATCCTGGGGGTGAGCCTCCTCACCACTGCTTCAGTCATTCTGGGGCAGGCGTCCGAGGGGGTGCAGAGGCAGATGGGAAGGGACGTTAGATAGGGCCAGACTTCCACAGCAAATACAGGAGCATTGCCAGCAGATGTGAGCACAGCGATGCACTTCTGCCAAAACAGAACCAATTACAAGTTGCAAAGAGTAGACAAACGGAAGCTAAACACAAACGAACAAAAAACACAGCTTGCCAGTACGAAGAAGAAGATGTCTATGAAGAACCTTAGCAAAACAGGTGAAAGCTATGTCAACCGAAAACTAGCAAACGTTTGGGGAAAGAAATTCAAGACGACACAAGGAAAAAGAAGGATATTCCGGGACCTAGGAATGGAAGAATTAACACACTTGAAACGTCCATAGCGGAGAAAGGAATCTCTGGATTCCATGCAATCCCAGTCAAAGTTGCAGCCATATTTGCCAGAGAGATAGAAAAGAGAATCCTAAAGTTTCCAGCCAGCAACAAGAGACCCTGAATAGGCCAAGAAATCCTCAGGAAAATGAACAAAGCAGGACGTATCACACTTTCTGATTTCAACATAGAGGACGAAGCGCTAGGTACCGAAACGGCACAGTCCGGGCCCAAAAACAGGCACACAGACCCATGCAACAGAATCGAGAGCCCAGAGCCCAACTCAAACATACAAGGACAGCCCATTTGCGACCAGGGAGCCAAGAGGAGACAGTGGACAAAGGAGAGTCTCTCCAAGAAACGGTGCTGGGAAGCCTGCACAGCCACATGGAACACAACGAGAGTAGACCATGATGTGCCACCTGGCACACGCACCACCTGGAATGGATTAAAGCCCTGAATGGCACACTTGAAACCGTGAAACTTGTAGGAGAAGACCTAGGCAGAGTGCTCTTTGCCATCTGTCTGAGCCGCCTATTTGGAAGAAGCCTGTCCGACTGGGCAAGGGCAGCAAAGGAGACAAGAAACAAACGGGACCACCTCACATGCAGACGCTTCTGCCCAGTCAAGGAAACCATCGACTCAATGCAAAGACAGCACAACAACTGGGAGTGGATGTTTGCAAAGCACACATCGGACAAGGGGTGAAAAGCCCAAAGATACACTCAACTCACACGTCTCCACAAGAAAAAGAACAAGCCAATGAAATCCTGGGCCAAAGATGGACACGGAGGTTTCTCCCAAGAAGATCTAAAGAGGGCCAACAGGTGCATGAAAACTTGTTCTCCCTTATTAAGTCTGAGGCCAAGGCAAATCCAAACCGCAATGACATAGCAGCTCACTGTGGTCAGAATGGCTATAAGGAGGGAGACAGGAAACAACAAGCGTCAGAGAGGAGGTGGAGAGAAGGGAAGCCTCCTGCACTGCTGCTGGCAGTGGAAACCGGTGCAGCCACTAGGCCAAGCGAAGTGGAACTGCCTCCGAAATTTAAGAATCCATGTCCCATATGATCCAGCTATTCCTCTGGGGCGCGTTTAGCCAAAGAACTCGGAAACACTACCGCCTAAAGACATGTGCACCGCTGAGTTCACCACAGCCTTACTCCCGCTCTCCAAGACTTGGAAGCCGCCCTGGCGCCCAGCAAGGGACGAATGGAGAAGGAACATGGGCTATAGCCACACAATGGCAGACCACTCAGCGGGAACAAAGGATGCAATCCAGCCATTTGTGACCACCAGAATGGCTGGGAGGGTTTTAGGGGAAGTGAAACAAGCCCCAGGGACAAAGTCAAATACCGTAGGATCTCACTTACAAGGAGAAGAAAAAACAAGCACTAACCAACAGGTGGCACTGGACATTTGATCGGGGGCGCCCAGAGGCAAAGCGGGGCGGTGGGGGAGGGTGAAAGAGATGATGAGGCACAAGTGTGTGGTGAGGGCCTGTGATTCGGCTTAAGCTGGTGAAGAGGATGGAACCTACACGGAAGTCTAAATCGATGAGGATGTAAATCTGAAAGACATAGGATGTTCTAATGCAGGGTTATGGCAATAAATCCACCTAAAATCAAACATCCAAAAAGGGGTCCAGAATGACGGCATACAGCTTTGGGGGCTGAAAGAGATTAGAGAAGGTGAACTTCCAAGGATGGAAAATCACCTCAAAAGCCTGACTGATGCTACAGAAAGGTAGACCATTCCAAATACATGAAGAGGAATCCTACCAAGAGAACCTGATCCGTGCTAAGCCCAGGAACCAACGGAAAACGTTACCGTCCATGATGTTCCTACTAATCACCTTCACGAATAATCCAAACAGGCCCACATCTTCCCAAGTTCAGGCCACAGGTTGGTCCAAAAGTACAAGTCAGGGCCGGCCCTGTGGTGGAGCGGGCAAGTGCCCACGTTCCGCTTGGGTGGCCCGGGCCTCACTCTTTCACAGCACGGGTGCAGATCACATTAGCACTGTTAGGGAATAGAGATTTCATGGTACGGTGCGGACAGAGGTCCTAAAGGAGTAGCAATTGTGAGGGTCCGTTCTCAATACGCACCAGAAAATGAACCGTGAGAATATTCCCATCTAGGAAGGCATCTGGTACACTTCCCCAAAGGAAGAAGGAAGGAAAACATGGGACCTGCCAAGGCGGAATTGGCAGAGTGCTAGGAGATGACACGATCATTGCGCATCAGAGGATTGCCTGGGCAACTTCAACTTGGGAGGGAGTCCAGGACTTTCTCTGGGGAAGGTCCACCCACTTGGCCATCTACCCAAGACATAAGAGATAACACCCAGGGTAATCTTACAGGAAAGAAACCAGTGTCTAGAGAGAAGGGAGCAGGCCTTTCCAAGTTCGAGGAGAAAGTTAGAAACCGACAAGAAATCCAGAAAAAGGAAAACTATCCTACCTGGAAAGGGGGAGGAGTCAGACTGGTCTGAGATGGCTCTGAAACTCTGTGTGCTTGGAGGTTGTCAGGACAACTTGGCCTTCTGAGGTTCTTTATGACATCACGGTGAACATGTCCCCCAAGATGGCCGCATGGTTACAGTCTGAGGATTGGCCTAGGCTGGGCTATTAAAGGGAGACATACCCAGAAACAGCTTTGACAAACAGAAAGCGGGCACAGAAACTGGAAGAGATCAAACAGACTCTGATGCCAGGGATAAGAAAGGAATCCTTGGCAAGAAGCCAGAATAGAGGGACAAGCACTGAGAGGAGAACATTGTCATCTATTCAAGTCTATGGGGAGGCCATGCTGATTCAAGCTTGAAACTTGATTGGAAACACGAGGCCGCACTTGGGCATTATCACACCTAAAGTGTCCTTCTGCCTTAAGTATAATCCAAAGTCAAGAAGGATCTCTTGAGGACGTTGAAGAGAAGAGTCGATGCCTCCTTTCCAAGGCCCCTAGCATTCTTCGAAGATCAGTCTCACTTTCCATAGCTCTGGCGTCACGGGGGCCCACTGGCCACATGCTAATGCGTCCCAAGAGATGTCTTGGAAGCCTTGAAGGAATGGAGCCCTGTCATGCTTGGGGTAGGTCTCTTTGTTGGGAAGGGCTCTACAAGTGTGCTGAAAATCACCCTTTTCCAGAGGGCTTGGTTCCTTTGTGAAGGCTGCCCTCCCAGGCTAGAGTGCTCACTTTGGCTCCAATGAAATTCTCTCCCCCGACTTCTTGCCGTAGAAGGATTATTGATTATGTGCTTTGACGCCATATGGAAGGAAGCTGGCTGAAAATTAGAACATTACAATTCTGTTTCCAGAAAAATATACATGCCAGGGCTGAGGATGTAGGTCAAACAAATGGCACAGCCTATAGAAATAAAGTCAGCCCTTATCTAGATGGAATCTAGGGCAATGTTCAAGGGTCAGGGGTCAAGTTCGAAACTTCCCGAATCCATAAAAGAGAAAGAAAAATATCTTTCCTGGAGCGAGGAATTCATCAGATTTGTCTAATTTGTCTCAGAAAAACATTATGTCCATGAAGGGGGTTGCCAATACCACCTCGAATTTGGAGTTTCTGATCTCAGGATGTCAAACCAAGCCAGATGACCACGGGTTGTCAGTGCTTCGCTTGACCTAGGCTAGGATAGCAAAGAGTCCTACAAGTGACCGCTGCAAATTCAAAGACAGCAACCAAGAATCACGAAAGCACTCACACCTCGGCCTAGAGAACATACGGTGATTCAAGAAATACAAAATTAATCACTTGGACTGAAGGAGAACGGACTGATGAGCACATCTAAGGGAGATAGCTGAGAGAGACCATGACGAGTATACTGTGGAAAAGAAAAAACGGTCCCAGAAAATGCAAGGCGAACAGATATCACACCTGAATAATCCACAATGAAAGATGTCAGTCTTTAGACACACTGTGCTGGAACGTTTGAAAGTCAGAGAAATTCACAAGCCAAAAAACGGCAACGAAGGTCAAACCTGGGCTCACTGGGAAGGGTGCGTTATGAGACTGCTCCAAGCGGGCTCTGAAGCCCTGTGTCCATGAAGTTTGCCGGGACAGCAGACGCACAACTATGACCAATCCTCTGACGTCACAGTGGCCCCGACAAACAACCTGGCCTCATCTACACAGTGCCAGAGTTGGGCTCAAGCAGCATATTCAAGCCCCATTGCACTCAACTGCAGGTTGCCAATGGAACATGAAAGGGGCCGGCCGGTGGTGCAGTGCTGAGGTCCGCAGCTTCTGGGTCGGTGGCCCGGGGTGGGCCGGGTGGAATCCTGGGGGTGAGCCTCCTCACCACTGCTTCAGTCATTCTGGGGCAGGCGTCCGAGGGGCTGCAGAGGCAGATGGGAAGGGACGTTAGATAGGGCCAGACTTCCACAGCAAATACAGGAGCATTGCCAGCAGATGTGAGCACAGCGATGCACTTCTGCCAAAACAGAACCAATTACAAGTTGCAAAGAGTAGACAAACGGAAGCTAAACACAAACGAACAAAAAACACAGCTTGCCAGTACGAAGAAGAAGATGTCTATGAAGAACCTTAGCAAAACAGGTGAAAGCTATGTCAACCGAAAACTAGCAAACGTTTGGGGAAAGAAATTCAAGACGACACAAGGAAAAAGAAGGATATTCCGGGACCTAGGAATGGAAGAATTAACACACTTGAAACGTCCATAGCGGAGAAAGGAATCTCTGGATTCCATGCAATCCCAGTCAAAGTTGCAGCCATATTTGCCAGAGAGATAGAAGAGAGAATCCTAAAGTTTCCAGCCAGCAACAAGAGACCCTGAATAGGCCAAGGAATCCTCAGGAAAATGAACAAAGCAGGACGTATCACACTTTCTGATTTCAACATAGAGGACGAAGCGCTAGGTACCGAAACGGCACAGTCCGGGCCCAAAAACAGGCACACAGACCCATGCAACAGAATCGAGAGCCCAGAGCCCAACTCAAACATACAAGGACAGCCCATTTGCGACCAGGGAGCCAAGAGGAGACAGTGGACAAAGGAGAGTCTCTCCAAGAAACGGTGCTGGGAAGCCTGCACAGCCACATGGAACACAATGAGAGTAGACCATGATGTGCCACCTGGCACACGCACCACCTGGAATGGATTAAAGCCCTGAATGGCACACTTGAAACCGTGAAACTTGTAGGAGAAGACCTAGGCAGAGTGCTCTTTGCCATCTGTCTGAGCCGCCTATTTGGAAGAAGCCTGTCCGACTGGGCAAGGGCAGCAAAGGAGACAAGAAACAAACGGGACCACCTCACATGCAGACGCTTCTGCCCAGTCAAGGAAACCATCGACTCAATGCAAAGACAGCACAACAACTGGGAGTGGATGTTTGCAAAGCACACATCGGACAAGGGGTGAAAAGCCCAAAGATACACTCAACTCACACGTCTCCACAAGAAAAAGAACAAGCCAATGAAATCCTGGGCCAAAGATGGACACGGAGGTTTCTCCCAAGAAGATCTAAAGAGGGCCAACAGGTGCATGAAAACTTGTTCTCCCTCATTAAGTCTGAGGCCAAGGCAAATCCAAACCGCAATGACATAGCAGCTCACTGTGGTCAGAATGGCTATAAGGAGGGAGACAGGAAACAACAAGCGTCAGAGAGGAGGTGGAGAGAAGGGAAGCCTCCTGCACTGCTGCTGGCAGTGGAAACCGGTGCAGCCACTAGGCCAAGCGAAGTGGAACTGCCTCCGAAATTTAAGAATCCATGTCCCATATGATCCAGCTATTCCTCTGGGGCGCGTTTAGCCAAAGAACTCGGAAACACTACCGCCTAAAGACATGTGCACCGCTGAGTTCACCACAGCCTTACTCCCGCTCTCCAAGACTTGGAAGCCGCCCTGGCGCCCAGCAAGGGACGAATGGAGAAGGAACATGGGCTATAGCCACACAATGGCAGACCACTCAGCGGGAACAAAGGATGCAATCCAGCCATTTGTGACCACCAGAATGGCTGGGAGGGTTTTAGGGGAAGTGAAACAAGCCCCAGGGACAAAGTCAAATACCGTAGGATCTCACCTACAAGGAGAAGAAAGAACAAGCACTAACCAACAGGTGGCACTGGACATTTGATCGGGGGCGCCCAGAGGCAAAGCGGGGCGGTGGGGGAGGGTGAAAGAGATGATGAGGCACAAGTGTGTGGTGAGGGCCTGTGATTCGGCTTAAGCTGGTGAAGAGGATGGAACCTACACGGAAGTCTAAATCGATGAGGATGTAAATCTGAAAGACATAGGATGTTCTAATGCAGGGTTATGGCAATAAATCCACCTAAAATCAAACATCCAAAAAGGGGTCCAGAATGACGGCATACAGCTTTGGGGGCTGAAAGAGATTAGAGAAGGTGAACTTCCAAGGATGGAAAATCACCTCAAAAGCCTGACTGATGCTACAGAAAGGTAGACCATTCCAAATACATGAAGAGGAATCCTACCAAGAGAACCTGATCCGTGCTAAGCCCAGGAACCAACGGAAAACGTTACCGTCCATGATGTTCCTACTAATCACCTTCACGAATAATCCAAACAGGCCCACATCTTCCCAAGTTCAGGCCACAGGTTGGTCCAAAAGTACAAGTCAGGGCCGGCCCTGTGGTGGAGCGGGCAAGTGCCCACGTTCCGCTTGGGTGGCCCGGGCCTCACTCTTTCACAGCACGGGTGCAGATCACATTAGCACTGTTAGGGAATAGAGATTTCATGGTACGGTGCGGACAGAGGTCCTAAAGGAGTAGCAATTGTGAGGGTCCGTTCTCAATACGCACCAGAAAATGAACCGTGAGAATATTCCCATCTAGGAAGGCATCTGGTACACTTCCCCAAAGGAAGAAGGAAGGAAAACATGGGACCTGCCAAGGCGGAATTGGCAGAGTGCTAGGAGATGACACGATCATTGCGCATCAGAGGATTGCCTGGGCAACTTCAACTTGGGAGGGAGTCCAGGACTTTCTCTGGGGAAGGTCCACCCACTTGGCCATCTACCCAAGACATAAGAGATAACACCCAGGGTAATCTTACAGGAAAGAAACCAGTGTCTAGAGAGAAGGGAGCAGGCCTTTCCAAGTTCGAGGAGAAAGTTAGAAACCGACAAGAAATCCAGAAAAAGGAAAACTATCCTACCTGGAAAGGGGGAGGAGTCAGACTGGTCTGAGATGGCTCTGAAACTCTGTGTGCTTGGAGGTTGTCAGGACAACTTGGCCTTCTGAGGTTCTTTATGACATCACGGTGAACATGTCCCCCAAGATGGCCGCATGGTTACAGTCTGAGGATTGGCCTAGGCTGGGCTATTAAAGGGAGACATACCCAGAAACAGCTTTGACAAACAGAAAGCGGGCACAGAAACTGGAAGAGATCAAACAGACTCTGATGCCAGGGATAAGAAAGGAATCCTTGGCAAGAAGCCAGAATAGAGGGACAAGCACTGAGAGGAGAACATTGTCATCTATTCAAGTCTATGGGGAGGCCATGCTGATTCAAGCTTGAAACTTGATTGGAAACACGAGGCCGCACTTGGGCATTATCACACCTAAAGTGTCCTTCTGCCTTAAGTATAATCCAAAGTCAAGAAGGATCTCTTGAGGACGTTGAAGAGAAGAGTCGATGCCTCCTTTCCAAGGCCCCTAGCATTCTTCGAAGATCAGTCTCACTTTCCATAGCTCTGGCGTCACGGGGGCCCACTGGCCACATGCTAATGCGTCCCAAGAGATGTCTTGGAAGCCTTGAAGGAATGGAGCCCTGTCATGCTTGGGGTAGGTCTCTTTGTTGGGAAGGGCTCTACAAGTGTGCTGAAAATCACCCTTTTCCAGAGGGCTTGGTTCCTTTGTGAAGGCTGCCCTCCCAGGCTAGAGTGCTCACTTTGGCTCCAATGAAATTCTCTCCCCCGACTTCTTGCCGTAGAAGGATTATTGATTATGTGCTTTGACGCCATATGGAAGGAAGCTGGCTGAAAATTAGAACATTACAATTCTGTTTCCAGAAAAATATACATGCCAGGGCTGAGGATGTAGGTCAAACAAATGGCACAGCCTATAGAAATAAAGTCAGCCCTTATCTAGATGGAATCTAGGGCAATGTTCAAGGGTCAGGGGTCAAGTTCGAAACTTCCCGAATCCATAAAAGAGAAAGAAAAATATCTTTCCTGGAGCGAGGAATTCATCAGATTTGTCTAATTTGTCTCAGAAAAACATTATGTCCATGAAGGGGGTTGCCAATACCACCTCGAATTTGGAGTTTCTGATCTCAGGATGTCAAACCAAGCCAGATGACCACGGGTTGTCAGTGCTTCGCTTGACCTAGGCTAGGATAGCAAAGAGTCCTACAAGTGACCGCTGCAAATTCAAAGACAGCAACCAAGAATCACGAAAGCACTCACACCTCGGCCTAGAGAACATACGGTGATTCAAGAAATACAAAATTAATCACTTGGACTGAAGGAGAACGGACTGATGAGCACATCTAAGGGAGATAGCTGAGAGAGACCATGACGAGTATACTGTGGAAAAGAAAAAACGGTCCCAGAAAATGCAAGGCGAACAGATATCACACCTGAATAATCCACAATGAAAGATGTCAGTCTTTAGACACACTGTGCTGGAACGTTTGAAAGTCAGAGAAATTCACAAGCCAAAAAACGGCAACGAAGGTCAAACCTGGGCTCACTGGGAAGGGTGCGTTATGAGACTGCTCCAAGCGGGCTCTGAAGCCCTGTGTCCATGAAGTTTGCCGGGACAGCAGACGCACAACTATGACCAATCCTCTGACGTCACAGTGGCCCCGACAAACAACCTGGCCTCATCTACACAGTGCCAGAGTTGGGCTCAAGCAGCATATTCAAGCCCCATTGCACTCAACTGCAGGTTGCCAATGGAACATGAAAGGGGCCGGCCGGTGGTGCAGTGGTGAGGTCCGCAGCTTCTGGGTCGGTGGCCCGGGGTGGGCCGGGTGGAATCCTGGGGGTGAGCCTCCTCACCACTGCTTCAGTCATTCTGGGGCAGGCGTCCGAGGGGCTGCAGAGGCAGATGGGAAGGGACGTTAGATAGGGCCAGACTTCCACAGCAAATACAGGAGCATTGCCAGCAGATGTGAGCACAGCGATGCACTTCTGCCAAAACAGAACCAATTACAAGTTGCAAAGAGTAGACAAACGGAAGCTAAACACAAACGAACAAAAAACACAGCTTGCCAGTACGAAGAAGAAGATGTCTATGAAGAACCTTAGCAAAACAGGTGAAAGCTATGTCAACCGAAAACTAGCAAACGTTTGGGGAAAGAAATTCAAGACGACACAAGGAAAAAGAAGGATATTCCGGGACCTAGGAATGGAAGAATTAACACACTTGAAACGTCCATAGCGGAGAAAGGAATCTCTGGATTCCATGCAATCCCAGTCAAAGTTGCAGCCATATTTGCCAGAGAGATAGAAGAGAGAATCCTAAAGTTTCCAGCCAGCAACAAGAGACCCTGAATAGGCCAAGGAATCCTCAGGAAAATGAACAAAGCAGGACGTATCACACTTTCTGATTTCAACATAGAGGACGAAGCGCTAGGTACCGAAACGGCACAGTCCGGGCCCAAAAATAGGCACACAGACCCATGCAACAGAATCGAGAGCCCAGAGCCCAACTCAAACATACAAGGACAGCCCATTTGCGACCAGGGAGCCAAGAGGAGACAGTGGACAAAGGAGAGTCTCTCCAAGAAACGGTGCTGGGAAGCCTGCACAGCCACATGGAACACAACGAGAGTAGACCATGATGTGCCACCTGGCACACGCACCACCTGGAATGGATTAAAGCCCTGAATGGCACACTTGAAACCGTGAAACTTGTAGGAGAAGACCTAGGCAGAGTGCTCTTTGCCATCTGTCTGAGCCGCCTATTTGGAAGAAGCCTGTCCGACTGGGCAAGGGCAGCAAAGGAGACAAGAAACAAACGGGACCACCTCACATGCAGACGCTTCTGCCCAGTCAAGGAAACCATCGACTCAATGCAAAGACAGCACAACAACTGGGAGTGGATGTTTGCAAAGCACACATCGGACAAGGGGTGAAAAGCCCAAAGATACAATCAACTCACACGTCTCCACAAGAAAAAGAACAAGCCAATGAAATCCTGGGCCAAAGATGGACACGGAGGTTTCTCCCAAGAAGATCTAAAGAGGGCCAACAGGTGCATGAAAACTTGTTCTCCCTCATTAAGTCTGAGGCCAAGGCAAATCCAAACCGCAATGACATAGCAGCTCACTGTGGTCAGAATGGCTATAAGGAGGGAGACAGGAAACAACAAGCGTCAGAGAGGAGGTGGAGAGAAGGGAAGCCTCCTGCACTGCTGCTGGCAGTGGAAACCGGTGCAGCCACTAGGCCAAGCGAAGTGGAACTGCCTCCGAAATTTAAGAATCCATGTCCCATATGATCCAGCTATTCCTCTGGGGCGCGTTTAGCCAAAGAACTCGGAAACACTACCGCCTAAAGACATGTGCACCGCTGAGTTCACCACAGCCTTACTCCCGCTCTCCAAGACTTGGAAGCCGCCCTGGCGCCCAGCAAGGGACGAATGGAGAAGGAACATGGGCTATAGCCACACAATGGCAGACCACTCAGCGGGAACAAAGGATGCAATCCAGCCATTTGTGACCACCAGAATGGCTGGGAGGGTTTTAGGGGAAGTGAAACAAGCCCCAGGGACAAAGTCAAATACCGTAGGATCTCACTTACAAGGAGAAGAAAAAACAAGCACTAACCAACAGGTGGCACTGGACATTTGATCGGGGGCGCCCAGAGGCAAAGCGGGGCGGTGGGGGAGGGTGAAAGAGATGATGAGGCACAAGTGTGTGGTGAGGGCCTGTGATTCGGCTTAAGCTGGTGAAGAGGATGGAACCTACACGGAAGTCTAAATCGATGAGGATGTAAATCTGAAAGACATAGGATGTTCTAATGCAGGGTTATGGCAATAAATCCACCTAAAATCAAACATCCAAAAAGGGGTCCAGAATGACGGCATACAGCTTTGGGGGCTGAAAGAGATTAGAGAAGGTGAACTTCCAAGGATGGAAAATCACCTCAAAAGCCTGACTGATGCTACAGAAAGGTAGACCATTCCAAATACATGAAGAGGAATCCTACCAAGAGAACCTGATCCGTGCTAAGCCCAGGAACCAACGGAAAACGTTACCGTCCATGATGTTCCTACTAATCACCTTCACGAATAATCCAAACAGGCCCACATCTTCCCAAGTTCAGGCCACAGGTTGGTCCAAAAGTACAAGTCAGGGCCGGCCCTGTGGTGGAGCGGGCAAGTGCCCACGTTCCGCTTGGGTGGCCCGGGCCTCACTCTTTCACAGCACGGGTGCAGATCACATTAGCACTGTTAGGGAATAGAGATTTCATGGTACGGTGCAGACAGAGGTCCTAAAGGAGTAGCAATTGTGAGGGTCCGTTCTCAATACGCACCAGAAAATGAACCGTGAGAATATTCCCATCTAGGAAGGCATCTGGTACACTTCCCCAAAGGAAGAAGGAAGGAAAACATGGGACCTGCCAAGGCGGAATTGGCAGAGTGCTAGGAGATGACACGATCATTGCGCATCAGAGGATTGCCTGGGCAACTTCAACTTGGGAGGGAGTCCAGGACTTTCTCTGGGGAAGGTCCACCCACTTGGCCATCTACCCAAGACATAAGAGATAACACCCAGGGTAATCTTACAGGAAAGAAACCAGTGTCTAGAGACAAGGGAGCAGGCCTTTCCAGGTTCGAGGAGAAAGTTAGAAACCGACAAGAAATCCAGAAAAAGGAAAACTATCCTACCTGGAAAGGGGGAGGAGTCAGACTGGTCTGAGATGGCTCTGAAACTCTGTGTGCTTGGAGGTTGTCAGGACAACTTGGCCTTCTGAGGTTCTTTATGACATCACGGTGAACATGTCCCCCAAGATGGCCGCATGGTTACAGTCTGAGGATTGGCCTAGGCTGGGCTATTAAAGGGAGACATACCCAGAAACAGCTTTGACAAACAGAAAGCGGGCACAGAAACTGGAAGAGATCAAACAGACTCTGATGCCAGGGATAAGAAAGGAATCCTTGGCAAGAAGCCAGAATAGAGGGACAAGCACTGAGAGGAGAACATTGTCATCTATTCAAGTCTATGGGGAGGCCATGCTGATTCAAGCTTGAAACTTGATTGGAAACACGAGGCCGCACTTGGGCATTATCACACCTAAAGTGTCCTTCTGCCTTAAGTATAATCCAAAGTCAAGAAGGATCTCTTGAGGACGTTGAAGAGAAGAGTCGATGCCTCCTTTCCAAGGCCCCTAGCATTCTTGGAAGATCAGTCTCACTTTCCATAGCTCTGGCGTCACGGGGGCCCACTGGCCACATGCTAATGCGTCCCAAGAGATGTCTTGGAAGCCTTGAAGGAATGGAGCCCTGTCATGCTTGGGGTAGGTCTCTTTGTTGGGAAGGGCTCTACAAGTGTGCTGAAAATCACCCTTTTCCAGAGGGCTTGGTTCCTTTGTGAAGGCTGCCCTCCCAGGCTAGAGTGCTCACTTTGGCTCCAATGAAATTCTCTCCCCCGACTTCTTGCCGTAGAAGGATTATTGATTATGTGCTTTGACGCCATATGGAAGGAAGCTGGCTGAAAATTAGAACATTACAATTCTGTTTCCAGAAAAATAAACATGCCAGGGCTGAGGATGTAGGTCAAACAAATGGCACAGCCTATAGAAAAAAAGTCAGCCCTTATCTAGATGGAATCTAGGGCAATGTTGAAGGGTCAGGGGTCAAGTTCGAAACTTCCCGAATCCACAAAAGAGAAAGAAAAATATCTTTCCTGGAGCGAGGAATTCATCAGATTTGCCTAATTTGTCTCAGAAAAACATTATGTCCATGAAGGGGGTTGCCAATACCACCTCGAATTTGGAGTTTCTGATCTCAGGATGTCAAACCAAGCCAGATGACCACGGGTTGTCAGTGCTTCGCTTGACCTAGGCTAGGATAGCAAAGAGTCCTACAAGTGACCGCTGCAAATTCAAAGACAGCAACCAAGAATCACGAAAGCACTCACACCTCGGCCTAGAGAACATACGGTGATTCAAGAAATACAAAATTAATCACTTGGACTGAAGGAGAACGGACTGATGAGCACATCTAAGGGAGATAGCTGAGAAAGACCATGACGAGTATACTGTGGAAAAGAAAAAACGGTCCCAGAAAATGCAAGGCGAACAGATATCACACCTGAATAATCCACAATGAAAGATGTCAGTCTTTAGACACACTGTGCTGGAACGTTTGAAAGTCAGAGAAATTCACAAGCCAAAAAACGGCAACGAAGGTCAAACCTGGGCTCACTGGGAAGGGTGCGTTATGAGACTGCTCCAAGCGGGCTCTGAAGCCCTGTGTCCATGAAGTTTGCCGGGACAGCAGACGCACAACTATGACCAATCCTCTGACGTCACAGTGGCCCCGACAAACAACCTGGCCTCATCTACACAGTGCCAGAGTTGGGCTCAAGCAGCATATTCAAGCCCCATTGCACTCAACTGCAGGTTGCCAATGGAACATGAAAGGGGCCGGACGGTGGTGCAGTGGTGAGGTCCGCAGCTTCTGGGTCGGTGGCCCGGGGTGGGCCGGGTGGAATCCTGGGGGTGAGCCTCCTCACCACTGCTTCAGTCATTCTGGGGCAGGCGTCCGAGGGGGTGCAGAGGCAGATGGGAAGGGACGTTAGATAGGGCCAGACTTCCACAGCAAATACAGGAGCATTGCCAGCAGATGTGAGCACAGCCATGCACTTCTGCCAAAACAGAACCAATTACAAGTTGCAAAGAGTAGACAAACGGAAGCTAAACACAAACGAACAAAAAACACAGCTTGCCAGTACGAAGAAGAAGATGTCTATGAAGAACCTTAGCAAAACAGGTGAAAGCTATGTCAACCGAAAACTAGCAAACGTTTGGGGAAAGAAATTCAAGACGACACAAGGAAAAAGAAGGATATTCCGGGACCTAGGAATGGAAGAATTAACACACTTGAAACGTCCATAGCGGAGAAAGGAATCTCTGGATTCCATGCAATCCCAGTCAAAGTTGCAGCCATATTTGCCAGAGAGATAGAAGAGAGAATCCTAAAGTTTCCAGCCAGCAACAAGAGACCCTGAATAGGCCAAGGAATCCTCAGGAAAATGAACAAAGCAGGACGTATCACACTTTCTGATTTCAACATAGAGGACGAAGCGCTAGGTACCGAAACGGCACAGTCCGGGCCCAAAAACAGGCACACAGACCCATGCAACAGAATCGAGAGCCCAGAGCCCAACTCAAACATACAAGGACAGCCCATTTGCGACCAGGGAGCCAAGAGGAGACAGTGGACAAAGGAGAGTCTCTCCAAGAAACGGTGCTGGGAAGCCTGCACAGCCACATGGAACACAACGAGAGTAGACCATGATGTGCCACCTGGCACACGCACCACCTGGAATGGATTAAAGCCCTGAATGGCACACTTGAAACCGTGAAACTTGTAGGAGAAGACCTAGGCAGAGTGCTCTTTGCCATCTGTCTGAGCCGCCTATTTGGAAGAAGCCTGTCCGACTGGGCAAGGGCAGCAAAGGAGACAAGAAACAAACGGGACCACCTCACATGCAGACGCTTCTGCCCAGTCAAGGAAACCATCGACTCAATGCAAAGACAGCACAACAACTGGGAGTGGATGTTTGCAAAGCACACATCGGACAAGGGGTGAAAAGCCCAAAGATACACTCAACTCACACGTCTCCACAAGAAAAAGAACAAGCCAATGAAATCCTGGGCCAAAGATGGACACGGAGGTTTCTCCCAAGAAGATCTAAAGAGGGCCAACAGGTGCATGAAAACTTGTTCTCCCTCATTAAGTCTGAGGCCAAGGCAAATCCAAACCGCAATGACATAGCAGCTCACTGTGGTCAGAATGGCTATAAGGAGGGAGACAGGAAACAACAAGCGTCAGAGAGGAGGTGGAGAGAAGGGAAGCCTCCTGCACTGCTGCTGGCAGTGGAAACCGGTGCAGCCACTAGGCCAAGCGAAGTGGAACTGCCTCCGAAATTTAAGAATCCATGTCCCATATGATCCAGCTATTCCTCTGGGGCGCGTTTAGCCAAAGAACTCGGAAACACTACCGCCTAAAGACATGTGCACCGCTGAGTTCACCACAGCCTTACTCCCGCTCTCCAAGACTTGGAAGCCGCCCTGGCGCCCAGCAAGGGACGAATGGAGAAGGAACATGGGCTATAGCCACACAATGGCAGACCACTCAGCGGGAACAAAGGATGCAATCCAGCCATTTGTGACCACCAGAATGGCTGGGAGGGTTTTAGGGGAAGTGAAACAAGCCCCAGGGACAAAGTCAAATACCGTAGGATCTCACCTACAAGGAGAAGAAAGAACAAGCACTAACCAACAGGTGGCACTGGACATTTGATCGGGGGCGCCCAGAGGCAAAGCGGGGCGGTGGGGGAGGGTGAAAGAGATGATGAGGCACAAGTGTGTGGTGAGGGCCTGTGATTCGGCTTAAGCTGGTGAAGAGGATGGAACCTACACGGAAGTCTAAATCGATGAGGATGTAAATCTGAAAGACATAGGATGTTCTAATGCAGGGTTATGGCAATAAATCCACCTAAAATCAAACATCCAAAAAGGGGTCCAGAATGACGGCATACAGCTTTGGGGGCTGAAAGAGATTAGAGAAGGTGAACTTCCAAGGATGGAAAATCACCTCAAAAGCCTGACTGATGCTACAGAAAGGTAGACCATTCCAAATACATGAAGAGGAATCCTACCAAGAGAACCTGATCCGTGCTAAGCCCAGGAACCAACGGAAAACGTTACCGTCCATGATGTTCCTACTAATCACCTTCACGAATAATCCAAACAGGCCCACATCTTCCCAAGTTCAGGCCACAGGTTGGTCCAAAAGTACAAGTCAGGGCCGGCCCTGTGGTGGAGCGGGCAAGTGCCCACGTTCCGCTTGGGTGGCCCGGGCCTCACTCTTTCACAGCACGGGTGCAGATCACATTAGCACTGTTAGGGAATAGAGATTTCATGGTACGGTGCGGACAGAGGTCCTAAAGGAGTAGCAATTGTGAGGGTCCGTTCTCAATACGCACCAGAAAATGAACCGTGAGAATATTCCCATCTAGGAAGGCATCTGGTACACTTCCCCAAAGGAAGAAGGAAGGAAAACATGGGACCTGCCAAGGCGGAATTGGCAGAGTGCTAGGAGATGACACGATCATTGCGCATCAGAGGATTGCCTGGGCAACTTCAACTTGGGAGGGAGTCCAGGACTTTCTCTGGGGAAGGTCCACCCACTTGGCCATCTACCCAAGACATAAGAGATAACACCCAGGGTAATCTTACAGGAAAGAAACCAGTGTCTAGAGACAAGGGAGCAGGCCTTTCCAAGTTCGAGGAGAAAGTTAGAAACCGACAAGAAATCCAGAAAAAGGAAAACTATCCTACCTGGAAAGGGGGAGGAGTCAGACTGGTCTGAGATGGCTCTGAAACTCTGTGTGCTTGGAGGTTGTCAGGACAACTTGGCCTTCTGAGGTTCTTTATGACATCACGGTGAACATGTCCCCCAAGATGGCCGCATGGTTACAGTCTGAGGATTGGCCTAGGCTGGGCTATTAAAGGGAGACATACCCAGAAACAGCTTTGACAAACAGAAAGCGGGCACAGAAACTGGAAGAGATCAAACAGACTCTGATGCCAGGGATAAGAAAGGAATCCTTGGCAAGAAGCCAGAATAGAGGGACAAGCACTGAGAGGAGAACATTGTCATCTATTCAAGTCTATGGGGAGGCCATGCTGATTCAAGCTTGAAACTTGATTGGAAACACGAGGCCGCACTTGGGCATTATCACACCTAAAGTGTCCTTCTGCCTTAAGTATAATCCAAAGTCAAGAAGGATCTCTTGAGGACGTTGAAGAGAAGAGTCGATGCCTCCTTTCCAAGGCCCCTAGCATTCTTGGAAGATCAGTCTCACTTTCCATAGCTCTGGCGTCACGGGGGCCCACTGGCCACATGCTAATGCGTCCCAAGAGATGTCTTGGAAGCCTTGAAGGAATGGAGCCCTGTCATGCTTGGGGTAGGTCTCTTTGTTGGGAAGGGCTCTACAAGTGTGCTGAAAATCACCCTTTTCCAGAGGGCTTGGTTCCTTTGTGAAGGCTGCCCTCCCAGGCTAGAGTGCTCACTTTGGCTCCAATGAAATTCTCTCCCCCGACTTCTTGCCGTAGAAGGATTATTGATTATGTGCTTTGACGCCATATGGAAGGAAGCCGGCTGAAAATTAGAACATTACAATTCTGTTTCCAGAAAAATAAACATGCCAGGGCTGAGGATGTAGGTCAAACAAATGGCACAGCCTATAGAAATAAAGTCAGCCCTTATCTAGATGGAATCTAGGGCAATGTTCAAGGGTCAGGGGTCAAGTTCGAAACTTCCCGAATCCACAAAAGAGAAAGAAAAATATCTTTCCTGGAGCGAGGAATTCATCAGATTTGTCTAATTTGTCTCAGAAAAACATTATGTCCATGAAGGGGGTTGCCAATACCACCTCGAATTTGGAGTTTCTGATCTCAGGATGTCAAACCAAGCCAGATGACCACGGGTTGTCAGTGCTTCGCTTGACCTAGGCTAGGATAGCAAAGAGTCCTACAAGTGACCGCTGCAAATTCAAAGACAGCAACCAAGAATCACGAAAGCACTCACACCTCGGCCTAGAGAACATACGGTGATTCAAGAAATACAAAATTAATCACTTGGACTGAAGGAGAACGGACTGATGAGCACATCTAAGGGAGATAGCTGAGAGAGACCATGACGAGTATACTGTGGAAAAGAAAAAACGGTCCCAGAAAATGCAAGGCGAACAGATATCACACCTGAATAATCCACAATGAAAGATGTCAGTCTTTAGACACACTGTGCTGGAACGTTTGAAAGTCAGAGAAATTCACAAGCCAAAAAACGGCAACGAAGGTCAAACCTGGGCTCACTGGGAAGGGTGCGTTACGAGACTGCTCCAAGCGGGCTCTGAAGCCCTGTGTCCATGAAGTTTGCCGGGACAGCAGACGCACAACTATGACCAATCCTCTGACGTCACAGTGGCCACGACAAACAACCTGGCCTCATCTACACAGTGCCAGAGTTGGGCTCAAGCAGCATATTCAAGCCCCATTGCACTCAACTGCAGGTTGCCAATGGAACATGAAAGGGGCCGGCCGGTGGTGCAGCGGTGAGGTCCGCAGCTTCTGGGTCGGTGGCCCGGGGTGGGCCGGGTGGAATCCTGGGGGTGAGCCTCCTCACCACTGCTTCAGTCATTCTGGGGCAGGCGTCCGAGGGGGTGCAGAGGCAGATGGGAAGGGACGTTAGATAGGGCCAGACTTCCACAGCAAATACAGGAGCATTGCCAGCAGATGTGAGCACAGCGATGCACTTCTGCCAAAACAGAACCAATTACAAGTTGCAAAGAGTAGACAAACGGAAGCTAAACACAAACGAACAAAAAACACAGCTTGCCAGTACGAAGAAGAAGATGTCTATGAAGAACCTTAGCAAAACAGGTGAAAGCTATGTCAACCGAAAACTAGCAAACGTTTGGGGAAAGAAATTCAAGACGACACAAGGAAAAAGAAGGATATTCCGGGACCTAGGAATGGAAGAATTAACACACTTGAAACGTCCATAGCGGAGAAAGGAATCTCTGGATTCCATGCAATCCCAGTCAAAGTTGCAGCCATATTTGCCAGAGAGATAGAAGAGAGAATCCTAAAGTTTCCAGCCAGCAACAAGAGACCCTGAATAGGCCAAGGAATCCTCAGGAAAATGAACAAAGCAGGACGTATCACACTTTCTGATTTCAACATAGAGGACGAAGCGCTAGGTACCGAAACGGCACAGTCCGGGCCCAAAAACAGGCACACAGACCCATGCAACAGAATCGAGAGCCCAGAGCCCAACTCAAACATACAAGGACAGCCCATTTGCGACCAGGGAGCCAAGAGGAGACAGTGGACAAAGGAGAGTCTCTCCAAGAAACGGTGCTGGGAAGCCTGCACAGCCACATGGAACACAACGAGAGTAGACCATGATGTGCCACCTGGCACACGCACCACCTGGAATGGATTAAAGCCCTGAATGGCACACTTGAAACCGTGAAACTTGTAGGAGAAGACCTAGGCAGAGTGCTCTTTGCCATCTGTCTGAGCCGCCTATTTGGAAGAAGCCTGTCCGACTGGGCAAGGGCAGCAAAGGAGACAAGAAACAAACGGGACCACCTCACATGCAGACGCTTCTGCCCAGTCAAGGAAACCATCGACTCAATGCAAAGACAGCACAACAACTGGGAGTGGATGTTTGCAAAGCACACATCGGACAAGGGGTGAAAAGCCCAAAGATACACTCAACTCACACGTCTCCACAAGAAAAAGAACAAGCCAATGAAATCCTGGGCCAAAGATGGACACGGAGGTTTCTCCCAAGAAGATCTAAAGAGGGCCAACAGGTGCATGAAAACTTGTTCTCCCTCATTAAGTCTGAGGCCAAGGCAAATCCAAACCGCAATGACATAGCAGCTCACTGTGGTCAGAATGGCTATAAGGAGGGAGACAGGAAACAACAAGCGTCAGAGAGGAGGTGGAGAGAAGGGAAGCCTCCTGCACTGCTGCTGGCAGTGGAAACCGGTGCAGCCACTAGGCCAAGCGAAGTGGAACTGCCTCCGAAATTTAAGAATCCATGTCCCATATGATCCAGCTATTCCTCTGGGGCGCGTTTAGCCAAAGAACTCGGAAACACTACCGCCTAAAGACATGTGCACCGCTGAGTTCACCACAGCCTTACTCCCGCTCTCCAAGACTTGGAAGCCGCCCTGGCGCCCAGCAAGGGACGAATGGAGAAGGAACATGGGCTATAGCCACACAATGGCAGACCACTCAGCGGGAACAAAGGATGCAATCCAGCCATTTGTGACCACCAGAATGGCTGGGAGGGTTTTAGGGGAAGTGAAACAAGCCCCAGGGACAAAGTCAAATACCGTAGGATCTCACCTACAAGGAGAAGAAAGAACAAGCACTAACCAACAGGTGGCACTGGACATTTGATCGGGGGCGCCCAGAGGCAAAGCGGGGCGGTGGGGGAGGGTGAAAGAGATGATGAGGCACAAGTGTGTGGTGAGGGCCTGTGATTCGGCTTAAGCTGGTGAAGAGGATGGAACCTACACGGAAGTCTAAATCGATGAGGATGTAAATCTGAAAGACATAGGATGTTCTAATGCAGGGTTATGGCAATAAATCCACCTAAAATCAAACATCCAAAAAGGGGTCCAGAATGACGGCATACAGCTTTGGGGGCTGAAAGAGATTAGAGAAGGTGAACTTCCAAGGATGGAAAATCACCTCAAAAGCCTGACTGATGCTACAGAAAGGTAGACCATTCCAAATACATGAAGAGGAATCCTACCAAGAGAACCTGATCCGTGCTAAGCCCAGGAACCAACGGAAAACGTTACCGTCCATGATGTTCCTACTAATCACCTTCACGAATAATCCAAACAGGCCCACATCTTCCCAAGTTCAGGCCACAGGTTGGTCCAAAAGTACAAGTCAGGGCCGGCCCTGTGGTGGAGCGGGCAAGTGCCCACGTTCCGCTTGGGTGGCCCGGGCCTCACTCTTTCACAGCACGGGTGCAGATCACATTAGCACTGTTAGGGAATAGAGATTTCATGGTACGGTGCGGACAGAGGTCCTAAAGGAGTAGCAATTGTGAGGGTCCGTTCTCAATACGCACCAGAAAAAGAACCGTGAGAATATTCCAATCTATGAAGGCATCTGGTACACTTCCCCAAAGGAAGAAGGAAGGAAAACATGGGACCTGCCAAGGCGGAATTGGCAGAGTGCTAGGAGATGACACGATCATTGCGCATCAGAGGATTGCCTGGGCAACTTCAACTTGGGAGGGAGTCCAGGACTTTCTCTGGGGAAGGTCCACCCACTTGGCCATCTACCCAAGACATAAGAGATAACACCCAGGGTAATCTTACAGGAAAGAAACCAGTGTCTAGAGAGAAGGGAGCAGGCCTTTCCAAGTTCGAGGAGAAAGTTAGAAACCGACAAGAAATCCAGAAAAAGGAAAACTATCCTACCTGGAAAGGGGGAGGAGTCAGACTGGTCTGAGATGGCTCTGAAACTCTGTGTGCTTGGAGGTTGTCAGGACAACTTGGCCTTCTGAGGTTCTTTATGACATCACGGTGAACATGTCCCCCAAGATGGCCGCATGGTTACAGTCTGAGGATTGGCCTAGGCTGGGCTATTAAAGGGAGACATACCCAGAAACAGCTTTGACAAACAGAAAGCGGGCACAGAAACTGGAAGAGATCAAACAGACTCTGATGCCAGGGATAAGAAAGGAATCCTTGGCAAGAAGCCAGAATAGAGGGACAAGCACTGAGAGGAGAACATTGTCATCTATTCAAGTCTATGGGGAGGCCATGCTGATTCAAGCTTGAAACTTGATTGGAAACACGAGGCCGCACTTGGGCATTATCACACCTAAAGTGTCCTTCTGCCTTAAGTATAATCCAAAGTCAAGAAGGATCTCTTGAGGACGTTGAAGAGAAGAGTCGATGCCTCCTTTCCAAGGCCCCTAGCATTCTTCGAAGATCAGTCTCACTTTGCATAGCTCTGGCGTCACGGGGGACCACTGGCCACATGCTAATGCGTCCCAAGAGATGTCTTGGAAGCCTTGAAGGAATGGAGCCCTGTCATGCTTGGGGTAGGTCTCTTTGTTGGGAAGGGCTCTACAAGTGTGCTGAAAATCACCCTTTTCCAGAGGGCTTGGTTCCTTTGTGAAGGCTGCCCTCCCAGGCTAGAGTGCTCACTTTGGCTCCAATGAAATTCTCTCCCCCGACTTCTTGCCGTAGAAGGATTATTGATTATGTGCTTTGACGCCATATGGAAGGAAGCCGGCTGAAAATTAGAACATTACAATTCTGTTTCCAGAAAAATAAACATGCCAGGGCTGAGGATGTAGGTCAAACAAATGGCACAGCCTATAGAAATAAAGTCAGCCCTTATCTAGATGGAATCTAGGGCAATGTTCAAGGGTCAGGGGTCAAGTTCGAAACTTCCCGAATCCACAAAAGAGAAAGAAAAATATCTTTCCTGGAGCGAGGAATTCATCAGATTTGTCTAATTTGTCTCAGAAAAACATTATGTCCATGAAGGGGGTTGCCAGGACCACCTCGAATTTGGAGTTTCTGATCTCAGGATGTCACACCAAGCCAGATGACCACGGGTTGTCAGTGCTTCGCTTGACCTAGGCTAGGATAGCAAAGAGTCCTACAAGTGACCGCTGCAAATTCAAAGACAGCAACCAAGAATCACGAAAGCACTCACACCTCGGCCTAGAGAACATACGGTGATTCAAGAAATACAAAATTAATCACTTGGACTGAAGGAGAACGGACTGATGAGCACATCTAAGGGAGATAGCTGAGAAAGACCATGACGAGTATACTGTGGAAAAGAAAAAACGGTCCCAGAAAATGCAAGGCGAACAGATATCACACCTGAATAATCCACAATGAAAGATGTCAGTCTTTAGACACACTGTGCTGGAACGTTTGAAAGTCAGAGAAATTCACAAGCCAAAAAACGGCAACGAAGGTCAAACCTGGGCTCACTGGGAAGGGTGCGTTACGAGACTGCTCCAAGCGGGCTCTGAAGCCCTGTGTCCATGAAGTTTGCCGGGACAGCAGACGCACAACTATGACCAATCCTCTGACGTCACAGTGGCCCCGACAAACAACCTGGCCTCATCTACACAGTGCCAGAGTTGGGCTCAAGCAGCATATTCAAGCCCCATTGCACTCAACTGCAGGTTGCCAAGGGAACATGAAAGGGGCCGGCCGGTGGTGCAGCGGTGAGGTCCGCAGCTTCTGGGTCGGTGGCCCGGGGTGGGCCGGGTGGAATCCTGGGGGTGAGCCTCCTCACCACTGCTTCAGTCATTCTGGGGCAGGCGTCCGAGGGGGTGCAGAGGCAGATGGGAAGGGACGTTAGATAGGGCCAGACTTCCACAGCAAATACAGGAGCATTGCCAGCAGATGTGAGCACAGCGATGCACTTCTGCCAAAACAGAACCAATTACAAGTTGCAAAGAGTAGACAAACGGAAGCTAAACACAAACGAACAAAAAACACAGCTTGCCAGTACGAAGAAGAAGATGTCTATGAAGAACCTTAGCAAAACAGGTGAAAGCTATGTCAACCGAAAACTAGCAAACGTTTGGGGAAAGAAATTCAAGACGACACAAGGAAAAAGAAGGATATTCCGGGACCTAGGAATGGAAGAATTAACACACTTGAAACGTCCATAGCGGAGAAAGGAATCTCTGGATTCCATGCAATCCCAGTCAAAGTTGCAGCCATATTTGCCAGAGAGATAGAAGAGAGAATCCTAAAGTTTCCAGCCAGCAACAAGAGACCCTGAATAGGCCAAGGAATCCTCAGGAAAATGAACAAAGCAGGACGTATCACACTTTCTGATTTCAACATAGAGGACGAAGCGCTAGGTACCGAAACGGCACAGTCCGGGCCCAAAAACAGGCACACAGACCCATGCAACAGAATCGAGAGCCCAGAGCCCAACTCAAACATACAAGGACAGCCCATTTGCGACCAGGGAGCCAAGAGGAGACAGTGGACAAAGGAGAGTCTCTCCAAGAAACGGTGCTGGGAAGCCTGCACAGCCACATGGAACACAACGAGAGTAGACCATGATGTGCCACCTGGCACACGCACCACCTGGAATGGATTAAAGCCCTGAATGGCACACTTGAAACCGTGAAACTTGTAGGAGAAGACCTAGGCAGAGTGCTCTTTGCCATCTGTCTGAGCCGCCTATTTGGAAGAAGCCTGTCCGACTGGGCAAGGGCAGCAAAGGAGACAAGAAACAAACGGGACCACCTCACATGCAGACGCTTCTGCCCAGTCAAGGAAACCATCGACTCAATGCAAAGACAGCACAACAACTGGGAGTGGATGTTTGCAAAGCACACATCGGACAAGGGGTGAAAAGCCCAAAGATACACTCAACTCACACGTCTCCACAAGAAAAAGAACAAGCCAATGAAATCCTGGGCCAAAGATGGACACGGAGGTTTCTCCCAAGAAGATCTAAAGAGGGCCAACAGGTGCATGAAAACTTGTTCTCCCTCATTAAGTCTGAGGCCAAGGCAAATCCAAACCGCAATGACATAGCAGCTCACTGTGGTCAGAATGGCTATAAGGAGGGAGACAGGAAACAACAAGCGTCAGAGAGGAGGTGGAGAGAAGGGAAGCCTCCTGCACTGCTGCTGGCAGTGGAAACCGGTGCAGCCACTAGGCCAAGCGAAGTGGAACTGCCTCCGAAATTTAAGAATCCATGTCCCATATGATCCAGCTATTCCTCTGGGGCGCGTTTAGCCAAAGAACTCGGAAACACTACCGCCTAAAGACATGTGCACCGCTGAGTTCACCACAGCCTTACTCCCGCTCTCCAAGACTTGGAAGCCGCCCTGGCGCCCAGCAAGGGACGAATGGAGAAGGAACATGGGCTATAGCCACACAATGGCAGACCACTCAGCGGGAACAAAGGATGCAATCCAGCCATTTGTGACCACCAGAATGGCTGGGAGGGTTTTAGGGGAAGTGAAACAAGCCCCAGGGACAAAGTCAAATACCGTAGGATCTCACCTACAAGGAGAAGAAAGAACAAGCACTAACCAACAGGTGGCACTGGACATTTGATCGGGGGCGCCCAGAGGCAAAGCGGGGCGGTGGGGGAGGGTGAAAGAGATGATGAGGCACAAGTGTGTGGTGAGGGCCTGTGATTCGGCTTAAGCTGGTGAAGAGGATGGAACCTACACGGAAGTCTAAATCGATGAGGATGTAAATCTGAAAGACATAGGATGTTCTAATGCAGGGTTATGGCAATAAATCCACCTAAAATCAAACATCCAAAAAGGGGTCCAGAATGACGGCATACAGCTTTGGGGGCTGAAAGAGATTAGAGAAGGTGAACTTCCAAGGATGGAAAATCACCTCAAAAGCCTGACTGATGCTACAGAAAGGTAGACCATTCCAAATACATGAAGAGGAATCCTACCAAGAGAACCTGATCCGTGCTAAGCCCAGGAACCAACGGAAAACGTTACCGTCCATGATGTTCCTACTAATCACCTTCACGAATAATCCAAACAGGCCCACATCTTCCCAAGTTCAGGCCACAGGTTGGTCCAAAAGTACAAGTCAGGGCCGGCCCTGTGGTGGAGCGGGCAAGTGCCCACGTTCCGCTTGGGTGGCCTGGGCCTCACTCTTTCACAGCACGGGTGCAGATCACATTAGCACTGTTAGGGAATAGAGATTTCATGGTACGGTGCGGACAGAGGTCCTAAAGGAGTAGCAATTGTGAGGGTCCGTTCTCAATACGCACCAGAAAAAGAACCGTGAGAATATTCCAATCTATGAAGGCATCTGGTACACTTCCCCAAAGGAAGAAGGAAGGAAAACATGGGACCTGCCAAGGCGGAATTGGCAGAGTGCTAGGAGATGACACGATCATTGCGCATCAGAGGATTGCCTGGGCAACTTCAACTTGGGAGGGAGTCCAGGACTTTCTCTGGGGAAGGTCCACCCACTTGGCCATCTACCCAAGACATAAGAGATAACACCCAGGGTAATCTTACAGGAAAGAAACCAGTGTCTAGAGAGAAGGGAGCAGGCCTTTCCAAGTTCGAGGAGAAAGTTAGAAACCGACAAGAAATCCAGAAAAAGGAAAACTATCCTACCTGGAAAGGGGGAGGAGTCAGACTGGTCTGAGATGGCTCTGAAACTCTGTGTGCTTGGAGGTTGTCAGGACAACTTGGCCTTCTGAGGTTCTTTATGACATCACGGTGAACATGTCCCCCAAGATGGCCGCATGGTTACAGTCTGAGGATTGGCCTAGGCTGGGCTATTAAAGGGAGACATACCCAGAAACAGCTTTGACAAACAGAAAGCGGGCACAGAAACTGGAAGAGATCAAACAGACTCTGATGCCAGGGATAAGAAAGGAATCCTTGGCAAGAAGCCAGAATAGAGGGACAAGCACTGAGAGGAGAACATTGTCATCTATTCAAGTCTATGGGGAGGCCATGCTGATTCAAGCTTGAAACTTGATTGGAAACACGAGGCCGCACTTGGGCATTATCACACCTAAAGTGTCCTTCTGCCTTAAGTATAATCCAAAGTCAAGAAGGATCTCTTGAGGACGTTGAAGAGAAGAGTCGATGCCTCCTTTCCAAGGCCCCTAGCATTCTTCGAAGATCAGTCTCACTTTGCATAGCTCTGGCGTCACGGGGGACCACTGGCCACATGCTAATGCGTCCCAAGAGATGTCTTGGAAGCCTTGAAGGAATGGAGCCCTGTCATGCTTGGGGTAGGTCTCTTTGTTGGGAAGGGCTCTACAAGTGTGCTGAAAATCACCCTTTTCCAGAGGGCTTGGTTCCTTTGTGAAGGCTGCCCTCCCAGGCTAGAGTGCTCACTTTGGCTCCAATGAAATTCTCTCCCCCGACTTCTTGCCGTAGAAGGATTATTGATTATGTGCTTTGACGCCATATGGAAGGAAGCCGGCTGAAAATTAGAACATTACAATTCTGTTTCCAGAAAAATAAACATGCCAGGGCTGAGGATGTAGGTCAAACAAATGGCACAGCCTATAGAAATAAAGTCAGCCCTTATCTAGATGGAATCTAGGGCAATGTTCAAGGGTCAGGGGTCAAGTTCGAAACTTCCCGAATCCACAAAAGAGAAAGAAAAATATCTTTCCTGGAGCGAGGAATTCATCAGATTTGTCTAATTTGTCTCAGAAAAACATTATGTCCATGAAGGGGGTTGCCAGGACCACCTCGAATTTGGAGTTTCTGATCTCAGGATGTCACACCAAGCCAGATGACCACGGGTTGTCAGTGCTTCGCTTGACCTAGGCTAGGATAGCAAAGAGTCCTACAAGTGACCGCTGCAAATTCAAAGACAGCAACCAAGAATCACGAAAGCACTCACACCTCGGCCTAGAGAACATACGGTGATTCAAGAAATACAAAATTAATCACTTGGACTGAAGGAGAACGGACTGATGAGCACATCTAAGGGAGATAGCTGAGAAAGACCATGACGAGTATACTGTGGAAAAGAAAAAACGGTCCCAGAAAATGCAAGGCGAACAGATATCACACCTGAATAATCCACAATGAAAGATGTCAGTCTTTAGACACACTGTGCTGGAACGTTTGAAAGTCAGAGAAATTCACAAGCCAAAAAACGGCAACGAAGGTCAAACCTGGGCTCACTGGGAAGGGTGCGTTACGAGACTGCTCCAAGCGGGCTCTGAAGCCCTGTGTCCATGAAGTTTGCCGGGACAGCAGACGCACAACTATGACCAATCCTCTGACGTCACAGTGGCCCCGACAAACAACCTGGCCTCATCTACACAGTGCCAGAGTTGGGCTCAAGCAGCATATTCAAGCCCCATTGCACTCAACTGCAGGTTGCCAAGGGAACATGAAAGGGGCCGGCCGGTGGTGCAGCGGTGAGGTCCGCAGCTTCTGGGTCGGTGGCCCGGGGTGGGCCGGGTGGAATCCTGGGGGTGAGCCTCCTCACCACTGCTTCAGTCATTCTGGGGCAGGCGTCCGAGGGGGTGCAGAGGCAGATGGGAAGGGACGTTAGATAGGGCCAGACTTCCACAGCAAATACAGGAGCATTGCCAGCAGATGTGAGCACAGCGATGCACTTCTGCCAAAACAGAACCAATTACAAGTTGCAAAGAGTAGACAAACGGAAGCTAAACACAAACGAACAAAAAACACAGCTTGCCAGTACGAAGAAGAAGATGTCTATGAAGAACCTTAGCAAAACAGGTGAAAGCTATGTCAACCGAAAACTAGCAAACGTTTGGGGAAAGAAATTCAAGACGACACAAGGAAAAAGAAGGATATTCCGGGACCTAGGAATGGAAGAATTAACACACTTGAAACGTCCATAGCGGAGAAAGGAATCTCTGGATTCCATGCAATCCCAGTCAAAGTTGCAGCCATATTTGCCAGAGAGATAGAAGAGAGAATCCTAAAGTTTCCAGCCAGCAACAAGAGACCCTGAATAGGCCAAGGAATCCTCAGGAAAATGAACAAAGCAGGACGTATCACACTTTCTGATTTCAACATAGAGGACGAAGCGCTAGGTACCGAAACGGCACAGTCCGGGCCCAAAAACAGGCACACAGACCCATGCAACAGAATCGAGAGCCCAGAGCCCAACTCAAACATACAAGGACAGCCCATTTGCGACCAGGGAGCCAAGAGGAGACAGTGGACAAAGGAGAGTCTCTCCAAGAAACGGTGCTGGGAAGCCTGCACAGCCACATGGAACACAACGAGAGTAGACCATGATGTGCCACCTGGCACACGCACCACCTGGAATGGATTAAAGCCCTGAATGGCACACTTGAAACCGTGAAACTTGTAGGAGAAGACCTAGGCAGAGTGCTCTTTGCCATCTGTCTGAGCCGCCTATTTGGAAGAAGCCTGTCCGACTGGGCAAGGGCAGCAAAGGAGACAAGAAACAAACGGGACCACCTCACATGCAGACGCTTCTGCCCAGTCAAGGAAACCATCGACTCAATGCAAAGACAGCACAACAACTGGGAGTGGATGTTTGCAAAGCACACATCGGACAAGGGGTGAAAAGCCCAAAGATACACTCAACTCACACGTCTCCACAAGAAAAAGAACAAGCCAATGAAATCCTGGGCCAAAGATGGACACGGAGGTTTCTCCCAAGAAGATCTAAAGAGGGCCAACAGGTGCATGAAAACTTGTTCTCCCTCATTAAGTCTGAGGCCAAGGCAAATCCAAACCGCAATGACATAGCAGCTCACTGTGGTCAGAATGGCTATAAGGAGGGAGACAGGAAACAACAAGCGTCAGAGAGGAGGTGGAGAGAAGGGAAGCCTCCTGCACTGCTGCTGGCAGTGGAAACCGGTGCAGCCACTAGGCCAAGCGAAGTGGAACTGCCTCCGAAATTTAAGAATCCATGTCCCATATGATCCAGCTATTCCTCTGGGGCGCGTTTAGCCAAAGAACTCGGAAACACTACCGCCTAAAGACATGTGCACCGCTGAGTTCACCACAGCCTTACTCCCGCTCTCCAAGACTTGGAAGCCGCCCTGGCGCCCAGCAAGGGACGAATGGAGAAGGAACATGGGCTATAGCCACACAATGGCAGACCACTCAGCGGGAACAAAGGATGCAATCCAGCCATTTGTGACCACCAGAATGGCTGGGAGGGTTTTAGGGGAAGTGAAACAAGCCCCAGGGACAAAGTCAAATACCGTAGGATCTCACCTACAAGGAGAAGAAAGAACAAGCACTAACCAACAGGTGGCACTGGACATTTGATCGGGGGCGCCCAGAGGCAAAGCGGGGCGGTGGGGGAGGGTGAAAGAGATGATGAGGCACAAGTGTGTGGTGAGGGCCTGTGATTCGGCTTAAGCTGGTGAAGAGGATGGAACCTACACGGAAGTCTAAATCGATGAGGATGTAAATCTGAAAGACATAGGATGTTCTAATGCAGGGTTATGGCAATAAATCCACCTAAAATCAAACATCCAAAAAGGGGTCCAGAATGACGGCATACAGCTTTGGGGGCTGAAAGAGATTAGAGAAGGTGAACTTCCAAGGATGGAAAATCACCTCAAAAGCCTGACTGATGCTACAGAAAGGTAGACCATTCCAAATACATGAAGAGGAATCCTACCAAGAGAACCTGATCCGTGCTAAGCCCAGGAACCAACGGAAAACGTTACCGTCCATGATGTTCCTACTAATCACCTTCACGAATAATCCAAACAGGCCCACATCTTCCCAAGTTCAGGCCACAGGTTGGTCCAAAAGTACAAGTCAGGGCCGGCCCTGTGGTGGAGCGGGCAAGTGCCCACGTTCCGCTTGGGTGGCCCGGGCCTCACTCTTTCACAGCACGGGTGCAGATCACATTAGCACTGTTAGGGAATAGAGATTTCATGGTACGGTGCGGACAGAGGTCCTAAAGGAGTAGCAATTGTGAGGGTCCGTTCTCAATACGCACCAGAAAAAGAACCGTGAGAATATTCCAATCTATGAAGGCATCTGGTACACTTCCCCAAAGGAAGAAGGAAGGAAAACATGGGACCTGCCAAGGCGGAATTGGCAGAGTGCTAGGAGATGACACGATCATTGCGCATCAGAGGATTGCCTGGGCAACTTCAACTTGGGAGGGAGTCCAGGACTTTCTCTGGGGAAGGGCCACCCACTTGGCCATCTACCCAAGACATAAGAGATAACACCCAGGGTAATCTTACAGGAAAGAAACGAGTGTCTAGAGAGAATGGAGCAGGCCTTTCCAAGTTCGAGGAGAAAGTTAGAAACCGACAAGACATCCAGAAAAAGGAAAACTATCCTACCTGGAAAGGGGGAGGAGTCAGACTGGTCTGAGATGGCTCTGAAACTCTGTGTGCTTGGAGGTTGTCAGGACAACTTGGCCTTCTGAGGTTCTTTATGACATCACGGTGAACATGTCCCCCAAGATGGCCGCATGGTTACAGTCTGAGGATTGGCCTAGGCTGGGCTATTAAAGGGAGACATACCCAGAAACAGCTTTGACAAACAGAAAGCGGGCACAGAAACTGGAAGAGATCAAACAGACTCTGATGCCAGGGATAAGAAAGGAATCCTTGGCAAGAAGCCAGAATAGAGGGACAAGCACTGAGAGGAGAACATTGTCATCTATTCAAGTCTATGGGGAGGCCATGCTGATTCAAGCTTGAAACTTGATTGGAAACACGAGGCCGCACTTGGGCATTATCACACCTAAAGTGTCCTTCTGCCTTAAGTATAATCCAAAGTCAAGAAGGATCTCTTGAGGACGTTGAAGAGAAGAGTCGATGCCTCCTTTCCAAGGCCCCTAGCATTCTTCGAAGATCAGTCTCACTTTGCATAGCTCTGGCGTCACGGGGGACCACTGGCCACATGCTAATGCGTCCCAAGAGATGTCTTGGAAGCCTTGAAGGAATGGAGCCCTGTCATGCTTGGGGTAGGTCTCTTTGTTGGGAAGGGCTCTACAAGTGTGCTGAAAATCACCCTTTTCCAGAGGGCTTGGTTCCTTTGTGAAGGCTGCCCTCCCAGGCTAGAGTGCTCACTTTGGCTCCAATGAAATTCTCTCCCCCGACTTCTTGCCGTAGAAGGATTATTGATTATGTGCTTTGACGCCATATGGAAGGAAGCTGGCTGAAAATTAGAACATTACAATTCTGTTTCCAGAAAAATAAACATGCCAGGGCTGAGGATGTAGGTCAAACAAATGGCACAGCCTATAGAAATAAAGTCAGCCCTTATCTAGATGGAATCTAGGGCAATGTTCAAGGGTCAGGGGTCAAGTTCGAAACTTCCCGAATCCACAAAAGAGAAAGAAAAATATCTTTCCTGGAGCGAGGAATTCATCAGATTTGTCTAATTTGTCTCAGAAAAACATTATGTCCATGAAGGGGGTTGCCAGGACCACCTCGAATTTGGAGTTTCTGATCTCAGGATGTCAAACCAAGCCAGATGACCACGGGTTGTCAGTGCTTCGCTTGACCTAGGCTAGGATAGCAAAGAGTCCTACAAGTGACCGCTGCAAATTCAAAGACAGCAACCAAGAATCACGAAAGCACTCACACCTCGGCCTAGAGAACATACGGTGATTCAAGAAATACAAAATTAATCACTTGGACTGAAGGAGAACGGACTGATGAGCACATCTAAGGGAGATAGCTGAGAAAGACCATGACGAGTATACTGTGGAAAAGAAAAAACGGTCCCAGAAAATGCAAGGCGAACAGATATCACACCTGAATAATCCACAATGAAAGATGTCAGTCTTTAGACACACTGTGCTGGAACGTTTGAAAGTCAGAGAAATTCACAAGCCAAAAAACGGCAACGAAGGTCAAACCTGGGCTCACTGGGAAGGGTGCGTTACGAGACTGCTCCAAGCGGGCTCTGAAGCCCTGTGTCCATGAAGTTTGCCGGGACAGCAGACGCACAACTATGACCAATCCTCTGACGTCACAGTGGCCCCGACAAACAACCTGGCCTCATCTACACAGTGCCAGAGTTGGGCTCAAGCAGCATATTCAAGCCCCATTGCACTCAACTGCAGGTTGCCAATGGAACATGAAAGGGGCCGGCCGGTGGTGCAGCGGTGAGGTCCGCAGCTTCTGGGTCGGTGGCCCGGGGTGGGCCGGGTGGAATCCTGGGGGTGAGCCTCCTCACCACTGCTTCAGTCATTCTGGGGCAGGCGTCCGAGGGGGTGCAGAGGCAGATGGGAAGGGACGTTAGATAGGGCCAGACTTCCACAGCAAATACAGGAGCATTGCCAGCAGATGTGAGCACAGCGATGCACTTCTGCCAAAACAGAACCAATTACAAGTTGCAAAGAGTAGACAAACGGAAGCTAAACACAAACGAACAAAAAACACAGCTTGCCAGTACGAAGAAGAAGATGTCTATGAAGAACCTTAGCAAAACAGGTGAAAGCTATGTCAACCGAAAACTAGCAAACGTTTGGGGAAAGAAATTCAAGACGACACAAGGAAAAAGAAGGATATTCCGGGACCTAGGAATGGAAGAATTAACACACTTGAAACGTCCATAGCGGAGAAAGGAATCTCTGGATTCCATGCAATCCCAGTCAAAGTTGCAGCCATATTTGCCAGAGAGATAGAAGAGAGAATCCTAAAGTTTCCAGCCAGCAACAAGAGACCCTGAATAGGCCAAGGAATCCTCAGGAAAATGAACAAAGCAGGACGTATCACACTTTCTGATTTCAACATAGAGGACGAAGCGCTAGGTACCGAAACGGCACAGTCCGGGCCCAAAAACAGGCACACAGACCCATGCAACAGAATCGAGAGCCCAGAGCCCAACTCAAACATACAAGGACAGCCCATTTGCGACCAGGGAGCCAAGAGGAGACAGTGGACAAAGGAGAGTCTCTCCAAGAAACGGTGCTGGGAAGCCTGCACAGCCACATGGAACACAACGAGAGTAGACCATGATGTGCCACCTGGCACACGCACCACCTGGAATGGATTAAAGCCCTGAATGGCACACTTGAAACCGTGAAACTTGTAGGAGAAGACCTAGGCAGAGTGCTCTTTGCCATCTGTCTGAGCCGCCTATTTGGAAGAAGCCTGTCTGACTGGGCAAGGGCAGCAAAGGAGACAAGAAACAAACGGGACCACCTCAAATGCAGACGCTTCTGCCCAGTCAAGGAAACCATCGACTCAATGCAAAGACAGCACAACAACTGGGAGTGGATGTTTGCAAAGCACACATCGGACAAGGGGTGAAAAGCCCAAAGATACACTCAACTCACACGTCTCCACAAGAAAAAGAACAAGCCAATGAAATCCTGGGCCAAAGATGGACACGGAGGTTTCTCCCAAGAAGATCTAAAGAGGGCCAACAGGTGCATGAAAACTTGTTCTCCCTCATTAAGTCTGAGGCCAAGGCAAATCCAAACCGCAATGACATAGCAGCTCACTGTGGTCAGAATGGCTATAAGGAGGGAGACAGGAAACAACAAGCGTCAGAGAGGAGGTGGAGAGAAGGGAAGCCTCCTGCACTGCTGCTGGCAGTGGAAACCGGTGCAGCCACTAGGCCAAGCGAAGTGGAACTGCCTCCGAAATTTAAGAATCCATGTCCCATATGATCCAGCTATTCCTCTGGGGCGCGTTTAGCCAAAGAACTCGGAAACACTACCGCCTAAAGACATGTGCACCGCTGAGTTCACCACAGCCTTACTCCCGCTCTCCAAGACTTGGAAGCCGCCCTGGCGCCCAGCAAGGGACGAATGGAGAAGGAACATGGGCTATAGCCACACAATGGCAGACCACTCAGCGGGAACAAAGGATGCAATCCAGCCATTTGTGACCACCAGAATGGCTGGGAGGGTTTTAGGGGAAGTGAAACAAGCCCCAGGGACAAAGTCAAATACCGTAGGATCTCACTTACAAGGAGAAGAAAAAACAAGAACTAACCAACAGTTGGCACTGGACATTTGATCGGGGGCGCCCAGAGGCAAAGCGGGGCGGTGGGGGAGGGTGAAAGAGATGATGAGGCACAAGTGTGTGGTGAGGGCCTGTGATTCGGCTTAAGCTGGTGAAGAGGATGGAACCTACACGGAAGTCTAAATCGATGAGGATGTAAATCTGAAAGACATAGGATGTTCGAATGCAGGGTTATGGCAATAAATCCACCTAAAATCAAACATCCAAAAAGGGGTCCAGAATGACGGCATACAGCTTTGGGGGCTGAAAGAGATTAGAGAAGGTGAACTTCCAAGGATGGAAAATCACCTCAAAAGCCTGACTGATGCTACAGAAAGGTAGACCATTCCAAATACATGAAGAGGAATCCTACCAAGAGAACCTGATCCGTGCTAAGCCCAGGAACCAACGGAAAACGTTACCGTCCATGATGTTCCTACTAATCCCCTTCACGAATAATCCAAACAGGCCCACATCTTCCCAAGTTCAGGCCACAGGTTGGTCCAAAAGTACAAGTCAGGGCCGGCCCTGTGGTGGAGCGGGCAAGTGCCCACGTTCCGCTTGGGTGGCCCGGGCCTCACTCTTTCACAGCACGGGTGCAGATCACATTAGCACTGTTAGGGAATAGAGATTTCATGGTACGGTGCGGACAGAGGTCCTAAAGGAGTAGCAATTGTGAGGGTCCGTTCTCAATACGCACCAGAAAAAGAACCGTGAGAATATTCCAATCTATGAAGGCATCTGGTACACTTCCCCAAAGGAAGAAGGAAGGAAAACATGGGACCTGCCAAGGCGGAATTGGCAGAGTGCTAGGAGATGACACGATCATTGCGCATCAGAGGATTGCCTGGGCAACTTCAACTTGGGAGGGAGTCCAGGACTTTCTCTGGGGAAGGTCCACCCACTTGGCCATCTACCCAAGACATAAGAGATAACACCCAGGGTAATCTTACAGGAAAGAAACCAGTGTCTAGAGAGAATGGAGCAGGAATTTCCAAGTTCGAGGAGAAAGTTAGAAACCGACAAGACATCCAGAAAAAGGAAAACTATCCTACCTGGAAAGGGGGAGGAGTCAGACTGGTCTGAGATGGCTCTGAAACTCTGTGTGCTTGGAGGTTGTCAGGACAACTTGGCCTTCTGAGGTTCTTTATGACATCACGGTGAACATGTCCCCCAAGATGGCCGCATGGTTACAGTCTGAGGATTGGCCTAGGCTGGGCTATTAAAGGGAGACATACCCAGAAACAGCTTTGACAAACAGAAAGCGGGCACAGAAACTGGAAGAGATCAAACAGACTCTGATGCCAGGGATAAGAAAGGAATCCTTGGCAAGAAGCCAGAATAGAGGGACAAGCACTGAGAGGAGAACATTGTCATCTATTCAAGTCTATGGGGAGGCCATGCTGATTCAAGCTTGAAACTTGATTGGAAACACGAGGCCGCACTTGGGCATTATCACACCTAAAGTGTCCTTCTGCCTTAAGTATAATCCAAAGTCAAGAAGGATCTCTTGAGGACGTTGAAGAGAAGAGTCGATGCCTCCTTTCCAAGGCCCCTAGCATTCTTCGAAGATCAGTCTCACTTTGCATAGCTCTGGCGTCACGGGGGACCACTGGCCACATGCTAATGCGTCCCAAGAGATGTCTTGGAAGCCTTGAAGGAATGGAGCCCTGTCATGCTTGGGGTAGGTCTCTTTGTTGGGAAGGGCTCTACAAGTGTGCTGAAAATCACCCTTTTCCAGAGGGCTTGGTTCCTTTGTGAAGGCTGCCCTCCCAGGCTAGAGTGCTCACTTTGGCTCCAATGAAATTCTCTCCCCCGACTTCTTGCCGTAGAAGGATTATTGATTATGTGCTTTGACGCCATATGGAAGGAAGCTGGCTGAAAATTAGAACATTACAATTCTGTTTCCAGAAAAATAAACATGCCAGGGCTGAGGATGTAGGTCAAACAAATGGCACAGCCTATAGAAATAAAGTCAGCCCTTATCTAGATGGAATCTAGGGCAATGTTCAAGGGTCAGGGGTCAAGTTCGAAACTTCCCGAATCCACAAAAGAGAAAGAAAAATATCTTTCCTGGAGCGAGGAATTCATCAGATTTGTCTAATTTGTCTCAGAAAAACATTATGTCCATGAAGGGGGTTGCCAGGACCACCTCGAATTTGGAGTTTCTGATCTCAGGATGTCAAACCAAGCCAGATGACCACGGGTTGTCAGTGCTTCGCTTGACCTAGGCTAGGATAGCAAAGAGTCCTACAAGTGACCGCTGCAAATTCAAAGACAGCAACCAAGAATCACGAAAGCACTCACACCTCGGCCTAGAGAACATACGGTGATTCAAGAAATACAAAATTAATCACTTGGACTGAAGGAGAACGGACTGATGAGCACATCTAAGGGAGATAGCTGAGAAAGACCATGACGAGTATACTGTGGAAAAGAAAAAACGGTCCCAGAAAATGCAAGGCGAACAGATATCACACCTGAATAATCCACAATGAAAGATGTCAGTCTTTAGACACACTGTGCTGGAACGTTTGAAAGTCAGAGAAATTCACAAGCCAAAAAACGGCAACGAAGGTCAAACCTGGGCTCACTGGGAAGGGTGCGTTACGAGACTGCTCCAAGCGGGCTCTGAAGCCCTGTGTCCATGAAGTTTGCCGGGACAGCAGACGCACAACTATGACCAATCCTCTGACGTCACAGTGGCCCCGACAAACAACCTGGCCTCATCTACACAGTGCCAGAGTTGGGCTCAAGCAGCATATTCAAGCCCCATTGCACTCAACTGCAGGTTGCCAAGGGAACATGAAAGGGGCCTGCCGGTGGTGCAGCGGTGAGGTCCGCAGCTTCTGGGTCGGTGGCCCGGGGTTGGCCGGGTGGAATCCTGGGGGTGAGCCTCCTCACCACTGCTTCAGTCATTCTGGGGCAGGCGTCCGAGGGGGTGCAGAGGCAGATGGGAAGGGACGTTAGATAGGGCCAGACTTCCACAGCAAATACAGGAGCATTGCCAGCAGATGTGAGCACAGCGATGCACTTCTGCCAAAACAGAACCAATTACAAGTTGCAAAGAGTAGACAAACGGAAGCTAAACACAAACGAACAAGAAACACAGCTTGCCAGTACGAAGAAGAAGATGTCTATGAAGAACCTTAGCAAAACAGGTGAAAGCTATGTCAACCGAAAACTAGCAAACGTTTGGGGAAAGAAATTCAAGACGACACAAGGAAAAAGAAGGATATTCCGGGACCTAGGAATGGAAGAATTAACACACTTGAAACGTCCATAGCGGAGAAAGGAATCTCTGGATTCCATGCAATCCCAGTCAAAGTTGCAGCCATATTTGCCAGAGAGATAGAAGAGAGAATCCTAAAGTTTCCAGCCAGCAACAAGAGACCCTGAATAGGCCAAGGAATCCTCAGGAAAATGAACAAAGCAGGACGTATCACACTTTCTGATTTCAACATAGAGGACGAAGCGCTAGGTACCGAAACGGCACAGTCCGGGCCCAAAAACAGGCACACAGACCCATGCAACAGAATCGAGAGCCCAGAGCCCAACTCAAACATACAAGGACAGCCCATTTGCGACCAGGGAGCCAAGAGGAGACAGTGGACAAAGGAGAGTCTCTCCAAGAAACGGTGCTGGGAAGCCTGCACAGCCACATGGAACACAACGAGAGTAGACCATGATGTGCCACCTGGCACACGCACCACCTGGAATGGATTAAAGCCCTGAATGGCACACTTGAAACCGTGAAACTTGTAGGAGAAGACCTAGGCAGAGTGCTCTTTGCCATCTGTCTGAGCCGCCTATTTGGAAGAAGCCTGTCTGACTGGGCAAGGGCAGCAAAGGAGACAAGAAACAAACGGGACCACCTCAAATGCAGACGCTTCTGCCCAGTCAAGGAAACCATCGACTCAATGCAAAGACAGCACAACAACTGGGAGTGGATGTTTGCAAAGCACACATCGGACAAGGGGTGAAAAGCCCAAAGATACACTCAACTCACACGTCTCAACAAGAAAAAGAACAAGCCAATGAAATCCTGGGCCAAAGATGGACACGGAGGTTTCTCCCAAGAAGATCTAAAGAGGGCCAACAGGTGCATGAAAACTTGTTCTCCCTTATTAAGTCTGAGGCCAAGGCAAATCCAAACCGCAATGACATAGCAGCTCACTGTGGTCAGAATGGCTATAAGGAGGGAGACAGGAAACAACAAGCGTCAGAGAGGAGGTGGAGAGAAGGGAAGCCTCCTGCACTGCTGCTGGCAGTGGAAACCGGTGCAGCCACTAGGCCAAGCGAAGTGGAACTGCCTCCGAAATTTAAGAATCCATGTCCCATATGATCCAGCTATTCCTCTGGGGCGCGTTTAGCCAAAGAACTCGGAAACACTACCGCCTAAAGACATGTGCACCGCTGAGTTCACCACAGCCTTACTCCCGCTCTCCAAGACTTGGAAGCCGCCCTGGCGCCCAGCAAGGGACGAATGGAGAAGGAACATGGGCTATAGCCACACAATGGCAGACCACTCAGCGGGAACAAAGGATGCAATCCAGCCATTTGTGACCACCAGAATGGCTGGGAGGGTTTTAGGGGAAGTGAAACAAGCCCCAGGGACAAAGTCAAATACCGTAGGATCTCACTTACAAGGAGAAGAAAAAACAAGCACTAACCAACAGGTGGCACTGGACATTTGATCGGGGGCGCCCAGAGGCAAAGCGGGGCGGTGGGGGAGGGTGAAAGAGATGATGAGGCACAAGTGTGTGGTGAGGGCCTGTGATTCGGCTTAAGCTGGTGAAGAGGATGGAACCTACACGGAAGTCTAAATCGATGAGGATGTAAATCTGAAAGACATAGGATGTTCGAATGCAGGGTTATGGCAATAAATCCACCTAAAATCAAACATCCAAAAAGGGGTCCAGAATGACGGCATACAGCTTTGGGGGCTGAAAGAGATTAGAGAAGGTGAACTTCCAAGGATGGAAAATCACCTCAAAAGCCTGACTGATGCTACAGAAAGGTAGACCATTCCAAATACATGAAGAGGAATCCTACCAAGAGAACCTGATCCGTGCTAAGCCCAGGAACCAACGGAAAACGTTACCGTCCATGATGTTCCTACTAATCCCCTTCACGAATAATCCAAACAGGCCCACATCTTCCCAAGTTCAGGCCACAGGTTGGTCCAAAAGTACAAGTCAGGGCCGGCCCTGTGGTGGAGCGGGCAAGTGCCCACGTTCCGCTTGGGTGGCCCGGGCCTCACTCTTTCACAGCACGGGTGCAGATCACATTAGCACTGTTAGGGAATAGAGATTTCATGGTACGGTGCGGACAGAGGTCCTAAAGGAGTAGCAATTGTGAGGGTCCGTTCTCAATACGCACCAGAAAATGAACCGTGAGAATATTCCCATCTAGGAAGGCATCTGGTACACTTCCCCAAAGGAAGAAGGAAGGAAAACATGGGACCTGCCAAGGCGGAATTGGCAGAGTGCTAGGAGATGACACGATCATTGCGCATCAGAGGATTGCCTGGGCAACTTCAACTTGGGAGGGAGTCCAGGACTTTCTCTGGGGAAGGTCCACCCACTTGGCCATCTACCCAAGACATAAGAGATAACACCCAGGGTAATCTTACAGGAAAGAAACCAGTGTCTAGAGACAAGGGAGCAGGCCTTTCCAAGTTCGAGGAGAAAGTTAGAAACCGACAAGAAATCCAGAAAAAGGAAAACTATCCTACCTGGAAAGGGGGAGGAGTCAGACTGGTCTGAGATGGCTCTGAAACTCTGTGTGCTTGGAGGTTGTCAGGACAACTTGGCCTTCTGAGGTTCTTTATGACATCACGGTGAACATGTACCCCAAGATGGCCGCATGGTTACAGTCTGAGGATTGGCCTAGGCTGGGCTATTAAAGGGAGACATACCCAGAAACAGCTTTGACAAACAGAAAGCGGGCACAGAAACTGGAAGAGATCAAACAGACTCTGATGCCAGGGATAAGAAAGGAATCCTTGGCAAGAAGCCAGAATAGAGGGACAAGCACTGAGAGGAGAACATTGTCATCTATTCAAGTCTATGGGGAGGCCATGCTGATTCAAGCTTGAAACTTGATTGGAAACACGAGGCCGCACTTGGGCATTATCACACCTAAAGTGTCCTTCTGCCTTAAGTATAATCCAAAGTCAAGAAGGATCTCTTGAGGACGTTGAAGAGAAGAGTCGATGCCTCCTTTCCAAGGCCCCTAGCATTCTTCGAAGATCAGTCTCACTTTCCATAGCTCTGGCGTCACGGGGGACCACTGGCCACATGCTAATGCGTCCCAAGAGATGTCTTGGAAGCCTTGAAGGAATGGAGCCCTGTCATGCTTGGGGTAGGTCTCTTTGTTGGGAAGGGCTCTACAAGTGTGCTGAAAATCACCCTTTTCCAGAGGGCTTGGTTCCTTTGTGAAGGCTGCCCTCCCAGGCTAGAGTGCTCACTTTGGCTCCAATGAAATTCTCTCCCCCGACTTCTTGCCGTAGAAGGATTATTGATTATGTGCTTTGACGCCATATGGAAGGAAGCTGGCTGAAAATTAGAACATTACAATTCTGTTTCCAGAAAAATAAACATGCCAGGGCTGAGGATGTAGGTCAAACAAATGGCACAGCCTATAGAAATAAAGTCAGCCCTTATCTAGATGGAATCTAGGGCAATGTTCAAGGGTCAGGGGTCAAGTTCGAAACTTCCCGAATCCACAAAAGAGAAAGAAAAATATCTTTCCTGGAGCGAGGAATTCATCAGATTTGTCTAATTTGTCTCAGAAAAACATTATGTCCATGAAGGGGGTTGCCAGGACCACCTCGAATTTGGAGTTTCTGATCTCAGGATGTCACACCAAGCCAGATGACCACGGGTTGTCAGTGCTTCGCTTGACCTAGGCTAGGATAGCAAAGAGTCCTACAAGTGACCGCTGCAAATTCAAAGACAGCAACCAAGAATCACGAAAGCACTCACACCTCGGCCTAGAGAACATACGGTGATTCAAGAAATACAAAATTAATCACTTGGACTGAAGGAGAACGGACTGATGAGCACATCTAAGGGAGATAGCTGAGAAAGACCATGACGAGTATACTGTGGAAAAGAAAAAACGGTCCCAGAAAATGCAAGGCGAACAGATATCACACCTGAATAATCCACAATGAAAGATGTCAGTCTTTAGACACACTGTGCTGGAACGTTTGAAAGTCAGAGAAATTCACAAGCCAAAAAACGGCAACGAAGGTCAAACCTGGGCTCACTGGGAAGGGTGCGTTACGAGACTGCTCCAAGCGGGCTCTGAAGCCCTGTGTCCATGAAGTTTGCCGGGACAGCAGACGCACAACTATGACCAATCCTCTGACGTCACAGTGGCCCCGACAAACAACCTGGCCTCATCTACACAGTGCCAGAGTTGGGCTCAAGCAGCATATTCAAGCCCCATTGCACTCAACTGCAGGTTGCCAAGGGAACATGAAAGGGGCCTGCCGGTGGTGCAGCGGTGAGGTCCGCAGCTTCTGGGTCGGTGGCCCGGGGTTGGCCGGGTGGAATCCTGGGGGTGAGCCTCCTCACCACTGCTTCAGTCATTCTGGGGCAGGCGTCCGAGGGGGTGCAGAGGCAGATGGGAAGGGACGTTAGATAGGGCCAGACTTCCACAGCAAATACAGGAGCATTGCCAGCAGATGTGAGCACAGCGATGCACTTCTGCCAAAACAGAACCAATTACAAGTTGCAAAGAGTAGACAAACGGAAGCTAAACACAAACGAACAAGAAACACAGCTTGCCAGTACGAAGAAGAAGATGTCTATGAAGAACCTTAGCAAAACAGGTGAAAGCTATGTCAACCGAAAACTAGCAAACGTTTGGGGAAAGAAATTCAAGACGACACAAGGAAAAAGAAGGATATTCCGGGACCTAGGAATGGAAGAATTAACACACTTGAAACGTCCATAGCGGAGAAAGGAATCTCTGGATTCCATGCAATCCCAGTCAAAGTTGCAGCCATATTTGCCAGAGAGATAGAAGAGAGAATCCTAAAGTTTCCAGCCAGCAACAAGAGACCCTGAATAGGCCAAGGAATCCTCAGGAAAACGAACAAAGCAGGACGTATCACACTTTCTGATTTCAACATAGAGGACGAAGCGCTAGGTACCGAAACGGCACAGTCCGGGCCCAAAAACAGGCACACAGACCCATGCAACAGAATCGAGAGCCCAGAGCCCAACTCAAACATACAAGGACAGCCCATTTGCGACCAGGGAGCCAAGAGGAGACAGTGGACAAAGGAGAGTCTCTCCAAGAAACGGTGCTGGGAAGCCTGCACAGCCACATGGAACACAACGAGAGTAGACCATGATGTGCCACCTGGCACACGCACCACCTGGAATGGATTAAAGCCCTGAATGGCACACTTGAAACCGTGAAACTTGTAGGAGAAGACCTAGGCAGAGTGCTCTTTGCCATCTGTCTGAGCCGCCTATTTGGAAGAAGCCTGTCTGACTGGGCAAGGGCAGCAAAGGAGACAAGAAACAAACGGGACCACCTCAAATGCAGACGCTTCTGCCCAGTCAAGGAAACCATCGACTCAATGCAAAGACAGCACAACAACTGGGAGTGGATGTTTGCAAAGCACACATCGGACAAGGGGTGAAAAGCCCAAAGATACACTCAACTCACACGTCTCAACAAGAAAAAGAACAAGCCAATGAAATCCTGGGCCAAAGATGGACACGGAGGTTTCTCCCAAGAAGATCTAAAGAGGGCCAACAGGTGCATGAAAACTTGTTCTCCCTTATTAAGTCTGAGGCCAAGGCAAATCCAAACCGCAATGACATAGCAGCTCACTGTGGTCAGAATGGCTATAAGGAGGGAGACAGGAAACAACAAGCGTCAGAGAGGAGGTGGAGAGAAGGGAAGCCTCCTGCACTGCTGCTGGCAGTGGAAACCGGTGCAGCCACTAGGCCAAGCGAAGTGGAACTGCCTCCGAAATTTAAGAATCCATGTCCCATATGATCCAGCTATTCCTCTGGGGCGCGTTTAGCCAAAGAACTCGGAAACACTACCGCCTAAAGACATGTGCACCGCTGAGTTCACCACAGCCTTACTCCCGCTCTCCAAGACTTGGAAGCCGCCCTGGCGCCCAGCAAGGGACGAATGGAGAAGGAACATGGGCTATAGCCACACAATGGCAGACCACTCAGCGGGAACAAAGGATGCAATCCAGCCATTTGTGACCACCAGAATGGCTGGGAGGGTTTTAGGGGAAGTGAAACAAGCCCCAGGGACAAAGTCAAATACCGTAGGATCTCACTTACAAGGAGAAGAAAAAACAAGCACTAACCAACAGGTGGCACTGGACATTTGATCGGGGGCGCCCAGAGGCAAAGCGGGGCGGTGGGGGAGGGTGAAAGAGATGATGAGGCACAAGTGTGTGGTGAGGGCCTGTGATTCGGCTTAAGCTGGTGAAGAGGATGGAACCTACACGGAAGTCTAAATCGATGAGGATGTAAATCTGAAAGACATAGGATGTTCGAATGCAGGGTTATGGCAATAAATCCACCTAAAATCAAACATCCAAAAAGGGGTCCAGAATGACGGCATACAGCTTTGGGGGCTGAAAGAGATTAGAGAAGGTGAACTTCCAAGGATGGAAAATCACCTCAAAAGCCTGACTGATGCTACAGAAAGGTAGACCATTCCAAATACATGAAGAGGAATCCTACCAAGAGAACCTGATCCGTGCTAAGCCCAGGAACCAACGGAAAACGTTACCGTCCATGATGTTCCTACTAATCCCCTTCACGAATAATCCAAACAGGCCCACATCTTCCCAAGTTCAGGCCACAGGTTGGTCCAAAAGTACAAGTCAGGGCCGGCCCTGTGGTGGAGCGGGCAAGTGCCCACGTTCCGCTTGGGTGGCCCGGGCCTCACTCTTTCACAGCACGGGTGCAGATCACATTAGCACTGTTAGGGAATAGAGATTTCATGGTACGGTGCGGACAGAGGTCCTAAAGGAGTAGCAATTGTGAGGGTCCGTTCTCAATACGCACCAGAAAATGAACCGTGAGAATATTCCCATCTAGGAAGGCATCTGGTACACTTCCCCAAAGGAAGAAGGAAGGAAAACATGGGACCTGCCAAGGCGGAATTGGCAGAGTGCTAGGAGATGACACGATCATTGCGCATCAGAGGATTGCCTGGGCAACTTCAACTTGGGAGGGAGTCCAGGACTTTCTCTGGGGAAGGTCCACCCACTTGGCCATCTACCCAAGACATAAGAGATAACACCCAGGGTAATCTTACAGGAAAGAAACCAGTGTCTAGAGACAAGGGAGCAGGCCTTTCCAAGTTCGAGGAGAAAGTTAGAAACCGACAAGAAATCCAGAAAAAGGAAAACTATCCTACCTGGAAAGGGGGAGGAGTCAGACTGGTCTGAGATGGCTCTGAAACTCTGTGTGCTTGGAGGTTGTCAGGACAACTTGGCCTTCTGAGGTTCTTTATGACATCACGGTGAACATGTCCCCCAAGATGGCCGCATGGTTACAGTCTGAGGATTGGCCTAGGCTGGGCTATTAAAGGGAGACATACCCAGAAACAGCTTTGACAAACAGAAAGCGGGCACAGAAACTGGAAGAGATCAAACAGACTCTGATGCCAGGGATAAGAAAGGAATCCTTGGCAAGAAGCCAGAATAGAGGGACAAGCACTGAGAGGAGAACATTGTCATCTATTCAAGTCTATGGGGAGGCCATGCTGATTCAAGCTTGAAACTTGATTGGAAACACGAGGCCGCACTTGGGCATTATCACACCTAAAGTGTCCTTCTGCCTTAAGTATAATCCAAAGTCAAGAAGGATCTCTTGAGGACGTTGAAGAGAAGAGTCGATGCCTCCTTTCCAAGGCCCCTAGCATTCTTCGAAGATCAGTCTCACTTTCCATAGCTCTGGCGTCACGGGGGACCACTGGCCACATGCTAATGCGTCCCAAGAGATGTCTTGGAAGCCTTGAAGGAATGGAGCCCTGTCATGCTTGGGGTAGGTCTCTTTGTTGGGAAGGGCTCTACAAGTGTGCTGAAAATCACCCTTTTCCAGAGGGCTTGGTTCCTTTGTGAAGGCTGCCCTCCCAGGCTAGAGTGCTCACTTTGGCTCCAATGAAATTCTCTCCCCCGACTTCTTGCCGTAGAAGGATTATTGATTATGTGCTTTGACGCCATATGGAAGGAAGCTGGCTGAAAATTAGAACATTACAATTCTGTTTCCAGAAAAATAAACATGCCAGGGCTGAGGATGTAGGTCAAACAAATGGCACAGCCTATAGAAATAAAGTCAGCCCTTATCTAGATGGAATCTAGGGCAATGTTCAAGGGTCAGGGGTCAAGTTCGAAACTTCCCGAATCCACAAAAGAGAAAGAAAAATATCTTTCCTGGAGCGAGGACTTCATCAGATTTGTCTAATTTGTCTCAGAAAAACATTATGTCCATGAAGGGGGTTGCCAGGACCACCTCGAATTTGGAGTTTCTGATCTCAGGATGTCAAACCAAGCCAGATGACCACGGGTTGTCAGTGCTTCGCTTGACCTAGGCTAGGATAGCAAAGAGTCCTACAAGTGACCGCTGCAAATTCAAAGACAGCAACCAAGAATCACGAAAGCACTCACACCTCGGCCTAGAGAACATACGGTGATTCAAGAAATACAAAATTAATCACTTGGACTGAAGGAGAACGGACTGATGAGCACATCTAAGGGAGATAGCTGAGAAAGACCATGACGAGTATACTGTGGAAAAGAAAAAACGGTCCCAGAAAATGCAAGGCGAACAGATATCACACCTGAATAATCCACAATGAAAGATGTCAGTCTTTAGACACACTGTGCTGGAACGTTTGAAAGTCAGAGAAATTCACAAGCCAAAAAACGGCAACGAAGGTCAAACCTGGGCTCACTGGGAAGGGTGCGTTACGAGACTGCTCCAAGCGGGCTCTGAAGCCCTGTGTCCATGAAGTTTGCCGGGACAGCAGACGCACAACTATGACCAATCCTCTGACGTCACAGTGGCCCCGACAAACAACCTGGCCTCATCTACACAGTGCCAGAGTTGGGCTCAAGCAGCATATTCAAGCCCCATTGCACTCAACTGCAGGTTGCCAAGGGAACATGAAAGGGGCCTGCCGGTGGTGCAGCGGTGAGGTCCGCAGCTTCTGGGTCGGTGGCCCGGGGTTGGCCGGGTGGAATCCTGGGGGTGAGCCTCCTCACCACTGCTTCAGTCATTCTGGGGCAGGCGTCCGAGGGGGTGCAGAGGCAGATGGGAAGGGACGTTAGATAGGGCCAGACTTCCACAGCAAATACAGGAGCATTGCCAGCAGATGTGAGCACAGCGATGCACTTCTGCCAAAACAGAACCAATTACAAGTTGCAAAGAGTAGACAAACGGAAGCTAAACACAAACGAACAAGAAACACAGCTTGCCAGTACGAAGAAGAAGATGTCTATGAAGAACCTTAGCAAAACAGGTGAAAGCTATGTCAACCGAAAACTAGCAAACGTTTGGGGAAAGAAATTCAAGACGACACAAGGAAAAAGAAGGATATTCCGGGACCTAGGAATGGAAGAATTAACACACTTGAAACGTCCATAGCGGAGAAAGGAATCTCTGGATTCCATGCAATCCCAGTCAAAGTTGCAGCCATATTTGCCAGAGAGATAGAAGAGAGAATCCTAAAGTTTCCAGCCAGCAACAAGAGACCCTGAATAGGCCAAGGAATCCTCAGGAAAACGAACAAAGCAGGACGTATCACACTTTCTGATTTCAACATAGAGGACGAAGCGCTAGGTACCGAAACGGCACAGTCCGGGCCCAAAAACAGGCACACAGACCCATGCAACAGAATCGAGAGCCCAGAGCCCAACTCAAACATACAAGGACAGCCCATTTGCGACCAGGGAGCCAAGAGGAGACAGTGGACAAAGGAGAGTCTCTCCAAGAAACGGTGCTGGGAAGCCTGCACAGCCACATGGAACACAACGAGAGTAGACCATGATGTGCCACCTGGCACACGCACCACCTGGAATGGATTAAAGCCCTGAATGGCACACTTGAAACCGTGAAACTTGTAGGAGAAGACCTAGGCAGAGTGCTCTTTGCCATCTGTCTGAGCCGCCTATTTGGAAGAAGCCTGTCTGACTGGGCAAGGGCAGCAAAGGAGACAAGAAACAAACGGGACCACCTCAAATGCAGACGCTTCTGCCCAGTCAAGGAAACCATCGACTCAATGCAAAGACAGCACAACAACTGGGAGTGGATGTTTGCAAAGCACACATCGGACAAGGGGTGAAAAGCCCAAAGATACACTCAACTCACACGTCTCAACAAGAAAAAGAACAAGCCAATGAAATCCTGGGCCAAAGATGGACACGGAGGTTTCTCCCAAGAAGATCTAAAGAGGGCCAACAGGTGCATGAAAACTTGTTCTCCCTTATTAAGTCTGAGGCCAAGGCAAATCCAAACCGCAATGACATAGCAGCTCACTGTGGTCAGAATGGCTATAAGGAGGGAGACAGGAAACAACAAGCGTCAGAGAGGAGGTGGAGAGAAGGGAAGCCTCCTGCACTGCTGCTGGCAGTGGAAACCGGTGCAGCCACTAGGCCAAGCGAAGTGGAACTGCCTCCGAAATTTAAGAATCCATGTCCCATATGATCCAGCTATTCCTCTGGGGCGCGTTTAGCCAAAGAACTCGGAAACACTACCGCCTAAAGACATGTGCACCGCTGAGTTCACCACAGCCTTACTCCCGCTCTCCAAGACTTGGAAGCCGCCCTGGCGCCCAGCAAGGGACGAATGGAGAAGGAACATGGGCTATAGCCACACAATGGCAGACCACTCAGCGGGAACAAAGGATGCAATCCAGCCATTTGTGACCACCAGAATGGCTGGGAGGGTTTTAGGGGAAGTGAAACAAGCCCCAGGGACAAAGTCAAATACCGTAGGATCTCACTTACAAGGAGAAGAAAAAACAAGCACTAACCAACAGGTGGCACTGGACATTTGATCGGGGGCGCCCAGAGGCAAAGCGGGGCGGTGGGGGAGGGTGAAAGAGATGATGAGGCACAAGTGTGTGGTGAGGGCCTGTGATTCGGCTTAAGCTGGTGAAGAGGATGGAACCTACACGGAAGTCTAAATCGATGAGGATGTAAATCTGAAAGACATAGGATGTTCGAATGCAGGGTTATGGCAATAAATCCACCTAAAATCAAACATCCAAAAAGGGGTCCAGAATGACGGCATACAGCTTTGGGGGCTGAAAGAGATTAGAGAAGGTGAACTTCCAAGGATGGAAAATCACCTCAAAAGCCTGACTGATGCTACAGAAAGGTAGACCATTCCAAATACATGAAGAGGAATCCTACCAAGAGAACCTGATCCGTGCTAAGCCCAGGAACCAAGGGAAAACGTTACCGTCCATGATGTTCCTACTAATCCCCTTCACGAATAATCCAAACAGGCCCACATCTTCCCAAGTTCAGGCCACAGGTTGGTCCAAAAGTACAAGTCAGGGCCGGCCCTGTGGTGGAGCGGGCAAGTGCCCACGTTCCGCTTGGGTGGCCCGGGCCTCACTCTTTCACAGCACGGGTGCAGATCACATTAGCACTGTTAGGGAATAGAGATTTCATGGTACGGTGCGGACAGAGGTCCTAAAGGAGTAGCAATTGTGAGGGTCCGTTCTCAATACGCACCAGAAAATGAACCGTGAGAATATTCCCATCTAGGAAGGCATCTGGTACACTTCCCCAAAGGAAGAAGGAAGGAAAACATGGGACCTGCCAAGGCGGAATTGGCAGAGTGCTAGGAGATGACACGATCATTGCGCATCAGAGGATTGCCTGGGCAACTTCAACTTGGGAGGGAGTCCAGGACTTTCTCTGGGGAAGGTCCACCCACTTGGCCATCTACCCAAGACATAAGAGATAACACCCAGGGTAATCTTACAGGAAAGAAACCAGTGTCTAGAGACAAGGGAGCAGGCCTTTCCAAGTTCGAGGAGAAAGTTAGAAACCGACAAGACATCCAGAAAAAGGAAAACTATCCTACCTGGAAAGGGGGAGGAGTCAGACTGGTCTGAGATGGCTCTGAAACTCTGTGTGCTTGGAGGTTGTCAGGACAACTTGGCCTTCTGAGGTTCTTTATGACATCACGGTGAACATGTCCCCCAAGATGGCCGCATGGTTACAGTCTGAGGATTGGCCTAGGCTGGGCTATTAAAGGGAGACATACCCAGAAACAGCTTTGACAAACAGAAAGCGGGCACAGAAACTGGAAGAGATCAAACAGACTCTGATGCCAGGGATAAGAAAGGAATCCTTGGCAAGAAGCCAGAATAGAGGGACAAGCACTGAGAGGAGAACATTGTCATCTATTCAAGTCTATGGGGAGGCCATGCTGATTCAAGCTTGAAACTTGATTGGAAACACGAGGCCGCACTTGGGCCTTATCACACCTAAAGTGTCCTTCTGCCTTAAGTATAATCCAAAGTCAAGAAGGATCTCTTGAGGACGTTGAAGAGAAGAGTCGATGCCTCCTTTCCAAGGCCCCTAGCATTCTTCGAAGATCAGTCTCACTTTCCATAGCTCTGGCGTCACGGGGGACCACTGGCCACATGCTAATGCGTCCCAAGAGATGTCTTGGAAGCCTTGAAGGAATGGAGCCCTGTCATGCTTGGGGTAGGTCTCTTTGTTGGGAAGGGCTCTACAAGTGTGCTGAAAATCACCCTTTTCCAGAGGGCTTGGTTCCTTTGTGAAGGCTGCCCTCCCAGGCTAGAGTGCTCACTTTGGCTCCAATGAAATTCTCTCCCCCGACTTCTTGCCGTAGAAGGATTATTGATTATGTGCTTTGACGCCATATGGAAGGAAGCCGGCTGAAAATTAGAACATTACAATTCTGTTTCCAGAAAAATAAACATGCCAGGGCTGAGGATGTAGGTCAAACAAATGGCACAGCCTATAGAAATAAAGTCAGCCCTTATCTAGATGGAATCTAGGGCAATGTTCAAGGGTCAGGGGTCAAGTTCGAAACTTCCCGAATCCACAAAAGAGAAAGAAAAATATCTTTCCTGGAGCGAGGAATTCATCAGATTTGTCTAATTTGTCTCAGAAAAACATTATGTCCATGAAGGGGGTTGCCAATACCACCTCGAATTTGGAGTTTCTGATCTCAGGATGTCAAACCAAGCCAGATGACCACGGGTTGTCAGTGCTTCGCTTGACCTAGGCTAGGATAGCAAAGAGTCCTACAAGTGACCGCTGCAAATTCAAAGACAGCAACCAAGAATCACGAAAGCACTCACACCTCGGCCTAGAGAACATACGGTGATTCAAGAAATACAAAATTAATCACTTGGACTGAAGGAGAACGGACTGATGAGCACATCTAAGGGAGATAGCTGAGAAAGACCATGACGAGTATACTGTGGAAAAGAAAAAAAGGTCCCAGAAAATGCAAGGCGAACAGATATCACACCTGAATAATCCACAATGAAAGATGTCAGTCTTTAGACACACTGTGCTGGAACGTTTGAAAGTCAGAGAAATTCACAAGCCAAAAAACGGCAACGAAGGTCAAACCTGGGCTCACTGGGAAGGGTGCGTTATGAGACTGCTCCAAGCGGGCTCTGAAGCCCTGTGTCCATGAAGTTTGCCGGGACAGCAGACGCACAACTATGACCAATCCTCTGACGTCACAGTGGCCCCGACAAACAACCTGGCCTCATCTACACAGTGCCAGAGTTGGGCTCAAGCAGCATATTCAAGCCCCATTGCACTCAACTGCAGGTTGCCAATGGAACATGAAAGGGGCCGGCCGGTGGTGCAGTGGTGAGGTCCGCAGCTTCTGGGTCGGTGGCCCGGGGTGGGCCGGGTGGAATCCTGGGGGTGAGCCTCCTCACCACTGCTTCAGTCATTCTGGGGCAGGCGTCCGAGGGGGTGCAGAGGCAGATGGGAAGGGACGTTAGATAGGGCCAGACTTCCACAGCAAATACAGGAGCATTGCCAGCAGATGTGAGCACAGCGATGCACTTCTGCCAAAACAGAACCAATTACAAGTTGCAAAGAGTAGACAAACGGAAGCTAAACACAAACGAACAAAAAACACAGCTTGCCAGTACGAAGAAGAAGATGTCTATGAAGAACCTTAGCAAAACAGGTGAAAGCTATGTCAACCGAAAACTAGCAAACGTTTGGGGAAAGAAATTCAAGACGACACAAGGAAAAAGAAGGATATTCCGGGACCTAGGAATGGAAGAATTAACACACTTGAAACGGCCATAGCGGAGAAAGGAATCTCTGGATTCCATGCAATCCCAGTCAAAGTTGCAGCCATATTTGCCAGAGAGATAGAAGAGAGAATCCTAAAGTTTCCAGCCAGCAACAAGAGACCCTGAATAGGCCAAGGAATCCTCAGGAAAATGAACAAAGCAGGACGTATCACACTTTCTGATTTCAACATAGAGGACGAAGCGCTAGGTACCGAAACGGCACAGTCCGGGCCCAAAAACAGGCACACAGACCCATGCAACAGAATCGAGAGCCCAGAGCCCAACTCAAACATACAAGGACAGCCCATTTGCGACCAGGGAGCCAAGAGGAGACAGTGGACAAAGGAGAGTCTCTCCAAGAAACGGTGCTGGGAAGCCTGCACAGCCACATGGAACACAACGAGAGTAGACCATGATGTGCCACCTGGCACACGCACCACCTGGAATGGATTAAAGCCCTGAATGGCACACTTGAAACCGTGAAACTTGTAGGAGAAGACCTAGGCAGAGTGCTCTTTGCCATCTGTCTGAGCCGCCTATTTGGAAGAAGCCTGTCCGACTGGGCAAGGGCAGCAAAGGAGACAAGAAACAAACGGGACCACCTCACATGCAGACGCTTCTGCCCAGTCAAGGAAACCATCGACTCAATGCAAAGACAGCACAACAACTGGGAGTGGATGTTTGCAAAGCACACATCGGACAAGGGGTGAAAAGCCCAAAGATACACTCAACTCACACGTCTCCACAAGAAAAAGAACAAGCCAATGAAATCCTGGGCCAAAGATGGACACGGAGGTTTCTCCCAAGAAGATCTAAAGAGGGCCAACAGGTGCATGAAAACTTGTTCACCCTCATTAAGTCTGAGGCCAAGGCAAATCCAAACCGCAATGACATAGCAGCTCACTGTGGTCAGAATGGCTATAAGGAGGGAGACAGGAAACAACAAGCGTCAGAGAGGAGGTGGAGAGAAGGGAAGCCTCCTGCACTGCTGCTGGCAGTGGAAACCGGTGCAGCCACTAGGCCAAGCGAAGTGGAACTGCCTCCGAAATTTAAGAATCCATGTCCCATATGATCCAGCTATTCCTCTGGGGCGCGTTTAGCCAAAGAACTCGGAAACACTACCGCCTAAAGACATGTGCACCGCTGAGTTCACCACAGCCTTACTCCCGCTCTCCAAGACTTGGAAGCCGCCCTGGCGCCCAGCAAGGGACGAATGGAGAAGGAACATGGGCTATAGCCACACAATGGCAGACCACTCAGCGGGAACAAAGGATGCAATCCAGCCATTTGTGACCACCAGAATGGCTGGGAGGGTTTTAGGGGAAGTGAAACAAGCCCCAGGGACAAAGTCAAATACCGTAGGATCTCACTTACAAGGAGAAGAAAAAACAAGCACTAACCAACAGGTGGCACTGGACATTTGATCGGGGGCGCCCAGAGGCAAAGCGGGGCGGTGGGGGAGGGTGAAAGAGATGATGAGGCACAAGTGTGTGGTGAGGGCCTGTGATTCGGCTTAAGCTGGTGAAGAGGATGGAACCTACACGGAAGTCTAAATCGATGAGGATGTAAATCTGAAAGACATAGGATGTTCTAATGCAGGGTTATGGCAATAAATCCACCTAAAATCAAACATCCAAAAAGGGGTCCAGAATGACGGCATACAGCTTTGGGGGCTGAAAGAGATTAGAGAAGGTGAACTTCCAAGGATGGAAAATCACCTCAAAAGCCTGACTGATGCTACAGAAAGGTAGACCATTCCAAATACATGAAGAGGAATCCTACCAAGAGAACCTGATCCGTGCTAAGCCCAGGAACCAACGGAAAACGTTACCGTCCATGATGTTCCTACTAATCACCTTCACGAATAATCCAAACAGGCCCACATCTTCCCAAGTTCAGGCCACAGGTTGGTCCAAAAGTACAAGTCAGGGCCGGCCCTGTGGTGGAGCGGGCAAGTGCCCACGTTCCGCTTGGGTGGCCCGGGCCTCACTCTTTCACAGCACGGGTGCAGATCACATTAGCACTGTTAGGGAATAGAGATTTCATGGTACGGTGCGGACAGAGGTCCTAAAGGAGTAGCAATTGTGAGGGTCCGTTCTCAATACGCACCAGAAAAAGCACCGTGAGAATATTCCAATCTATGAAGGCATCTGGTACACTTCCCCAAAGGAAGAAGGAAGGAAAACATGGGACCTGCCAAGGCGGAATTGGCAGAGTGCTAGGAGATTACACGATCATTGCGCATCAGAGGATTGCCTGGGCAACTTCAACTTGGGAGGGAGTCCAGGACTTTCTCTGGGGAAGGTCCACCCACTTGGCCATCTACCCAAGACATAAGAGATAACACCCAGGGTAATCTTACAGGAAAGAAACCAGTGTCTAGAGAGAATGGAGCAGGCCTTTCCAAGTTCGAGGAGAAAGTTAGAAACCGACAAGACATCCAGAAAAAGGAAAACTATCCTACCTGGAAAGGGGGAGGAGTCAGACTGGTCTGAGATGGCTCTGAAACTCTGTGTGCTTGGAGGTTGTCAGGACAACTTGGCCTTCTGAGGTTCTTTATGACATCACGGTGAACATGTCCCCCAAGATGGCCGCATGGTTACAGTCTGAGGATTGGCCTAGGCTGGGCTATTAAAGGGAGACATACCCAGAAACAGCTTTGACAAACAGAAAGCGGGCACAGAAACTGGAAGAGATCAAACAGACTCTGATGCCAGGGATAAGAAAGGAATCCTTGGCAAGAAGCCAGAATAGAGGGACAAGCACTGAGAGGAGAACATTGTCATCTATTCAAGTCTATGGGGAGGCCATGCTGATTCAAGCTTGAAACTTGACTGGAAACACGAGGCCGCACTTGGGCCTTATCACACCTAAAGTGTCCTTCTGCCTTAAGTATAATCCAAAGTCAAGAAGGATCTCTTGAGGACGTTGAAGAGAAGAGTCGATGCCTCCTTTCCAAGGCCCCTAGCATTCTTCGAAGATCAGTCTCACTTTCCATAGCTCTGGCGTCACGGGGGACCACTGGCCACATGCTAATGCGTCCCAAGAGATGTCTTGGAAGCCTTGAAGGAATGGAGCCCTGTCATGCTTGGGGTAGGTCTCTTTGTTGGGAAGGGCTCTACAAGTGTGCTGAAAATCACCCTTTTCCAGAGGGCTTGGTTCCTTTGTGAAGGCTGCCCTCCCAGGCTAGAGTGCTCACTTTGGCTCCAATGAAATTCTCTCCCCCGACTTCTTGCCGTAGAAGGATTATTGATTATGTGCTTTGACGCCATATGGAAGGAAGCCGGCTGAAAATTAGAACATTACAATTCTGTTTCCAGAAAAATAAACATGCCAGGGCTGAGGATGTAGGTCAAACAAATGGCACAGCCTATAGAAATAAAGTCAGCCCTTATCTAGATGGAATCTAGGGCAATGTTCAAGGGTCAGGGGTCAAGTTCGAAACTTCCCGAATCCACAAAAGAGAAAGAAAAATATCTTTCCTGGAGCGAGGAATTCATCAGATTTGTCTAATTTGTCTCAGAAAAACATTATGTCCATGAAGGGGGTTGCCAATACCACCTCGAATTTGGAGTTTCTGATCTCAGGATGTCAAACCAAGCCAGATGACCACGGGTTGTCAGTGCTTCGCTTGACCTAGGCTAGGATAGCAAAGAGTCCTACAAGTGACCGCTGCAAATTCAAAGACAGCAACCAAGAATCACGAAAGCACTCACACCTCGGCCTAGAGAACATACGGTGATTCAAGAAATACAAAATTAATCACTTGGACTGAAGGAGAACGGACTGATGAGCACATCTAAGGGAGATAGCTGAGAAAGACCATGACGAGTATACTGTGGAAAAGAAAAAAAGGTCCCAGAAAATGCAAGGCGAACAGATATCACACCTGAATAATCCACAATGAAAGATGTCAGTCTTTAGACACACTGTGCTGGAACGTTTGAAAGTCAGAGAAATTCACAAGCCAAAAAACGGCAACGAAGGTCAAACCTGGGCTCACTGGGAAGGGTGCGTTATGAGACTGCTCCAAGCGGGCTCTGAAGCCCTGTGTCCATGAAGTTTGCCGGGACAGCAGACGCACAACTATGACCAATCCTCTGACGTCACAGTGGCCCCGACAAACAACCTGGCCTCATCTACACAGTGCCAGAGTTGGGCTCAAGCAGCATATTCAAGCCCCATTGCACTCAACTGCAGGTTGCCAATGGAACATGAAAGGGGCCGGCAGGTGGTGCAGTGGTGAGGTCCACAGCTTCTGGGTCGGTGGCCCGGGGTGGGCCGGGTGGAATCCTGGGGGTGAGCCTCCTCACCACTGCTTCAGTCATTCTGGGGCAGGCGTCCGAGGGGGTGCAGAGGCAGATGGGAAGGGACGTTAGATAGGGCCAGACTTCCACAGCAAATACAGGAGCATTGCCAGCAGATGTGAGCACAGCGATGCACTTCTGCCAAAACAGAACCAATTACAAGTTGCAAAGTGTAGACAAACGGAAGCTAAACACAAACGAACAAAAAACACAGCTTGCCAGTACGAAGAAGAAGATGTCTATGAAGAACCTTAGCAAAACAGGTGAAAGCTATGTCAACCGAAAACTAGCAAACGTTTGGGGAAAGAAATTCAAGACGACACAAGGAAAAAGAAGGATATTCCGGGACCTAGGAATGGAAGAATTAACACACTTGAAACGTCCCTAGCGGAGAAAGGAATCTCTGGATTCCATGCAATCCCAGTCAAAGTTGCAGCCATATTTGCCAGAGAGATAGAAGAGAGAATCCTAAAGTTTCCAGCCAGCAACAAGAGACCCTGAATAGGCCAAGGAATCCTCAGGAAAATGAACAAAGCAGGACGTATCACACTTTCTGATTTCAACATAGAGGACGAAGCGCTAGGTACCGAAACGGCACAGTCCGGGCCCAAAAACAGGCACACAGACCCATGCAACAGAATCGAGAGCCCAGAGCCCAACTCAAACATACAAGGACAGCCCATTTGCGACCAGGGAGCCAAGAGGAGACAGTGGACAAAGGAGAGTCTCTCCAAGAAACGGTGCTGGGAAGCCTGCACAGCCACATGGAACACAACGAGAGTAGACCATGATGTGCCACCTGGCACACGCACCACCTGGAATGGATTAAAGCCCTGAATGGCACACTTGAAACCGTGAAACTTGTAGGAGAAGACCTAGGCAGAGTGCTCTTTGCCATCTGTCTGAGCCGCCTATTTGGAAGAAGCCTGTCCGACTGGGCAAGGGCAGCAAAGGAGACAAGAAACAAACGGGACCACCTCACATGCAGACGCTTCTGCCCAGTCAAGGAAACCATCGACTCAATGCAAAGACAGCACAACAACTGGGAGTGGATGTTTGCAAAGCACACATCGGACAAGGGGTGAAAAGCCCAAAGATACACTCAACTCACACGTCTCCACAAGAAAAAGAACAAGCCAATGAAATCCTGGGCCAAAGATGGACACGGAGGTTTCTCCCAAGAAGATCTAAAGAGGGCCAACAGGTGCATGAAAACTTGTTCTCCCTCATTAAGTCTGAGGCCAAGGCAAATCCAAACCGCAATGACATAGCAGCTCACTGTTGTCAGAATGGCTATAAGGAGGGAGACAGGAAACAAAAAGCGTCAGAGAGGAGGTGGAGAGAAGGGAAGCCTCCTGCACTGCTGCTGGCAGTGGAAACCGGTGCAGCCACTAGGCCAAGCGAAGTGGAACTGCCTCCGAAATTTAAGAATCCATGTCCCATATGATCCAGCTATTCCTCTGGGGCGCGTTTAGCCAAAGAACTCGGAAACACTACCGCCTAAAGACATGTGCACCGCTGAGTTCACCACAGCCTTACTCCCGCTCTCCAAGACTTGGAAGCCGCCCTGGCGCCCAGCAAGGGACGAATGGAGAAGGAACATGGGCTATAGCCACACAATGGCAGACCACTCAGCGGGAACAAAGGATGCAATCCAGCCATTTGTGACCACCAGAATGGCTGGGAGGGTTTTAGGGGAAGTGAAACAAGCCCCAGGGACAAAGTCAAATACCGTAGGATCTCACTTACAAGGAGAAGAAAAAACAAGCACTAACCAACAGGTGGCACTGGACATTTGATCGGGGGCGCCCAGAGGCAAAGCGGGGCGGTGGGGGAGGGTGAAAGAGATGATGAGGCACAAGTGTGTGGTGAGGGCCTGTGATTCGGCTTAAGCTGGTGAAGAGGATGGAACCTACACGGAAGTCTAAATCGATGAGGATGTAAATCTGAAAGACATAGGATGTTCGAATGCAGGGTTATGGCAATAAATCCACCTAAAATCAAACATCCAAAAAGGGGTCCAGAATGACGGCATACAGCTTTGGGGGCTGAAAGAGATTAGAGAAGGTGAACTTCCAAGGATGGAAAATCACCTCAAAAGCCTGACTGATGCTACAGAAAGGTAGACCATTCCAAATACATGAAGAGGAATCCTACCAAGAGAACCTGATCCGTGCTAAGCCCAGGAACCAACGGAAAACGTTACCGTCCATGATGTTCCTACTAATCACCTTCACGAATAATCCAAACAGGCCCACATCTTCCCAAGTTCAGGCCACAGGTTGGTCCAAAAGTACAAGTCAGGGCCGGCCCTGTGGTGGAGCGGGCAAGTGCCCACGTTCCGCTTGGGTGGCCCGGGCCTCACTCTTTCACAGCACGGGTGCAGATCACATTAGCACTGTTAGGGAATAGAGATTTCATGGTACGGTGCGGACAGAGGTCCTAAAGGAGTAGCAATTGTGAGGGTCCCTTATCAATACGCACCAGAAAAAGCACCGTGAGAATATTCCAATCTATGAAGGCATCTGGTACACTTCCCCAAAGGAAGAAGGAAGGAAAACATGGGACCTGCCAAGGCGGAATTGGCAGAGTGCTAGGAGATGACACGATCATTGCGCATCAGAGGATTGCCTGGGCAACTTCAACTTGGGAGGGAGTCCAGGACTTTCTCTGGGGAAGGTCCACCCACTTGGCCATCTACCCAAGACATAAGAGATAACACCCAGGGTAATCTTACAGGAAAGGGACCAGTGTCTAGAGAGAAGGGAGCAGGCCTTTCCAAGTTCGAGGAGAAAGTTAGAAACCGACAAGAAATCCAGAAAAAGGAAAACTATCCTACCTGGAAAGGGGGAGGAGTCAGACTGGTCTGAGATGGCTCTGAAACTCTGTGTGCTTGGAGGTTGTCAGGACAACTTAGCCTTCTGAGGTTCTTTATGACATCACGGTGAACATGTCCCCCAAGATGGCCGCATGGGTACAGTCTGAGGATTGGCCTAGGCTGTGCTATTAAAGGGAGACATACCCAGAAACAGCTTTGACAAACAGAAAGCGGGCACAGAAACTGGAAGAGATCAAACAGACTCTGATGCCAGGGATAAGAAAGGAATCCTTGGCAAGAAGCCAGAATAGAGGGACAAGCACTGAGAGGAGAACATTGTCATCTATTCAAGTCTATGGGGAGGCCATGCTGATTCAAGCTTTAAACTTGACTGGAAACACGAGGCCGCACTTGGGCCTTATCAGACCTACAGTGTCCTTCTGCCTTAAGCATAATCCAAAGTCAAGAAGGATCTCTTGAGGACATTGAATAGAAGAGTCGATGCCTCCTTTCCTAGGCCCCTGGCATTCTTGGAAGATCAGTCTCACTTTCTATAGCTCTGGCGTCACGGGGGCCCACTGGCCACATGCTAATGCGTCCCAAGAGATGTCTTGGAAGCCTCGAAGGAATGGAGCCCTGTCATGCTTGGGGTAGGTCTCTTTGTTGGGAAGGGCTCTACAAGTGTGCTGAAAATCACCCTTTTCCAGAGGGCTTGGTTCCTTTGTGAAGGCTGCCCTCCCAGGCTAGAGTGCTCACTTTGGCTCCAATGAAATTCTCTCCCCTGACCTCTTGCCGTAGAAGGATTATTGATTATGTGCTTTGACGCCATATGGAAGGAAGCTGGCTGAAAATTAGAACATTACAATTCTGTTTCCAGAAAAATAAACATGCCAGGGCTGAGGATGTAGGTCAAACAAATGGCACAGCCTATAGAAATAAAGTAAGCCCGCATCTAGACGGAATCTAGGGCAACGTCCAAAGGTCAGGGGTCAAGTTCGAAACTTCCCAAATCCACAAAAGAGAAAGAAAAATATCTTTCCTGGAGCGAGGAATTCATCAGATTTGTCTAATTTGTCTCGGAAAAACATTATGTCCATGAAGGGGGTTGCCAGGACCACCTCGAATTTGGAGTTTCTGATCTCAGGATGTCAAACCAACCCAGATGACCACGGGTTCTCAGTGCTTCGTTTGACCTAGGCTAGGATAGCAAAGAGTCCTACAAGTGACCGCTGCAAATTCAAAGACAGCAACCAAGAATCACGAAAGCACTCACACCTCGGCCTAGAGAACATACGGTCATTCAAGAAATACAAAATTAATCCCTTGGACTAAAGGAGAACGGACTGATAAGCACATCTAAGGGAGATAGATGAGAAAGACCATGACGAGGATACTGTGGAAAAGAAAAAAAGGTCCCAGAAAATGCAAGGCGAACAGATATCACACCTGAATAATCCACAATGAAAGATGTCAGTCTTTAGACACACTGTGCTGGAACGTTTGAAAGTCAGAGAAATTCACAAACCAAAACACGGCAGCGAAGGTCAAACCTGGGCTCACTGGGAAGGGTGAGTTATGAGACTGCTCCAAGCGGGCTCTGAAGCCCTGTGTCCATGAAGCTTGCCGGGACAGCAGACACACAATTATGACCAATCCTCTGATGTCACAGTGGCCCCGACAAACCACCTGGCCTCATCTACACAGTGCCAGAGTTGGGCTCAAGCAGCATATTCAAGCCCCATTGCACTCAACTGCAGGTTGCCAATGGAACATGAAAGGGGCCGGCCGGTGGTGCAGCGGTGAGGTCCGCAGCTTCTGGGTCGGTGGCCCGGGGTGGGCCGGGTGGAATCCTGGGGGTGAGCCTCCTCACCACTGCTTCAGTCATTCTGGGGCAGGCGTCCGAGGGGGTGTAGAGGCAGATGGGAAGGGACGTTACATAGGGCCAGACTTCCACAGCAAATACAGGAGCGTTGCCAGCAGATGTGAGCACAGCGATGCACTTCTGCCAAAACAGAACCAATTACAAGTTGCAAAGAATAGACAAACGGAAGCTAAACACAAACGAACAAAAAACACAGCTTGCCAGTACGAAGAAGAAGATGTCTATGAAGAACCTTAGCAAAACAGGTGAAAGCTATGTCAACCGAAAACTAGCAAACGTTTGGGGAAAGAAATTCAAGACGACACAAGGAAAAAGAAGGATATTCCGGGACCTAGGAATGGAAGAATTAACACACTTGAAACGTCCATAGCGGAGAAAGGAATCTCTGGATTCCATGCAATCCCAGCCAAAGTTGCAGCCATATTTGCCAGAGAGATAGAAGAGAGAATCGTAAAGTTTCCAGCCAGCAACAAGAGACCCTGAATAGGCCAAGGAATCCTCAGGAAAATGAACAAAGCAGGACGTATCACACTTTCTGATTTCAACATAGAGGACGAAGCGCTAGGTACCGAAACGGAACAGTCCGGGCCCAAAAACAGGCACACAGACCCATGCAACAGAATCGAGAGCCCAGAGCCCAACTCAAACATACAAGGACAGCCCATCTGCGACCAGGGAGCCAAGAGGAGACAGTGGACAAAGGAGAGTCTCTCCGATAAACGGTGCTTGGAAGCCTGCACAGCCACATGGAACACAACGAGAGTAGACCATGATGTGCCACCTGGCACACGCACCACCTGGAATGGATTAAAGCCCTGAATGGCACACTTGAAACCGTGAAACTTGTAGGAGAAGACCTAGGCAGAGTGCTCTTTGCCATCTGTCTGAGCCGCCTATTGGGAAGAAGCCTGTCTGACTGGGCAAGGGCAGCAAAGGAGACAAGAAACAAACGGGACCACCTCAAATGCAGACGCTTCTGCCCAGTCAAGGAAACCATCGACTCAATGCAAAGACAGCACAACAACTGGGAGTGGATGTTTGCAAAGCACACATCGGACAAGGGGTGAAAAGCCCAAGGATACAATCAACTCACACGTCTCCACAAGAAAAAGAACAAGCCAATGAAATCCTGGGCCAAAGATGGACACGGAGGTTTCTCCAGAGAAGATCTAAAGAGGGCCAACAGGTGCATGAAAACTTGTTCACCCTCATTAAGTCTGAGGCCAAGGCAAATACAAACCGCAATGACATAGCAGCTCACTGTGGTCAGAATGGCTATAAGGAGGGAGACAGGAAACAACAAGCGTCAGAGAGGAGGTGGAGAGAAGGGAAGCCTCCTGCACTGCTGCTGGCAGTGGAAAGCGGTGCAGCCACTAGGCCAAGCGAAGTGGAACTGCCTCCGAAATTTAAGAATCCATGTCCCATATGATCCAGCTATTCCTCTGGGGCGCGTTTAGCCAAAGAACTCGGAAACACTACCGCCTAAAGACATGTGCACCGCTGAGTTCACCACAGCCTTACTCCCGCTCTCCAAGACTTGGAAGCCGCCCTGGCGCCCAGCAAGGGACGAATGGAGAAGGAACATGGGCTATAGCCACACAATGGCAGACCACTCAGCGGGAACAAAGGATGCAATCCAGCCATTTGTGACCACCAGAATGGCTGGGAGGGTTTTAGGGGAAGTGAAACAAGCCCCAGGGACAAAGTCAAATACCGTAGGATCTCACTTACAAGGAGAAGAAAAAACAAGCACTAACCAACAGGTGGCACTGGACATTAGATCGGGGGCGCCCAGAGGCAAAGCGGGGCGGTGGGGGAGGGTGAAAGAGATGATGAGGCACAAGTGTGTGGTGAGGGCCTGTGATTCGGCTTAAGCTGGTGAAGAGGATGGAACCTACACGGAAGTCTAAATCGATGAGGATGTAAATCTGAAAGACATAGGATGTTCGAATGCAGGGTTATGGCAATAAATCCACCTAAAATCAAACATCCAAAAAGGGGTCCAGAATGACGGCATACAGCTTTGGGGGCTGAAAGAGATTAGAGAAGGTGAACTTCCAAGGATGGAAAATCACCTCAAAAGCCTGACTGATGCTACAGAAAGGTAGACCATTCCAAATACATGAAGAGGAATCCTACCAAGAGAACCTGATCCGAGCTAAGCCCAGGAACCAACGGAAAACGTTACCGTCCATGATGTTCCTACTAATCCCCTTCATGAATAATCCAAACAGGCCCACATCTTCCCAAGTTCAGGCCACAGGTTGGTCCAAAAGTACAAGTCAGGGCCGGCCCTGTGGTGGAGCGGGCAAGTGCCCACGTTCCGCTTGGGTGGCCCGGGCCTCGCTCTTTCACAGCGCGGGTGCAGATCACATTAGCACTGTTAGGGAATAGAGATTTCATGGTACGGTGCGGACAGAGGTCATAAAGGAGTAGCAATTGTGAGGGTCCGTTCTCAATACGCACCAGAAAAAGAACCGTGAGAATATTCCAATCTAGGAAGGCATCTGGTACACTTCCCCAAAGGAAGAAGGAAGGAAAACATGGGACCTGCCAAGGCGGAATTGGCAGAGTGCTAGGAGATGACACGATCATTGCGCATCAGAGGATTGCCTGGGCAACTTCAACTTGGGAGGGAGTCCAGGACTTTCTCTGGGGAAGGTCCACCCACTTGGCCATCTACCCAAGACATAAGAGATAACACCCAGGGTAATCTTACAGGAAAGAAACCAGTGTCTAGAGATAAGGGAGCAGGCCTTTCCAAGTTCGAGGAGAAAGTTAGAAACCGACAAGAAATCCAGAAAAAGGAAAACTATCCTACCTGGAAAGGGGGAGGAGTCAGACTGGTCTGAGATGGCTCTGAAACTCTGTGTGCTTGGAGGTTGTCAGGACAACTTGGCCTTCTGAGGTTCTTTATGACATCACGGTGAACATGTCCCCCAAGATGGCCGCATGGTTACAGTCTGAGGATTGGCCTAGGCTGGGCTATTAAAGGGAGACATACCCAGAAACAGCTTTGACAAACAGAAAGCGGGCACAGAAACTGGAAGAGATCAAACAGACTCTGATTCCAGGGATAAGAAAGGAATCCTTGGCAAGAAGCCAGAATAGAGGGACAAGCACTGAGAGGAGAACATTGTCATCTATTCAAGTCTATGGGGAGGCCATGCTGATTCAAGCTTGAAACTTGATTGGAAACACGAGGCCGCACTTGGGCCTTATCAGACCTACAGTGTCCTTCTGCCTTAAGCATAATCCAAAGTCAAGAAGGATCTCTTGAGGACGTTGAAGAGAAGAGTCGATGCCTCCTTTCCAAGGCCCCTAGCATTCTTGGAAGATCAGTCTCACTTTCCATAGCTCTGGAGTCACGGGGGCCCACTGGCCACATGCTAATGCGTCCCAAGAGATGTCTTGGAAGCCTTGAAGGAATGGAGCCCTGTCATGCTTGGGGTAGGTCTCTTTGTTGGGAAGGGCTCTACAAGTGTGCTGAAAATCACCCTTTTCCAGAGGGCTTGGTTCCTTTGTGAAGGCTGCCCTCCCAGGCTAGAGTGCTCACTTTGGCTCCAATGAAATTCTCTCCCCCGACTTCTTGCCGTAGAAGGATTATTGATTATGTGCTTTGACGCCATATGGAAGGAAGCTGGCTGAAAATTAGAACATTACAATTCTGTTTCCAGAAAAATAAACATGCCAGGGCTGAGGATGTAGGTCAAACAAATGGCACAGCCTATAGAAATAAAGTCAGCCCTTATCTAGATGGAATCTAGGGCAATGTTGAAGGGTCAGGGGTCAAGTTCGAAACTTCCCGAATCCACAAAAGAGAAAGAAAAATATCTTTCCTGGAGCGAGGAAACCATCAGATTTGTCTAATTTGTCTCAGAAAAACATTATGTCCATGAAGGGGGTTGCCAGGACCACCTCGAATTTGGAGTTTCTGATCTCAGGATGTCACACCAAGCCAGATGACCACGGGTTGTCAGTGCTTCGCTTGACCTAGGCTAGGATAGCAAAGAGTCCTACAAGTGACCGGTGCAAATTCAAAGACAGCAACCAAGAATCACGAAAGCACTCACACCTCGGCCTAGAGAACATACGGTGATTCAAGAAATACAAAATTAATCACTTGGACTGAAGGAGAACGGACTGATGAGCACATCTAAGGGAGATAGCTGAGAAAGACCATGACGAGTATACTGTGGAAAAGAAAAAAAGGTCCCAGAAAATGCAAGGCGAACAGATATCACACCTTAATAATCCACAATGAAAGATAGTCTTTAGACACACTGTGCTGGAACGTTTGAAAGTCAGAGAAATTCACAAGCCAAAAAACGGCAACGAAGGTCAAACCTGGGCTCACTGGGAAGGGTGCGTTATGAGACTGCTCCAAGCGGGCTCTGAAGCCCTGTGACCGTGAAGTTTGCCGGGACAGCAGACGCACAACTATGACCAATCCTCTGACGTCACAGTGGCCCCGACAAACAACCTGGCCTCATCTACACAGTGCCAGAGTTGGGCTCAAGCAGCATATTCAAGCCCCATTGCACTCAACTGCAGGTTGCCAATGGAACATGAAAGGGGCCGGCCGGTGGTGCAGCGGTGAGGTCCGCAGCTTCTGGGTCGGTGGCCCGGGGTGGGCCGGGTGGAATCCTGGGGGTGAGCCTCCTCACCACTGCTTCAGTCATTCTGGGGCAGGCGTCCGAGGGGGTGCAGAGGCAGATGGGAAGGGACGTTAGATAGGGCCAGACTTCCACAGCAAATACAGGAGCATTGCCAGCAGATGTGAGCACAGCGATGCACTTCTGCCAAAACAGAACCAATTACAAGTTGCAAAGAGTAGACAAACGGAAGCTAAACACAAACGAACAAAAAACACAGCTTGCCAGTACGAAGAAGAAGATGTCTATGAAGAACCTTAGCAAAACAGGTGAAAGCTATGTCAACCGAAAACTAGCAAACGTTTGGGGAAAGAAATTCAAGACGACACAAGGAAAAAGAAGGATATTCCGGGACCTAGGAATGGAAGAATTAACACACTTGAAACGTCCCTAGCGGAGAAAGGAATCTCTGGATTCCATGCAATCCCAGTCAAAGTTGCAGCCATATTTGCCAGAGAGATAGAAGAGAGAATCCTAAAGTTTCCAGCCAGCAACAAGAGACCCTGAATAGGCCAAGGAATCCTCAGGAAAATGAACAAAGCAGGACGTATCACACTTTCTGATTTCAACATAGAGGACGAAGCGCTAGGTACCGAAACGGCACAGTCCGGGCCCAAAAACAGGCACACAGACCCATGCAACAGAATCGAGAGCCCAGAGCCCAACTCAAACATACAAGGACAGCCCATTTGCGACCAGGGAGCCAAGAGGAGACAGTGGACAAAGGAGAGTCTCTCCAAGAAACGGTGCTAGGAAGCCTGCACAGCCACATGGAACACAACGAGAGTAGACCATGATGTTCCACCTGGCACACGCACCACCTGGAATGGATTAAAGCCCTGAATGGCACACTTGAAACCGTGAAACTTGTAGGAGAAGACCTAGGCAGAGTGCTCTTTGCCATCTGTCTGAGCCGCCTATTTGGAAGAAGCCTGTCTGACTGGGCAAGGGCAGCAAAGGAGACGAGAAACAAACGGGACCACCTCACATGCAGACGCTTCTGCCCAGTCAAGGAAACCATCGACTCAATGCAAAGACAGCACAACAACTGGGAGTGGATGTTTGCAAAGCACACATCAGACAAGGGGTGAAAAGCCCAAAGATACAATCAACTCACAAGTCTCCACAAGAAAAAGAACAAGCCAATGAAATCCTGGGCCAAAGATGGACACAGAGATTTCTCCCAAGAAGATCTAAAGAGGGCCAACAGGTGCATGAAAACTTGTTCACCCTCATTAAGTCTGAGGCCAAGGCAAATCCAAACCGCAATGACATAGCAGCTCACTGTGGTCAGAATGGCTATAAGGAGGCAGACAGGAAACAACAAGCGTCAGAGAGGAGGTGGAGAGAAGGGAAGCCTCCTGCACTGCTGCTGGCAGTGGAAACCGGTGCAGCCACTAGGCCAAGCGGTGTGGAACTGCCTCCGAAATGTAAGAATCCATGTCCCATATGATCCAGCTATTCCGGTGGGGCGCGTTTAGCCAAAGAACTCGGAAACACTACCGCCTAAAGACATGTGCACCGCTGAGTTCACCACAGCCTTACTCCCGCTCTCTAAGACTTGGAAGCCGCCCTGGTGCCCAGCAAGGGACGAATGGAGAAGGAACATGGGCTATAGCCACACAATGGCAGACCACTCAGCGGGAACAAAGGATGCAATCCAGCCATTTGTGACCACCAGAATGGCTGGGAGGGTTTTAGGGGAAGTGAAACAAGCCCCAGGGACAAAGTCAAATACCGTAGGATCTCACTTACAAGGAGAAGAAAAAACAAGCGCTAACCAACAGGTGGCACTGGACATTTGATCGGGGGCGCCCAGAGGCAAAGCGGGGCGGTGGGGGAGGGTGAAAGAGATGATGAGGCACAAGTGTGTGGTGAGGGCCTGTGATTCGGCTTACGCTGGTGAAGAGGATGGAACCTACACGGAAGTCTAAATCGATGAGGATGTAAATCTGAAAGACATAGGATGTTCGAATGCAGGGTTATGGCAATAAATCCACCTAAAATCAAACATCCAAAAAGGGGTCCAGAATGACGGCATACAGCTTTGGGGGCTGAAAGAGATTAGAGAAGGTGAACTTCCAAGGATGGAAAATCACCTCAAAAGCCTGACTGATGCTACAGAAAGGTAGACCATTCCAAATACATGAAGAGGAATCCTACCAAGAGAACCTGATCCGAGCTAAGCCCAGGAACCAACGGAAAACGTTACCGTCCATGATGTTCCTACTAATCACCTTCACGAATAATCCAAACAGGCCCACATCTTCCCAAGTTCAGGCCACAGGTTGGTCCAAAAGTACAAGTCAGGGCCGGCCCTGTGGTGGAGCGGGCAAGTGCCCACGTTCCGCTTGGGTGGCCCGGGCCTCGCTCTTTCACAGCGCGGGTGCAGATCACATTAGCACTGTTAGGGAATAGAGATTTCATGGTACGGTGCGGACAGAGGTCATAAAGGAGTAGCAATTGTGAGGGTCCGTTCTCAATACGCACCAGAAAAAGAACCGTGAGAATATTCCAATCTAGGAAGGCATCTGGTACACTTCCCCCAAGGAAGAAGGAAGGAAAACATGGGACCTGCCAAGGCGGAATTGGCAGAGTGCTAGGAGATGACACGATCATTGCGCATCAGAGGATTGCCTGGGCAACTTCAACTTGGGAGGGAGTCCAGGACTTTCTCTGGGGAAGGTCCACCCACTTGGCCATCTACCCAAGACATAAGAGATAACACCCAGGGTAATCTTACAGGAAAGAAACCAGTGTCTAGAGAGAAGGGAGCAGGCCTTTCCAAGTTCGAGGAGAAAGTTAGAAACCGACAAGAAATCCAGAAAAAGGAAAACTATCCTACCTGGAAAGGGGGAGGAGTCAGACTGGTCTGAGATGGCTCTGAAACTCTGTGTGCTTGGAGGTTGTCAGGACAACTTGGCCTTCTGAGGTTCTTTATGACATCACGGTGAACATGTCCCCCAAGATGGCCGCATGGTTTCAGTCTGAGGATTGGCCTAGGCTGGGCTATTAAAGGGAGACATACCCAGAAACAGCTTTGACAAACAGAAAGCGGGCACAGAAACTGGAAGAGATCAAACAGACTCTGATTCCAGGGATAAGAAAGGAATCCTTGGCAAGAAGCCAGAATAGAGGGACAAGCACTGAGAGGAGAACATTGTCATCTATTCAAGTCTATGGGGAGGCCATGCTGATTCAAGCTTGAAACTTGATTGGAAACACGAGGCCGCACTTGGGCCTTATCAGACCTACAGTGTCCTTCTGCCTTAAGCATAATCCAAAGTCAAGAAGGATCTCTTGAGGACGTTGAAGAGAAGAGTCGATGCCTCCTTTCCTAGGCCCCTAGCATTCTTGGAAGATCAGTCTCACTTTCCATAGCTCTGGCGTCACGGGGGCCCACTGGCCACATGCTAATGCGTCCCAAGAGATGTCTTGGAAGCCTTGAAGGAATGGAGCCCTGTCATGCTTGGGGTAGGTCTCTTTGTTGGGAAGGGCTCTACAAGTGTGCTGAAAATCACCCTTTTCCAGAGGGCTTGGTTCCTTTGTGAAGGCTGCCCTCCCAGGCTAGAGTGCTCACTTTGGCTCCAATGAAATTCTCTCCCCTGACCTCTTGCCGTAGAAGGATTATTGATTATGTGCTTTGACGCCATATGGAAGGAAGCTGGCTGAAAATTAGAACATTACAATTCTGTTTCCAGAAAAATAAACATTCCAGGGCTGAGGATGTAGGTCAAGCAAATGGCACAGCCTATAGAAATAAAGTAAGCCCGCATCTAGACGGAATCTAGGGCAACGTCCAAGGGTCAGGGGTCAAGTTCGAAACTTCCCGAATGCACAAAAGAGAAAGAAAAATATCTTTCCTGGAGCGAGGAATTCATCAGATTTGTCTAATTTGTCTCAGAAAAACATTATGTCCATGAAGGGGGTTGCCAGGACCACCTCGAATTTGGAGTTTCTGATCTCAGGATGTCACACCAAGCCAGATGACCACGGGTTGTCAGTGCTTCGCTTGACCTAGGCTAGGATAGCAAAGAGTCCTACAAGTGACCGGTGCAAATTCAAAGACAGCAACCAAGAATCACGAAAGCACTCACACCTCGGCCTAGAGAACATACGGTGATTCAAGAAATACAAAATTAATCACTTGGACTGAAGGAGAACGGACTGATGAGCACATCTAAGGGAGATAGCTGAGAAAGACCATGACGAGCATACTGTGGAAAAGAAAAAAAGGTACCAGAAAATGCAAGGCAAACAGATATCACACCTTAATAATCCACAATGGAAGATGTCAGTCTTTAGACACACTGTGCTGGAACGTTTGAAAGTCAGAGAAATTCACAAGCCAAAAAACGGCAACGAATGTCAAACCTGGGCTCACTGGGAAGGGTGCGTTATGAGACTGCTCCAAGCGGGCTCTGAAGCCCTGTGTCCGTGAAGTTTGCCGGGACAGCAGACGCACAACTATGACCAATCCTCTGATGTCACAGTGGCCCCGACAAACAACCTGGCCTCATCTACACAGTGCCAGAGTTGGGCTCAAGCAGCATATTCAAGCCCCATTGCACTCAACTGCAGGTTGCCAATGGAACATGAAAGGGGCCGGCCGGTGGTGCAGCGGTGAGGTCCGCAGCTTCTGGGTCGGTGGCCCGGGGTGGGCCGGGTGGAATCCTGGGGGTGAGCCTCCTCACCACTGCTTCAGTCATTCTGGGGCAGGCGTCCGAGGGGGTGCAGAGGCAGATGGGAAGGGACGTTAGATAGGGCCAGACTTCCACAGCAAATACAGGAGCATTGCCAGCAGATGTGAGCACAGCGATGCACTTCTGCCAAAACAGAACCAATTACAAGTTGCAAAGAGTAGACAAACGGAAGCTAAACACAAACGAACAAAAAACACAGCTTGCCAGTACGAAGAAGAAGATGTCTATGAAGAGCCTTAGCAAAACAGGTGAAAGCTATGTCAACCGAAAACTAGCAAACGTTTGGGGAAAGAAATTCAAGACGACACAAGGAAAAAGAAGGATATTCCGGGACCTAGGAATGGAAGAATTAACACACTTGAAACGTCCATAGCGGAGAAAGGAATCTCTGGATTCCATGCAATCCCAGCCAAAGTTGCAGCCATATTTGCCAGAGAGATAGAAGAGAGAATCGTAAAGTTTCCAGCCAGCAACAAGAGACCCTGAATAGGCCAAGGAATCCTCAGGAAAACGAACAAAGCAGGACGTATCACACTTTCTGATTTCAACATAGAGGACGAAGCGCTGGGTACCGAAACGGCACAGTCCGGGCCCAAAAACAGGCACACAGACCCATGCAACAGAATCGAGAGCCCAGAGCCCAACTCAAACATACATGGACAGCCCATTTGCGACCAGGGAGCCAAGAGGAGACAGTGGACAAAGGAGAGTCTCTCCGATAAACGGTGCTGGGAAGCCTGCACAGCCACATGGAACACAACGAGAGTAGACCATGATGTTCCACCTGGCACACGCACCACCTGGAATGGATTAAAGCCCTGAATGGCACACTTGAAACCGTGAAACTTGTAGGAGAAGACCTAGGCAGAGTGCTCTTTGCCATCTGTCTGAGCCGCCTCTTGGGAAGGAGCCTGTCTGACTGGGCAAGGGCAGCAAAGGAGACAAGAAACAAACGGGACTACCTCACATGCAGACGCTTCTGCCCAGTCAAGGAAACCATCGACTCAATGCAAAGACAGCACAACAACTGGGAGTGGATGTTTGCAAAGCACACATCGGACAAGGGGTGAAAAGCCCAAAGATACAATCAACTCACACGTCTCCACAAGAAAAAGAACAAGCCAATGAAAACCTGGGCCAAAGATGGACACAGAGATTTCTCCCAAGAAGATCTAAAGAGGGCCAACAGGTGCATGAAAACTTGTTCACCCTCATTAAGCCTGAGGCCAAGGCAAATCCAAACCGCAAGGACATAGCAGCTCCCTGTGGTCAGAATGGCTATAAGGAGGCAGACAGGAAACAACAAGCGTCAGAGAGGAGGTGGAGAGAAGGGAAGCCTCCTGCACTGCTGGTGGCAGTGGAAACCGGTGCAGCCACTCGGCCAAGTGGTGTGGAACTGCCTCCGAAATTTAAGAATCCATGTCCCATATGATCCAGCTATTCCTGTGGGGCGCGTTTAGCCAAAGAACTCGGAAACACTACCGCCTAAAGACATGTGCACCGCTGAGTTCACCACAGCCTTACTCCCGCTCTCCAAGACTTGGAAGCCGCCCTGGTGCCCAGCAAGGGACGAATGGAGAAGGAACATGGGCTATAGCCACACAATGGCAGACCACTCAGCGGGAACAAAGGATGCAATCCAGCCATTTGTGACCACCAGAATGGCTGGGAGGGTTTTAGGGGAAGTGAAACAAGCCCCAGGGACAAAGTCAAATACCGTAGGATCTCACTTACAAGGAGAAGAAAAAACAAGCACTAACCAACAGGTGGCACTGGACATTTGATCGGGGGCGCCCAGAGGCAAAGCGGGGCGGTGGGGGAGGGTGAAAGAGATGATGAGGCACAAGTGTGTGGTGAGGGCCTGTGATTCGGCTTACGCTGGTGAAGAGGATGGAACCTACACGGAAGTCTAAATCGATGAGGATGTAAATCTGAAAGACATAGGATGTTCGAATGCAGGGTTATGGCAATAAATCCACCTAAAATCAAACATCCAAAAAGGGGTCCAGAATGACGGCATACAGCTTTGGGGGCTGAAAGAGATTAGAGAAGGTGAACTTCCAAGGATGGAAAATCACCTCAAAAGCCTGACTGATGCTACAGAAAGGTAGACCATTCCAAATACATGAAGAGGAATCCTACCAAGAGAACCTGATCCGAGCTAAGCCCAGGAACCAACGGAAAACGTTACCGTCCATGATGTTCCTACTAATCACCTTCACGAATAATCCAAACAGGCCCACATCTTCCCAAGTTCAGGCCACAGGTTGGTCCAAAAGTACAAGTCAGGGCCGGCCCTGTGGTGGAGCGGGCAAGTGCCCACGTTCCGCTTGGGTGGCCCGGGCCTCGCTCTTTCACAGCGCGGGTGCAGATCACATTAGCACTGTTAGGGAATAGAGATTTCATGGTACGGTGCGGACAGAGGTCATAAAGGAGTAGCAATTGTGAGGGTCCGTTCTCAATACGCACCAGAAAAAGAACCGTGAGAATATTCCAATCTAGGAAGGCATCTGGTACACTTCCCCAAAGGAAGAAGGAAGGAAAACATGGGACCTGCCAAGGCGGAATTGGCAGAGTGCTAGGAGATGACACGATCATTGCGCATCAGAGGATTGCCTGGGCAACTTCAACTTGGGAGGGAGTCCAGGACTTTCTCTGGGGAAGGTCCACCCACTTGGCCATCTACCCAAGACATAAGAGATAACACCCAGGGTAATCTTACAGGAAAGAAACCAGTGTCTAGAGAGAAGGGAGCAGGCCTTTCCAAGTTCGAGGAGAAAGTTAGAAACCGACAAGAAATCCAGAAAAAGGAAAACTATCCTACCTGGAAAGGGGGAGGAGTCAGACTGGTCTGAGATGGCTCTGAAACTCTGTGTGCTTGGAGGTTGTCAGGACAACTTGGCCTTCTGAGGTTCTTTATGACATCACGGTGAACATGTCCCCCAAGATGGCCGCATGGTTTCAGTCTGAGGATTGGCCTAGGCTGGGCTATTAAAGGGAGACATACCCAGAAACAGCTTTGACAAACAGAAAGCGGGCACAGAAACTGGAAGAGATCAAACAGACTCTGATTCCAGGGATAAGAAAGGAATCCTTGGCAAGAAGCCAGAATAGAGGGACAAGCACTGAGAGGAGAACATTGTCATCTATTCAAGTCTATGGGGAGGCCATGCTGATTCAAGCTTGAAACTTGATTGGAAACACGAGGCCGCACTTGGGCCTTATCAGACCTACAGTGTCCTTCTGCCTTAAGCATAATCCAAAGTCAAGAAGGATCTCTTGAGGACGTTGAAGAGAAGAGTCGATGCCTCCTTTCCTAGGCCCCTAGCATTCTTGGAAGATCAGTCTCACTTTCCATAGCTCTGGCGTCACGGGGGCCCACTGGCCACATGCTAATGCGTCCCAAGAGATGTCTTGGAAGCCTTGAAGGAATGGAGCCCTGTCATGCTTGGGGTAGGTCTCTTTGTTGGGAAGGGCTCTACAAGTGTGCTGAAAATCACCCTTTTCCAGAGGGCTTGGTTCCTTTGTGAAGGCTGCCCTCCCAGGCTAGAGTGCTCACTTTGGCTCCAATGAAATTCTCTCCCCTGACCTCTTGCCGTAGAAGGATTATTGATTATGTGCTTTGACGCCATATGGAAGGAAGCTGGCTGAAAATTAGAACATTACAATTCTGTTTCCAGAAAAATAAACATTCCAGGGCTGAGGATGTAGGTCAAGCAAATGGCACAGCCTATAGAAATAAAGTAAGCCCGCATCTAGACGGAATCTAGGGCAACGTCCAAGGGTCAGGGGTCAAGTTCGAAACTTCCCGAATGCACAAAAGAGAAAGAAAAATATCTTTCCTGGAGCGAGGAATTCATCAGATTTGTCTAATTTGTCTCAGAAAAACATTATGTCCATGAAGGGGGTTGCCAGGACCACCTCGAATTTGGAGTTTCTGATCTCAGGATGTCACACCAAGCCAGATGACCACGGGTTGTCAGTGCTTCGCTTGACCTAGGCTAGGATAGCAAAGAGTCCTACAAGTGACCGGTGCAAATTCAAAGACAGCAACCAAGAATCACGAAAGCACTCACACCTCGGCCTAGAGAACATACGGTGATTCAAGAAATACAAAATTAATCACTTGGACTGAAGGAGAACGGACTGATGAGCACATCTAAGGGAGATAGCTGAGAAAGACCATGACGAGTATACTGTGGAAAAGAAAAAAAGGTCCCAGAAAATGCAAGGCGAACAGATATCACACCTTAATAATCCACAATGGAAGATGTCAGTCTTTAGACACACTGTGCTGGAACGTTTGAAAGTCAGAGAAATTCACAAGCCAAAAAACGGCAACGAATGTCAAACCTGGGCTCACTGGGAAGGGTGCGTTATGAGACTGCTCCAAGCGGGCTCTGAAGCCCTGTGTCCGTGAAGTTTGCCGGGACAGCAGACGCACAACTATGACCAATCCTCTGACGTCACAGTGGCCCCGACAAACAACCTGGCCTCATCTACACAGTGCCAGAGTTGGGCTCAAGCAGCATATTCAAGCCCCATTGCACTCAACTGCAGGTTGCCAATGGAACATGAAAGGGGCCGGCCGGTGGTGCAGCGGTGAGGTCCGCAGCTTCTGGGTCGGTGGCCCGGGGTGGGCCGGGTGGAATCCTGGGGGTGAGCCTCCTCACCACTGCTTCAGTCATTCTGGGGCAGGCGTCCGAGGGGGTGCAGAGGCAGATGGGAAGGGACGTTAGATAGGGCCAGACTTCCACAGCAAATACAGGAGCATTGCCAGCAGATGTGAGCACAGCGATGCACTTCTGCCAAAACAGAACCAATTACAAGTTGCAAAGAGTAGACAAACGGAAGCTAAACACAAACGAACAAAAAACACAGCTTGCCAGTACGAAGAAGAAGATGTCTATGAAGAGCCTTAGCAAAACAGGTGAAAGCTATGTCAACCGAAAACTAGCAAACGTTTGGGGAAAGAAATTCAAGACGACACAAGGAAAAAGAAGGATATTCCGGGACCTAGGAATGGAAGAATTAACACACTTGAAACGTCCATAGCGGAGAAAGGAATCTCTGGATTCCATGCAATCCCAGCCAAAGTTGCAGCCATATTTGCCAGAGAGATAGAAGAGAGAATCGTAAAGTTTCCAGCCAGCAACAAGAGACCCTGAATAGGCCAAGGAATCCTCAGGAAAACGAACAAAGCAGGACGTATCACACTTTCTGATTTCAACATAGAGGACGAAGCGCTGGGTACCGAAACGGCACAGTCCGGGCCCAAAAACAGGCACACAGACCCATGCAACAGAATCGAGAGCCCAGAGCCCAACTCAAACATACATGGACAGCCCATTTGCGACCAGGGAGCCAAGAGGAGACAGTGGACAAAGGAGAGTCTCTCCGATAAACGGTGCTGGGAAGCCTGCACAGCCACATGGAACACAACGAGAGTAGACCATGATGTTCCACCTGGCACACGCACCACCTGGAATGGATTAAAGCCCTGAATGGCACACTTGAAACCGTGAAACTTGTAGGAGAAGACCTAGGCAGAGTGCTCTTTGCCATCTGTCTGAGCCGCCTCTTGGGAAGAAGCCTGTCTGACTGGGCAAGGGCAGCAAAGGAGACGAGAAACAAACGGGACCACCTTACATGCAGACGCTTCTGCCCAGTCAAGGAAACCATCGACTCAATGCAAAGACAGCACAACAACTGGGAGTGGATGTTTGCAAAGCACACATCGGACAAGGGGTGAAAAGCCCAAAGATACAATCAACTCACACGTCTCCACAAGAAAAAGAACAAGCCAATGAAAACCTGGGCCAAAGATGGACACAGAGATTTCTCCCAAGAAGATCTAAAGAGGGCCAACAGGTGCATGAAAACTTGTTCACCCTCATTAAGCCTGAGGCCAAGGCAAATCCAAACCGCAAGGACATAGCAGCTCCCTGTGGTCAGAATGGCTATAAGGAGGCAGACAGGAAACAACAAGCGTCAGAGAGGAGGTGGAGAGAAGGGAAGCCTCCTGCACTGCTGGTGGCAGTGGAAACCGGTGCAGCCACTAGGCCAAGCGAAGTGGAACTGCCTCCGAAATTTAAGAATCCATGTCCCATATGATCCAGCTATTCCTCTGGGGCGCGTTTAGCCAAAGAACTCGGAAACACTACCGCCTAAAGACATGTGCACCGCTGAGTTCACCACAGCCTTACTCCCGCTCTCCAAGACTTGGAAGCCGCCCTGGCGCCCAGCAAGGGACGAATGGAGAAGGAACATGGGCTATAGCCACACAATGGCAGACCACTCAGCGGGAACAAAGGATGCAATCCAGCCATTTGTGACCACCAGAATGGCTGGGAGGGTTTTAGGGGAAGTGAAACAAGCCCCAGGGACAAAGTCAAATACCGTAGGATCTCACTTACAAGGAGAAGAAAAAACAAGCACTAACCAACAGGTGGCACTGGACATTTGATCGGGGGCGCCCAGAGGCAAAGCGGGGCGGTGGGGGAGGGTGAAAGAGATGATGAGGCACAAGTGTGTGGTGAGGGCCTGTGATTCGGCTTAAGCTGGTGAAGAGGATGGAACCTACACGGAAGTCTAAATCGATGAGGATGTAAATCTGAAAGACATAGCATGTTCTAATGCAGGGTTATGGCAATAAATCCACCTAAAATCAAACATCCAAAAAGGGGTCCAGAATGACGGCATACAGCTTTGGGGGCTGAAAGAGATTAGAGAAGGTGAACTTCCAAGGATGGAAAATCACCTCAAAAGCCTGACTGATGCTACAGAAAGGTAGACCATTCCAAATACATGAAGAGGAATCCTACCAAGAGAACCTGATCCGTGCTAAGCCCAGGAACCAACGGAAAACGTTACCGTCCATGATGTTCCTACTAATCACCTTCAGGAATAATCCAAACAGGCCCACATCTTCCCAAGTTCAGGCCACAGGTTGGTCCAAAAGTACAAGTCAGGGCCGGCCCTGTGGTGGAGTGGGCAAGTGCCCACGTTCCGCTTGGGTGGCCCGGGCCTCACTCTTTCACAGCGCGGGTGCAGATCACATTAGCACTGTTAGGGAATAGAGATTTCATGGTACGGTGCGGACAGAGGTCATAAAGGAGTAGCAATTGTGAGGGTCCGTTCTCAATACGCACCAGAAAAAGAACCGTGAGAATATTCCAATCTAGGAAGGCATCTGGTACACTTCCCCAAAGGAAGAAGGAAGGAAAACATGGGACCTGCCAAGGCGGAATTGGCAGAGTGCTAGGAGATGACACGATCATTGCGCATCAGAGGATTGCCTGGGCAACTTCAACTTGGGAGGGAGTCCAGGACTTTCTCTGGGGAAGGTCCACCCACTTGGCCATCTACCCAAGACATAAGAGATAACACCCAGGGTAATCTTACAGGAAAGAAACCAGTGTCTAGAGAGAAGGGAGCAGGCCTTTCCAAGTTCGAGGAGAAAGTTAGAAACCGACAAGAAATCCAGAAAAAGGAAAACTATCCTACCTGGAAAGGGGGAGGAGTCAGACTGGTCTGAGATGGCTCTGAAACTCTGTGTGCTTGGAGGTTGTCAGGACAACTTGGCCTTCTGAGGTTCTTTATGACATCACGGTGAACATGTCCCCCAAGATGGCCGCATGGTTACAGTCTGAGGATTGGCCTAGGCTGGGCTATTAAAGAGAGACATACCCAGAAACAGCTTTGACAAACAGAAAGCGGGCACAGAAACTGGAAGAGATCAAACAGACTCTGATTCCAGGGATAAGAAAGGAATCCTTGGCAAGAAGCCAGAATAGAGGGACAAGCACTGAGAGGAGAACATTGTCATCTATTCAAGTCTATGGGGAGGCCATGCTGATTCAAGCTTGAAAGTTGATTGGAAACACGAGGCCGCACTTGGGCCTTATCAGACCTACAGTGTCCTTCTGCCTTAAGCGTAATCCAAAGTCAAGAAGGATCTCTTGAGGACGTTGAAGAGAAGAGTCGATGCCTCCTTTCCTAGGCCCCTAGCATTCTTGGAAGATCAGTCTCACTTTCCATAGCTCTGGCGTCACGGGGGCCCACTGGCCACATGCTAATGCGTCCCAAGAGATGTCTTGGAAGCCTTGAAGGAATGGAGCCCTGTCATGCTTGGGGTAGGTCTCTTTGTTGGGAAGGGCTCTACAAGTGTGCTGAAAATCACCCTTTTCCAGAGGGCTTGGTTCCTTTGTGAAGGCTGCCCTCCCAGGCTAGAGTGCTCACTTTGGCTCCAATGAAATTCTCTCCCCCGACTTCTTGCCGTAGAAGGATTATTGATTGTGTGCTTTGACGCCATATGGAAGGAAGCTGGCTGAAAATTAGAACATTACAATTCTGTTTCCAGAAAAATAAACATGCCAGGGCTGAGGATGTAGGTCAAACAAATGGCACAGCCTATAGAAATAAATTCAGCCCTTATCTAGATGGAATCTAGGGCAATGTTCAAGGGTCAGGGGTCAAGTTCGAAACTTCCCGAATGCACAAAAGAGAAAGAAAAATATCTTTCCTGGAGCGAGGAATTCATCAGATTTGTCTAATTTGTCTCAGAAAATCATTATGTCCATGAAGGGGGTTGCCAGGACCACCTCGAATTTGGAGTTTCTGATCTCAGGATGTCAAACCAAGCCAGATGACCACGGGTTGTCAGTGCTTCGCTTGACCTAGGCTAGGATAGCAAAGAGTCCTACAAGTGACCGCTGCAAATTCAAAGACAGCAACCAAGAATCACGAAAGCACTCACACCTCGGCCTAGAGAACATACGGTGATTCAAGAAATACAAAATTAATCACTTGGACTGAAGGAGAACGGACTGATGAGCACATCTAAGGGAGATAGCTGAGAAAGACCATGACGAGTATACTGTGGAAAAGAAAAAAAGGTCCCAGAAAATGCAAGGCGAACAGATATCACACCTGAATAATCCACAATGAAAGATGTCAGTCTTTAGACACACTGTGCTGGAACGTTTGAAAGTCAGAGAAATTCACAAGCCAAAAAACGGCAACGAAGGTCAAACCTGGGCTCACTGGGAAGGGTGCGTTATGAGACTGCTCCAAGCGGGCTCTGAAGCCCTGTGTCCGTGAAGTTTGCCGGGACAGCAGACGCACAACTATGACCAATCCTCTGACGTCACAGTGGCCCCGACAAACAACCTGGCCTCATCTACACAGTGCCAGAGTTGGGCTCAAGCAGCATATTCAAGCCCCATTGCACTCAACTGCAGGTTGCCAATGGAACATGAAAGGGGCCGGCCGGTGGTGCAGCGGTGAGGTCCGCAGCTTCTGGGTCGGTGGCCCGGGGTGGGCCGGGTGGAATCCTGGGGGTGAGCCTCCTCACCACTGCTTCAGTCATTCGGGGGCAGGCGTCCGAGGGGGTGCAGAGGCAGATGGGAAGGGACGTTAGATAGGGCCAGACTTCCACAGCAAATACAGGAGCATTGCCAGCAGATGTGAGCACAGCGATGCACTTCTGCCAAAACAGAACCAATTACAAGTTGCAAAGAGTAGACAAACGGAAGCTAAACACAAACGAACAAAAAACACAGCTTGCCAGTACGAAGAAGAAGATGTCTATGAAGAACCTTAGCAAAACAGGTGAAAGCTATGTCAACCGAAAACTAGCAAACGTTTGGGGAAAGAAATTCAAGACGACACAAGGAAAAAGAAGGATATTCCGGGACCTAGGAATGGAAGAATTAACACACTTGAAACGTCCCTAGCGGAGAAAGGAATCTCTGGATTCCATGCAATCCCAGTCAAAGTTGGAGCCATATTTGCCAGAGAGATAGAAGAGAGAATCCTAAAGTTTCCAGCCAGCAACAAGAGACCCTGAAAGGGCAAGGAATCCTCAGGAAAATGAACAAAGCAGGACGTATCACACTTTCTGATTTCAACATAGAGGACGAAGCGCTAGGTACCGAAACGGCACAGTCCGGGCCCAAAAACAGGCACACAGACCCATGCAACAGAATCGAGAGCACAGAGCCCAACTCAAACATACAAGGACAGCCCACTTGCGACCAGGGAGCCAAGAGGAGACAGGGGACAATGGAGAGTCTCTCCAAGAAACAGTGCTGGGAAGCGTGCACAGCCACATGGAACACAACGAGAGTAGACCATGATGTGCCACCTGGCACACGCACCACCTGGAATGGATTAAAGCCCTGAATGGCACACTTGAAACCGTGAAACTTGTAGGAGAAGACCTAGGCAGAGTGCTCTTTGCCATCTGTCTGAGCCGCCTATTTGGAAGAAGCCTGTCTGACTGGGCAAGGGCAGCAAAGGAGACAAGAAACAAACGGGACCACCTCAAATGCAGACGCTTCTGCCCAGTCAAGGAAACCATCGACTCAATGCAAAGACAGCACAACAACTGGGAGTGGATGTTTGCAAAGCACACATCGGACAAGGGGTGAAAAGCCCAAAGATACACTCAACTCACACGTCTCCACAAGAAAAAGAACAAGCCAATGAAATCCTGGGCCAAAGATGGACACGGAGGTTTCTCCCAAGAAGATCTAAAGAGGGCCAACAGGTGCATAAAAACTTGTTCACCCTCATTAAGTCTGAGGCCAAGGCAAATCCAAACCGCAATGACATAGCAGCTCACTGTGGTCAGAATGGCTATAAGGAGGCAGACAGGAAACAACAAGCGTCAGAGAGGAGGTGGAGACAAGGGAAGCCTCCTGCACTGCTGCTGGCAGTGGAAACCGGTGCAGCCACTAGGCCAAGCGAAGTGGAACTGCCTCCGAAATTTAAGAATCCATGTCCCATATGATCCAGCTATTCCTCTGGGGCGCGTTTAGCCAAAGAACTCGGAAACACTACCGCCTAAAGACATGTGCACCGCTGAGTTCACCACAGCCTTACTCCCGCTCTCCAAGACTTGGAAGCCGCCCTGGCGCCCAGCAAGGGACGAATGGAGAAGGAACATGGGCTATAGCCACACAATGGCAGACCACTCAGCGGGAACAAAGGATGCAATCCAGCCATTTGTGACCACCAGAATGGCTGGGAGGGTTTTAGGGGAAGTGAAACAAGCCCCAGGGACAAAGTCAAATACCGTAGGATCTCACTTACAAGGAGAAGAAAAAACAAGCACTAACCAACAGGTGGCACTGGACATTTGATCGGGGGCGCCCAGAGGCAAAGCGGGGCGGTGGGGGAGGGTGAAAGAGATGATGAGGCACAAGTGTGTGGTGAGGGCCTGTGATTCGGCTTACGCTGGTGAAGAGGATGGAACCTACACGGAAGTCTAAATCGATGAGGATGTAAATCTGAAAGACATAGGATGTTCTAATGCAGGGTTATGGCAATAAATCCACCTAAAATCAAACATCCAAAAAGGGGTCCAGAATGACGGCATACAGCTTTGGGGGCTGAAAGAGATTAGAGAAGGTGAACTTCCAAGGATGGAAAATCACCTCAAAAGCCTGACTGATGCTACAGAAAGGTAGACCATTCCAAATACATGAAGAGGAATCCTACCAAGAGAACCTGATCCGTGCTAAGCCCAGGAACCAACGGAAAACGTTACCGTCCATGATGTTCCTACTAATCACCTTCACGAATAATCCAAACAGGCCCACATCTTCCCAAGTTCAGGCCACAGGTTGGTCCAAAAGTACAAGTCAGGGCCGGCCCTGTGGTGGAGCGGGCAAGTGCCCACGTTCCGCTTGGGTGGCCCGGGCCTCACTCTTTCACAGCACGGGTGCAGATCACATTAGCACTGTTAGGGAATAGAGATTTCATGGTACGGTGCGGACAGAGGTCCTAAAGGAGTAGCAATTGTGAGGGTCCGTTCTCAATACGCACCAGAAAATGAACCGTGAGAATATTCGAATCTAGGAAGGCATCTGGTACACTTCCCCCAAGGAAGAAGGAAGGAAAACATGGGACCTGCCAAGGCGGAATTGGCAGAGTGCTAGGAGATGACACGATCATTGCGCATCAGAGGATTGCCTGGGCAACTTCAACTTGGGAGGGAGTCCAGGACTTTCTCTGGGGAAGGTCCACCCACTTGGCCATCTACCCAAGACATAAGAGATAACACCCAGGGTAATCTTACAGGAAAGAAACCAGTGTCTAGAGACAAGGGAGCAGGCCTTTCCAAGTTCGAGGAGAAAGTTAGAAACCGACAAGAAATCCAGAAAAAGGAAAACTATCCTACCTGGAAAGGGGGAGGAGTCAGACTGGTCTGAGATGGCTCTGAAACTCTGTGTGCTTGGAGGTTGTCAGGACAACTTGGCCTTCTGAGGTTCTTTATGACATCACGGTGAACATGTCCCCCAAGATGGCCGCATGGTTACAGTCTGAGGATTGGCCTAGGCTGGGCTATTAAAGGGAGACATACCCAGAAACAGCTTTGACAAACAGAAAGCGGGCACAGAAACTGGAAGAGATCAAACAGACTCTGATTCCAGGGATAAGAAAGGAATCCTTGGCAAGAAGCCAGAATAGAGGGACAAGCACTGAGAGGAGAACATTGTCATCTATTCAAGTCTATGGGGAGGCCATGCTGATTCAAGCTTGAAAGTTGATTGGAAACACGAGGCCGCACTTGGGCCTTATCAGACCTACAGTGTCCTTCTGCCTTAAGCGTAATCCAAAGTCAAGAAGGATCTCTTGAGGACGTTGAAGAGAAGAGTCGATGCCTCCTTTCCTAGGCCCCTAGCATTCTTGGAAGATCAGTCTCACTTTCCATAGCTCTGGCGTCACGGGGGCCCACTGGCCACATGCTAATGCGTCCCAAGAGATGTCTTGGAAGCCTTGAAGGAATGGAGCCCTGTCATGCTTGGGGTAGGTCTCTTTGTTGGGAAGGGCTCTACAAGTGTGCTGAAAATCACCCTTTTCCAGAGGGCTTGGTTCCTTTGTGAAGGCTGCCCTCCCAGGCTAGAGTGCTCACTTTGGCTCCAATGAAATTCTCTCCCCCGACTTCTTGCCGTAGAAGGATTATTGATTGTGTGCTTTGACGCCATATGGAAGGAAGCTGGCTGAAAATTAGAACATTACAATTCTGTTTCCAGAAAAATAAACATGCCAGGGCTGAGGATGTAGGTCAAACAAATGGCACAGCCTATAGAAATAAAGTCAGCCCTTATCTAGATGGAATCTAGGGCAATGTTCAAGGGTCAGGGGTCAAGTTCGAAACTTCCCGAATGCACAAAAGAGAAAGAAAAATATCTTTCCTGGAGCGAGGAATTCATCAGATTTGTCTAATTTGTCTCAGAAAAACATTATGTCCATGAAGGGGGTTGCCAGGACCACCTCGAATTTGGAGTTTCTGATCTCAGGATGTCAAACCAAGCCAGATGACCACGGGTTGTCAGTGCTTCGCTTGACCTAGGCTAGGATAGCAAAGAGTCCTACAAGTGACCGCTGCAAATTCAAAGACAGCAACCAAGAATCACGAAAGCACTCACACCTCGGCCTAGAGAACATACGGTGATTCAAGAAATACAAAATTAATCACTTGGACTGAAGGAGAACGGACTGATGAGCACATCTAAGGGAGATAGCTGAGAAAGACCATGACGAGTATACTGTGGAAAAGAAAAAAAGGTCCCAGAAAATGCAAGGCGAACAGATATCACACCTGAATAATCCACAATGAAAGATGTCAGTCTTTAGACACACTGTGCTGGAACGTTTGAAAGTCAGAGAAATTCACAAGCCAAAAAACGGCAACGAAGGTCAAACCTGGGCTCACTGGGAAGGGTGCGTTATGAGACTGCTCCAAGCGGGCTCTGAAGCCCTGTGTCCATGAAGTTTGCCGGGACAGCAGACGCACAACTATGACCAATCCTCTGACGTCACAGTGGCCCCGACAAACAACCTGGCCTCATCTACACAGTGCCAGAGTTGGGCTCAAGCAGCATATTCAAGCCCCATTGCACTCAACTGCAGGTTGCCAATGGAACATGAAAGGGGCCGGCCGGTGGTGCAGCGGTGAGGTCCACAGCTTCTGGGTCGGTGGCCCGGGGTGGGCTGGGTGGAATCCTTGGGGTGAGCCTCCTCACCACTGCTTCAGTCATTCTGGGGCAGGCGTCCGAGGGGGTGCAGAGGCAGATGGAAAGGGACGTTAGATAGGGCCAGACTTCCACAGCAAATACAGGAGCATTGCCAGCAGATGTGAGCACAGCGATGCACTTCTGCCAAAACAGAACCAATTACAAGTTGCAAAGAGTAGACAAACGGAAGCTAAACACAAACGAACAAAAAACACAGCTTGCCAGTACGAAGAAGAAGATGTCTATGAAGAACCTTAGCAAAACAGGTGAAAGCTATGTCAACCGAAAACTAGCAAACGTTTGGGGAAAGAAATTCAAGACGACACAAGGAAAAAGAAGGATATTCCGGGACCTAGGAATGGAAGAATTAACACACTTGAAACGTCCCTAGCGGAGAAAGGAATCTCTGGATTCCATGCAATCCCAGTCAAAGTTGCAGCCATATTTGCCAGAGAGATAGAAGAGAGAATCCTAAAGTTTCCAGCCAGCAACAAGAGACCCTGAAAGGGCAAGGAATCCTCAGGAAAATGAACAAAGCAGGACGTATCACACTTTCTGATTTCAACATAGAGGACGAAGCGCTAGGTACCGAAACGGCACAGTCCGGGCCCAAAAACAGGCACACAGACCCATGCAACAGAATCGAGAGCCCAGAGCCCAACTCAAACATACAAGGACAGCCCACTTGCGACCAGGGAGCCAAGAGGAGACAGGGGACAATGGAGAGTCTCTCCAAGAAACAGTGCTGGGAAGCCTGCACAGCCACATGGAACACAACGAGAGTAGACCATGATGTGCCACCTGGCACACGAACCACCTGGAATGGATTAAAGCCCTGAATGGCACACTTGAAACCGTGAAACTTGTAGGAGAAGACCTAGGCAGAGTGCTCTTTGCCATCTGTCTGAGCCGCCTATTTGGAAGAAGCCTGTCTGACTGGGCAAGGGCAGCAAAGGAGACAAGAAACAAACGGGACCACCTCAAATGCAGACGCTTCTGCCCAGTCAAGGAAACCATCGACTCAATGCAAAGACAGCACAACAACTGGGAGTGGATGTTTGCAAAGCACACATCGGACAAGGGGTGAAAAGCCCAAAGATACAATCAACTCACACGTCTCCACAAGAAAAAGAACAAGCCAATGAAATCCTGGGCCAAAGATGGACACGGAGGTTTCTCCCAAGAAGATCTAAAGAGGGCCAACAGGTGCATAAAAACTTGTTCACCCTCATTAAGTCTGAGGCCAAGGCAAATCCAAACCGCAATGACATAGCAGCTCACTGTGGTCAGAATGGCTATAAAGAGGCAGACAGGAAACAACAAGCGTCAGAGAGGAGGTGGAGAGAAGGGAAGCCTCCTGCACTGCTGCTGGCAGTGGAAACCGGTGCAGCCACTAGGCCAAGCGAAGTGGAACTGCCTCCGAAATTTAAGAATCCATGTCCCATATGATCCAGCTATTCCTCTGGGGCGCGTTTAGCCAAAGAACTCGGAAACACTACCGCCTAAAGACATGTGCACCGCTGAGTTCACCACAGCCTTACTCCCACTCTCCAAGACTTGGAAGCCGCCCTGGCGCCCAGCAAGGGACGAATGGAGTAGGAACATGGGCTATAGCCACACAATGGCATACCACTCAGCGGGAACAAAGGATGCAATCCAGCCATTTGTGACCACCAGAATGGCTGGGAGGGTTTTAGGGGAAGTGAAACAAGCCCCAGGGACAAAGTCAAATACCGTAGGATCTCACTTACAAGGAGAAGAAAAAACAAGCACTAACCAACGGGTGGCACTGGACATTTGATCGGGGGCGCCCAGAGGCAAAGCGGGGCGGCGGGGGAGGGTGAAAGAGATGATGAGGCACAAGTGTGTGGTGAGGGCCTGTGATTCGGCTTACGCTGGTGAAGAGGATGGAACCTACACGGAAGTCTAAATCGATGAGGATGTAAATCTGAAAGACATAGGATGTTCTAATGCAGGGTTATGGCAATAAATCCACCTAAAATCAAACATCCAAAAAGGGGTCCAGAATGACGGCATACAGCTTTGGGGGCTGAAAGAGATTAGAGAAGGTGAACTTCCAAGGATGGAAAATCACCTCAAAAGCCTGACTGATGCTACAGAAAGGTAGACCATTCCAAATACATGAAGAGGAATCCTACCAAGAGAACCTGATCCGTGCTAAGCCCAGGAACCAACGGAAAACGTTACCGTCCATGATGTTCCTACTAATCACCTTCAGGAATAATCCAAACAGGCCCACATCTTCCCAAGTTCAGGCCACAGGTTGGTCCAAAAGTACAAGTCAGGGCCGGCCCTGTGGTGGAGCGGGCAAGTGCCCACGTTCCGCTTGGGTGGCCCGGGCCTCACTCTTTCACAGCGCGGGTGCAGATCACATTAGCACTGTTAGGGAATAGAGATTTCATGGTACGGTGCGGACAGAGGTCATAAAGGAGTAGCAATTGTGAGGGTCCGTTCTCAATACGCACCAGAAAAAGAACCGTGAGAATATTCCAATCTAGGAAGGCATCTGGTACACTTCCCCAAAGGAAGAAGGAAGGAAATCATGGGACCTGCCAAGGCGGAATTGGCAGAGTGCTAGGAGATGACACGATCATTGCGCATCAGAGGATTGCCTGGGCAACTTCAACTTGGGAGGGAGTCCAGGACTTTCTCTGGGGAAGGTCCACCCACTTGGCCATCTACCCAAGACATAAGAGATAACACCCAGGGTAATCTTACAGGAAAGAAACCAGTGTCTAGAGAGAAGGGAGCAGGCCTTTCCAAGTTCGAGGAGAAAGTTAGAAACCGACAAGAAATCCAGAAAAAGGAAAACTATCCTACCTGGAAAGGGGGAGGAGTCAGACTGGTCTGAGATGGCTCTGAAACTCTGTGTGCTTGGAGGTTGTCAGGACAACTTGGCCTTCTGAGGTTCTTTATGACATCACGGTGAACATGTCCCCCAAGATGGCCGCATGGTTACAGTCTGAGGATTGGCCTAGGCTGGGCTATTAAAGAGAGACATACCCAGAAACAGCTTTGACAAACAGAAAGCGGGCACAGAAACTGGAAGAGATCAAACAGACTCTGATTCCAGGGATAAGAAAGGAATCCTTGGCAAGAAGCCAGAATAGAGGGACAAGCACTGAGAGGAGAACATTGTCATCTATTCAAGTCTATGGGGAGGCCATGCTGATTCAAGCTTGAAAGTTGATTGGAAACACGAGGCCGCACTTGGGCCTTATCAGACCTACAGTGTCCTTCTGCCTTAAGCGTAATCCAAAGTCAAGAAGGATCTCTTGAGGACGTTGAAGAGAAGAGTCGATGCCTCCTTTCCTAGGCCCCTAGCATTCTTGGAAGATCAGTCTCACTTTCCATAGCTCTGGCGTCACGGGGGCCCACTGGCCACATGCTAATGCGTCCCAAGAGATGTCTTGGAAGCCTTGAAGGAATGGAGCCCTGTCATGCTTGGGGTAGGTCTCTTTGTTGGGAAGGGCTCTACAAGTGTGCTGAAAATCACCCTTTTCCAGAGGGCTTGGTTCCTTTGTGAAGGCTGCCCTCCCAGGCTAGAGTGCTCACTTTGGCTCCAATGAAATTCTCTCCCCCGACTTCTTGCCGTAGAAGGATTATTGATTGTGTGCTTTGACGCCATATGGAAGGAAGCTGGCTGAAAATTAGAACATTACAATTCTGTTTCCAGAAAAATAATCATGCCAGGGCTGAGGATGTAGGTCAAACAAATGGCACAGCCTATAGAAATAAATTCAGCCCTTATCTAGATGGAATCTAGGGCAATGTTCAAGGGTCAGGGGTCAAGTTCGAAACTTCCCGAATGCACAAAAGAGAAAGAAAAATATCTTTCCTGGAGCGAGGAATTCATCAGATTTGTCTAATTTGTCTCAGAAAAACATTATGTCCATGAAGGGGGTTGCCAGGACCACCTCGAATTTGGAGTTTCTGATCTCAGGATGTCAAACCAAGCCAGATGACCACGGGTTGTCAGTGCTTCGCTTGACCTAGGCTAGGATAGCAAAGAGTCCTACAAGTGACCGCTGCAAATTCAAAGACAGCAACCAAGAATCACGAAAGCACTCACACCTCGGCCTAGAGAACATACGGTGATTCAAGAAATACAAAATTAATCACTTGGACTGAAGGAGAACGGACTGATGAGCACATCTAAGGGAGATAGCTGAGAAAGACCATGACGAGTATACTGTGGAAAAGAAAAAAAGGTCCCAGAAAATGCAAGGCGAACAGATATCACACCTGAATAATCCACAATGAAAGATGTCAGTCTTTAGACACACTGTGCTGGAACGTTTGAAAGTCAGAGAAATTCACAAGCCAAAAAACGGCAACGAAGGTCAAACCTGGGCTCACTGGGAAGGGTGCGTTATGAGACTGCTCCAAGCGGGCTCTGAAGCCCTGTGTCCATGAAGTTTGCCGGGACAGCAGACGCACAACTATGACCAATCCTCTGACGTCACAGTGGCCCCGACAAACAACCTGGCCTCATCTACACAGTGCCAGAGTTGGGCTCAAGCAGCATATTCAAGCCCCATTGCACTCAACTGCAGGTTGCCAATGGAACATGAAAGGGGCCGGCCGGTGGTGCAGCGGTGAGGTCCACAGCTTCTGGGTCGGTGGCCCGGGGTGGGCTGGGTGGAATCCTTGGGGTGAGCCTCCTCACCACTGCTTCAGTCATTCTGGGGCAGGCGTCCGAGGGGGTGCAGAGGCAGATGGGAAGGGACGTTAGATAGGGCCAGACTTCCACAGCAAATACAGGAGCATTGCCAGCAGATGTGAGCACAGCGATGCACTTCTGCCAAAACAGAACCAATTACAAGTTGCAAAGAGTAGACAAACGGAAGCTAAACACAAACGAACAAAAAACACAGCTTGCCAGTACGAAGAAGAAGATGTCTATGAAGAACCTTAGCAAAACAGGTGAAAGCTATGTCAACCGAAAACTAGCAAACGTTTGGGGAAAGAAATTCAAGACGACACAAGGAAAAAGAAGGATATTCCGGGACCTAGGAATGGAAGAATTAACACACTTGAAACGTCCCTAGCGGAGAAAGGAATCTCTGGATTCCATGCAATCCCAGTCAAAGTTGGAGCCATATTTGCCAGAGAGATAGAAGAGAGAATCCTAAAGTTTCCAGCCAGCAACAAGAGACCCTGAAAGGGCAAGGAATCCTCAGGAAAATGAACAAAGCAGGACGTATCACACTTTCTGATTTCAACATAGAGGACGAAGCGCTAGGTACCGAAACGGCACAGTCCGGGCCCAAAAACAGGCACACAGACCCATGCAACAGAATCGAGAGCCCAGAGCCCAACTCAAACATACAAGGACAGCCCACTTGCGACCAGGGAGCCAAGAGGAGACAGGGGACAATGGAGAGTCTCTCCAAGAAACAGTGCTGGGAAGCCTGCACAGCCACATGGAACACAACGAGAGTAGACCATGATGTGCCACCTGGCACACGCACCACCTGGAATGGATTAAAGCCCTGAATGGCACACTTGAAACCGTGAAACTTGTAGGAGAAGACCTAGGCAGAGTGCTCTTTGCCATCTGTCTGAGCCGCCTATTTGGAAGAAGCCTGTCTGACTGGGCAAGGGCAGCAAAGGAGACAAGAAACAAACGGGACCACCTCAAATGCAGACGCTTCTGCCCAGTCAAGGAAACCATCGACTCAATGCAAAGACAGCACAACAACTGGGAGTGGATGTTTGCAAAGCACACATCGGACAAGGGGTGAAAAGCCCAAAGATACACTCAACTCACACGTCTCCACAAGAAAAAGAACAAGCCAATGAAATCCTGGGCCAAAGATGGACACGGAGGTTTCTCCCAAGAAGATCTAAAGAGGGCCAACAGGTGCATAAAAACTTGTTCACCCTCATTAAGTCTGAGGCCAAGGCAAATCCAAACCGCAATGACATAGCAGCTCACTGTGGTCAGAATGGCTATAAGGAGGCAGACAGGAAACAACAAGCGTCAGAGAGGAGGTGGAGACAAGGGAAGCCTCCTGCACTGCTGCTGGCAGTGGAAACCGGTGCAGCCACTAGGCCAAGCGAAGTGGAACTGCCTCCGAAATTTAAGAATCCATGTCCCATATGATCCAGCTATTCCTCTGGGGCGCGTTTAGCCAAAGAACTCGGAAACACTACCGCCTAAAGACATGTGCACCGCTGAGTTCACCACAGCCTTACTCCCGCTCTCCAAGACTTGGAAGCCGCCCTGGCGCCCAGCAAGGGACGAATGGAGAAGGAACATGGGCTATAGCCACACAATGGCAGACCACTCAGCGGGAACAAAGGATGCAATCCAGCCATTTGTGACCACCAGAATGGCTGGGAGGGTTTTAGGGGAAGTGAAACAAGCCCCAGGGACAAAGTCAAATACCGTAGGATCTCACTTACAAGGAGAAGAAAAAACAAGCACTAACCAACAGGTGGCACTGGACATTTGATCGGGGGCGCCCAGAGGCAAAGCGGGGCGGTGGGGGAGGGTGAAAGAGATGATGAGGCACAAGTGTGTGGTGAGGGCCTGTGATTCGGCTTACGCTGGTGAAGAGGATGGAACCTACACGGAAGTCTAAATCGATGAGGATGTAAATCTGAAAGACATAGGATGTTCTAATGCAGGGTTATGGCAATAAATCCACCTAAAATCAAACATCCAAAAAGGGGTCCAGAATGACGGCATACAGCTTTGGGGGCTGAAAGAGATTAGAGAAGGTGAACTTCCAAGGATGGAAAATCACCTCAAAAGCCTGACTGATGCTACAGAAAGGTAGACCATTCCAAATACATGAAGAGGAATCCTACCAAGAGAACCTGATCCGTGCTAAGCCCAGGAACCAACGGAAAACGTTACCGTCCATGATGTTCCTACTAATCACCTTCACGAATAATCCAAACAGGCCCACATCTTCCCAAGTTCAGGCCACAGGTTGGTCCAAAAGTACAAGTCAGGGCCGGCCCTGTGGTGGAGCGGGCAAGTGCCCACGTTCCGCTTGGGTGGCCCGGGCCTCACTCTTTCACAGCACGGGTGCAGATCACATTAGCACTGTTAGGGAATAGAGATTTCATGGTACGGTGCGGACAGAGGTCCTAAAGGAGTAGCAATTGTGAGGGTCCGTTCTCAATACGCACCAGAAAATGAACCGTGAGAATATTCGAATCTAGGAAGGCATCTGGTACACTTCCCCCAAGGAAGAAGGAAGGAAAACATGGGACCTGCCAAGGCGGAATTGGCAGAGTGCTAGGAGATGACACGATCATTGCGCATCAGAGGATTGCCTGGGCAACTTCAACTTGGGAGGGAGTCCAGGACTTTCTCTGGGGAAGGTCCACCCACTTGGCCATCTACCCAAGACATAAGAGATAACACCCAGGGTAATCTTACAGGAAAGAAACCAGTGTCTAGAGAGAAGGGAGCAGGCCTTTCCAAGTTCGAGGAGAAAGTTAGAAACCGACAAGAAATCCAGAAAAAGGAAAACTATCCTACCTGGAAAGGGGGAGGAGTCAGACTGGTCTGAGATGGCTCTGAAACTCTGTGTGCTTGGAGGTTGTCAGGACAACTTGGCCTTCTGAGGTTCTTTATGACATCACGGTGAACATGTCCCCCAAGATGGCCGCATGGTTACAGTCTGAGGATTGGCCTAGGCTGGGCTATTAAAGGGAGACATACCCAGAAACAGCTTTGACAAACAGAAAGCGGGCACAGAAACTGGAAGAGATCAAACAGACTCTGATGCCAGGGATAAGAAAGGAATCCTTGGCAAGAAGCCAGAATAGAGGGACAAGCACTGAGAGGAGAACATTGTCATCTATTCAAGTCTATGGGGAGGCCATGCTGATTCAAGCTTGAAAGTTGATTGGAAACACGAGGCCGCACTTGGGCCTTATCAGACCTACAGTGTCCTTCTGCCTTAAGCGTAATCCAAAGTCAAGAAGGATCTCTTGAGGACGTTGAAGAGAAGAGTCGATGCCTCCTTTCCTAGGCCCCTAGCATTCTTGGAAGATCAGTCTCACTTTCCATAGCTCTGGCGTCACGGGGGCCCACTGGCCACATGCTAATGCGTCCCAAGAGATGTCTTGGAAGCCTTGAAGGAATGGAGCCCTGTCATGCTTGGGGTAGGTCTCTTTGTTGGGAAGGGCTCTACAAGTGTGCTGAAAATCACCCTTTTCCAGAGGGCTTGGTTCCTTTGTGAAGGCTGCCCTCCCAGGCTAGAGTGCTCACTTTGGCTCCAATGAAATTCTCTCCCCCGACTTCTTGCCGTAGAAGGATTATTGATTGTGTGCTTTGACGCCATATGGAAGGAAGCTGGCTGAAAATTAGAACATTACAATTCTGTTTCCAGAAAAATAAACATGCCAGGGCTGAGGATGTAGGTCAAACAAATGGCACAGCCTATAGAAATAAAGTCAGCCCTTATCTAGATGGAATCTAGGGCAATGTTCAAGGGTCAGGGGTCAAGTTCGAAACTTCCCGAATGCACAAAAGAGAAAGAAAAATATCTTTCCTGGAGCGAGGAATTCATCAGATTTGTCTAATTTGTCTCAGAAAAACATTATGTCCATGAAGGGGGTTGCCAGGACCACCTCGAATTTGGAGTTTCTGATCTCAGGATGTCAAACCAAGCCAGATGACCACGGGTTGTCAGTGCTTCGCTTGACCTAGGCTAGGATAGCAAAGAGTCCTACAAGTGACCGCTGCAAATTCAAAGACAGCAACCAAGAATCACGAAAGCACTCACACCTCGGCCTAGAGAACATACGGTGATTCAAGAAATACAAAATTAATCACTTGGACTGAAGGAGAACGGACTGATGAGCACATCTAAGGGAGATAGCTGAGAAAGACCATGACGAGTATACTGTGGAAAAGAAAAAAAGGTCCCAGAAAATGCAAGGCGAACAGATATCACACCTGAATAATCCACAATGAAAGATGTCAGTCTTTAGACACACTGTGCTGGAACGTTTGAAAGTCAGAGAAATTCACAAGCCAAAAAACGGCAACGAAGGTCAAACCTGGGCTCACTGGGAAGGGTGCGTTATGAGACTGCTCCAAGCGGGCTCTGAAGCCCTGTGTCCATGAAGTTTGCCGGGACAGCAGACGCACAACTATGACCAATCCTCTGACGTCACAGTGGCCCCGACAAACAACCTGGCCTCATCTACACAGTGCCAGAGTTGGGCTCAAGCAGCATATTCAAGCCCCATTGCACTCAACTGCAGGTTGCCAATGGAACATGAAAGGGGCCGGCCGGTGGTGCAGCGGTGAGGTCCACAGCTTCTGGGTCGGTGGCCCGGGGTGGGCTGGGTGGAATCCCTGGGGTGAGCCTCCTCACCACTGCTTCAGTCATTCTGGGGCAGGCGTCCGAGGGGGTGCAGAGGCAGATGGGAAGGGACGTTAGATAGGGCCAGACTTCCACAGCAAATACAGGAGCATTGCCAGCAGATGTGAGCACAGCGATGCACTTCTGCCAAAACAGAACCAATTACAAGTTGCAAAGAGTAGACAAACGGAAGCTAAACACAAACGAACAAAAAACACAGCTTGCCAGTACGAAGAAGAAGATGTCTATGAAGAACCTTAGCAAAACAGGTGAAAGCTATGTCAACCGAAAACTAGCAAACGTTTGGGGAAAGAAATTCAAGACGACACAAGGAAAAAGAAGGATATTCCGGGACCTAGGAATGGAAGAATTAACACACTTGAAACGTCCCTAGCGGAGAAAGGAATCTCTGGATTCCATGCAATCCCAGTCAAAGTTGGAGCCATATTTGCCAGAGAGATAGAAGAGAGAATCCTAAAGTTTCCAGCCAGCAACAAGAGACCCTGAAAGGGCAAGGAATCCTCAGGAAAATGAACAAAGCAGGACGTATCACACTTTCTGATTTCAACATAGAGGACGAAGCGCTAGGTACCGAAACGGCACAGTCCGGGCCCAAAAACAGGCACACAGACCCATGCAACAGAATCGAGAGCCCAGAGCCCAACTCAAACATACAAGGACAGCCCACTTGCGACCAGGGAGCCAAGAGGAGACAGGGGACAATGGAGAGTCTCTCCAAGAAACAGTGCTGGGAAGCCTGCACAGCCACATGGAACACAACGAGAGTAGACCATGATGTGCCACCTGGCACACGAACCACCTGGAATGGATTAAAGCCCTGAATGGCACACTTGAAACCGTGAAACTTGTAGGAGAAGACCTAGGCAGAGTGCTCTTTGCCATCTGTCTGAGCCGCCTATTTGGAAGAAGCCTGTCTGACTGGGCAAGGGCAGCAAAGGAGACAAGAAACAAACGGGACCACCTCAAATGCAGACGCTTCTGCCCAGTCAAGGAAACCATCGACTCAATGCAAAGACAGCACAACAACTGGGAGTGGATGTTTGCAAAGCACACATCGGACAAGGGGTGAAAAGCCCAAAGATACAATCAACTCACACGTCTCCACAAGAAAAAGAACAAGCCAATGAAATCCTGGGCCAAAGATGGACACGGAGGTTTCTCCCAAGAAGATCTAAAGAGGGCCAACAGGTGCATAAAAACTTGTTCACCCTCATTAAGTCTGAGGCCAAGGCAAATCCAAACCGCAATGACATAGCAGCTCACTGTGGTCAGAATGGCTATAAAGAGGCAGACAGGAAACAACAAGCGTCAGAGAGGAGGTGGAGAGAAGGGAAGCCTCCTGCACTGCTGCTGGCAGTGGAAACCGGTGCAGCCACTAGGCCAAGCGAAGTGGAACTGCCTCCGAAATTTAAGAATCCATGTCCCATATGATCCAGCTATTCCTCTGGGGCGCGTTTAGCCAAAGAACTCGGAAACACTACCGCCTAAAGACATGTGCACCGCTGAGTTCACCACAGCCTTACTCCCACTCTCCAAGACTTGGAAGCCGCCCTGGCGCCCAGCAAGGGACGAATGGAGTAGGAACATGGGCTATAGCCACACAATGGCATACCACTCAGCGGGAACAAAGGATGCAATCCAGCCATTTGTGACCACCAGAATGGCTGGGAGGGTTTTAGGGGAAGTGAAACAAGCCCCAGGGACAAAGTCAAATACCGTAGGATCTCACTTACAAGGAGAAGAAAAAACAAGCACTAACCAACGGGTGGCACTGGACATTTGATCGGGGGCGCCCAGAGGCAAAGCGGGGCGGCGGGGGAGGGTGAAAGAGATGATGAGGCACAAGTGTGTGGTGAGGGCCTGTGATTCGGCTTACGCTGGTGAAGAGGATGGAACCTACACGGAAGTCTAAATCGATGAGGATGTAAATCTGAAAGACATAGGATGTTCTAATGCAGGGTTATGGCAATAAATCCACCTAAAATCAAACATCCAAAAAGGGGTCCAGAATGACGGCATACAGCTTTGGGGGCTGAAAGAGATTAGAGAAGGTGAACTTCCAAGGATGGAAAATCACCTCAAAAGGCTTACTGATGCTACAGAAAGGTAGACCATTCCAAATACATGAAGAGGAATCCTACCAAGAGAACCTGATGCGTGCTAAGCCCAGGAACCAACGGAAAACGTTACCGTCCATGATGTTCCTACTAATCAGCTTCACGAATAATCCAAACAGGCCCACATCTTCCCAAGTTCAGGCCACAGGTTGGTCCAAAAGTACAAGTCAGGGCCGGCCCTGTGGTGGAGCGGGCAAGTGCCCACGTTCCGCTTGGGTGGCCCGGGCCTCACTCTTTCACAGCGCGGGTGCAGATCACATTAGCACTGTTAGGGAATAGAGATTTCATGGTACGGTGCGGACAGAGGTCATAAAGGAGTAGCAATTGTGAGGGTCCGTTCTCAATACGCACCAGAAAAAGAACCGTGAGAATATTCCAATCTAGGAAGGCATCTGGTACACTTCCCCAAAGGAAGAAGGAAGGAAATCATGGGACCTGCCAAGGCGGAATTGGCAGAGTGCTAGGAGATGACACGATCATTGCGCATCAGAGGATTGCCTGGGCAACTTCAACTTGGGAGGGAGTCCAGGACTTTCTCTGGGGAAGGTCCACCCACTTGGCCATCTACCCAAGACATAAGAGATAACACCCAGGGTAATCTTACAGGAAAGAAACCAGTGTCTAGAGAGAAGGGAGCAGGCCTTTCCAAGTTCGAGGAGAAAGTTAGAAACCGACAAGAAATCCAGAAAAAGGAAAACTATCCTACCTGGAAAGGGGGAGGAGTCAGACTGGTCTGAGATGGCTCTGAAACTCTGTGTGCTTGGAGGTTGTCAGGACAACTTGGCCTTCTGAGGTTCTTTATGACATCACGGTGAACATGTCCCCCAAGATGGCCGCATGGTTACAGTCTGAGGATTGGCCTAGGCTGGGCTATTAAAGGGAGACATACCCAGAAACAGCTTTGACAAACAGAAAGCGGGCACAGAAACTGGAAGAGATCAAACAGACTCTGATGCCAGGGATAAGAAAGGAATCCTTGGCAAGAAGCCAGAATAGAGGGACAAGCACTGAGAGGAGAACATTGTCATCTATTCAAGTCTATGGGGAGGCCATGCTGATTCAAGCTTGAAACTTGATTGGAAACACGAGGCCGCACTTGGGCCTTATCAGACCTACAGTGTCCTTCTGCCTTAAGCGTAATCCAAAGTCAAGAAGGATCTCTTGAGGACGTTGAAGAGAAGAGTCGATGCCTCCATTCCTAGGCCCCTAGCATTCTTGGAAGATCAGTCTCACTTTCCATAGCTCTGGCGTCACGGGGGCCCACTGGCCACATGCTAATGCGTCCCAAGAGATGTCTTGGAAGCCTTGAAGGAATGGAGCCCTGTCATGCTTGGGGTAGGTCTCTTTGTTGGGAAGGGCTCTACAAGTGTGCTGAAAATCACCCTTTTCCAGAGGGCTTGGTTCCTTTGTGAAGGCTGCCCTCCCAGGCTAGAGTGCTCACTTTGGCTCCAATGAAATTCTCTCCCCCGACTTCTTGCCGTAGAAGGATTATTGATTGTGTGCTTTGACGCCATATGGAAGGAAGCTGGCTGAAAATTAGAACATTACAATTCTGTTTCCAGAAAAATAAACATGCCAGGGCTGAGGATGTAGGTCAAACAAATGGCACAGCCTATAGAAATAAAGTCAGCCCTTATCTAGATGGAATCTAGGGCAATGTTCAAGGGTCAGGGGTCAAGTTCGAAACTTCCCGAATGCACAAAAGAGAAAGAAAAATATCTTTCCTGGAGCGAGGAATTCATCAGATTTGTCTAATTTGTCTCAGAAAAACATTATGTCCATGAAGGGGGTTGCCAGGACCACCTCGAATTTGGAGTTTCTGATCTCAGGATGTCAAACCAAGCCAGATGACCACGGGTTGTCAGTGCTTCGCTTGACCTAGGCTAGGATAGCAAAGAGTCCTACAAGTGACCGCTGCAAATTCAAAGACAGCAACCAAGAATCACGAAAGCACTCACACCTCGGCCTAGAGAACATACGGTGATTCAAGAAATACAAAATTAATCACTTGGACTGAAGGAGAACGGACTGATGAGCACATCTAAGGGAGATAGCTGAGAAAGACCATGACGAGTATACTGTGGAAAAGAAAAAAAGGTCCCAGAAAATGCAAGGCGAACAGATATCACACCTGAATAATCCACAATGAAAGATGTCAGTCTTTAGACACACTGTGCTGGAACGTTTGAAAGTCAGAGAAATTCACAAGCCAAAAAACGGCAACGAAGGTCAAACCTGGGCTCACTGGGAAGGGTGCGTTATGAGACTGCTCCAAGCGGGCTCTGAAGCCCTGTGTCCATGAAGTTTGCCGGGACAGCAGACGCACAACTATGACCAATCCTCTGACGTCACAGTGGCCCCGACAAACAACCTGGCCTCATCTACACAGTGCCAGAGTTGGGCTCAAGCAGCATATTCAAGCCCCATTGCACTCAACTGCAGGTTGCCAATGGAACATGAAAGGGGCCGGCCGGTGGTGCAGCGGTGAGGTCCGCAGCTTCTGGGTCGGTGGCCCGGGGTGGGCTGGGTGGAATCCTTGGAGTGAGCCTCCTCACCACTGCTTCAGTCATTCTGGGGCAGGCGTCCGAGGGGGTGCAGAGGCAGATGGGAAGGGACGTTAGATAGGGCCAGACTTCCACAGCAAATACAGGAGCATTGCCAGCAGATGTGAGCACAGCGATGCACTTCTGCCAAAACAGAACCAATTACAAGTTGCAAAGAGTAGACAAACGGAAGCTAAACACAAACGAACAAAAAACACAGCTTGCCAGTACGAAGAAGAAGATGTCTATGAAGAACCTTAGCAAAACAGGTGAAAGCTATGTCAACCGAAAACTAGCAAACGTTTGGGGAAAGAAATTCAAGACGACACAAGGAAAAAGAAGGATATTCCGGGACCTAGGAATGGAAGAATTAACACACTTGAAACGTCCATAGCGGAGAAAGGAATCTCTGGATTCCATGCAATCCCAGTCAAAGTTGCAGCCATATTTGCCAGAGAGATAGAAGAGAGAATCCTAAAGTTTCCAGCCAGCAACAAGAGACCCTGAATAGGCCAAGGAATCCTCAGGAAAATGAACAAAGCAGGACGTATGACACTTTCTGATTTCAATATAGAGGACGAAGCGCTAGGTACCGAAACGGCACAGTCCGGGCCCAAAAACAGGCACACAGACCCATGCAACAGAATCGAGAGCCCAGAGCCCAACTCAAACATACAAGGACAGCCCACTTGCGACCAGGGAGCCAAGAGGAGACAGTGGACAAAGGAGAGTCTCTCCAGGAAACGATGATGGGAAGCCTGCACAGCCACATGGAACACAACGAGAGTAGACCATGATGTGCCACCTGGCACACGCACCACCTGGAATGGATTAAAGCCCTGAATGGCACACTTGAAACCGTGAAACTTGTAGGAGAAGACCTAGGCAGAGTGCTCTTTGCCATCTGTCTGAGCCGCCTATTTGGAAGAAGCCTGTCTGACTGGGCAAGGGCAGCAAAGGAGACAAGAAACAAACGGGACCACCTCAAATGCAGACGCTTCTGCCCAGTCAAGGAAACCATCGACTCAATGCAAAGACAGCACAACAACTGGGAGTGGATGTTTGCAAAGCACACATCGGACAAGGGGTGAAAAGCCCAAAGATACAATCAACTCACACGTCTCCACAAGAAAAAGAACAAGCCAATGAAATCCTGGGCCAAAGATGGACACGGAGGTTTCTCCCAAGAAGATCTAAAGAGGGCCAACAGGTGCATAAAAACTTGTTCACCCTCATTAAGTCTGAGGCCAAGGCAAATCCAAACTGCAATGACATAGCAGCTCACTGTGGTCAGAATGGCTATAAGGAGGCAGACAGGAAACAACAAGCGTCAGAGAGGAGGTGGAGAGAAGGGAAGCCTCCTGCACTGCTGCTGGCAGTGGAAACCGGTGCAGCCACTAGGCCAAGCGAAGTGGAACTGCCTCCGAAATTTAAGAATCCATGTCCCATATGATCCAGCTATTCCTCTGGGGCGCGTTTAGCCAAAGAACTCGGAAACACTACCGCCTAAAGACATGTGCACCGCTGAGTTCACCACAGCCTTACTCCCGCTCTCCAAGACTTGGAAGCCGCCCTGGCGCCCAGCAAGGGACGAATGGAGAAGGAACATGGGCTATAGCCACACAATGGCAGACCACTCAGCGGGAACAAAGGATGCAATCCAGCCATTTGTGACCACCAGAATGGCTGGGAGGGTTTTAGGGGAAGTGAAACAAGCCCCAGGGACAAAGTCAAATACCGTAGGATCTCACTTACAAGGAGAAGAAAAAACAAGCACTAACCAACGGGTGGCACTGGACATTTGATCGGGGGCGCCCAGAGGCAAAGCGGGGCGGCGGGGGAGGGTGAAAGAGATGATGAGGCACAAGTGTGTGGTGAGGGCCTGTGATTCGGCTTACGCTGGTGAAGAGGATGGAACCTACACGGAAGTCTAAATCGATGAGGATGTAAATCTGAAAGACATAGGATGTTCTAATGCAGGGTTATGGCAATAAATCCACCTAAAATCAAACATCCAAAAAGGGGTCCAGAATGACGGCATACAGCTTTGGGGGCTGAAAGAGATTAGAGAAGGTGAACTTCCAAGGATGGAAAATCACCTCAAAAGCCTGACTGATGCTACAGAAAGGTAGACCATTCCAAATACATGAAGAGGAATCCTACCAAGAGAACCTGATCCGTGCTAAGCCCAGGAACCAACGGAAAACGTTACCGTCCATGATGTTCCTACTAATCACCTTCAGGAATAATCCAAACAGGCCCACATCTTCCCAAGTTCAGGCCACAGGTTGGTCCAAAAGTACAAGTCAGGGCCGGCCCTGTGGTGGAGCGGGCAAGTGCCCACGTTCCGCTTGGGTGGCCCGGGCCTCACTCTTTCACAGCGCGGGTGCAGATCACATTAGCACTGTTAGGGAATAGAGATTTCATGGTACGGTGCGGACAGAGGTCATAAAGGAGTAGCAATTGTGAGGGTCCGTTCTCAATACGCACCAGAAAAAGAACCGTGAGAATATTCCAATCTAGGAAGGCATCTGGTACACTTCCCCAAAGGAAGAAGGAAGGAAATCATGGGACCTGCCAAGGCGGAATTGGCAGAGTGCTAGGAGATGACACGATCATTGCGCATCAGAGGATTGCCTGGGCAACTTCAACTTGGGAGGGAGTCCAGGACTTTCTCTGGGGAAGGTCCACCCACTTGGCCATCTACCCAAGACATAAGAGATAACACCCAGGGTAATCTTACAGGAAAGAAACCAGTGTCTAGAGAGAAGGGAGCAGGCCTTTCCAAGTTCGAGGAGAAAGTTAGAAACCGACAAGAAATCCAGAAAAAGGAAAACTATCCTACCTGGAAAGGGGGAGGAGTCAGACTGGTCTGAGATGGCTCTGAAACTCTGTGTGCTTGGAGGTTGTCAGGACAACTTGGCCTTCTGAGGTTCTTTATGACATCACGGTGAACATGTCCCCCAAGATGGCCGCATGGTTACAGTCTGAGGATTGGCCTAGGCTGGGCTATTAAAGGGAGACATACCCAGAAACAGCTTTGACAAACAGAAAGCGGGCACAGAAACTGGAAGAGATCAAACAGACTCTGATGCCAGGGATAAGAAAGGAATCCTTGGCAAGAAGCCAGAATAGAGGGACAAGCACTGAGAGGAGAACATTGTCATCTATTCAAGTCTATGGGGAGGCCATGCTGATTCAAGCTTGAAACTTGATTGGAAACACGAGGCCGCACTTGGGCCTTATCAGACCTACAGTGTCCTTCTGCCTTAAGCGTAATCCAAAGTCAAGAAGGATCTCTTGAGGACGTTGAAGAGAAGAGTCGATGCCTCCATTCCTAGGCCCCTAGCATTCTTGGAAGATCAGTCTCACTTTCCATAGCTCTGGCGTCACGGGGGCCCACTGGCCACATGCTAATGCGTCCCAAGAGATGTCTTGGAAGCCTTGAAGGAATGGAGCCCTGTCATGCTTGGGGTAGGTCTCTTTGTTGGGAAGGGCTCTACAAGTGTGCTGAAAATCACCCTTTTCCAGAGGGCTTGGTTCCTTTGTGAAGGCTGCCCTCCCAGGCTAGAGTGCTCACTTTGGCTCCAATGAAATTCTCTCCCCCGACTTCTTGCCGTAGAAGGATTATTGATTGTGTGCTTTGACGCCATATGGAAGGAAGCTGGCTGAAAATTAGAACATTACAATTCTGTTTCCAGAAAAATAAACATGCCAGGGCTGAGGATGTAGGTCAAACAAATGGCACAGCCTATAGAAATAAAGTCAGCCCTTATCTAGATGGAATCTAGGGCAATGTTCAAGGGTCAGGGGTCAAGTTCGAAACTTCCCGAATGCACAAAAGAGAAAGAAAAATATCTTTCCTGGAGCGAGGAATTCATCAGATTTGTCTAATTTGTCTCAGAAAAACATTATGTCCATGAAGGGGGTTGCCAGGACCACCTCGAATTTGGAGTTTCTGATCTCAGGATGTCAAACCAAGCCAGATGACCACGGGTTGTCAGTGCTTCGCTTGACCTAGGCTAGGATAGCAAAGAGTCCTACAAGTGACCGCTGCAAATTCAAAGACAGCAACCAAGAATCACGAAAGCACTCACACCTCGGCCTAGAGAACATACGGTGATTCAAGAAATACAAAATTAATCACTTGGACTGAAGGAGAACGGACTGATGAGCACATCTAAGGGAGATAGCTGAGAAAGACCATGACGAGTATACTGTGGAAAAGAAAAAAAGGTCCCAGAAAATGCAAGGCGAACAGATATCACACCTGAATAATCCACAATGAAAGATGTCAGTCTTTAGACACACTGTGCTGGAACGTTTGAAAGTCAGAGAAATTCACAAGCCAAAAAACGGCAACGAAGGTCAAACCTGGGCTCACTGGGAAGGGTGCGTTATGAGACTGCTCCAAGCGGGCTCTGAAGCCCTGTGTCCATGAAGTTTGCCGGGACAGCAGACGCACAACTATGACCAATCCTCTGACGTCACAGTGGCCCCGACAAACAACCTGGCCTCATCTACACAGTGCCAGAGTTGGGCTCAAGCAGCATATTCAAGCCCCATTGCACTCAACTGCAGGTTGCCAATGGAACATGAAAGGGGCCGGCCGGTGGTGCAGCGGTGAGGTCCGCAGCTTCTGGGTCGGTGGCCCGGGGTGGGCTGGGTGGAATCCTTGGAGTGAGCCTCCTCACCACTGCTTCAGTCATTCTGGGGCAGGCGTCCGAGGGGGTGCAGAGGCAGATGGGAAGGGACGTTAGATAGGGCCAGACTTCCACAGCAAATACAGGAGCATTGCCAGCAGATGTGAGCACAGCGATGCACTTCTGCCAAAACAGAACCAATTACAAGTTGCAAAGAGTAGACAAACGGAAGCTAAACACAAACGAACAAAAAACACAGCTTGCCAGTACGAAGAAGAAGATGTCTATGAAGAACCTTAGCAAAACAGGTGAAAGCTATGTCAACCGAAAACTAGCAAACGTTTGGGGAAAGAAATTCAAGACGACACAAGGAAAAAGAAGGATATTCCGGGACCTAGGAATGGAAGAATTAACACACTTGAAACGTCCATAGCGGAGAAAGGAATCTCTGGATTCCATGCAATCCCAGTCAAAGTTGCAGCCATATTTGCCAGAGAGATAGAAGAGAGAATCCTAAAGTTTCCAGCCAGCAACAAGAGACCCTGAATAGGCCAAGGAATCCTCAGGAAAATGAACAAAGCAGGACGTATGACACTTTCTGATTTCAACATAGAGGACGAAGCGCTAGGTACCGAAACGGCACAGTCCGGGCCCAAAAACAGGCACACAGACCCATGCAACAGAATCGAGAGCCCAGAGCCCAACTCAAACATACAAGGACAGCCCACTTGCGACCAGGGAGCCAAGAGGAGACAGTGGACAAAGGAGAGTCTCTCCAGGAAACGATGATGGGAAGCCTGCACAGCCACATGGAACACAACGAGAGTAGACCATGATGTGCCACCTGGCACACGCACCACCTGGAATGGATTAAAGCCCTGAATGGCACACTTGAAACCGTGAAACTTGTAGGAGAAGACCTAGGCAGAGTGCTCTTTGCCATCTGTCTGAGCCGCCTATTTGGAAGAAGCCTGTCTGACTGGGCAAGGGCAGCAAAGGAGACAAGAAACAAACGGGACCACCTCAAATGCAGACGCTTCTGCCCAGTCAAGGAAACCATCGACTCAATGCAAAGACAGCACAACAACTGGGAGTGGATGTTTGCAAAGCACACATCGGACAAGGGGTGAAAAGCCCAAAGATACAATCAACTCACACGTCTCCACAAGAAAAAGAACAAGCCAATGAAATCCTGGGCCAAAGATGGACACGGAGGTTTCTCCCAAGAAGATCTAAAGAGGGCCAACAGGTGCATAAAAACTTGTTCACCCTCATTAAGTCTGAGGCCAAGGCAAATCCAAACTGCAATGACATAGCAGCTCACTGTGGTCAGAATGGCTATAAGGAGGCAGACAGGAAACAACAAGCGTCAGAGAGGAGGTGGAGAGAAGGGAAGCCTCCTGCACTGCTGCTGGCAGTGGAAACCGGTGCAGCCACTAGGCCAAGCGAAGTGGAACTGCCTCCGAAATTTAAGAATCCATGTCCCATATGATCCAGCTATTCCTCTGGGGCGCGTTTAGCCAAAGAACTCGGAAACACTACCGCCTAAAGACATGTGCACCGCTGAGTTCACCACAGCCTTACTCCCGCTCTCCAAGACTTGGAAGCCGCCCTGGCGCCCAGCAAGGGACGAATGGAGAAGGAACATGGGCTATAGCCACACAATGGCAGACCACTCAGCGGGAACAAAGGATGCAATCCAGCCATTTGTGACCACCAGAATGGCTGGGAGGGTTTTAGGGGAAGTGAAACAAGCCTCAGGGACAAAGTCAAATACCGTAGGATCTCACTTACAAGGAGAAGAAAAAACAAGCACTAACCAACGGGTGGCACTGGACATTTGATCGGGGGCGCCCAGAGGCAAAGCGGGGCGGCGGGGGAGGGTGAAAGAGATGATGAGGCACAAGTGTGTGGTGAGGGCCTGTGATTCGGCTTACGCTGGTGAAGAGGATGGAACCTACACGGAAGTCTAAATCGATGAGGATGTAAATCTGAAAGACATAGGATGTTCTAATGCAGGGTTATGGCAATAAATCCACCTAAAATCAAACATCCAAAAAGGGGTCCAGAATGACGGCATACAGCTTTGGGGGCTGAAAGAGATTAGAGAAGGTGAACTTCCAAGGATGGAAAATCACCTCAAAAGCCTGACTGATGCTACAGAAAGGTAGACCATTCCAAATACATGAAGAGGAATCCTACCAAGAGAACCTGATCCGTGCTAAGCCCAGGAACCAACGGAAAACGTTACCGTCCATGATGTTCCTACTAATCACCTTCAGGAATAATCCAAACAGGCCCACATCTTCCCAAGTTCAGGCCACAGGTTGGTCCAAAAGTACAAGTCAGGGCCGGCCCTGTGGTGGAGCGGGCAAGTGCCCACGTTCCGCTTGGGTGGCCCGGGCCTCACTCTTTCACAGCGCGGGTGCAGATCACATTAGCACTGTTAGGGAATAGAGATTTCATGGTACGGTGCGGACAGAGGTCATAAAGGAGTAGCAATTGTGAGGGTCCGTTCTCAATACGCACCAGAAAAAGAACCGTGAGAATATTCCAATCTAGGAAGGCATCTGGTACACTTCCCCAAAGGAAGAAGGAAGGAAATCATGGGACCTGCCAAGGCGGAATTGGCAGAGTGCTAGGAGATGACACGATCATTGCGCATCAGAGGATTGCCTGGGCAACTTCAACTTGGGAGGGAGTCCAGGACTTTCTCTGGGGAAGGTCCACCCACTTGGCCATCTACCCAAGACATAAGAGATAACACCCAGGGTAATCTTACAGGAAAGAAACCAGTGTCTAGAGAGAAGGGAGCAGGCCTTTCCAAGTTCGAGGAGAAAGTTAGAAACCGACAAGAAATCCAGAAAAAGGAAAACTATCCTACCTGGAAAGGGGGAGGAGTCAGACTGGTCTGAGATGGCTCTGAAACTCTGTGTGCTTGGAGGTTGTCAGGACAACTTGGCCTTCTGAGGTTCTTTATGACATCACGGTGAACATGTCCCCCAAGATGGCCGCATGGTTACAGTCTGAGGATTGGCCTAGGCTGGGCTATTAAAGGGAGACATACCCAGAAACAGCTTTGACAAACAGAAAGCGGGCACAGAAACTGGAAGAGATCAAACAGACTCTGATGCCAGGGATAAGAAAGGAATCCTTGGCAAGAAGCCAGAATAGAGGGACAAGCACTGAGAGGAGAACATTGTCATCTATTCAAGTCTATGGGGAGGCCATGCTGATTCAAGCTTGAAACTTGATTGGAAACACGAGGCCGCACTTGGGCCTTATCAGACCTACAGTGTCCTTCTGCCTTAAGCGTAATCCAAAGTCAAGAAGGATCTCTTGAGGACGTTGAAGAGAAGAGTCGATGCCTCCATTCCTAGGCCCCTAGCATTCTTGGAAGATCAGTCTCACTTTCCATAGCTCTGGCGTCACGGGGGCCCACTGGCCACATGCTAATGCGTCCCAAGAGATGTCTTGGAAGCCTTGAAGGAATGGAGCCCTGTCATGCTTGGGGTAGGTCTCTTTGTTGGGAAGGGCTCTACAAGTGTGCTGAAAATCACCCTTTTCCAGAGGGCTTGGTTCCTTTGTGAAGGCTGCCCTCCCAGGCTAGAGTGCTCACTTTGGCTCCAATGAAATTCTCTCCCCCGACTTCTTGCCGTAGAAGGATTATTGATTGTGTGCTTTGACGCCATATGGAAGGAAGCTGGCTGAAAATTAGAACATTACAATTCTGTTTCCAGAAAAATAAACATGCCAGGGCTGAGGATGTAGGTCAAACAAATGGCACAGCCTATAGAAATAAAGTCAGCCCTTATCTAGATGGAATCTAGGGCAATGTTCAAGGGTCAGGGGTCAAGTTCGAAACTTCCCGAATGCACAAAAGAGAAAGAAAAATATCTTTCCTGGAGCGAGGAATTCATCAGATTTGTCTAATTTGTCTCAGAAAAACATTATGTCCATGAAGGGGGTTGCCAGGACCACCTCGAATTTGGAGTTTCTGATCTCAGGATGTCAAACCAAGCCAGATGACCACGGGTTGTCAGTGCTTCGCTTGACCTAGGCTAGGATAGCAAAGAGTCCTACAAGTGACCGCTGCAAATTCAAAGACAGCAACCAAGAATCACGAAAGCACTCACACCTCGGCCTAGAGAACATACGGTGATTCAAGAAATACAAAATTAATCACTTGGACTGAAGGAGAACGGACTGATGAGCACATCTAAGGGAGATAGCTGAGAAAGACCATGACGAGTATACTGTGGAAAAGAAAAAAAGGTCCCAGAAAATGCAAGGCGAACAGATATCACACCTGAATAATCCACAATGAAAGATGTCAGTCTTTAGACACACTGTGCTGGAACGTTTGAAAGTCAGAGAAATTCACAAGCCAAAAAACGGCAACGAAGGTCAAACCTGGGCTCACTGGGAAGGGTGCGTTATGAGACTGCTCCAAGCGGGCTCTGAAGCCCTGTGTCCATGAAGTTTGCCGGGACAGCAGACGCACAACTATGACCAATCCTCTGACGTCACAGTGGCCCCGACAAACAACCTGGCCTCATCTACACAGTGCCAGAGTTGGGCTCAAGCAGCATATTCAAGCCCCATTGCACTCAACTGCAGGTTGCCAATGGAACATGAAAGGGGCCGGCCGGTGGTGCAGCGGTGAGGTCCGCAGCTTCTGGGTCGGTGGCCCGGGGTGGGCTGGGTGGAATCCTTGGAGTGAGCCTCCTCACCACTGCTTCAGTCATTCTGGGGCAGGCGTCCGAGGGGGTGCAGAGGCAGATGGGAAGGGACGTTAGATAGGGCCAGACTTCCACAGCAAATACAGGAGCATTGCCAGCAGATGTGAGCACAGCGATGCACTTCTGCCAAAACAGAACCAATTACAAGTTGCAAAGAGTAGACAAACGGAAGCTAAACACAAACGAACAAAAAACACAGCTTGCCAGTACGAAGAAGAAGATGTCTATGAAGAACCTTAGCAAAACAGGTGAAAGCTATGTCAACCGAAAACTAGCAAACGTTTGGGGAAAGAAATTCAAGACGACACAAGGAAAAAGAAGGATATTCCGGGACCTAGGAATGGAAGAATTAACACACTTGAAACGTCCATAGCGGAGAAAGGAATCTCTGGATTCCATGCAATCCCAGTCAAAGTTGCAGCCATATTTGCCAGAGAGATAGAAGAGAGAATCCTAAAGTTTCCAGCCAGCAACAAGAGACCCTGAATAGGCCAAGGAATCCTCAGGAAAATGAACAAAGCAGGACGTATGACACTTTCTGATTTCAACATAGAGGACGAAGCGCTAGGTACCGAAACGGCACAGTCCGGGCCCAAAAACAGGCACACAGACCCATGCAACAGAATCGAGAGCCCAGAGCCCAACTCAAACATACAAGGACAGCCCACTTGCGACCAGGGAGCCAAGAGGAGACAGTGGACAAAGGAGAGTCTCTCCAGGAAACGATGATGGGAAGCCTGCACAGCCACATGGAACACAACGAGAGTAGACCATGATGTGCCACCTGGCACACGCACCACCTGGAATGGATTAAAGCCCTGAATGGCACACTTGAAACCGTGAAACTTGTAGGAGAAGACCTAGGCAGAGTGCTCTTTGCCATCTGTCTGAGCCGCCTATTTGGAAGAAGCCTGTCTGACTGGGCAAGGGCAGCAAAGGAGACAAGAAACAAACGGGACCACCTCAAATGCAGACGCTTCTGCCCAGTCAAGGAAACCATCGACTCAATGCAAAGACAGCACAACAACTGGGAGTGGATGTTTGCAAAGCACACATCGGACAAGGGGTGAAAAGCCCAAAGATACAATCAACTCACACGTCTCCACAAGAAAAAGAACAAGCCAATGAAATCCTGGGCCAAAGATGGACACGGAGGTTTCTCCCAAGAAGATCTAAAGAGGGCCAACAGGTGCATAAAAACTTGTTCACCCTCATTAAGTCTGAGGCCAAGGCAAATCCAAACTGCAATGACATAGCAGCTCACTGTGGTCAGAATGGCTATAAGGAGGCAGACAGGAAACAACAAGCGTCAGAGAGGAGGTGGAGAGAAGGGAAGCCTCCTGCACTGCTGCTGGCAGTGGAAACCGGTGCAGCCACTAGGCCAAGCGAAGTGGAACTGCCTCCGAAATTTAAGAATCCATGTCCCATATGATCCAGCTATTCCTCTGGGGCGCGTTTAGCCAAAGAACTCGGAAACACTACCGCCTAAAGACATGTGCACCGCTGAGTTCACCACAGCCTTACTCCCGCTCTCCAAGACTTGGAAGCCGCCCTGGCGCCCAGCAAGGGACGAATGGAGAAGGAACATGGGCTATAGCCACACAATGGCAGACCACTCAGCGGGAACAAAGGATGCAATCCAGCCATTTGTGACCACCAGAATGGCTGGGAGGGTTTTAGGGGAAGTGAAACAAGCCCCAGGGACAAAGTCAAATACCGTAGGATCTCACTTACAAGGAGAAGAAAAAACAAGCACTAACCAACGGGTGGCACTGGACATTTGATCGGGGGCGCCCAGAGGCAAAGCGGGGCGGCGGGGGAGGGTGAAAGAGATGATGAGGCACAAGTGTGTGGTGAGGGCCTGTGATTCGGCTTACGCTGGTGAAGAGGATGGAACCTACACGGAAGTCTAAATCGATGAGGATGTAAATCTGAAAGACATAGGATGTTCTAATGCAGGGTTATGGCAATAAATCCACCTAAAATCAAACATCCAAAAAGGGGTCCAGAATGACGGCATACAGCTTTGGGGGCTGAAAGAGATTAGAGAAGGTGAACTTCCAAGGATGGAAAATCACCTCAAAAGCCTGACTGATGCTACAGAAAGGTAGACCATTCCAAATACATGAAGAGGAATCCTACCAAGAGAACCTGATCCGTGCTAAGCCCAGGAACCAACGGAAAACGTTACCGTCCATGATGTTCCTACTAATCACCTTCAGGAATAATCCAAACAGGCCCACATCTTCCCAAGTTCAGGCCACAGGTTGGTCCAAAAGTACAAGTCAGGGCCGGCCCTGTGGTGGAGCGGGCAAGTGCCCACGTTCCGCTTGGGTGGCCCGGGCCTCACTCTTTCACAGCGCGGGTGCAGATCACATTAGCACTGTTAGGGAATAGAGATTTCATGGTACGGTGCGGACAGAGGTCATAAAGGAGTAGCAATTGTGAGGGTCCGTTCTCAATACGCACCAGAAAAAGAACCGTGAGAATATTCCAATCTAGGAAGGCATCTGGTACACTTCCCCAAAGGAAGAAGGAAGGAAATCATGGGACCTGCCAAGGCGGAATTGGCAGAGTGCTAGGAGATGACACGATCATTGCGCATCAGAGGATTGCCTGGGCAACTTCAACTTGGGAGGGAGTCCAGGACTTTCTCTGGGGAAGGTCCACCCACTTGGCCATCTACCCAAGACATAAGAGATAACACCCAGGGTAATCTTACAGGAAAGAAACCAGTGTCTAGAGAGAAGGGAGCAGGCCTTTCCAAGTTCGAGGAGAAAGTTAGAAACCGACAAGAAATCCAGAAAAAGGAAAACTATCCTACCTGGAAAGGGGGAGGAGTCAGACTGGTCTGAGATGGCTCTGAAACTCTGTGTGCTTGGAGGTTGTCAGGACAACTTGGCCTTCTGAGGTTCTTTATGACATCACGGTGAACATGTCCCCCAAGATGGCCGCATGGTTACAGTCTGAGGATTGGCCTAGGCTGGGCTATTAAAGGGAGACATACCCAGAAACAGCTTTGACAAACAGAAAGCGGGCACAGAAACTGGAAGAGATCAAACAGACTCTGATGCCAGGGATAAGAAAGGAATCCTTGGCAAGAAGCCAGAATAGAGGGACAAGCACTGAGAGGAGAACATTGTCATCTATTCAAGTCTATGGGGAGGCCATGCTGATTCAAGCTTGAAACTTGATTGGAAACACGAGGCCGCACTTGGGCCTTATCAGACCTACAGTGTCCTTCTGCCTTAAGCGTAATCCAAAGTCAAGAAGGATCTCTTGAGGACGTTGAAGAGAAGAGTCGATGCCTCCATTCCTAGGCCCCTAGCATTCTTGGAAGATCAGTCTCACTTTCCATAGCTCTGGCGTCACGGGGGCCCACTGGCCACATGCTAATGCGTCCCAAGAGATGTCTTGGAAGCCTTGAAGGAATGGAGCCCTGTCATGCTTGGGGTAGGTCTCTTTGTTGGGAAGGGCTCTACAAGTGTGCTGAAAATCACCCTTTTCCAGAGGGCTTGGTTCCTTTGTGAAGGCTGCCCTCCCAGGCTAGAGTGCTCACTTTGGCTCCAATGAAATTCTCTCCCCCGACTTCTTGCCGTAGAAGGATTATTGATTGTGTGCTTTGACGCCATATGGAAGGAAGCTGGCTGAAAATTAGAACATTACAATTCTGTTTCCAGAAAAATAAACATGCCAGGGCTGAGGATGTAGGTCAAACAAATGGCACAGCCTATAGAAATAAAGTCAGCCCTTATCTAGATGGAATCTAGGGCAATGTTCAAGGGTCAGGGGTCAAGTTCGAAACTTCCCGAATGCACAAAAGAGAAAGAAAAATATCTTTCCTGGAGCGAGGAATTCATCAGATTTGTCTAATTTGTCTCAGAAAAACATTATGTCCATGAAGGGGGTTGCCAGGACCACCTCGAATTTGGAGTTTCTGATCTCAGGATGTCAAACCAAGCCAGATGACCACGGGTTGTCAGTGCTTCGCTTGACCTAGGCTAGGATAGCAAAGAGTCCTACAAGTGACCGCTGCAAATTCAAAGACAGCAACCAAGAATCACGAAAGCACTCACACCTCGGCCTAGAGAACATACGGTGATTCAAGAAATACAAAATTAATCACTTGGACTGAAGGAGAACGGACTGATGAGCACATCTAAGGGAGATAGCTGAGAAAGACCATGACGAGTATACTGTGGAAAAGAAAAAAAGGTCCCAGAAAATGCAAGGCGAACAGATATCACACCTGAATAATCCACAATGAAAGATGTCAGTCTTTAGACACACTGTGCTGGAACGTTTGAAAGTCAGAGAAATTCACAAGCCAAAAAACGGCAACGAAGGTCAAACCTGGGCTCACTGGGAAGGGTGCGTTATGAGACTGCTCCAAGCGGGCTCTGAAGCCCTGTGTCCATGAAGTTTGCCGGGACAGCAGACGCACAACTATGACCAATCCTCTGACGTCACAGTGGCCCCGACAAACAACCTGGCCTCATCTACACAGTGCCAGAGTTGGGCTCAAGCAGCATATTCAAGCCCCATTGCACTCAACTGCAGGTTGCCAATGGAACATGAAAGGGGCCGGCCGGTGGTGCAGCGGTGAGGTCCGCAGCTTCTGGGTCGGTGGCCCGGGGTGGGCCGGGTGGAATCCTGGGGGTGAGCCTCCTCACCACTGCTTCAGTCATTCTGGGGCAGGCGTCCGAGGGGGTGCAGAGGCAGATGGGAAGGGACGTTAGATAGGGCCAGACTTCCACAGCAAATACAGGAGCATTGCCAGCAGATGTGAGCACAGCGATGCACTTCTGCCAAAACAGAACCAATTACAAGTTGCAAAGAGTAGACAAACGGAAGCTAAACACAAACGAACAAAAAACACAGCTTGCCAGTACGAAGAAGAAGATGTCTATGAAGAACCTTAGCAAAACAGGTGAAAGCTATGTCAACCGAAAACTAGCAAACGTTTGGGGAAAGAAATTCAAGACGACACAAGGAAAAAGAAGGATATTCCGGGACCTAGGAATGGAGGAATTAACACACTTGAAACGTCCCTAGCGGAGAAAGGAATCTCTGGATTCCATGCAATCCCAGTCAAAGTTGCAGCCATATTTGCCAGAGAGATAGAAGAGAGAATCCTAAAGTTTCCAGCCAGCAACAAGAGACCCTGAATAGGCCAAGGAATCCTCAGGAAAATGAACAAAGCAGGACGTATCACACTTTCTGATTTCAACATAGAGGACGAAGCGCTAGGTACCGAAACGGCACAGTCCGGGCCCAAAAACAGGCACACAGACCCATGCAACAGAATCGAGAGCCCAGAGCCCAACTCAAACATACAAGGACAGCCCACTTGCGACCAGGGAGCCAAGAGGAGACAGTGGACAAAGGAGAGTCTCTCCAGGAAACGGTGATGGGAAGCCTGCACAGCCTCATGGAACACAACGAGAGTAGAGAATGATGTGCCACCTGGCACACGCACCACCTGGAATGGATTAAAGCCCTGAATGGCACACTTCAAACCGTGAAACTTGTAGGAGAAGACCTAGGCAGAGTGCTCTTTGCCATCTGTCTGAGCCGCCTATTTGGAAGAAGCCTGTCTGACTGGGCAAGGGCAGCAAAGGAGACAAGAAACAAACGGGACCACCTCAAATGCAGACGCTTCTGCCCAGTCAAGGAAACCATCGACTCAATGCAAAGACAGCACAACAACTGGGAGTGGATGTTTGCAAAGCACACATCGGACAAGGGGTGAAAAGCCCAAAGATACAATCAACTCACACGTCTCCACAAGAAAAAGAACAAGCCAATGAAATCCTGGGCCAAAGATGGACACGGAGGTTTCTCCCAAGAAGATCTAAAGAGGGCCAACAGGTGCATAAAAACTTGTTCACCCTCATTAAGTCTGAGGCCAAGGCAAATCCAAACCGCAATGACATAGCAGCTCACTGTGGTCAGAATGGCTATAAGGAGGCAGACAGGAAACAACAAGCGTCAGAGAGGAGGTGGAGACAAGGGAAGCCTCCTGCACTGCTGCTGGCAGTGGAAACCGGTGCAGCCACTAGGCCAAGCGAAGTGGAACTGCCTCCGAAATTTAAGAATCCATGTCCCATATGATCCAGCTATTCCTCTGGGGCGCGTTTAGCCAAAGAACTCGGAAACACTACCGCCTAAAGACATGTGCACCGCTGAGTTCAGCACAGCCTTACTCCCGCTCTCCAAGACTTGGAAGCCGCCCTGGCGCCCAGCAAGGGACGAATGGAGAAGGAACATGGGCTATAGCCACACAATGGCAGACCACTCAGCGGGAACAAAGGATGCAATCCAGCCATTTGTGACCACCAGAATGGCTGGGAGGGTTTTAGGGGAAGTGAAACAAGCCCCAGGGACAAAGTCAAATACCGTAGGATCTCACTTACAAGGAGAAGAAAAAACAAGCACTAACCAACGGGTGGCACTGGACATTTGATCGGGGGCGCCCAGAGGCAAAGCGGGGCGGCGGGGGAGGGTGAAAGAGATGATGAGGCACAAGTGTGTGGTGAGGGCCTGTGATTCGGCTTACGCTGGTGAAGAGGATGGAACCTACACGGAAGTCTAAATCGATGAGGATGTAAATCTGAAAGACATAGGATGTTCTAATGCAGGGTTATGGCAATAAATCCACCTAAAATCAAACATCCAAAAAGGGGTCCAGAATGACGGCATACAGCTTTGGGGGCTGAAAGAGATTAGAGAAGGTGAACTTCCAAGGATGGAAAATCACCTCAAAAGCCTGACTGATGCTACAGAAAGGTAGACCATTCCAAATACATGAAGAGGAATCCTACCAAGAGAACCTGATCCGTGCTAAGCCCAGGAACCAACGGAAAACGTTACCGTCCATGATGTTCCTACTAATCACCTTCAGGAATAATCCAAACAGGCCCACATCTTCCCAAGTTCAGGCCACAGGTTGGTCCAAAAGTACAAGTCAGGGCCGGCCCTGTGGTGGAGCGGGCAAGTGCCCACGTTCCGCTTGGGTGGCCCGGGCCTCACTCTTTCACAGCGCGGGTGCAGATCACATTAGCACTGTTAGGGAATAGAGATTTCATGGTACGGTGCGGACAGAGGTCATAAAGGAGTAGCATTTGTGAGGGTCCGTTCTCAATACGCAGCAGAAAAAGAACCGTGAGAATATTCCAATCTAGGAAGGCATCTGGTACACTTCCCCAAAGGAAGAAGGAAGGAAATCATGGGACCTGCCAAGGCGGAATTGGCAGAGTGCTAGGAGATGACACGATCATTGCGCATCAGAGGATTGCCTGGGCAACTTCAACTTGGGAGGGAGTCCAGGACTTTCTCTGGGGAAGGTCCACCCACTTGGCCATCTACCCAAGACATAAGAGATAACACCCAGGGTAATCTTACAGGAAAGAAACCAGTGTCTAGAGAGAAGGGAGCAGGCCTTTCCAAGTTCGAGGAGAAAGTTAGAAACCGACAAGAAATCCAGAAAAAGGAAAACTATCCTACCTGGAAAGGGGGAGGAGTCAGACTGGTCTGAGATGGCTCTGAAACTCTGTGTGCTTGGAGGTTGTCAGGACAACTTGGCCTTCTGAGGTTCTTTATGACATCACGGTGAACATGTCCCCCAAGATGGCCGCATGGTTACAGTCTGAGGATTGGCCTAGGCTGGGCTATTAAAGGGAGACATACCCAGAAACAGCTTTGACAAACAGAAAGCGGGCACAGAAACTGGAAGAGATCAAACAGACTCTGATTCCAGGGATAAGAAAGGAATCCTTGGCAAGAAGCCAGAATCGAGGGACAAGCACTGAGAGGAGAACATTGTCATCTATTCAAGTCTATGGGGAGGCCACGCTGATTCAAGCTTGAAAGTTGATTGGAAACACGAGGCCGCACTTGGGCCTTATCAGACCTACAGTGTCCTTCTGCCTTAAGCGTAATCCAAAGGCAAGAAGGATCTCTTGAGGACGTTGAAGAGAAGAGTCGATGCCTCCTTTCCTAGGCCCCTAGCATTCTTGGAAGATCAGTCTCACTTTCCATAGCTCTGGCGTCACGGGGGCCCACTGGCCACATGCTAATGCGTCCCAAGAGATGTCTTGGAAGCCTTGAAGGAATGGAGCCCTGTCATGCTTGGGGTAGGTCTCTTTGTTGGGAAGGGCTCTACAAGTGTGCTGAAAATCACCCTTTTCCAGAGGGCTTGGTTCCTTTGTGAAGGCTGCCCTCCCAGGCTAGAGTGCTCACTTTGGCTCCAATGAAATTCTCTCCCCCGACTTCTTGCCGTAGAAGGATTATTGATTGTGTGCTTTGACGCCATATGGAAGGAAGCTGGCTGAAAATTAGAACATTACAATTCTGTTTCCAGATAAATAAACATGCCAGGGCTGAGGATGTAGGTCAAACAAATGGCACAGCCTATAGAAATAAAGTCAGCCCTTATCTAGATGGAATCTAGGGCAATGTTCAAGGGTCAGGGGTCAAGTTCGAAACTTCCCGAATGCACAAAAGAGAAAGAAAAATATCTTTCCTGGAGCGAGGAATTCATCAGATTTGTCTAATTTGTCTCAGAAAAACATTATGTCCATGAAGGGGGTTGCCAGGACCACCTCGAATTTGGAGTTTCTGATCTCAGGATGTCAAACCAAGCCAGATGACCACGGGTTGTCAGTGCTTCGCTTGACCTAGGCTAGGATAGCAAAGAGTCCTACAAGTGACCGCTGCAAATTCAAAGACAGCAACCAAGAATCACGAAAGCACTCACACCTCGGCCTAGAGAACATACGGTGATTCAAGAAATACAAAATTAATCACTTGGACTGAAGGAGAACGGACTGATGAGCACATCTAAGGGAGATAGCTGAGAAAGACCATGACGAGTATACTGTGGAAAAGAAAAAAAGGTCCCAGAAAATGCAAGGCGAACAGATATCACACCTGAATAATCCACAATGAAAGATGTCAGTCTTTAGACACACTGTGCTGGAACGTTTGAAAGTCAGAGAAATTCACAAGCCAAAAAACGGCAACGAAGGTCAAACCTGGGCTCACTGGGAAGGGTGCGTTATGAGACTGCTCCAAGCGGGCTCTGAAGCCCTGTGTCCATGAAGTTTGCCGGGACAGCAGACGCACAACTATGACCAATCCTCTGACGTCACAGTGGCCCCGACAAACAACCTGGCCTCATCTACACAGTGCCAGAGTTGGGCTCAAGCAGCATATTCAAGCCCCATTGCACTCAACTGCAGGTTGCCAATGGAACATGAAAGGGGCCGGCCGGTGGTGCAGCGGTGAGGTCCGCAGCTTCTGGGTCGGTGGCCCGGGGTGGGCCGGGTGGAATCCTGGGGGTGAGCCTCCTCACCACTGCTTCAGTCATTCTGGGGCAGGCGTCCGAGGGGGTGCAGAGGCAGATGGGAAGGGACGTTAGATAGGGCCAGACTTCCACAGCAAATACAGGAGCATTGCCAGCAGATGTGAGCACAGCGATGCACTTCTGCCAAAACAGAACCAATTACAAGTTGCAAAGAGTAGACAAACGGAAGCTAAACACAAACGAACAAAAAACACAGCTTGCCAGTACGAAGAAGAAGATGTCTATGAAGAACCTTAGCAAAACAGGTGAAAGCTATGTCAACCGAAAACTAGCAAACGTTTGGGGAAAGAAATTCAAGACGACACAAGGAAAAAGAAGGATATTCCGGGACCTAGGAATGGAGGAATTAACACACTTGAAACGTCCCTAGCGGAGAAAGGAATCTCTGGATTCCATGCAATCCCAGTCAAAGTTGCAGCCATATTTGCCAGAGAGATAGAAGAGAGAATCCTAAAGTTTCCAGCCAGCAACAAGAGACCCTGAATAGGCCAAGGAATCCTCAGGAAAATGAACAAAGCAGGACGTATCACACTTTCTGATTTCAACATAGAGGACGAAGCGCTAGGTACCGAAACGGCACAGTCCGGGCCCAAAAACAGGCACACAGACCCATGCAACAGAATCGAGAGCCCAGAGCCCAACTCAAACATACAAGGACAGCCCACTTGCGACCAGGGAGCCAAGAGGAGACAGTGGACAAAGGAGAGTCTCTCCAAGAAACGGTGCTGGGAAGCCTGCACAGCCACATGGAACACAACGAGAGTAGACCATGATGTGCCACCTGGCACACGCACCACCTGGAATGGATTAAAGCCCTGAATGGCAAACTTGAAACCGTGAAACTTGTAGGAGAAGACCTAGGCAGAGTGCTCTTTGCCATCTGTCTGAGCCGCCTATTGGGAAGAAGCCTGTCTGACTGGGCAAGGGCAGCAAAGGAGACAAGAAACAAACGGGACCACCTCAAATGCAGACGCTTCTGCCCAGTCAAGGACACCATCGACTCAATGCAAAGACAGCACAACAACTGGGAGTGGATGTTTGCAAAGCACACATCGGACAAGGGGTGAAAAGCCCAAAGATACAATCAACTCACACGTCTCCACAAGAAAAAGAACAAGCCAATGAAATCCTGGGCCAAAGATGGACACGGAGGTTTCTCCCAAGAAGATCTAAAGAGGGCCAACAGGTGCATAAAAACTTGTTCACCCTCATTAAGTCTGAGGCCAAGGCAAATCCAAACCGCAATGACATAGCAGCTCACTGTGGTCAGAATGGCTATAAGGAGGCAGACAGGAAACAACAAGCGTCAGAGAGGAGGTGGAGACAAGGGAAGCCTCCTGCACTGCTGCTGGCAGTGGAAACCGGTGCAGCCACTAGGCCAAGCGAAGTGGAACTGCCTCCGAAATTTAAGAATCCATGTCCCATATGATCCAGCTATTCCTCTGGGGCGCGTTTAGCCAAAGAACTCGGAAACACTACCGCCTAAAGACATGTGCACCGCTGAGTTCACCACAGCCTTACTCCCGCTCTCCAAGACTTGGAAGCCGCCCTGGCGCCCAGCAAGGGACGAATGGAGAAGGAACATGGGCTATAGCCACACAATGGCAGACCACTCAGCGGGAACAAAGGATGCAATCCAGCCATTTGTGACCACCAGAATGGCTGGGAGGGTTTTAGGGGAAGTGAAACAAGCCCCAGGGACAAAGTCAAATACCGTAGGATCTCACTTACAAGGAGAAGAAAAAACAAGCACTAACCAACAGGTGGCACTGGACATTTGATCGGGGGCGCCCAGAGGCAAAGCGGGGTGGTTGGGGAGGGTGAAAGAGATGATGAGGCACAAGTGTGTGGTGAGGGCCTGTGATTCGGCTTACGCTGGTGAAGAGGATGGAACCTACACGGAAGTCTAAATCGATGAGGATGTAAATCTGAAAGACATAGGATGTTCTAATGCAGGGTTATGGCAATAAATCCACCTAAAATCAAACATCCAAAAAGGGGTCCAGAATGACGGCATACAGCTTTGGGGGCTGAAAGAGATTAGAGAAGGTGAACTTCCAAGGATGGAAAATCACCTCAAAAGCCTGACTGATGCTACAGAAAGGTAGACCATTCCAAATACATGAAGAGGAATCCTACCAAGAGAACCTGATCCGTGCTAAGCCCAGGAACCAACGGAAAACGTTACCGTCCATGATGTTCCTACTAATCACCTTCAGGAATAATCCAAACAGGCCCACATCTTCCCAAGTTCAGGCCACAGGTTGGTCCAAAAGTACAAGTCAGGGCCGGCCCTGTGGTGGAGCGGGCAAGTGCCCACGTTCCGCTTGGGTGGCCCGGGCCTCACTCTTTCACAGCGCGGGTGCAGATCACATTAGCACTGTTAGGGAATAGAGATTTCATGGTACGGTGCGGACAGAGGTCATAAAGGAGTAGCATTTGTGAGGGTCCGTTCTCAATACGCAGCAGAAAAAGAACCGTGAGAATATTCCAATCTAGGAAGGCATCTGGTACACTTCCCCAAAGGAAGAAGGAAGGAAATCATGGGACCTGCCAAGGCGGAATTGGCAGAGTGCTAGGAGATGACACGATCATTGCGCATCAGAGGATTGCCTGGGCAACTTCAACTTGGGAGGGAGTCCAGGACTTTCTCTGGGGAAGGTCCACCCACTTGGCCATCTACCCAAGACATAAGAGATAACACCCAGGGTAATCTTACAGGAAAGAAACCAGTGTCTAGAGAGAAGGGAGCAGGCCTTTCCAAGTTCGAGGAGAAAGTTAGAAACCGACAAGAAATCCAGAAAAAGGAAAACTATCCTACCTGGAAAGGGGGAGGAGTCAGACTGGTCTGAGATGGCTCTGAAACTCTGTGTGCTTGGAGGTTGTCAGGACAACTTGGCCTTCTGAGGTTCTTTATGACATCACGGTGAACATGTCCCCCAAGATGGCCGCATGGTTACAGTCTGAGGATTGGCCTAGGCTGGGCTATTAAAGGGAGACATACCCAGAAACAGCTTTGACAAACAGAAAGCGGGCACAGAAACTGGAAGAGATCAAACAGACTCTGATTCCAGGGATAAGAAAGGAATCCTTGGCAAGAAGCCAGAATCGAGGGACAAGCACTGAGAGGAGAACATTGTCATCTATTCAAGTCTATGGGGAGGCCACGCTGATTCAAGCTTGAAAGTTGATTGGAAACACGAGGCCGCACTTGGGCCTTATCAGACCTACAGTGTCCTTCTGCCTTAAGCGTAATCCAAAGTCAAGAAGGATCTCTTGAGGACGTTGAAGAGAAGAGTCGATGCCTCCTTTCCTAGGCCCCTAGCATTCTTGGAAGATCAGTCTCACTTTCCATAGCTCTGGCGTCACGGGGGCCCACTGGCCACATGCTAATGCGTCCCAAGAGATGTCTTGGAAGCCTTGAAGGAATGGAGCCCTGTCATGCTTGGGGTAGGTCTCTTTGTTGGGAAGGGCTCTACAAGTGTGCTGAAAATCACCCTTTTCCAGAGGGCTTGGTTCCTTTGTGAAGGCTGCCCTCCCAGGCTAGAGTGCTCACTTTGGCTCCAATGAAATTCTCTCCCCCGACTTCTTGCCGTAGAAGGATTATTGATTGTGTGCTTTGACGCCATATGGAAGGAAGCTGGCTGAAAATTAGAACATTACAATTCTGTTTCCAGATAAATAAACATGCCAGGGCTGAGGATGTAGGTCAAACAAATGGCACAGCCTATAGAAATAAAGTCAGCCCTTATCTAGATGGAATCTAGGGCAATGTTCAAGGGTCAGGGGTCAAGTTCGAAACTTCCCGAATGCACAAAAGAGAAAGAAAAATATCTTTCCTGGAGCGAGGAATTCATCAGATTTGTCTAATTTGTCTCAGAAAAACATTATGTCCATGAAGGGGGTTGCCAGGACCACCTCGAATTTGGAGTTTCTGATCTCAGGATGTCAAACCAAGCCAGATGACCACGGGTTGTCAGTGCTTCGCTTGACCTAGGCTAGGATAGCAAAGAGTCCTACAAGTGACCGGTGCAAATTCAAAGACAGCAGCCAAGAATCACGAAAGCACTCACACCTCGGCCTAGAGAACATACGGTGATTCAAGAAATACAAAATTAATCACTTGGACTGAAGGAGAACGGACTGATGAGCACATCTAAGGGAGATAGCTGAGAAAGACCATGACGAGTATACTGTGGAAAAGAAAAAAAGGTCCCAGAAAATGCAAGGCGAACAGATATCACACCTGAATAATCCACAATGAAAGATGTCAGTCTTTAGACACACTGTGCTGGAACGTTTGAAAGTCAGAGAAATTCACAAGCCAAAAAACGGCAACGAAGGTCAAACCTGGGCTCACTGGGAAGGGTGCGTTATGAGACTGCTCCAAGCGGGCTCTGAAGCCCTGTGTCCATGAAGTTTGCCGGGACAGCAGACGCACAACTATGACCAATCCTCTGACGTCACAGTGGCCCCGACAAACAACCTGGCCTCATCTACACAGTGCCAGAGTTGGGCTCAAGCAGCATATTCAAGCCCCATTGCACTCAACTGCAGGTTGCCAATGGAACATGAAAGGGGCCGGCCGGTGGTGCAGCGGTGAGGTCCGCAGCTTCTGGGTCGGTGGCCCGGGGTGGGCCGGGTGGAATCCTGGGGGTGAGCCTCCTCACCACTGCTTCAGTCATTCTGGGGCAGGCGTCCGAGGGGGTGCAGAGGCAGATGGGAAGGGACGTTAGATAGGGCCAGACTTCCACAGCAAATACAGGAGCATTGCCAGCAGATGTGAGCACAGCGATGCACTTCTGCCAAAACAGAACCAATTACAAGTTGCAAAGAGTAGACAAACGGAAGCTAAACACAAACGAACAAAAAACACAGCTTGCCAGTACGAAGAAGAAGATGTCTATGAAGAACCTTAGCAAAACAGGTGAAAGCTATGTCAACCGAAAACTAGCAAACGTTTGGGGAAAGAAATTCAAGACGACACAAGGAAAAAGAAGGATATTCCGGGACCTAGGAATGGAGGAATTAACACACTTGAAACGTCCCTAGCGGAGAAAGGAATCTCTGGATTCCATGCAATCCCAGTCAAAGTTGCAGCCATATTTGCCAGAGAGATAGAAGAGAGAATCCTAAAGTTTCCAGCCAGCAACAAGAGACCCTGAATAGGCCAAGGAATCCTCAGGAAAATGAACAAAGCAGGACGTATCACACTTTCTGATTTCAACATAGAGGACGAAGCGCTAGGTACCGAAACGGCACAGTCCGGGCCCAAAAACAGGCACACAGACCCATGCAACAGAATCGAGAGCCCAGAGCCCAACTCAAACATACAAGGACAGCCCACTTGCGACCAGGGAGCCAAGAGGAGACAGTGGACAAAGGAGAGTCTCTCCAGGAAACGGTGATGGGAAGCCTGCACAGCCTCATGGAACACAACGAGAGTAGACCATGATGTGCCACCTGGCACACGCACCACCTGGAATGGATTAAAGCCCTGAATGGCACACTTGAAACCGTGAAACTTGTAGGAGAAGACCTAGGCAGAGTGCTCTTTGCCATCTGTCTGAGCCGCCTATTGGGAAGAAGCCTGTCTGACTGGGCAAGGGCAGCAAAGGAGACAAGAAACAAACGGGACCACCTCAAATGCAGACGCTTCTGCCCAGTCAAGGAAACCATCGACTCAATGCAAAGACAGCACAACAACTGGGAGTGGATGTTTGCAAAGCACACATCGGACAAGGGGTGAAAAGCCCAAAGATACAATCAACTCACACGTCTCCACAAGAAAAAGAACAAGCCAATGAAATCCTGGGCCAAAGATGGACACGGAGGTTTCTCCCAAGAAGATCTAAAGAGGGCCAACAGGTGCATAAAAACTTGTTCACCCTCATTAAGTCTGAGGCCAAGGCAAATCCAAACCGCAATGACATAGCAGCTCCCTGTGGTCAGAATGGCTATAAGGAGGCAGACAGGAAACAACAAGCGTCAGAGAGGAGGTGGAGACAAGGGAAGCCTCCTGCACTGCTGCTGGCAGTGGAAACCGGTGCAGCCACTAGGCCAAGCGAAGTGGAACTGCCTCCGAAATTTAAGAATCCATGTCCCATATGATCCAGCTATTCCTCTGGGGCGCGTTTAGCCAAAGAACTCGGAAACACTACCGCCTAAAGACATGTGCACCGCTGAGTTCACCACAGCCTTACTCCCGCTCTCCAAGACTTGGAAGCCGCCCTGGCGCCCAGCAAGGGACGAATGGAGAAGGAACATGGGCTATAGCCACACAATGGCAGACCACTCAGCGGGAACAAAGGATGCAATCCAGCCATTTGTGACCACCAGAATGGCTGGGAGGGTTTTAGGGGAAGTGAAACAAGCCCCAGGGACAAAGTCAAATACCGTAGGATCTCACTTACAAGGAGAAGAAAAAACAAGCACTAACCAACAGGTGGCACTGGACATTTGATCGGGGGCGCCCAGAGGCAAAGCAGGGCGGTGGGGGAGGGTGAAAGAGATGATGAGGCACAAGTGTGTGGTGAGGGCCTGTGATTCGGCTTACGCTGGTGAAGAGGATGGAACCTACACGGAAGTCTAAATCGATGAGGATGTAAATCTGAAAGACATAGGATGTTCTAATGCAGGGTTATGGCAATAAATCCACCTAAAATCAAACATCCAAAAAGGGGTCCAGAATGACGGCATACAGCTTTGGGGGCTGAAAGAGATTAGAGAAGGTGAACTTCCAAGGATGGAAAATCACCTCAAAAGCCTGACTGATGCTACAGAAAGGTAGACCATTCCAAATACATGAAGAGGAATCCTACCAAGAGAACCTGATCCGTTCTAAGCCCAGGAACCAACGGAAAACGTTACCGTCCATGATGTTCCTACTAATCACCTTCACGAATAATCCAAACAGGCCCACATCTTCCCAAGTTCAGGCCACAGGTTGGTCCAAAAGTACAAGTCAGGGCCGGCCCTGTGGTGGAGCGGGCAAGTGCCCACGTTCCGCTTGGGTGGCCCGGGCCTCACTCTTTCACAGCACGGGTGCAGATCACATTAGCACTGTTAGGGAATAGAGATTTCATGGTACGGTGCGGACAGAGGTCATAAAGGAGTAGCAATTGTGAGGGTCCGTTCTCAATACGCACCAGAAAAAGAACCGTGAGAATATTCCAATCTAGGAAGGCATCTGGTACACTTCCCCAAAGGAAGAAGGAAGGAAAACATGGGACCTGCCAAGGCGGAATTGGCAGAGTGCTAGGAGATGACACGATCATTGCGCATCAGAGGATTGCCTGGGCAACTTCAACTTGGGAGGGAGTCCAGGACTTTCTCTGGGGAAGGTCCACCCACTTGGCCATCTACCCAAGACATAAGAGATAACACCCAGGGTAATCTTACAGGAAAGAAACCAGTGTCTAGAGAGAAGGGAGCAGGCCTTTCCAAGTTCGAGGAGAAAGTTAGAAACCGACAAGAAATCCAGAAAAAGGAAAACTATCCTACCTGGAAAGGGGGAGGAGTCAGACTGGTCTGAGATGGCTCTGAAACTCTGTGTGCTTGGAGGTTGTCAGGACAACTTGGCCTTCTGAGGTTCTTTATGACATCACGGTGAACATGTCCCCCAAGATGGCCGCATGGTTACAGTCTGAGGATTGGCCTAGGCTGGGCTATTAAAGGGAGACATACCCAGAAACAGCTTTGACAAACAGAAAGCGGGCACAGAAACTGGAAGAGATCAAACAGACTCTGATTCCAGGGATAAGAAAGGAATCCTTGGCAAGAAGCCAGAATAGAGGGACAAGCACTGAGAGGAGAACATTGTCATCTATTCAAGTCTATGGGGAGGCCATGCTGATTCAAGCTTGAAAGTTGATTGGAAACACGAGGCCGCACTTGGGCCTTATCAGACCTACAGTGTCCTTCTGCCTTAAGCGTAATCCAAAGTCAAGAAGGATCTCTTGAGGACGTTGAAGAGAAGAGTCGATGCCTCCTTTCCTAGGCCCCCAGCATTCTTGGAAGATCAGTCTCACTTTCCATAGCTCTGGCGTCACGGGGGCCCACTGGCCACATGCTAATGCGTCCCAAGAGATGTCTTGGAAGCCTTGAAGGAATGGAGCCCTGTCATGCTTGGGGTAGGTCTCTTTGTTGGGAAGGGCTCTACAAGTGTGCTGAAAATCACCCTTTTCCAGAGGGCTTGGTTCCTTTGTGAAGGCTGCCCTCCCAGGCTAGAGTGCTCACTTTGGCTCCAATGAAATTCTCTCCCCCGACTTCTTGCCGTAGAAGGATTATTGATTGTGTGCTTTGACGCCATATGGAAGGAAGCTGGCTGAAAATTAGAACATTACAATTCTGTTTCCAGAAAAATAAACATGCCAGGGCTGAGGATGTAGGTCAAACAAATGGCACAGCCTATAGAAATAAAGTCAGCCCTTATCTAGATGGAATCTAGGGCAATGTTCAAGGGTCAGGGGTCAAGTTCGAAACTTCCCGAATGCACATAAGAGAAAGAAAAATATCTTTCCTGGAGCGAGGAATTCATCAGATTTGTCTAATTTGTCTCAGAAAAACATTATGTCCATGAAGGGGGTTGCCAGGACCACCTCGAATTTGGAGTTTCTGATCTCAGGATGTCAAACCAAGCCAGATGACCACGGGTTGTCAGTGCTTCGCTTGACCTAGGCTAGGATAGCAAAGAGTCCTACAAGTGACCGGTGCAAATTCAAAGACAGCAGCCAAGAATCACGAAAGCACTCACACCTCGGCCTAGAGAACATACGGTGATTCAAGAAATACAAAATTAATCACTTGGACTGAAGGAGAACGGACTGATGAGCACATCTAAGGGAGATAGCTGAGAAAGACCATGACGAGTATACTGTGGAAAAGAAAAAAAGGTCCCAGAAAATGCAAGGCGAACAGATATCACACCTGAATAATCCACAATGAAAGATGTCAGTCTTTAGACACACTGTGCTGGAACGTTTGAAAGTCAGAGAAATTCACAAGCCAAAAAACGGCAACGAAGGTCAAACCTGGGCTCACTGGGAAGGGTGCGTTATGAGACTGCTCCAAGCGGGCTCTGAAGCCCTGTGTCCATGAAGTTTGCCGGGACAGCAGACGCACAACTATGACCAATCCTCTGACGTCACAGTGGCCCCGACAAACAACCTGGCCTCATCTACACAGTGCCAGAGTTGGGCTCAAGCAGCATATTCAAGCCCCATTGCACTCAACTGCAGGTTGCCAATGGAACATGAAAGGGGCCGGCCGGTGGTGCAGCGGTGAGGTCCGCAGCTTCTGGGTCGGTGGCCCGGGGTGGGCCGGGTGGAATCCTGGGGGTGTGCCTCCTCACCACTGCTTCAGTCATTCTGGGGCAGGCGTCCGAGGGGGTGCAGAGGCAGATGGGAAGGGACGTTAGATAGGGCCAGACTTCCACAGCAAATACAGGAGCATTGCCAGCAGATGTGAGCACAGCGATGCACTTCTGCCAAAACAGAACCAATTACAAGTTGCAAAGAGTAGACAAACGGAAGCTAAACACAAACGAACAAAAAACACAGCTTGCCAGTACGAAGAAGAAGATGTCTATGAAGAACCTTAGCAAAACAGGTGAAAGCTATGTCAACCGAAAACTAGCAAACGTTTGGGGAAAGAAATTCAAGACGACACAAGGAAAAAGAAGGATATTCCGGGACCTAGGAATGGAGGAATTAACACACTTGAAACGTCCCTAGCGGAGAAAGGAATCTCTGGATTCCATGCAATCCCAGTCAAAGTTGCAGCCATATTTGCCAGAGAGATAGAAGAGAGAATCCTAAAGTTTCCAGCCAGCAACAAGAGACCCTGAATAGGCCAAGGAATCCTCAGGAAAATGAACAAAGCAGGACGTATCACACTTTCTGATTTCAACATAGAGGACGAAGCGCTAGGTACCGAAACGGCACAGTCCGGGCCCAAAAACAGGCACACAGACCCATGCAACAGAATCGAGAGCCCAGAGCCCAACTCAAACATACAAGGACAGCCCACTTGCGACCAGGGAGCCAAGAGGAGACAGTGGACAAAGGAGAGTCTCTCCAGGAAACGGTGATGGGAAGCCTGCACAGCCTCATGGAACACAACGAGAGTAGACCATGATGTGCCACCTGGCACACGCACCACCTGGAATGGATTAAAGCCCTGAATGGCACACTTGAAACCGTGAAACTTGTAGGAGAAGACCTAGGCAGAGTGCTCTTTGCCATCTGTCTGAGCCGCCTATTGGGAAGAAGCCTGTCTGACTGGGCAAGGGCAGCAAAGGAGACAAGAAACAAACGGGACCACCTCAAATGCAGACGCTTCTGCCCAGTCAAGGAAACCATCGACTCAATGCAAAGACAGCACAACAACTGGGAGTGGATGTTTGCAAAGCACACATCGGACAAGGGGTGAAAAGCCCAAAGATACAATCAACTCACACGTCTCCACAAGAAAAAGAACAAGCCAATGAAATCCTGGGCCAAAGATGGACACGGAGGTTTCTCCCAAGAAGATCTAAAGAGGGCCAACAGGTGCATAAAAACTTGTTCACCCTCATTAAGTCTGAGGCCAAGGCAAATCCAAACCGCAATGACATAGCAGCTCACTGTGGTCAGAATGGCTATAAGGAGGCAGACAGGAAACAACAAGCGTCAGAGAGGAGGTGGAGACAAGGGAAGCCTCCTGCACTGCTGCTGGCAGTGGAAACCGGTGCAGCCACTAGGCCAAGCGAAGTGGAACTGCCTCCGAAATTTAAGAATCCATGTCCCATATGATCCAGCTATTCCTCTGGGGCGCGTTTAGCCAAAGAACTCGGAAACACTACCGCCTAAAGACATGTGCACCGCTGAGTTCACCACAGCCTTACTCCCGCTCTCCAAGACTTGGAAGCCGCCCTGGCGCCCAGCAAGGGACGAATGGAGAAGGAACATGGGCTATAGCCACACAATGGCAGACCACTCAGCGGGAACAAAGGATGCAATCCAGCCATTTGTGACCACCAGAATGGCTGGGAGGGTTTTAGGGGAAGTGAAACAAGCCCCAGGGACAAAGTCAAATACCGTAGGATCTCACTTACAAGGAGAAGAAAAAACAAGCACTAACCAACAGGTGGCACTGGACATTTGATCGGGGGCGCCCAGAGGCAAAGCGGGGCGGTGGGGGAGGGTGAAAGAGATGATGAGGCACAAGTGTGTGGTGAGGGCCTGTGATTCGGCTTACGCTGGTGAAGAGGATGGAACCTACACGGAAGTCTAAATCGATGAGGATGTAAATCTGAAAGACATAGGATGTTCTAATGCAGGGTTATGGCAATAAATCCACCTAAAATCAAACATCCAAAAAGGGGTCCAGAATGACGGCATACAGCTTTGGGGGCTGAAAGAGATTAGAGAAGGTGAACTTCCAAGGATGGAAAATCACCTCAAAAGCCTGACTGATGCTACAGAAAGGTAGACCATTCCAAATACATGAAGAGGAATCCTACCAAGAGAACCTGATCCGTGCTAAGCCCAGGAACCAACGGAAAACGTTACCGTCCATGATGTTCCTACTAATCACCTTCAGGAATAATCCAAACAGGCCCACATCTTCCCAAGTTCAGGCCACAGGTTGGTCCAAAAGTACAAGTCAGGGCCGGCCCTGTGGTGGAGCGGGCAAGTGCCCACGTTCCGCTTGGGTGGCCCGGGCCTCACTCTTTCACAGCGCGGGTGCAGATCACATTAGCACTGTTAGGGAATAGAGATTTCACGGTACGGTGCGGACAGAGGTCATAAAGGAGTAGCATTTGTGAGGGTCCGTTCTCCATACGCAGCAGAAAAAGAACCGTGAGAATATTCCAATCTAGGAAGGCATCTGGTACACTTCCCCAAAGGAAGAAGGAAGGAAATCATGGGACCTGCCAAGGCGGAATTGGCAGAGTGCTAGGAGATGACACGATCATTGCGCATCAGAGGATTGCCTGGGCAACTTCAACTTGGGAGGGAGTCCAGGACTTTCTCTGGGGAAGGTCCACCCACTTGGCCATCTACCCAAGACATAAGAGATAACACCCAGGGTAATCTTACAGGAAAGAAACCAGTGTCTAGAGAGAAGGGAGCAGGCCTTTCCAAGTTCGAGGAGAAAGTTAGAAACCGACAAGAAATCCAGAAAAAGGAAAACTATCCTACCTGGAAAGGGGGAGGAGTCAGACTGGTCTGAGATGGCTCTGAAACTCTGTGTGCTTGGAGGTTGTCAGGACAACTTGGCCTTCTGAGGTTCTTTATGACATCACGGTGAACATGTCCCCCAAGATGGCCGCATGGTTACAGTCTGAGGATTGGCCTAGGCTGGGCTATTAAAGGGAGACATACCCAGAAACAGCTTTGACAAACAGAAAGCGGGCACAGAAACTGGAAGAGATCAAACAGACTCTGATTCCAGGGATAAGAAAGGAATCCTTGGCAAGAAGCCAGAATCGAGGGACAAGCACTGAGAGGAGAACATTGTCATCTATTCAAGTCTATGGGGAGGCCACGCTGATTCAAGCTTGAAAGTTGATTGGAAACACGAGGCCGCACTTGGGCCTTATCAGACCTACAGTGTCCTTCTGCCTTAAGCGTAATCCAAAGGCAAGAAGGATCTCTTGAGGACGTTGAAGAGAAGAGTCGATGCCTCCTTTCCTAGGCCCCTAGCATTCTTGGAAGATCAGTCTCACTTTCCATAGCTCTGGCGTCACGGGGGCCCACTGGCCACATGCTAATGCGTCCCAAGAGATGTCTTGGAAGCCTTGAAGGAATGGAGCCCTGTCATGCTTGGGGTAGGTCTCTTTGTTGGGAAGGGCTCTACAAGTGTGCTGAAAATCACCCTTTTCCAGAGGGCTTGGTTCCTTTGTGAAGGCTGCCCTCCCAGGCTAGAGTGCTCACTTTGGCTCCAATGAAATTCTCTCCCCCGACTTCTTGCCGTAGAAGGATTATTGATTGTGTGCTTTGACGCCATATGGAAGGAAGCTGGCTGAAAATTAGAACATTACAATTCTGTTTCCAGAAAAATAAACATGCCAGGGCTGAGGATGTAGGTCAAACAAATGGCACAGCCTATAGAAATAAAGTCAGCCCTTATCTAGATGGAATCTAGGGCAATGTTCAAGGGTCAGGGGTCAAGTTCGAAACTTCCCGAATGCACAAAAGAGAAAGAAAAATATCTTTCCTGGAGCGAGGAATTCATCAGATTTGTCTAATTTGTCTCAGAAAAACATTATGTCCATGAAGGGGGTTGCCAGGACCACCTCGAATTTGGAGTTTCTGATCTCAGGATGTCAAACCAAGCCAGATGACCACGGGTTGTCAGTGCTTCGCTTGACCTAGGCTAGGATAGCAAAGAGTCCTACAAGTGACCGGTGCAAATTCAAAGACAGCAGCCAAGAATCACGAAAGCACTCACACCTCGGCCTAGAGAACATACGGTGATTCAAGAAATACAAAATTAATCACTTGGACTGAAGGAGAACGGACTGATGAGCACATCTAAGGGAGATAGCTGAGAAAGACCATGACGAGTATACTGTGGAAAAGAAAAAAAGGTCCCAGAAAATGCAAGGCGAACAGATATCACACCTGAATAATCCACAATGAAAGATATCAGTCTTTAGACACACTGTGCTGGAACGTTTGAAAGTCAGAGAAATTCACAAGCCAAAAAACGGCCACGAAGGTCAAACCTGGGCTCTCTGGGAAGGGTGCGTTACGAGACTGCTCCAAGCGGGCTCTGAAGCCCTGTGTCCATGAAGTTTGCCGGGACAGCAGACGCACAACTATGACCAATCCTCTGACGTCACAGTGGCCCCGACAAACAACCTGGCCTCATCTACACAGTGCCAGAGTTGGGCTCAAGCAGCATATTCAAGCCCCATTGCACTCAACTGCAGGTTGCCAATGGAACATGAAAGGGGCCAGCCGGTGGTGCAGCGGTGAGGTCCGCAGCTTCTGGGTCGGTGGCCCGGGGTGGGCCGGGTGGAATCCTGGGGGTGAGCCTCCTCACCACTGCTTCAGTCATTCTGGGGCAGGCGTCCGAGGGGGTGCAGAGGCAGATGGGAAGGGACGTTAGATAGGGCCAGACTTCCACAGCAAATACAGGAGCATTGCCAGCAGATGTGAGCACAGCGATGCACTTCTGCCAAAACAGAACCAATTACAAGTTGCAAAGAGTAGACAAACGGAAGCTAAACACAAACGAACAAAAAACACAGCTTGCCAGTACGAAGAAGAAGATGTCTATGAAGAACCTTAGCAAAACAGGTGAAAGCTATGTCAACCGAAAACTAGCAAACGTTTGGGGAAAGAAATTCAAGACGACACAAGGAAAAAGAAGGATATTCCGGGACCTAGGAATGGAAGAATTAACACACTTGAAACGTCCCTAGCGGAGAAAGGAATCTCTGGATTCCATGCAATCCCAGTCAAAGTTGCAGCCATATTTGCCAGAGAGATAGAAGAGAGAATCCTAAAGTTTCCAGCCAGCAACAAGAGACCCTGAATAGGCCAAGGAATCCTCAGGAAAATGAACAAAGCAGGACGTATCACACTTTCTGATTTCAACATAGAGGACGAAGCGCTAGGTACCGAAACGGCACAGTCCGGGCCCAAAAACAGGCACACAGACCCATGCAACAGAATCGAGAGCCCAGAGCCCAACTCAAACATACAAGGACAGCCCACTTGCGACCAGGGAGCCAAGAGGAGACAGTGGACAAAGGAGAGTCTCTCCAAGAAACGGTGCTGGGAAGCCTGCACAGCCACATGGAACACAACGAGAGTAGACCATGATGTGCCACCTGGCACACGCACCACCTGGAATGGATTAAAGCCCTGAATGGCACACTTCAAACCGTGAAACTTGTAGGAGAAGACCTAGGCAGAGTGCTCTTTGCCATCTGTCTGAGCCGCCTATTGGGAAGAAGCCTGTCTGACTGGGCAAGGGCAGCAAAGGAGACGAGAAACAAACGGGACCACCTCACATGCAGACGCTTCTGCCCAGTCAAGGAAACCATCGACTCAATGCAAAGACAGCACAACAACTGGGAGTGGATGTTTGCAAAGCACACATCGGACAAGGGGTGAAAAGCCCAAAGATACAATCAACTCACACGTCTCCACAAGAAAAAGAACAAGCCAATGAAATCCTGGGCCAAAGATGGACACGGAGGTTTCTCCCAAGAAGATCTAAAGAGGGCCAACAGGTGCATGAAAACTTGTTCACCCTCATTAAGTCTGAGGCCAAGGCAAATCCAAACCGCAATGACATAGCAGCTCACTGTGGTCAGAATGGCTATAAGGAGCTAGACAGGAAACAACAAGCGTCAGAGAGGAGGTGGAGAGAAGGGAAGCCTCCTGCACTGCTGCTGGCAGTGGAAAGCGGTGCAGCCACTAGGCCAAGCGAAGTGGAACTGCCTCCGAAATTTAAGAATCCATGTCCCATATGATCCAGCTATTCCTCTGGGGCGCGTTTAGCCAAAGAACTCGGAAACACTACCGCCTAAAGACATGTGCACCGCTGAGTTCACCACAGCCTTACTCCCGCTCTCCAAGACTTGGAAGCCGCCCTGGCGCCCAGCAAGGGACGAATGGAGTAGGAACATGGGCTATAGCCACACAATGGCAGACCACTCAGCGGGAACAAAGGATGCAATCCAGCCATTTGTGACCACCAGAATGGCTGGGAGGGTTTTAGGGGAAGTGAAACAAGCCCCAGGGACAAAGTCAAATACCGTAGGATCTCACTTACAAGGAGAAGAAAAAACAAGCACTAACCAACAGGTGGCACTGGACATTTGATCGGGGGCGCCCAGAGGCAAAGCAGGGCGGTGGGGGAGGGTGAAAGAGATGATGAGGCACAAGTGTGTGGTGAGGGCCTGTGATTCGGCTTACGCTGGTGAAGAGGATGGAACCTACACGGAAGTCTAAATCGATGAGGATGTAAATCTGAAAGACATAGGATGTTCTAATGCAGGGTTATGGCAATAAATCCACCTAAAATCAAACATCCAAAAAGGGGTCCAGAATGACGGCATACAGCTTTGGGGGCTGAAAGAGATTAGAGAAGGTGAACTTCCAAGGATGGAAAATCACCTCAAAAGCCTGACTGATGCTACAGAAAGGTAGACCATTCCAAATACATGAAGAGGAATCCTACCAAGAGAACCTGATCCGTTCTAAGCCCAGGAACCAACGGAAAACGTTACCGTCCATGATGTTCCTACTAATCACCTTCACGAATAATCCAAACAGGCCCACATCTTCCCAAGTTCAGGCCACAGGTTGGTCCAAAAGTACAAGTCAGGGCCGGCCCTGTGGTGGAGCGGGCAAGTGCCCACGTTCCGCTTGGGTGGCCCGGGCCTCACTCTTTCACAGCGCGGGTGCAGATCACATTAGCACTGTTAGGGAATAGAGATTTCATGGTACGGTGCGGACAGAGGTCATAAAGGAGTAGCAATTGTGAGGGTCCGTTCTCAATACGCACCAGAAAAAGAACCGTGAGAATATTCCAATCTAGGAAGGCATCTGGTACACTTCCCCAAAGGAAGAAGGAAGGAAAACATGGGACCTGCCAAGGCGGAATTGGCAGAGTGCTAGGAGATGACACGATCATTGCGCATCAGAGGATTGCCCGGGCAACTTCAACTTGGGAGGGAGTCCAGGACTTTCTCTGGGGAAGGTCCACCCACTAGGCCATCTACCCAAGACATAAGAGATAACACCCAGGGTAATCTTACAGGAAAGAAACCAGTGTCTAGAGAGAATGGAGCAGGCCTTTCCAAGTTCGAGGAGAAAGTTAGAAACCGACAAGAAATCCAGAAAAAGGAAAACTATCCTACCTGGAAAGGGGGAGGAGTCAGACTGGTCTGAGATGGCTCTGAAACTCTGTGTGCTTGGAGGTTGTCAGGACAACTTGGCCTTCTGAGGTTCTTTATGACATCACGGTGAACATGTCCCCCAAGATGGCCGCATGGTTACAGTCTGAGGATTGGCCTAGGCTGGGCTATTAAAGGGAGACATACCCAGAAACAGCTTTGACAAACAGAAAGCGGGCACAGAAACTGGAAGAGATCAAACAGACTCTGATTCCAGGGATAAGAAAGGAATCCTTGGCAAGAAGCCAGAATAGAGGGACAAGCACTGAGAGGAGAACATTGTCATCTATTCAAGTCTATGGGGAGGCCATGCTGATTCAAGCTTGAAAGTTGGTTCGAAACACGAGGCCGCACTTGGGCCTTATCAGACCTACAGTGTCCTTCTGCCTTAAGCGTAATCCAAAGTCAAGAAGGATCTCTTGAGGACGTTGAAGAGAAGAGTCGATGCCTCCTTTCCTAGGCCCCTAGCATTCTTGGAAGATCAGTCTCACTTTCCATAGCTCTGGCGTCATGGGGGCCCACTGGCCACATGCTAATGCGTCCCAAGAGATGTCTTGGAAGCCTTGAAGGAATGGAGCCCTGTCATGCTTGGGGTAGGTCTCTTTGTTGGGAAGGGCTCTACAAGTGTGCTGAAAATCACCCTTTTCCAGAGGGCTTGGTTCCTTTGTGAAGGCTGCCCTCCCAGGCTAGAGTGCTCACTTTGGCTCCAATGAAATTCTCTCCCCCGACTTCTTGCCGTAGAAGGATTACTGATTGTGTGCTTTGACGCCATATGGAAGGAAGCTGGCTGAAAATTAGAACATTACAATTCTGTTTCCAGAAAAATAAACATGCCAGTGCTGAGGATGTAGGTCAAACAAATGGCACAGCCTATAGAAATAAAGTCAGCCCTTATCTAGATGGAATCTAGGGCAATGTTCAAGGGTCAGGGGTCAAGTTCGAAACTTCCCGAATGCACAAAAGAGAAAGAAAAATATCTTTCCTGGAGCGAAGAATTCATCAGATTTGTCTAATTTGTCTCAGAAAAACATTATGTCCATGAAGGGGGTTGCCAGGACCACCTCGAATTTGGAGTTTCTGATCTCAGGATGTCAAACCAAGCCAGATGACCACGGGTTGTCAGTGCTTCGCTTGACCTAGGCTAGGATAGCAAAGAGTCCTACAAGTGACCGGTGCAAATTCAAAGACAGCAGCCAAGAATCACGAAAGCACTCACACCTCGGCCTAGAGAACATACGGTGATTCAAGAAATACAAAATTAATCACTTGGACTGAAGGAGAACGGACTGATGAGCACATCTAAGGGAGATAGCTGAGAAAGACCATGACGAGTATACTGTGGAAAAGAAAAAAAGGTCCCAGAAAATGCAAGGCGAACAGATATCACACCTGAATAATCCACAATGAAAGATGTCAGTCTTTAGACACACTGTGCTGGAACGTTTGAAAGTCAGAGAAATTCACAAGCCAAAAAACGGCAACGAAGGTCAAACCTGGGCTCACTGGGAAGGGTGCGTTACGAGACTGCTCCAAGCGGGCTCTGAAGCCCTGTGTCCATGAAGTTTGCCGGGACAGCAGACGCACAACTATGACCAATCCTCTGACGTCACAGTGGCCCCGACAAACAACCTGGCCTCATCTACACAGTGCCAGAGTTGGGCTCAAGCAGCATATTCAAGCCCCATTGCACTCAACTGCAGGTTGCCAATGGAACATGAAAGGGGCCAGCCGGTGGTGCAGCGGTGAGGTCCGCAGCTTCTGGGTCGGTGGCCCGGGGTGGGCCGGGTGGAATCCTGGGGGTGAGCCTCCTCACCACTGCTTCAGTCATTCTGGGGCAGGCGTCCGAGGGGGTGCAGAGGCAGATGGGAAGGGACGTTAGGTAGGGCCAGACTTCCACAGCAAATACAGGAGCATTGCCAGCAGATGTGAGCACAGCGATGCACTTCTGCCAAAACAGAACCAATTACAAGTTGCAAAGAGTAGACAAACGGAAGCTAAACACAAACGAACAAAAAACACAGCTTGCCAGTACGAAGAAGAAGATGTCTATGAAGAACCTTAGCAAAACAGGTGAAAGCTATGTCAACCGAAAACTAGCAAACGTTTGGGGAAAGAAATTCAAGACGACACAAGGAAAAAGAAGGATATTCCGGGACCTAGGAATGGAAGAATTAACACACTTGAAACGTCCCTAGCGGAGAAAGGAATCTCTGGATTCCATGCAATCCCAGTCAAAGTTGCAGCCATATTTGCCAGAGAGATAGAAGAGAGAATCCTAAAGTTTCCAGCCAGCAACAAGAGACCCTGAATAGGCCAAGGAATCCTCAGGAAAATGAACAAAGCAGGACGTATCACACTTTCTGATTTCAACATAGAGGACGAAGCGCTAGGTACCGAAACGGCACAGTCCGGGCCCAAAAACAGGCACACAGACCCATGCAACAGAATCGAGAGCCCAGAGCCCAACTCAAACATACAAGGACAGCCCACTTGCGACCAGGGAGCCAAGAGGAGACAGTGGACAAAGGAGAGTCTCTCCAAGAAACGGTGCTGGGAAGCCTGCACAGCCACATGGAACACAATGAGAGTAGACCATGATGTGCCACCTGGCACACGCACCACCTGGAATGGATTAAAGCCCTGAATGGCACACTTGAAACCGTGAAACTTGTAGGAGAAGACCTAGGCAGAGTGCTCTTTGCCATCTGTCTGAGCCGCCTATTGGGAAGAAGCCTGTCTGACTGGGCAAGGGCAGCAAAGGAGACGAGAAACAAACGGGACCACCTCACATGCAGACGCTTCTGCCCAGTCAAGGAAACCATCGACTCAATGCAAAGACAGCACAAAAACTGGGAGTGGATGTTTGCAAAGCACACATCGGACAAGGGGTGAAAAGCCCAAAGATACACTCATCTCACACGTCTCCACAAGAAAAAGAACAAGCCAATGAAATCCTGGGCCAAAGATGGACACGGAGGTTTCTCCCAAGAAGATCTAAAGAGGGCCAACAGGTGCATGAAAACTTGTTCACCCTCATTAAGTCTGAGGCCAAGGCAAATCCAAACCGCAATGACATAGCAGCTCACTGTGGTCAGAATGGCTATAAGGAGGCAGACAGGAAACAACAAGCGTCAGAGAGGAGGTGGAGAGAAGGGAAGCCTCCTGCACTGCTGCTGGCAGTGGAAACCGGTGCAGCCACTAGGCCAAGCGAAGTGGAACTGCCTCCGAAATTTAAGAATCCATGTCCCATATGATCCAGCTATTCCTCTGGGGCGCGTTTAGCCAAAGAACTCGGAAACACTACCGCCTAAAGACATGTGCACCGCTGAGTTCACCACAGCCTTACTCCCGCTCTCCAAGACTTGGAAGCCGCCCTGGCGCCCAGCAAGGGACGAATGGAGAAGGAACATGGGCTATAGCCACACAATGGCAGACCACTCAGCGGGAACAAAGGATGCAATCCAGCCATTTGTGACCACCAGAATGGCTGGGAGGGTTTTAGGGGAAGTGAAACAAGCCCCAGGGACAAAGTCAAATACCGTAGGATCTCACTTACAAGGAGAAGAAAAAACAAGCACTAACCAACAGGTGGCACTGGACATTTGATCGGGGGCGCCCAGAGGCAAAGCGGGGCGGTGGGGGAGGGTGAAAGAGATGATGAGGCACAAGTGTGTGGTGAGGGCCTGTGATTCGGCTTACGCTGGTGAAGAGGATGGAACCTACACGGAAGTCTAAATCGATGAGGATGTAAATCTGAAAGACATAGGATGTTCTAATGCAGGGTTATGGCAATAAATCCACCTAAAATCAAACATCCAAAAAGGGGTCCAGAATGACGGCATACAGCTTTGGGGGCTGAAAGAGATTAGAGAAGGTGAACTTCCAAGGATGGAAAATCACCTCAAAAGCCTGACTGATGCTACAGAAAGGTAGACCATTCCAAATACATGAAGACGAATCCTACCAAGAGAACCTGATCCGTGCTAAGCCCAGGAACCAACGGAAAACGTTACCGTCCATGATGTTCCTACTAATCACCTTCACGAATAATCCAAACAGGCCCACATCTTCCCAAGTTCAGGCCACAGGTTGGTCCAAAAGTACAAGTCAGGGCCGGCCCTGTGGTGGAGCGGGCAAGTGCCCACGTTCCGCTTGGGTGGCCCGGGCCTCACTCTTTCACAGCACGGGTGCAGATCACATTAGCACTGTTAGGGAATAGAGATTTCATGGTACGGTGCGGACAGAGGTCATAAAGGAGTAGCAATTGTGAGGGTCCGTTCTCAATACGCACCAGAAAAAGAACCGTGAGAATATTCCAATCTAGGAAGGCATCTGGTACACTTCCCCAAAGGAAGAAGGAAGGAAAACATGGGACCTGCCAAGGCGGAATTGGCAGAGTGCTAGGAGATGACACGATCATTGCGCATCAGAGGATTGCCTGGGCAACTTCAACTTGGGAGGGAGTCCAGGACTTTCTCTGGGGTAGGTCCACCCACTTGGCCATCTACCCAAGACATAAGAGATAACACCCAGGGTAATCTTACAGGAAAGAAACCAGTGTCTAGAGAGAAGGGAGCAGGCCTTTCCAAGTTCGAGGAGAAAGTTAGAAACCGACAAGAAATCCAGAAAAAGGAAAACTATCCTACCTGGAAAGGGGGAGGAGTCAGACTGGTCTGAGATGGCTCTGAAACTCTGTGTGCTTGGAGGTTGTCAGGACAACTTGGCCTTCTGAGGTTCTTTATGACATCACGGTGAACATGTCCCCCAAGATGGCCGCATGGTTACATTCTGAGGATTGGCCTAGGCTGGGCTATTAAAGGGAGACATACCCAGAAACAGCTTTGACAAACAGAAAGCGGGCACAGAAACTGGAAGAGATCAAACAGACTCTGATTCCAGGGATAAGAAAGGAATCCTTGGCAAGAAGCCAGAATAGAGGGACAAGCACTGAGAGGAGAACATTGTCATCTATTCAAGTCTATGGGGAGGCCATGCTGATTCAAGCTTGAAAGTTGATTGGAAACACGAGGCCGCACTTGGGCTTTATCAGACCTACAGTGTCCTTCTGCCTTAAGCGTAATCCAAAGTCAAGAAGGATCTCTTGAGGACGTTGAAGAGAAGAGTCGATGCCTCCTTTCCTAGGCCCCTAGCATTCTTGGAAGATCAGTCTCACTTTCCATAGCTCTGGCGTCACGGGGGCCCACTGGCCACATGCTAATGCGTCCCAAGAGATGTCTTGGAAGCCTTGAAGGATTGGAGCCCTGTCATGCTTGGGGTAGGTCTCTTTGTTGGGAAGGGCTCTACAAGTGTGCTGAAAATCACCCTTTTCCAGAGGGCTTGGTTCCTTTGTGAAGGCTGCCCTCCCAGGCTAGAGTGCTCACTTTGGCTCCAATGAAATTCTCTCCCCCGACTTCTTGCCGTAGAAGGATTATTGATTGTGTGCTTTGACGCCATATGGAAGGAAGCTGGCTGAAAATTAGAACATTACAATTCTGTTTCCAGATAAATAAACATGCCAGGGCTGAGGATGTAGGTCAAACAAATGGCACAGCCTATAGAAATAAAGTCAGCCCTTATCTAGATGGAATCTAGGGCAATGTTCAAGGGTCAGGGGTCAAGTTCGAAACTTCCCGAATGCACAAAAGAGAAAGAAAAATATCTTTCCTGGAGCGAGGAATTCATCAGATTTGTCTAATTTGTCTCAGAAAAACATTATGTCCATGAAGGGGGTTGCCAGGACCACCTCGAATTTGGAGTTTCTGATCTCAGGATGTCAAACCAAGCCAGATGACCACGGGTTGTCAGTGCTTCGCTTGACCTAGGCTAGGATAGCAAAGAGTCCTACAAGTGACCGGTGCAAATTCAAAGACAGCAGCCAAGAATCACGAAAGCACTCACACCTCGGCCTAGAGAACATACGGTGATTCAAGAAATACAAAATTAATCACTTGGACTGAAGGAGAACGGACTGATGAGCACATCTAAGGGAGATAGCTGAGAAAGACCATGACGAGTATACTGTGGAAAAGAAAAAAAGGTCCCAGAAAATGCAAGGCGAACAGATATCACACCTGAATAATCCACAATGAAAGATGTCAGTCTTTAGACACACTGTGCTGGAACGTTTGAAAGTCAGAGAAATTCACAAGCCAAAAAACGGCAACGAAGGTCAAACCTGGGCTCACTGGGAAGGGTGCGTTATGAGACTGCTCCAAGCGGGCTCTGAAGCCCTGTGTCCATGAAGTTTGCCGGGACAGCAGACGCACAACTATGACCAATCCTCTGACGTCACAGTGGCCCCTACAAACAACCTGGCCTCATCTACACAGTGCCAGAGTTGGGCTCAAGCAGCATATTCAAGCCCCATTGCACTCAACTGCAGGTTGCCAATGGAACATGAAAGGGGCCGGCCGGTGGTGCAGCGGTGAGGTCCACAGCTTCTGGGTCGGTGGCCCGGGGTGGGCTGGGTGGAATCCTGGGGGTGAGCCTCCTCACCACTGCTTCAGTCATTCTGGGGCAGGCGTCCGAGGGGGTGCAGAGGCAGATGGGAAGGGACGTTAGATAGGGCCAGACTTCCACAGCAAATACAGGAGCATTGCCAGCAGATGTGAGCACAGCGATGCACTTCTGCCAAAACAGAACCAATTACAAGTTGCAAAGAGTAGACAAACGGAAGCTAAACACAAACGAACAAAAAACACAGCTTGCCAGTACGAAGAAGAAGATGTCTATGAAGAACCTTAGCAAAACAGGTGAAAGCTATGTCAACCGAAAACTAGCAAACGTTTGGGGAAAGAAATTCAAGACGACACAAGGAAAAAGAAGGATATTCCGGGACCTAGGAATGGAGGAATTAACACACTTGAAACGTCCATAGCGGAGAAAGGAATCTCTGGATTCCATGCAATCCCAGTCAAAGTTGCAGCCATATTTGCCAGAGAGATAGAAGAGAGAATCCTAAAGTTTCCAGCCAGCAACAAGAGACCCTGAATAGGCCAAGGAATCCTCAGGAAAATGAACAAAGCAGGACGTATCACACTTTCTGATTTCAACATAGAGGACGAAGTGCTAGGTACCGAAACGGCACAGTCCGGGCCCAAAAACAGGCACACAGACCCATGCAACAGAATCGAGAGCCCAGAGCCCAACTCAAACATACAAGGACAGGACACTTGCGACCAGGGAGCCAAGAGGAGACAGTGGACAAAGGAGAGTCTCTCCAAGAAACGGTGCTGGGAAGCCTGCACAGCCACATGGAACACAATGAGAGTAGACCATGATGTGCCACCTGGCACACGCACCACCTGGAATGGATTAAAGCCCTGAATGGCACACTTGAAACCGTGAAACTTGTAGGAGAAGACCTAGGCAGAGTGCTCTTTGCCATCTGTCTGAGCCGCCTATTGGGAAGAAGCCTGTCTGACTGGGCAAGGGCAGCAAAGGAGACGAGAAACAAACGGGACCACCTCACATGCAGACGCTTCTGCCCAGTCAAGGAAACCATCGACTCAATGCAAAGACAGCACAACAACTGGGAGTGGATGTTTGCAAAGCACACATCGGACAAGGGGTGAAAAGCCCAAAGATACACTCAACTCACACGTCTCCACAAGAAAAAGAACAAGCCAATGAAATCCTGGGCCAAAGATGGACACGGAGGTTTCTCCCAAGAAGATCTAAAGAGGGCCAACAGGTGCATGAAAACTTGTTCACCCTCATTAAGTCTGAGGCCAAGGCAAATCCAAACCGCAATGACATAGCAGCTCACTGAGGTCAAAATGGCTATAAGGAGGCAGACAGGAAACAACAAGCGTCAGAGAGGAGGTGGAGACAAGGGAAGCCTCCTGCACTGCTGCTGGCAGTGGAAACCGGTGCAGCCACTAGGCCAAGCGAAGTGGAACTGCCTCCGAAATTTAAGAATCCATGTCCCATATGATCCAGCTATTCCTCTGGGGCGCGTTTAGCCAAAGAACTCGGAAACACTACCGCCTAAAGACATGTGCACCGCTGAGTTCACCACAGCCTTACTCCCGCTCTCCAAGACTTGGAAGCCGCCCTGGCGCCCAGCAAGGGACGAATGGAGAAGGAACATGGGCTATAGCCACACAATGGCAGACCACTCAGCGGGAACAAAGGATGCAATCCAGCCATTTGTGACCACCAGAATGGCTGGGAGGGTTTTAGGGGAAGTGAAACAAGCCCCAGGGACAAAGTCAAATACCGTAGGATCTCACTTACAAGGAGAAGAAAAAACAAGCACTAACCAACAGGTGGCACTGGACATTTGATCGGGGGCGCCCAGAGGCAAAGCGGGGCGGTGGGGGAGGGTGAAAGAGATGATGAGGCACAAGTGTGTGGTGAGGGCCTGTGATTCGGCTTACGCTGGTGAAGAGGATGGAACCTACACGGAAGTCTAAATCGATGAGGATGTAAATCTGAAAGACATAGGATGTTCTAATGCAGGGTTATGGCAATAAATCCACCTAAAATCAAACATCCAAAAAGGGGTCCAGAATGACGGCATACAGCTTTGGGGGCTGAAAGAGATTAGAGAAGGTGAACTTCCAAGGATGGAAAATCACCTCAAAAGCCTGACTGATGCTACAGAAAGGTAGACCATTCCAAACACATGAAGAGGAATCCTACCAAGAGAACCTGATCCGTGCTAAGCCCAGGAACCAACGGAAAACGTTACCGTCCATGATGTTCCTACTAATCACCTTCACGAATAATCCAAACAGGCCCACATCTTCCCAAGTTCAGGCCACAGGTTGGTCCAAAAGTACAAGTCAGGGCCGGCCCTATGGTGGAGCGGGCAAGTGCCCACGTTCCGCTTGGGTGGCCCGGGCCTCACTCTTTCACAGCGCGGGTGCAGATCACATTAGCACTATTAGGGAATAGAGATTTCATGGTACGGTGCGGACAGAGGTCATAAAGGAGTAGCAATTGTGAGGGTCCGTTCTCAATACGCACCAGAAAAAGAACCGTGAGAATATTCCAATCTAGGAAGGCATCTGGTACACTTCCCCAAAGGAAGAAGGAAGGAAAACATGGGACCTGCCAAGGCGGAATTGGCAGAGTGCTAGGAGATGACACGATCATTACGCATCAGAGGATTGTCTGGGCAACTTCAACTTGGGAGGGAGTCCAGGACTTTCTCTGGGGAAGGTCCACCCACTTGGCCATCTACCCAAGACATAAGAGATAACACCCAGGGTAATCTTACAGGAAAGAAACCAGTGTCTAATGAGAAGGGAGCAGGCCTTTCCAAGTTCGAGGAGAAAGTTAGAAACCGACAAGAAATCCAGAAAAAGGACAACTATCCTACCTGGAAAGGGGGAGGAGTCAGAATGGTCTGAGATGGCTCTGAAACTCTGTGTGCTTGGAGGTTGTCAGGACAACTTGGCCTTCTGAGGTTCTTTATGACATCACGGTGAACATGTCCCCCAAGATGGCCGCATGGTTACAGTCTGAGGATTGGCCTAGGCTGGGCTATTAAAGGGAGACATACCTAGAAACAGCTTTGACAAACAGAAAGCGGGCACAGAAACTGGAAGAGATCAAACAGACTCCGATGCCAGGGATAAGAAAGGAATCCTTGGCAAGAAGCCAGAATAGAGGGACAAGCACTGAGAGGAGAACATTGTCATCTATTCAAGTCTATGGGGAGGCCATGCTGATTCAAGCTTGAAACTTGATTGGAAACACGAGGCCGCACTTGGGCTTTATCAGACCTACAGTGTCCTTCTGCCTTAAGCGCAATCCAAAGTCAAGAAGGATCTCTTGAGGACGTTGAAGAGAAGAGTCGATGCCTCCTTTCCTAGGCCCCTAGCATTCTTGGAAGATCAGTCTCACTTTCCATAGCTCTGGCGTCACGGGGGCCCACTGGCCACATGCTAATGCGTCCCAAGAGATGTCTTGGAAGCCTTGAAGGAATGGAGCCCTGTCATGCTTGGGGTAGGTCTCTTTGTTGGGAAGGGCTCTACAAGTGTGCTGAAAATCACCCTTTTCCAGAGGGCTTGGTTCCTTTGTGAAGGCTGCCCTCCCAGGCTAGAGTGCTCACTTTGGCTCCAATGAAATTCTCTCCCCCGACTTCTTGCCGTAGAAGGATTATTGATTGTGTGCTTTGACGCCATATGGAAGGAAGCTGGCTGAAAATTAGAACATTACAATTCTGTTTCCAGATAAATAAACATGCCAGGGCTGAGGATGTAGGTCAAACAAATGGCACAGCCTATAGAAATAAAGTCAGCCCTTATCTAGATGGAATCTAGGGCAGTGTTCAAGGGTCAGGGGTCAAGTTCGAAACTTCCCGAATGCACAAAAGAGAAAGAAAAATATCTTTCCTGGAGCGAGGAATTCATCAGATTTGTCTAATTTGTCTCAGAAAAACATTATGTCCATGAAGGGGGTTGCCAGGACCACCTCGAATTTGGAGTTTCTGATCTCAGGATGTCAAACCAAGCCAGATGACCACGGGTTGTCAGTGCTTCGCTTGACCTAGGCTAGGATAGCAAAGAGTCCTACAAGTGACCGCTGCAAATTCAAAGACAGCAGCCAAGAATCACGAAAGCACTCACACCTCGGCCTAGAGAACATACGGTGATTCAAGAAATACAAAATTAATCACTTGGACTGAAGGAGAACGGACTGATGAGCACATCTAAGGGAGATAGCTGAGAAAGACCATGACGAGTATACTGTGGAAAAGAAAAAAAGGTCCCAGAAAATGCAAGGCGAACAGATATCACACCTGAATAATCCACAATGAAAGATGTCAGTCTTTAGACACACTGTGCTGGAACGTTTGAAAGTCAGAGAAATTCACAAGCCAAAAAACGGCAACGAAGGTCAAACCTGGGCTCACTGGGAAGGGTGCGTTATGAGACTGCTCCAAGCGGGCTCTGAAGCCCTGTGTCCATGAAGTTTGCCGGGACAGCAGACGCACAACTATGACCAATCCTCTGACGTCACAGTGGCCCCGACAAACAACCTGGCCTCATCTACACAGTGCCAGAGTTGGGCTCAAGCAGCATATTCAAGCCCCATTGCACTCAACTGCAGGTTGCCAATGGAACATGAAAGGGGCCGGCCGGTGGTGCAGCGGTGAGGTCCACAGCTTCTGGGTCGGTGGCCCGGGGTGGGCTGGGTGGAATCCTGGGGGTGAGCCTCCTCACCACTGCTTCAGTCATTCTGGGGCAGGCGTCCGAGGGGGTGCAGAGGCAGATGGGAAGGGACGTTAGATAGGGCCAGACTTCCACAGCAAATACAGGAGCATTGCCAGCAGATGTGAGCACAGCGATGCACTTCTGCCAAAACAGAACCAATTACACGTTGCAAAGAGTAGACAAACGGAAGCTAAACACAAACGAACAAAAAACACAGCTTGCCAGTACGAAGAAGAAGATGTCTATGAAGAACCTTAGCAAAACAGGTGAAAGCTATGTCAACCGAAAACTAGCAAACGTTTGGGGAAAGAAATTCAAGACGACACAAGGAAAAAGAAGGATATTCCGGGACCTAGGAATGGAGGAATTAACACACTTGAAACGTCCATAGCGGAGAAAGGAATCTCTGGATTCCATGCAATCCCAGTCAAAGTTGCAGCCATATTTGCCAGAGAGATAGAAGAGAGAATCCTAAAGTTTCCAGCCAGCAACAAGAGACCCTGAATAGGCCAAGGAATCCTCAGGAAAATGAACAAAGCAGGACGTATCACACTTTCTGATTTCAACCTAGAGGACGAAGCGCTAGGTACCGAAACGGCACAGTCCGGGCCCAAAAACAGGCACACAGACCCATGCAACAGAATCGAGAGCCCAGAGCCCAACTCAAACATACAAGGACAGCCCATTTGCGACCAGGGAGCCAAGAGGAGACAGTGGACAAAGGAGAGTCTCTCCAAGAAACGGTGCTGGGAAGCCTGCACAGCCACATGGAACACAACGAGAGTAGACCATGATGTGCCACCTGGCACACGCACCACCTGGAATGGATTAAAGCCCTGAATGGCACACTTCAAACCGTGAAACTTGTAGGAGAAGACCTAGGCAGAGTGCTCTTTGCCATCTGTCTGAGCTGCCTATTTGGAAGAAGCCTGTCTGACTGGGCAAGGGCAGCAAAGGAGACAAGAAACAAACGGGACCACCTCACATGCAGACGCTTCTGCCCAGTCAAGGAAACCATCGAGTCAATGCAAAGACAGCACAACAACTGGGAGTGGATGTTTGCAAAGCACACATCGGACAAGGGGTGAAAAGCCCAAAGATACACTCAACTCACACGTCTCCACAAGAAAAAGAACAAGCCAATGAAATCCTGGGCCAAAGATGGACACGGAGGTTTCTCCCAAGAAGATCTAAAGAGGGCCAACAGGTGCATGAAAACTTGTTCACCCTCATTAAGTCTGAGGCCAAGGCAAATCCAAACCGCAATGACATAGCAGCTCACTGTGGTCAGAATGGCTATAAGGAGGCAGACAGGAAACAACAAGCGTCAGAGAGGAGGTGGAGAGAAGGGAAGCCTCCTGCACTGCTGCTGGCAGTGGAAACCGGTGCAGCCACTAGGCCAAGCGAAGTGGAACTGCCTCCGAAATTTAAGAATCCATGTCCCATATGATCCAGCTATTCCTCTGGGGCGCGTTTAGCCAAAGAACTCGGAAACACTACTGCCTAAAGACATGTGCACCGCTGAGTTCACCACAGCCTTACTCCCGCTCTCCAAGACTTGGAAGCCGCCCTGGCGCCCAGCAAGGGACGAATGGAGAAGGAACATGGGCTATAGCCACACAATGGCAGACCACTCAGCGGGAACAAAGGATGCAATCCAGCCATTTGTGACCACCAGAATGGCTGGGAGGGTTTTAGGGGAAGTGAAACAAGCCCCAGGGACAAAGTCAAATACCGTAGGATCTCACTTACAAGGAGAAGAAAAAACAAGCACTAACCAACAGGTGGCACTGGACATTTGATCGGGGGCGCCCAGAGGCAAAGCGGGGCGGTGGGGGAGGGTGAAAGAGATGATGAGGCACAAGTGTGTGGTGAGGGCCTGTGATTCGGCTTACGCTGGTGAAGAGGATGGAACCTACACGGAAGTCTAAATCGATGAAGATGTAAATCTGAAAGACATAGGATGTTCTAATGCAGGGTTATGGCAATAAATCCACCTAAAATCAAACATCCAAAAAGGGGTCCAGAATGACGGCATACAGCTTTGGGGGCTGAAAGAGATTAGAGAAGGTGAACTTCCAAGGATGGAAAATCACCTCAAAAGCCTGACTGATGCTACAGAAAGGTAGACCATTCCAAATACATGAAGAGGAATCCTACCAAGAGAACCTGATCCGTGCTAAGCCCAGGAACCAACGGAAAACGTTACCGTCCATGATGTTCCTACTAATCCCCTTCCCGAATAATCCAAACAGGCCCACATCTTCCCAAGTTCAGGCCACAGGTTAGTCCAAAAGTACAAGTCAGGGCCGGCCCTGTGGTGGAGCGGGCAAGTGCCCACGTTCCGCTTGGGTGGCCCGGGCCTCACTCTTTCACAGCACGGGTGCAGATCACATTAGCACTGTTAGGGAATAGAGATTTCATGGTACGGTGCGGACAGAGGTCATAAAGGAGTAGCAATTGTGAGGGTCCGTTCCCAATACGCACCAGAAAAAGAACCGTGAGAATATTCCAATCTAGGAAGGCATCTGGTACACTTCCCCAAAGGAAGAAGGAAGGAAAACATGGGACCTGCCAAGGCGGAATTGGCAGAGTGCTAGGAGATGACACGATCATTACGCATCAGAGGATTGCCTGGGCAACTTCAACTTGGGAGGGAGTCCAGGACTTTCTCTGGGGAAGGTCCACCCACTTGGCCATCTACCCACGACATAAGAGATAACACCCAGGGTAATCTTACAGGAAGGAAACCAGTGTCTAGAGAGAATGGAGCAGGCCTTTCCAAGTTCGAGGAGAAAGTTAGAAACCGACAAGAAATCCAGAAAAAGGAAAACTATCCTACCTGGAAAGGGGGAGGAGTCAGACTGGTCTGAGATGGCTCTGAAACTCTGTGTGCTTGGAGGTTGTCAGGACAACTTGGCCTTCTGAGGTTCTTTATGACATCACGGTGAACATGTCCCCCAAGATGGCCGCATGGTTACAGTCTGAGGATTGGCCTAGGCTGGGCTATTAAAGGGAGACATACCTAGAAACAGCTTTGACAAACAGAAAGCGGGCACAGAAACTGGAAGAGATCAAACAGACTCCGATGCCAGGGATAAGAAAGGAATCCTTGGCAAGAAGCCAGAATAGAGGGACAAGCACTGAGAGGAGAACATTGTCATCTATTCAAGTCTATGGGGAGGCCATGCTGATTCAAGCTTGAAACTTGATTGGAAACACGAGGCCGCACTTGGGCTTTATCAGACCTACAGTGTCCTTCTGCCTTAAGCGCAATCCAAAGTCAAGAAGGATCTCTTGAGGACGTTGAAGAGAAGAGTCGATGCCTCCTTTCCTAGGCCCCTAGCATTCTTGGAAGATCAGTCTCACTTTCCATAGCTCTGGCGTCACGGGGGCCCACTGGCCACATGCTAATGCGTCCCAAGAGATGTCTTGGAAGCCTTGAAGGAATGGAGCCCTGTCATGCTTGGGGTAGGTCTCTTTGTTGGGAAGGGCTCTACAAGTGTGCTGAAAATCACCCTTTTCCAGAGGGCTTGGTTCCTTTGTGAAGGCTGCCCTCCCAGGCTAGAGTGCTCACTTTGGCTCCAATGAAATTCTCTCCCCCGACTTCTTGCCGTAGAAGGATTATTGATTGTGTGCTTTGACGCCATATGGAAGGAAGCTGGCTGAAAATTAGAACATTACAATTCTGTTTCCAGATAAATAATCATGCCAGGGCTGAGGATGTAGGTCAAACAAATGGCACAGCCTATAGAAATAAAGTCAGCCCTTATCTAGATGGAATCTAGGGCAGTGTTCAAGGGTCAGGGGTCAAGTTCGAAACTTCCCGAATGCACAAAAGAGAAAGAAAAATATCTTTCCTGGAGCGAGGAATTCATCAGATTTGTCTAATTTGTCTCAGAAAAACATTATGTCCATGAAGGGGGTTGCCAGGACCACCTCGAATTTGGAGTTTCTGATCTCAGGATGTCAAACCAAGCCAGATGACCACGGGTTGTCAGTGCTTCGCTTGACCTAGGCTAGGATAGCAAAGAGTCCTACAAGTGACCGGTGCAAATTCAAAGACAGCAGCCAAGAATCACGAAAGCACTCACACCTCGGCCTAGAGAACATACGGTGATTCAAGAAATACAAAATTAATCACTTGGACTGAAGGAGAACGGACTGATGAGCACATCTAAGGGAGATAGCTGAGAAAGACCATGACGAGTATACTGTGGAAAAGAAAAAAAGGTCCCAGAAAATGCAAGGCGAACAGATATCACACCTGAATAATCCACAATGAAAGATGTCAGTCTTTAGACACACTGTGCTGGAACGTTTGAAAGTCAGAGAAATTCACAAGCCAAAAAACGGCAACGAAGGTCAAACCTGGGCTCACTGGGAAGGGTGCGTTATGAGACTGCTCCAAGCGGGCTCTGAAGCCCTGTGTCCATGAAGTTTGCCGGGACAGCAGACGCACAACTATGACCAATCCTCTGACGTCACAGTGGCCCCGACAAACAACCTGGCCTCATCTACACAGTGCCAGAGTTGGGCTCAAGCAGCATATTCAAGCCCCATTGCACTCAACTGCAGGTTGCCAATGGAACATGAAAGGGGCCGGCCGGTGGTGCAGCGGTGAGGTCCACAGCTTCTGGGTCGGTGGCCCGGGGTGGGCTGGGTGGAATCCTGGGGGTGAGCCTCCTCACCACTGCTTCAGTCATTCTGGGGCAGGCGTCCGAGGGGGTGCAGAGGCAGATGGGAAGGGACGTTAGATAGGGCCAGACTTCCACAGCAAATACAGGAGCATTGCCAGCAGATGTGAGCACAGCGATGCACTTCTGCCAAAACAGAACCAATTACAAGTTGCAAAGAGTAGACAAACGGAAGCTAAACACAAACGAACAAAAAACACAGCTTGCCAGTACGAAGAAGAAGATGTCTATGAAGAACCTTAGCAAAACAGGTGAAAGCTATGTCAACCGAAAACTAGCAAACGTTTGGGGAAAGAAATTCAAGACGACACAAGGAAAAAGAAGGATATTCCGGGACCTAGGAATGGAGGAATTAACACACTTGAAACGTCCATAGCGGAGAAAGGAATCTCTGGATTCCATGCAATCCCAGTCAAAGTTGCAGCCATATTTGCCAGAGAGATAGAAGAGAGAATCCTAAAGTTTCCAGCCAGCAACAAGAGACCCTGAATAGGCCAAGGAATCCTCAGGAAAATGAACAAAGCAGGACGTATCACACTTTCTGATTTCAACATAGAGGACGAAGCGCTAGGTACCGAAACGGCACAGTCCGGGCCCAAAAACAGGCACACAGACCCATGCAACAGAATCGAGAGCCCAGAGCCCAACTCAAACATACAAGGACAGCCCATTTGCGACCAGGGAGCCAAGAGGAGACAGTGGACAAAGGAGAGTCTCTCCAAGAAACGGTGCTGGGAAGCCTGCACAGCCACATGGAACACAACGAGAGTAGACCATGATGTGCCACCTGGCACACGCACCACCTGGAATGGATTAAAGCCCTGAATGGCACACTTCAAACCGTGAAACTTGTAGGAGAAGACCTAGGCAGAGTGCTCTTTGCCATCTGTCTGAGCCGCCTATTTGGAAGAAGCCTGTCTGACTGGGCAAGGGCAGCAAAGGAGACAAGAAACAAACGGGACCACCTCACATGCAGACGCTTCTGCCCAGTCAAGGAAACCATCGACTCAATGCAAAGACAGCACAACAACTGGGAGTGGATGTTTGCAAAGCACACATCGGACAAGGGGTGAAAAGCCCAAAGATACACTCAACTCACACGTCTCCACAAGAAAAAGAACAAGCCAATGAAATCCTGGGCCAAAGATGGACACGGAGGTTTCTCCCAAGAAGATCTAAAGAGGGCCAACAGGTGCATGAAAACTTGTTCACCCTCATTAAGTCTGAGGCCAAGGCAAATCCAAACCGCAATGACATAGCAGCTCACTGTGGTCAGAATGGCTATAAGGAGGCAGACAGGAAACAACAAGCGTCAGAGAGGAGGTGGAGAGAAGGGAAGCCTCCTGCACTGCTGCTGGCAGTGGAAAGCGGTGCAGCCACTAGGCCAAGCGAAGTGGAACTGCCTCCGAAATTTAAGAATCCATGTCCCATATGATCCAGCTATTCCTCTGGGGCGCGTTTAGCCAAAGAACTCGGAAACACTACTGCCTAAAGACATGTGCACCGCTGAGTTCACCACAGCCTTACTCCCGCTCTCCAAGACTTGGAAGCCGCCCTGGCGCCCAGCAAGGGACGAATGGAGAAGGAACATGGGCTATAGCCACACAATGGCAGACCACTCAGCGGGAACAAAGGATGCAATCCAGCCATTTGTGACCACCAGAATGGCTGGGAGGGTTTTAGGGGAAGTGAAACAAGCCCCAGGGACAAAGTCAAATACCGTAGGATCTCACTTACAAGGAGAAGAAAAAACAAGCACTAACCAACAGGTGGCACTGGACATTTGATCGGGGGCGCCCAGAGGCAAAGCGGGGCGGTGGGGGAGGGTGAAAGAGATGATGAGGCACAAGTGTGTGGTGAGGGCCTGTGATTCGGCTTACGCTGGTGAAGAGGATGGAACCTACACGGAAGTCTAAATCGATGAAGATGTAAATCTGAAAGACATAGGATGTTCTAATGCAGGGTTATGGCAATAAATCCACCTAAAATCAAACATCCAAAAAGGGGTCCAGAATGACGGCATACAGCTTTGGGGGCTGAAAGAGATTAGAGAAGGTGAACTTCCAAGGATGGAAAATCACCTCAAAAGCCTGACTGATGCTACAGAAAGGTAGACCATTCCAAATACATGAAGAGGAATCCTACCAAGAGAACCTGATCCGTGCTAAGCCCAGGAACCAACGGAAAACGTTACCGTCCATGATGTTCCTACTAATCCCCTTCCCGAATAATCCAAACAGGCCCACATCTTCCCAAGTTCAGGCCACAGGTTAGTCCAAAAGTACAAGTCAGGGCCGGCCCTGTGGTGGAGCGGGCAAGTGCCCACGTTCCGCTTGGGTGGCCCGGGCCTCACTCTTTCACAGCACGGGTGCAGATCACATTAGCACTGTTAGGGAATAGAGATTTCATGGTACGGTGCGGACAGAGGTCATAAAGGAGTAGCAATTGTGAGGGTCCGTTCCCAATACGCACCAGAAAAAGAACCGTGAGAATATTCCAATCTAGGAAGGCATCTGGTACACTTCCCCAAAGGAAGAAGGAAGGAAAACATGGGACCTGCCAAGGCGGAATTGGCAGAGTGCTAGGAGATGACACGATCATTACGCATCAGAGGATTGCCTGGGCAACTTCAACTTGGGAGGGAGTCCAGGACTATCTCTGGGGAAGGTCCACCCACTTGGCCATCTACCCAAGACATAAGAGATAACACCCAGGGTAATCTTACAGGAAAGAAACCAGTGTCTAGAGAGAATGGAGCAGGCCTTTCCAAGTTCGAGGAGAAAGTTAGAAACCGACAAGAAATCCAGAAAAAGGAAAACTATCCTACCTGGAAAGGGGGAGGAGTCAGACTGGTCTGAGATGGCTCTGAAACTCTGTGTGCTTGGAGGTTGTCAGGACAACTTGGCCTTCTGAGGTTCTTTATGACATCACGGTGAACATGTCCCCCAAGATGGCCGCATGGTTACAGTCTGAGGATTGGCCTAGGCTGGGCTATTAAAGGGAGACATACCTAGAAACAGCTTTGACAAACAGAAAGCGGGCACAGAAACTGGAAGAGATCAAACAGACTCCGATGCCAGGGATAAGAAAGGAATCCTTGGCAAGAAGCCAGAATAGAGGGACAAGCACTGAGAGGAGAACTTTCTCATCTATTCAAATCTATGGGGAGGCCATGCTGATTCAAGCTTGAAACTTGATTGGAAACACGAGGCCGCACTTGGGCTTTATCAGACCTACAGTGTCCTTCTGCCTTAAGCGTAATCCAAAGTCAAGAAGGATCTCTTGAGGACGTTGAAGAGAAGAGTCGATGCCTCCTTTCCTAGGCCCCTAGCATTCTTGGAAGATCAGTCTCACTTTCCATAGCTCTGGCGTCACGGGGGCCCACTGGCCACATGCTAATGCGTCCCAAGAGATGTCTTGGAAGCCTTGAAGGAATGGAGCCCTGTCATGCTTGGGGTAGGTCTCTTTGTTGGGAAGGGCTCTACAAGTGTGCTGAAAATCACCCTTTTCCAGAGGGCTTGGTTCCTTTGTGAAGGCTGCCCTCCCAGGCTAGAGTGCTCACTTTGGCTCCTATGAAATTCTCTCCCCCGACTTCTTGCCGTAGAAGGATTATTGATTGTGTGCTTTGACGCCATATGGAAGGAAGCTGGCTGAAAATTAGAACATTACAATTCTGTTTCCAGATAAATAAACATGCCAGGGCTGAGGATGTAGGTCAAACAAATGGCACAGCCTATAGAAATAAAGTCAGCCCTTATCTAGATGGAATCTAGGGCAGTGTTCAAGGGTCAGGGGTCAAGTTCGAAACTTCCCGAATGCACAAAAGAGAAAGAAAAATATCTTTCCTGGAGCGAGGAATTCATCAGATTTGTCTAATTTGTCTCAGAAAAACATTATGTCCATGAAGGGGGTTGCCAGGACCACCTCGAATTTGGAGTTTCTGATCTCAGGATGTCAAACCAAGCCAGATGACCACGGGTTGTCAGTGCTTCGCTTGACCTAGGCTAGGATAGCAAAGAGTCCTACAAGTGACCGCTGCAAATTCAAAGACAGCAGCCAAGAATCACGAAAGCACTCACAGCTCGGCCTAGAGAACATACGGTGATTCAAGAAATACAAAATTAATCACTTGGACTGAAGGAGAACGGACTGATGAGCACATCTAAGGGAGATAGCTGAGAAAGACCATGACGAGTATACTGTGGAAAAGAAAAAAAGGTCCCAGAAAATGCAAGGCGAACAGATATCACACCTGAATAATCCACAATGAAAGATGTCAGTCTTTAGACACACTGTGCTGGAACGTTTGAAAGTCAGAGAAATTCACAAGCCAAAAAACGGCAACGAAGGTCAAACCTGGGCTCACTGGGAAGGGTGCGTTATGAGACTGCTCCAAGCGGGCTCTGAAGCCCTGTGTCCATGAAGTTTGCCGGGACAGCAGACGCACAACTATGACCAATCCTCTGACGTCACAGTGGCCCCGACAAACAACCTGGCCTCATCTACACAGTGCCAGAGTTGGGCTCAAGCAGCATATTCAAGCCCCATTGCACTCAACTGCAGGTTGCCAATGGAACATGAAAGGGGCCGGCTGGTGGTGCAGCGGTGAGGTCCGCAGCTTCTGGGTCGGTGGCCCGGGGTGGGCCGGGTGGAATCCTGGGGGTGAGCCTCCTCACCACTGCTTCAGTCATTCTGGGGCAGGCGTCCGAGGGGGTGCAGAGGCAGATGGGAAGGGACGTTAGATAGGGCCAGACTTCCACAGCAAATACAGGAGCATTGCCAGCAGATGTGAGCACAGCAATGCACTTCTGCCAAAACAGAACCAATTACAAGTTGCAAAGAGTAGACAAACGGAAGCTAAACACAAACGAACAAAAAACACAGCTTGCCAGTACGAAGAAGAAGATGTCTATGAAGAACCTTAGCAAAACAGGTGAAAGCTATGTCAACCGAAAACTAGCAAACGTTTGGGGAAAGAAATTCAAGACGACACAAGGAAAAAGAAGGATATTCCAGGATCTAGGAATGGAAGAATTAACACACTTGAAACGTCCATAGCGGAGAAAGGAATCTCTGGATTCCATGCAATCCCAGTCAAAGTTGCAGCCATATTTGCCAGAGAGATAGAAGAGAGAATCCTAAAGTTTCCAGCCAGCAACAAGAGACCCTGAATAGGCCAAGGAATCCTCAGGAAAATGAACAAAGCAGGACGTATCACACTTTCTGATTTCAACATAGAGGACGAAGCGCTAGGTACCGAAACGGCACAGTCCGGGCCCAAAAACAGGCACACAGACCCATGCAACAGAATCGAGAGCCCAGAGCCCAACTCAAACATACAAGGACAGCCCATTTGCGACCAGGGAGCCAAGAGGAGACAGTGGACAAAGGAGAGTCTCTCCAAAAAACGGTGCTGGGAAGCCTGCACAGCCACATGGAACACAACGAGAGTAGACCATGATGTGCCACCTGGCACACGCACCACCTGGAATGGATTAAAGCCCTGAATGGCACACTTCAAACCGTGAAACTTGTAGGAGAAGACCTAGGCAGAGTGCTCTTTGCCATCTGTCTGAGCCGCCTATTTGGAAGAAGCCTGTCTGACTGGGCAAGGGCAGCAAAGGAGACAAGAAACAAACGGGACCACCTCACATGCAGACGCTTCTGCCCAGTCAAGGAAACCATCGACTCAATGCAAAGACAGCACAACAACTGGGAGTGGATGTTTGCAAAGCACACATCGGACAAGGGGTGAAAAGCCCAAAGATACACTCAACTCACACGTCTCCACAAGAAAAAGAACAAGCCAATGAAATCCTGGGCCAAAGATGGACACGGAGGTTTCTCCCAAGAAGATCTAAAGAGGGCCAACAGGTGCATGAAAACTTGTTCACCCTCATTAAGTCTGAGGCCAAGGCAAATCCAAACCGCAATGACATAGCAGCTCACTGTGGTCAGAATGGCTATAAGGAGGCAGACAGGAAACAACAAGCGTCAGAGAGGAGGTGGAGAGAAGGGAAGCCTCCTGCACTGCTGCTGGCAGTGGAAAGCGGTGCAGCCACTAGGCCAAGCGAAGTGGAACTGCCTCCGAAATTTAAGAATCCATGTCCCATATGATCCAGCTATTCCTCTGGGGCACGTTTAGCCAAAGAACTCGGAAACACTACTGCCTAAAGACATGTGCACCGCTGAGTTCACCACAGCCTTACTCCCGCTCTCCAAGACTTGGAAGCCGCCCTGGCGCCCAGCAAGGGACGAATGGAGAAGGAACATGGGCTATAGCCACACAATGGCAGACCACTCAGCAGGAACAAAGGATGCAATCCAGCCATTTGTGACCACCAGAATGGCTGGGAGGGTTTTAGGGGAAGTGAAACAAGCCCCAGGGACAAAGTCAAATACCGTAGGATCTCACTTACAAGGAGAAGAAAAAACAAGCACTAACCAACAGGTGGCACTGGACATTTGATCGGGGGCGCCCAGAGGCAAAGCGGGGCGGTGGGGGAGGGTGAAAGAGATGATGAGGCACAAGTGTGTGGTGAGGGCCTGTGATTCGGCTTACGCTGGTGAAGAGGATGGAACCTACACGGAAGTCTAAATCGATGAAGATGTAAATCTGAAAGACATAGGATGTTCTAATGCAGGGTTATGGCAATAAATCCACCTAAAATCAAACATCCAAAAAGGGGTCCAGAATGACGGCATACAGCTTTGGGGGCTGAAAGAGATTAGAGAAGGTGAACTTCCAAGGATGGAAAATCACCTCAAAAGCCTGACTGATGCTACAGAAAGGTAGACCATTCCAAATACATGAAGAGGAATCCTACCAAGAGAACCTGATCCGTGCTAAGCCCAGGAACCAACGGAAAACGTTACCGTCCATGATGTTCCTACTAATCCCCTTCCCGAATAATCCAAACAGGCCCACATCTTCCCAAGTTCAGGCCACAGGTTAGTCCAAAAGTACAAGTCAGGGCCGGCCCTGTGGTGGAGCGGGCAAGTGCCCACGTTCCGCTTGGGTGGCCCGGGCCTCACTCTTTCACAGCACGGGTGCAGATCACATTAGCACTGTTAGGGAATAGAGATTTCATGGTACGGTGCGGACAGAGGTCATAAAGGAGTAGCAATTGTGAGGGTCCGTTCCCAATACGCACCAGAAAAAGAACCGTGAGAATATTCCAATCTAGGAAGGCATCTGGTACACTTCCCCAAAGGAAGAAGGAAGGAAAACATGGGACCTGCCAAGGCGGAATTGGCAGAGTGCTAGGAGATGACACGATCATTACGCATCAGAGGATTTCCTGGGCAACTTCAACTTGGGAGGGAGTCCAGGACTTTCTCTGGGGAAGGTCCACCCACTTGGCCATCTACCCAAGACATAAGAGATAACACCCAGGGTAATCTTACAGGAAAGAAACCAGTGTCTAGAGAGAATGGAGCAGGCCTTTCCAAGTTCGAGGAGAAAGTTAGAAACCGACAAGAAATCCAGAAAAAGGAAAACTATCCTACCTGGAAAGGGGGAGGAGTCAGACTGGTCTGAGATGGCTCTGAAACTCTGTGTGCTTGGAGGTTGTCAGGACAACTTGGCCTTCTGAGGTTCTTTATGACATCACGGTGAACATGTCCCCCAAGATGGCCGCATGGTTACAGTCTGAGGATTGGCCTAGGCTGGGCTATTAAAGGGAGACATACCTAGAAACAGCTTTGACAAACAGAAAGCGGGCACAGAAACTGGAAGAGATCAAACAGACTCCGATGCCAGGGATAAGAAAGGAATCCTTGGCAAGAAGCCAGAATAGAGGGACAAGCACTGAGAGGAGAACTTTCTCATCTATTCAAGTCTATGGGGAGGCCATGCTGATTCAAGCTTGAAACTTGATTGGAAACACGAGGCCGCACTTGGGCTTTATCAGACCTACAGTGTCCTTCTGCCTTAAGCGTAATCCAAAGTCAAGAAGGATCTCTTGAGGACGTTGAAGAGAAGAGTCGATGCCTCCTTTCCTAGGCCCCTAGCATTCTTGGAAGATCAGTCTCACTTTCCATAGCTCTGGCGTCACGGGGGCCCACTGGCCACATGCTAATGCGTCCCAAGAGATGTCTTGGAAGCCTTGAAGGAATGGAGCCCTGTCATGCTTGGGGTAGGTCTCTTTGTTGGGAAGGGCTCTACAAGTGTGCTGAAAATCACCCTTTTCCAGAGGGCTTGGTTCCTTTGTGAAGGCTGCCCTCCCAGGCTAGAGTGCTCACTTTGGCTCCTATGAAATTCTCTCCCCCGACTTCTTGCCGTAGAAGGATTATTGATTGTGTGCTTTGACGCCATATGGAAGGAAGCTGGCTGAAAATTAGAACATTACAATTCTGTTTCCAGATAAATAAACATGCCAGGGCTGAGGATGTAGGTCAAACAAATGGCACAGCCTATAGAAATAAAGTCAGCCCTTATCTAGATGGAATCTAGGGCAATGTTCAAGAGTCAGGGGTCAAGTTCGAAACTTCCCGAATGCACAAAAGAGAAAGAAAAATATCTTTCCTGGAGCGAGGAATTCATCAGATTTGTCTAATTTGTCTCAGAAAAACATTATGTCCATGAAGGGGGTTGCCAGGACCACCTCGAATTTGGAGTTTCTGATCTCAGGATGTCAAACCAAGCCAGATGACCACGGGTTGTCAGTGCTTCGCTTGACCTAGGCTAGGATAGCAAAGAGTCCTACAAGTGACCGCTGCAAATTCAAAGACAGCAGCCAAGAATCACGAAAGCACTCACACCTCGGCCTAGAGAACATACGGTGATTCAAGAAATACAAAATTAATCACTTGGACTGAAGGAGAACGGACTGATGAGCACATCTAAGGGAGATAGCTGAGAAAGACCATGACGAGTATACTGTGGAAAAGAAAAAAAGGTCCCAGAAAATGCAAGGCGAACAGATATCACACCTGAATAATCCACAATGAAAGATGTCAGTCTTTAGACACACTGTGCTGGAACGTTTGAAAGTCAGAGAAATTCACAAGCCAAAAAACGGCAACGAAGGTCAAACCTGGGCTCACTGGGAATTGTGCGTTATGAGGCTGCTCCAAGCGGGCTCTGAAGCCCTGTGTCCATGAAGTTTGCCGGGACAGAAGACGCACAACTATGACCAATCCTCTGACGTCACAGTGGCCCCGACAAACAACCTGGCCTCATCTACACAGTGCCAGAGTTGGGCTCAAGCAGCATATTCAAGCCCCATTGCACTCAACTGCAGGTTGCCAATGGAACATGAAAGGGGCCGGCCGGTGGTGCAGCGGTGAGGTCCGCAGCTTCTGGGTCGGTGGCCCGGGGTGGGCCGGGTGGAATCCTGGGGGTGAGCCTCCTCACCACTGCTTCAGTCATTCTGGGGCAGGCGTCCGAGGGGGTGCAGAGGCAGATGGGAAGGGACGTTAGATAGGGCCAGACTTCCACAGCAAATACAGGAGCATTGCCAGCAGATGTGAGCACAGCGATGCACTTCTGCCAAAACAGAACCAATTACAAGTTGCAAAGAGTAGACAAACGGAAGCTAAACACAAACGAACAAAAAACACAGCTTGCCAGTACGAAGAAGAAGATGTCTATGAAGAACCTTAGCAAAACAGGTGAAAGCTATGTCACCGAAAACTAGAAAACGTTTGGGGAAAGAAATTCAAGACGACACAAGGAAAAAGAAGGATATTCCAGGATCTAGGAATGGAAGAATTAACACACGTGAAACGTCCATAGCGGAGAAAGGAATCTCTGGATTCCATGCAATCCCAGTCAAAGTTGCAGCCATATTTGCCAGAGAGATAGAAGAGAGAATCCTAAAGTTTCCAGCCAGCAACAAGAGACCCTGAATAGGCCAAGGAATCCTCAGGAAAATGAACAAAGCAGGACGTATCACACTTTCTGATTTCAACATAGAGGACGAAGCGCTAGGTACCGAAACGGCACAGTCCGGGCCCAAAAACAGGCACACAGACCCATGCAACAGAATCGAGAGCCCAGAGCCCAACTCAAACATACAAGGACAGCCCATTTGCGACCAGGGAGCCAAGAGGAGACAGTGGACAAAGGAGAGTCTCTCCAAGAAACGGTGCTGGGAAGCCTGCACAGCCACATGGAACACAACGAGAGTAGACCATGATGTGCCACCTGGCACACGCACCACCTGGAATGGATTAAAGCCCTGAATGGCACACTTGAAACCGTGAAACTTGTAGGAGAAGACCTAGGCAGAGTGCTCTATGCCATCTGTCTGAGCCGCCTATTTGGAAGCATCCTGTCTGACTGGGCAAGGGCAGCAAAGGAGACAAGAAACAAACGGGACCACCTCACATGCAGACGCTTCTGCCCAGTCAAGGAAACCATCAACTCAATGCAAAGACAGCACAACAACTGGGAGTGGATGTTTGCAAAGCACACATCGGACAAGGGGTGAAAAGCCCAAAGATACACTCAACTCACACGTCTCCACAAGAAAAAGAACAAGCCAATGAAATCCTGGGCCAAAGATGGACACGGAGGTTTCTCCCAAGAAGATCTAAAGAGGGCCAACAGGTGCATGAAAACTTGTTCTCCCTCATTAAGTCTGAGGCCAAGGCAAATCCAAACCGCAATGACATAGCAGCTCACTGTGGTCAGAATGGCTATAAGGAGGCAGACAGGAAACAACAAGCGTCAGAGAGGAGGTGGAGAGAAGGGAAGCCTCCTGCACTGCTGCTGGCAGTAGAAAGCGGTGCAGCCACTAGGCCAAGCGAAGTGGAACTGCCTCCGAAATTTAAGAATCCATGTCCCATATGATCCAGCTATTCCTCTGGGGCGCGTTTAGCCAAAGAACTCGGAAACACTACCGCCTAAAGACATGTGCACCGCTGAGTTCACCACAGCCTTACTCCCACTCTCCAAGACTTGGAAGCCGCCCTGGCGCCCAGCAAGGGACGAATGGAGAAGGAACATGGGCTATAGCCACACAATGGCAGACCACTCAGCGGGAACAAAGGATGCAATCCAGCCATTTGTGACCACCAGAATGGCTGGGAGGGTTTTAGGGGAAGTGAAACAAGCCCCAGGGACAAAGTCAAATACCGTAGGATCTCACTTACAAGGAGAAGAAAAAACAAGCACTAACCAACAGGTGGCACTGGACATTTGATCGGGGGCGCCTAGAGGCAAAGCGGGGCGGTGGGGGAGGGTGAAAGAGATGATGAGGCACAAGTGTGTGGTGAGGGCCTGTGATTCGGCTTACGCTGGTGAAGAGGATGGAACCTACACGGAAGTCTAAATCGATGAGGATGTAAATCTGAAAGACATAGGATGTTCGAATGCAGGGTTATGGCAATAAATCCACCTAAAATCAAACATCCAAAAAGGGGTCCAGAATGACGGCATACAGCTTTGGGGGCTGAAAGAGATTAGAGAAGGTGAACTTCCAAGGATGGAAAATCACCTCAAAAGCCTGACTGATGCTACAGAAAGGTAGACCATTCCAAATACATGAAGAGGAATCCTACCAAGAGAACCTGATCCATGCTAAGCCCAGGAACCAACGGAAAACGTTACCGTCCATGATGTTCCTACTAATCACCTTCAGGAATAATCCAAACAGGCCCACATCTTCCCAAGTTCAGGCCACAGGTAGGTCCAAAAGTACAAGTCAGGGCCAGCCCTGTGGTGGAGCGGGCAAGTGCCCACGTTCCGCTTGGGTGGCCCGGGCCTCACTCTTTCACAGCGCGGGTGCAGATCACATTAGCACTATTAGGGAATAGAGATTTCATGGTACTATGCGGACAGAGGTCATAAAGGAGTAGCAATTGTGAGGGTCCGTTCTCAATACGCACCAGAAAAAGCACCGTGAGAATATTCCAATCTAGGAAGGCATCTGGTACACTTCCCCAAAGGAAGAAGGAAGGAAAACATGGGACCTGCCAAGGCAGAATTGGCAGAGTGCTAGGAGATGACACGATCATTGCGCATCAGAGGATTGCCTGGGCAACTTCAACTTGGGAGGGAGTCCAGGACTTTCTCTGGGGAAGGTCCACCCACTTGGCCATCTACCCAAGACATAAGAGATAACACCCAGGGTAATCTTACAGGAAAGAAACCAGTGTCTAGAGAGAAGGGAGCAGGCCTTTCCAAGTTCGAGGAGAAAGTTAGAAACCGACAAGAAATCCAGAAATAGGAAAACTATCCTACCTGGAAAGGGGGAGGAGTCAGACTGGTCTGAGATGGCTCTGAAACTCTGTGTGCTTGGAGGTTGTCAGGACAACTTGGCCTTCTGAGGTTCTTTATGACATCACGGTGAACATGTCCCCCAAGATGGCCGCATGGTTACAGTCTGAGGATTGGCCTAGGCTGGGCTATTAAAGGGAGACATACCCAGAAACAGCTTTGACAAACAGAAAGCGGGCACAGAAACTGGAAGAGATCAAACAGACTCTGATTCCAGGGATAAGAAAGGAATCCTTGGCAAGAAGCGAGAATCGAGGGACAAGCACTGAGAGGAGAACATTGTCATCTATTCAAGTCTGTGGGGAGGCCACGCTGATTCAAGCTTGAAACTTGATTGGAAACACGAGGCCGCGCTTGGGCCTTATCAGACCTACAGTGTCCTTCTGCCTTAAGCATAATCCAAAGTCAAGAAGGATCTCTTGAGGACATTGAAGAGAAGAGTCGATGCCTCCTTTCCTAGGCCCCTAGCGTTCTTGGAAGATCAGTCTCACTTTCCATAGCTCTGGCGTCACGGGGGCCCACTGGCCACATGCTAATGCGTCCCAAGAGATGTCTTGGAAGCCTTGAAGGAATGGAGCCCCGCCATGCTTGGGGTAGGTCTCTTTGTTGGGAAGGGCTCTACAAGTGTGCTGAAAATCACCCTTTTCCAGAGGGCTTGGTTCCTTTGTGAAGGCTGCCCTCCCAGGCTAGAGTGCTCACTTTGGCTCCATGAAATTCTCTCCCCCGACCTCTTGCTGTAGAAGGTTTATTGATTATGTGCTTTGACGCCCTATGGAAGGAAGCTGGCTGAAAATTAGAACATTACAATTCTGTTTCCAGAAAAATAAACATGCCAGGGCTGAGGATGTAGGTCAAACAAATGGCACAGCCTATAGAAATAAAGTAAGCCCGCATCTAGACGGAATCTAGGGCAACGTCCAAGGGTCAGGGGTCAAGTTAGAAACTTCCCAAATCCACAAAAGAGAAAGAAAAGTATCTTTCCTGGAGCGAGGAATTCATCAGATTTGTCTAATTTGTCTCGGAGAAACATTATGTCCATGAAGGGGGTTGCCAGGACCACCTCGAATTTGGAGTTTCTGATCTCAGGATGTCAAACCAACCCAGATGACCACGGGTTCTCAGTGCTTCGTTTGACCTAGGCTAGGATAGCAAAGAGTCCTACAAGTGACCGCTGCAAATTCAAAGACAGCAACCAAGAATCACGAAAGCACTCACACCTCGGCCTAGAGAACATACGGTGATTCAAGAAATACAAAATTAATCACTTGGACTGAAGGAGAACGGACTGATAAGCACATCTAAGGGAGATAGCTGAGAAAGACCATGACGAGGATACTGTGGAAAAGAAAAAAAGGTCCCAGAAAATGCAAGGCGAACAGATATCACACCTGCATAATCCACAATGAAAGATGTCAGTCTTTAGACAGGCTCTGCTGGAACGTTTGAAATTCAGAGAAATTCACAAGCCGAAACACGGCAGCGAAGGTCAAACCTGGGCTCACTGGGAAGGTTGAGTTATGAGACTGCTCCAAGCGGGCTCTGAAGCCCTGTGTCCATGAAGCTTGCCGGGACAGCAGACACACAATTATGACCAATCCTCTGACGTCACAGTGGCCCCGACAAACCACCTGGCCTCATCTACACAGTGCCAGAGCTGGGCTCAAGCAGCATATTCAAGCCCCATTGCACTCAACTGCAGGTTGCCAATGGAACATGAAAGGGGCCGGCCTGTGGTGCAGCGGTGAGGTCCGCAGCTTCTGGGTCGGTGGCCCGGGGTGGGCCGGGTGGAATCCTGGGGGTGAGCCTCCTCACCACTGCTTCAGTCATTCTGGGGCAGGCGTCCGAGGGGGTGTAGAGGAAGATGGGAAGGGACGTTAGATAGGGCCAGACTTCCACAGCAAATACAGGAGCGTTGCCAGCAGATGTGAGCACAGCGATGCACTTCTGCCAAAACAGAACCAATTACAAGTTGCAAAGAATAGAAAAACGGAAGCTAAACAGAAACGAGCAAAAAACACAGCTTGCCAGTACGAACAAGAAGATGTCTATGAAGAACCTTAGCAAAACAGGTGAAAGCTACGTCAACCGAAAACTAGCCAACCTTTGGGGAAAGAAATTGAAGATGACACAAGGAAAAAGAAGGATATTCCGGGACCTAGGAATGGAAGAATTAACACACTTGAAACGTCCCTAGCGGAGAAAGGAATCTCTGGATTCCATGCAATCCCAGTCAAAGTTGCAGCCATATTTGCCAGAGAGATAGAAGAGAGAATCCTAAAGTTTCCAGCCAGCAACAAGAGACCCTGAATAGGCCAAGGAATCCTCAGGAAAATGAACAAAGCAGGACGTATGACACTTTCTGATTTCAACATAGAGGACGAAGCACTAGGTACCGAAATGGCACAGTCCGGGCCCAAAAACAGGCACACAGACCCATGCAACAGAATCGAGAGCCCAGAGCCCAACTCAAACATACAAGGACAGCCCATTTGCGACCAGGGAGCCAAGAGGAGACAGTGGACAAAGGAGAGTCTCTCCAAGAAACGGTGCTGGGAAGCCTGCACAGCCACATGGAACACAACGAGAGTAGACCATGATGTGCCACCTGGCACACGCACCACCTGGAATGGATTACAGCACTGAATGGCACACTTGAAACCGTGAAACTTGTAGGAGAAGACCTAGGCAGAGTGCTCTTTGCCATCTGTCTGAGCCGCCTATTGGGAAGAAGCATGTCTGACTGGGCAAGGGCAGCAAAGGAGACAAGAAACAAACGGGACCACCTCACATGCAGACGCTTCTGCCCAGTCAAGGAAACCATCGACTCAATGCAAAGACAGCACAACAACTGGGAGTGGATGTTTGCAAAGCACACTTCGTACAAAGGGTGAAAAGCCCAAAGATACAATCAACTCACACGTCTCCACAAGAAAAAGAACAAGCCAATGAAAACCTGGGCCAAAGATGGACACAGAGATTTCTCCCAAGAAGATCTAAAGAGGGCCAACAGGTGCATGAAAACTTGTTCTCCCTCATTAAGTCTGAGGCCAAGGCAAATCCAAACCGCAATGACATAGCAGCTCACTGTGGTCAGAATGGCTATAAGGAGGCAGACAGGAAACAACAAGCGTCAGAGAGGAGGTGGAGAGAAGGGAAGCCTCCTGCACTGCTGCTGGCAGTGGAAACCGGTGCAGCCACTAGGCCAAGCGAAGTGGAACTGCCTCCGAAATTTAAGAATCCATGTCCCATATGATCCAGCTATTCCTCTGGGGCGCGTTTAGCCAAAGAACTTGGAAACACTACGGCCTAAAGACATGTGCACCGCTGAGTTCACCACAGCCTTACTCCCGCTCTCCAAGACTTGGAAGCCGCCCTGGCGCCCAGCAAGGGACGAATGGAGAAGGAACATGGGCTATAGCCACACAATGGCAGACCACTCAGCGGGAACAAAGGATGCAATCCAGCCATTTGTGACCACCCGAATGGCTGGGAGGGTTTTAGGGGAAGTGAAACAAGCCCCAGGGACAAAGTCAAATACCGTAGGATCTCACTTACAAGGAGAAGAAAAAACAAGCACTAACCAACAGGTGGCACTGGACATTTGATCGGGGGCGCCCAGAGGCAAAGCGGGGCGGTGGGGGAGGGTGAAAGAGATGATGAGGCACAAGTGTGTGGTGAGGGCCTGTGATTCGGCTTACGCTGGTGAAGAGGATGGAACCTACACGGAAGTCTAAATCGATGAGGATGTAAATCTGAAAGACATAGGATGTTCGAATGCAGGGTTATGGCAATAAATCCACCTAAAATCAAACATCCAAAAAGGGGTCCAGAATGACGGCATACAGCTTTGGGGGCTGAAAGAGATTAGAGAAGGTGAACTTCCAAGGATGGAAAATCACCTCAAAAGCCTGACTGATGCTACAGAAAGGTAGACCATTCCAAATACATGAAGAGGAATCCTACCAAGAGAACCTGATCCGTGCTAAGCCCAGGAACCAACAGAAAACGTTACCGTCCATGATGTTCCTACTAATCAGCTTCACGAATAATCCAAACAGGCCCACATCTTCCCAAGTTCAGGCCACAGGTTGGTCCAAAAGTACAAGTCAGGGCCGGCCCTGTGGTGGAGCGGGCAAGTGCCCACGTTCCGCTTGGGTGGCCCGGGCCTCACTCTTTCACAGCGCGGGTGCAGATCACATTAGCACTGTTAGGGAATAGAGATTTCATGGTACGGTGCGGACAGAGGTCATAAAGGAGTAGCAATTGTGAGGGTCCGTTCTCAATACGCACCAGAAAAAGAACCGTGAGAATATTCCAATCTAGGAAGGCATCTGGTACACTTCCCCAAAGGAAGAAGGAAGGAAAACATGGGACCTGCCAAGGCGGAATTGGCAGAGTGCTAGGAGATGACACGATCATTGCGCATCAGAGGATTGCCTGGGCAACTTCAACTTGGGAGGGAGTCCAGGACTTTCTCTGGGGAAGGTCCACCCACTTGGCCACCTACCCAAGACATAAGAGATAACACCCAGGGTAATCTGACAGGAAAGAAACCAGTGTCTAGAGAGAAGGGAGCAGGCCTTTCCAAGTTCTAGGAGAAAGTTAGAAACCGACAAGACATCCAGAAAAAGGAAAACTATCCTACCTGGAAAGGGCGAGGAGTCAGACTGGTCTGAGATGGCTCTGAAACTCTGTGTGCTTGGAGGTTGTCAGGACAACTTGGCCTTCTGAGGTTCTTTATGACATCACGGTGAACATGTCCCCCAAGATGGCCGCATGGTTACAGTCTGAGGATTGGCCTAGGCTGGGCTATTAAAGGGAGACATACCTAGAAACAGCTTTGACAAACAGAAAGCGGGCACAGAAACTGGAAGAGATCAAACAGACTCTGATTCCAGGGATAAGAAAGGAATCCTTGGCAAGAAGCCAGAATAGAGGGACAAGCACTGAGAGGAGAACATTGTCATCTATTCAAGTCTATGGGGAGGCCATGCTGATTCAAGCTTGAAACTTGATTGGAAACACGAGGCCGCACTTGGGCTTTATCAGACCTACAGTGTCCTTCTGCCTTAAGCATAATCCAAAGTCAAGAAGGATCTCTTGAGGACGTTGAAGAGAAGAGTCGATGCCTCCTTTCCTAGGCCCCTAGCATTCTTGGAAGATCAGTCTCACTTTCCATAGCTCTGGCGTCACGGGGGCCCACTGGCCACATGCTAATGCGTCCCAAGAGATGTCTTGGAAGCCTTGAAGGAATGGAGCCCTGTCATGCTTGGGGTAGGTCTCTTTGTTGGGAAGGGCTCTACAAGTGTGCTGAAAATCACCCTTTTCCAGAGGGCTTGGTTCCTTTGTGAAGGCTGCCCTCCCAGGCTAGAGTGCTCACTTTGGCTCCAATGAAATTCTCTCCCCCGACTTCTTGCCGTAGAAGGATTATTGATTGTGTGCTTTGACGCCATATGGAAGGAAGCTGGCTGAAAATTAGAACATTACAATTCTGTTTCCAGATAAATAAACATGCCAGGGCTGAGGATGTAGGTCAAACAAATGGCACAGCCTATAGAAATAAAGTCAGCCCTTATCTAGATGGAATCTAGGGCAATGTTCAAGAGTCAGGGGTCAAGTTCGAAACTTCCCGAATGCACAAAAGAGAAAGAAAAATATCTTTCCTGGAGCGAGGAATTCATCAGATTTGTCTAATTTGTCTCAGAAAAACATTATGTCCATGAAGGGGGTTGCCAGGACCACCTCGAATTTGGAGTTTCTGATCTCAGGATGTCAAACCAAGCCAGATGACCACGGGTTGTCAGTGCTTCGCTTGACCTAGGCTAGGATAGCAAAGAGTCCTACAAGTGACCGCTGCAAATTCAAAGACAGCAGCCAAGAATCACGAAAGCACTCACACCTCGGCCTAGAGAACATACGGTGATTCAAGAAATACAAAATTAATCACTTGGACTGAAGGAGAACGGACTGATGAGCACATCTAAGGGAGATAGCTGAGAAAGACCATGACGAGTATACTGTGGAAAAGAAAAAAAGGTCCCAGAAAATGCAAGGCGAACAGATATCACACCTGAATAATCCACAATGAAAGATGTCAGTCTTTAGACACACTGTGCTGGAACGTTTGAAAGTCAGAGAAATTCACAAGCCAAAAAACGGCAACGAAGGTCAAACCTGGGCTCACTGGGAATTGTGCGTTATGAGGCTGCTCCAAGCGGGCTCTGAAGCCCTGTGTCCATGAAGTTTGCCGGGACAGAAGACGCACAACTATGACCAATCCTCTGACGTCACAGTGGCCCCGACAAACAACCTGGCCTCATCTACACAGTGCCAGAGTTGGGCTCAAGCAGCATATTCAAGCCCCATTGCACTCAACTGCAGGTTGCCAATGGAACATGAAAGGGGCCGGCCGGTGGTGCAGCGGTGAGGTCCGCAGCTTCTGGGTCGGTGGCCCGGGGTGGGCCGGGTGGAATCCTGGGGGTGAGCCTCCTCACCACTGCTTCAGTCATTCTGGGGCAGGCGTCCGAGGGGGTGCAGAGGCAGATGGGAAGGGACGTTAGATAGGGCCAGACTTCCACAGCAAATACAGGAGCGTTGCCAGCAGATGTGAGCACAGCGATGCACTTCTGCCAAAACAGAACCAATTACAAGTTGCAAAGAATAGAAAAACGGAAGCTAAACAGAAACGAGCAAAAAACACAGCTTGCCAGTACGAACAAGAAGATGTCTATGAAGAACCTTAGCAAAACAGGTGAAAGCTACGTCAACCGAAAACTAGCCAACCTTTGGGGAAAGAAATTGAAGACGACACAAGGAAAAAGAAGGATATTCCGGGACCTAGGAATGGAAGAATTAACACACTTGAAACGTCCCTAGCGGAGAAAGGAATCTCTGGATTCCATGCAATCCCAGTCAAAGTTGCAGCCATATTTGCCAGAGAGATAGAAGAGAGAATCCTAAAGTTTCCAGCCAGCAACAAGAGACCCTGAATAGGCCAAGGAATCCTCAGGAAAATGAACAAAGCAGGACGTATGACACTTTCTGATTTCAACATAGAGGACGAAGCGCTAGGTACCGAAACGGCACAGTCCGGGCCCAAAAACAGGCACACAGACCCATGCAACAGAATCGAGAGCCCAGAGCCCAACTCAAACATACAAGGACAGCCCATTTGCGACCAGGGAGCCAAGAGGAGACAGTGGACAAAGGAGAGTCTCTCCAAGAAACAGTGCTGGGAAGCCTGCACAGCCACATGGAACACAACGAGAGTAGACCATGATGTGCCACCTGGCACACGCACCACCTGGAATGGATTACAGCACTGAATGGCACACTTGAAACCGTGAAACTTGTAGGAGAAGACCTAGGCAGAGTGCTCTTTGCCATCTGTCTGAGCCGCCTATTGGGAAGAAGCATGTCTGACTGGGCAAAGGCAGCAAAGGAGACAAGAAACAAACGGGACCACCTCACATGCAGACGCTTCTGCCCAGTCAAGGAAACCATCGACTCAATGCAAAGACAGCACAACAACTGGGAGTGGATGTTTGCAAAGCACACTTCGTACAAAGGGTGAAAAGCCCAAAGATACAATCAACTCACACGTCTCCACAAGAAAAAGAACAAGCCAATGAAAACCTGGGCCAAAGATGGACACAGAGATTTCTCCCAAGAAGATCTAAAGAGGGCCAACAGGTGCATGAAAACTTGTTCACCCTCATTAAGCCTGAGGCCAAGGCAAATCCAAACCGCAAGGACATAGCAGCTCACTGTGGTCAGAATGGCTATAAGGAGGCAGACAGGAAACAACAAGCGTCAGAGAGGAGGTGGAGAGAAGGGAAGCCTCCTGCACTGCTGCTGGCAGTGGAAACCGGTGCAGCCACTAGGCCAAGCGGTGTGGAACTACCTCCGAAATTTAAGAATCCATGTCCCATATGATCCAGCTATTCCTCTGGGGCGCGTTTAGCCAAAGAACTCGGAAACACTACCGCCTAAAGACATGTGCACCGCTGAGTTCACCACAGCCTTACTCCCGCTCTCCAAGACTTGGAAGCCGCCCTGGTGCCCAGCAAGGGACGAATGGAGAAGGAACACGGGCTATAGCCACACAATGGCATACCACTCAGCGGGAACAAAGGATGCAATCCAGCTATTTGTGACCACCAGAATGGCTGGGAGGGTTTTAGGGGAAGTGAAACAAGCCCCAGGGACAAAGTCAAATACCGTAGGATCTCACTTACAAGGAGAAGAAAAAACAAGCACTGACCAACAGGCGGCACTGGACATTTGATCGGGGGTGCCCAGAGGCAAAGCGGGGCGGTGGGGGAGGGTGAAAGAGATGATGAGGCACAAGTGTGTGGTGAGGGCCTGTGATTCGGCTTACGCTGGTCAAGAGGATGGAACCTACACGGAAGTCTAAATCGATGAGGATGTAAATCTGAAAGACATAGGATGTTCGAATGCAGGGTTATGGCAATAAATCCACCTAAAATCAAAAATCCAAAAAGGGGTCCAGAATGACGGCATACAGCTTTGGGGGCTGAAAGAGATTAGAGAAGGTGAACTTCCAAGGATGGAAAATCACCTCAAAAGGCTTACTGATGCTACAGAAAGGTAGACCATTCCAAATACATGAAGAGGAATCCTACCAAGAGAACCTGATCCGTGCTAAGCCCAGGAACCAACGGAAAAAGTTACCGTCCATGATGTTCCTACTAATCCCCTTCACGAATAATCCAAACAGGCCCACATCTTCCCAAGTTCAGGCCACAGGTTGGTCCAAAAGTACAAGTCAGGGCCGGCCCTGTGGTGGAGCGGGCAAGTGCCCACGTTCCGCTTGGGTGGCCCGGGCCTCACTCTTTCACAGCGCGGGTGCAGATCACATTAGCACTGTTAGGGAATAGAGATTTCATGGTACGGTGCGGACAGAGGTCATAAAGGAGTAGCAATTGTGAGGGTCCGTTCTCAATACGCACCAGAAAAAGAACCGTGAGAATATTCCAATCTAGGAAGGCATCTGGTACACTTCCCCAAAGGAAGAAGGAAGGAAAACATGGGACCTGCCAAGGCGGAATTGGCAGAGTGCTAGGAGATGACACAATCATTGCGCATCAGAGGATTGCCCGGGCAACTTCAACTTGGGAGGGAGTCCAGGACTTTCTCTGGGGAAGGTCCACCCACTTGGCCATCTACCCAAGACATAAGAGATAACACCCAGGGTAATCTTACAGGAAAGAAACCAGTGTCTAGAGAGAATGGAGCAGGCCTTTCCAAGTTCGAGGAGAAAGTTAGAAACCGACAAGAAATCCAGAAATAGGAAAACTATCCTACCTGGAAAGGGGGAGGAGTCAGACTGGTCTGAGATGGCTCTGAAACTCTGTGTGCTTGGAGGTTGTCAGGACAACTTAGCCTTCTGAGGTTCTTTATGACATCACGGTGAACATGTCCCCCAAGATGGCCGCATGGTTACAGTCTGAGGAATGGCCTAGGCTGGGCTATTAAAGGGAGACATACCCAGAAACAGCTTTGACAAACAGAAAGCGGGCACAGAAACTGGAAGAGATCAAACAGACTCTGATTCCAGGGATAAGAAAGGAATCCTTGGCAAGAAGCGAGAATCGAGGGACAAGCACTGAGAGGAGAACATTGTCATCTATTCAAGTCTATGGGGAGGCCACGCTGATTCAAGCTTGAAACTTGATTGGAAACACGAGGCCGCGCTTCGGCCTTATCAGACCTACAGTGTCCTTCTGCCTTAAGCATAATCCAAAGTCAAGAAGGATCTCTTGAGGACATTGAAGAGAAGAGTCGATGCCTCCTTTCCTAGGCCCCTAGCGTTCTTGGAAGATCAGTCTCACTTTCCATAGCTCTGGCGTCACGGGGGCCCACTGGCCACATGCTAATGCGTCCCAAGAGATGTCTTGGAAGCCTTGAAGGAATGGAGCCCCGCCATGCTTGGGGTAGGTCTCTTTGTTGGGAAGGGCTCTACAAGTGTGCTGAAAATCACCCTTTTCCAGAGGGCTTGGTTCCTTTGTGAAGGCTGCCCTCCCAGGCTAGAGTGCTCACTTTGGCTCCAATGAAATTCTCTCCCCCGACCTCTTGCTGTAGAAGGATTATTGATTATGTGCTTTGACGCCATATGGAAGGAAGCTGGCTGAAAATTAGAACATTACAATTCTGTTTCCAGAAAAATAAACATGCCAGGGCTGAGGATGTAGGTCAAACAAATGGCACAGCCTATAGAAATAAAGTCAGCCCGCATCTAGACGGAATCTAGGGCAACGTCCAAGGGTCAGGGGTCAAGTTAGAAACTTCCCAAATCCACAAAAGAGAAAGAAAAGTATCTTTCCTGGAGCGAGGAATTCATCAGATTTGTCTAATTTGTCTCGGAGAAACGTTATGTCCATGAAGGGGGTTGCCAGGACCACCTCGAATTTGGATTTTCTGATCTCAGGATGTCAAACCAACCCAGATGACCACGGGTTCTCAGTGCTTCGTTTGACCTAGGCTAGGATAGCAAAGAGTCCTACAAGTGACCGGTGCAAATTCAAAGACAGCAACCAAGAATCACGAAAGCACTCACACCTCGGCCTATAGAACATACGGTGATTCGAGAAATACAAAATTAATCACTTGGACTGAAGGAGAACGGACTGATAAGCACATCTAAGGGAGATAGCTGACAAAGACCATGACGAGTATACTGTGGAAAAGAAAAAAAGGTCCCAGAAAATGCAAGGCGAACAGATATCACACCTGAATAATCCACAATGAAAGATGTCAGTCTTTAGACACACTGTGCTGGAACATTTGAAAGTCAGAGAAATTCACAAGCCGAAACACGGCAGCGAAGGTCAAACCTGGGCTCACTGGGAAGGTTGAGTTATGAGACTGCTCCAAGCGGGCTCTGAAGCCCTGTGTCCATGAAGCTTGCCGGGACAGCAGACACACAATTATGACCAATCCTCTGACGTCACAGTGGCCCCGACAAACCACCTGGCCTCATCTACACAGTGCCAGAGCTGGGCTCAAGCAGCATATTCAAGCCCCATTGCACTCAACTGCAGGTTGCCAATGGAACATGAAAGGGGCCGGCCGGTGGTGCAGCGGTGAGGTCCGCAGCTTCTGGGTCGGTGGCCCGGGGTGGGCCGGGTGGAATCCTGGGGGTGAGCCTCCTCACCACTGCTTCAGTCATTCTGGGGCAGGCGTCCGAGGGGGTGTAGAGGCAGATGGGAAGGGACGTTAGATAGGGCCAGACTTCCACAGCAAATACAGGAGCGTTGCCAGCAGATGTGAGCACAGCGATGCACTTCTGCCAAAACAGAACCAATTACAAGTTGCAAAGAATAGAAAAACAGAAGCTAAACAGAAACGAGCAAAAAACACAGCTTGCCAGTACGAACAAGAAGATGTCTATGAAGAACCTTAGCAAAACAGGTGAAAGCTACGTCAACCGAAAACTAGCCAACCTAAGGGGAAAGAAATTGAAGACGACACAAGGAAAAAGAAGGATATTCCGGGACCTAGGAATGGAAGAATTAACACACTTGAAACGTCCCTAGCGGAGAAAGGAATCTCTGGATTCCATGCAATCCCAGCCAAAGTTGCAGCCATATTTGCCAGAGAGATAGAAGAGAGAATCCTAAAGTTTCCAGCCAGCAACAAGAGACCCTGAATAGGCCAAGGAATCCTCAGGAAAATGAACAAAGCAGGACGTATGACACTTTCTGATTTCAACATAGAGGACGAAGCGCTAGGTACCGAAACGGCACAATCCGGGCCCAAAAACAGGCACACAGACCCATGCAACAGAATCGAGAGCCCAGAGCCCAACTCAAACATACAAGGACAGCCCATTTGCGACCAGGGAGCCAAGAGGAGACAGTGGACAAAGGAGAGTCTCTCCAAGAAACGGTGCTGGGAAGCCTGCACAGCCACATGGAACACAACGAGAGTAGACCATGATGTGCCACCTGGCACACGCACCACCTGGAATGGATTAAAGCCCTGAATGGCACACTTGAAACCGTGAAACTTGTAGGAGAAGACCTAGGCAGAGTGCTCTTTGCCATCTGTCTGAGCCGCCTATTGGGAAGAAGCATGTCTGACTGGGCAAGGGCAGCAAAGGAGACAAGAAACAAACGGGACCACCTCACATGCAGACGCTTCTGCCCAGTCAAGGAAACCATCGACTCAATGCAAAGACAGCACAACAACTGGGAGTGGATGTTTGCAAAGCACACATCGGACAAGGGGTGAAAAGCCCAAAGATACAATCAACTCACACGTCTCCACAAGAAAAAGAACAAGCCAATGAAAACCTGGGCCAAAGATGGACACAGAGATTTCTCCCAAGAAGATCTAAAGAGGGCCAAGAGGTGCATGAAAACTTGTTCACCCTCATTAAGCCTGAGGCCAAGGCAAATCCAAACCGCAAGGACATAGCAGCTCACTGTGGTCAGAATGGCTATAAGGAGGCAGACAGGAAACAACAAGCATCAGAGAGGAGGTGGAGAGAAGGGAAGCCTCCTGCACTGCTGGTGGCAGTGGAAACCGGTGCAGCCACTAGGCCAAGCGGTGTGGAACTACCTCCGAAATTTAAGAATCCATGTCCCATATGATCCAGCTATTCCTCTGGGGCGTGTTTAGCCAAAGAACTCGGAAACACTACCGCCTAAAGACATGTGCACCGCTGAGTTCACCACAGCCTTACTCCCGCTCTCCAAGACTTGGAAGCCGCCCTGGTGCCCAGCAAGGGACGAATGGAGAAGGAACACGGGCTATAGCCACACAATGGCATACCACTCAGCGGGAACAAAGGATGCAATCCAGCCATTTGTGACCACCAGAATGGCTGGGAGGGTTTTAGGGGAAGTGAAACAAGCCCCAGGGACAAAGTCAAATACCGTAGGATCTCACTTACAAGGAGAAGAAAAAACAAGCACTGACCAACAGGCGGCACTGGACATTTGATCGGGGGTGCCCAGAGGCAAAGCGGGGCGGTGGGGGAGGGTGAAAGAGATGATGAGGCACAAGTGTGTGGTGAGGGCCTGTGATTCGGCTTACGCTGGTCAAGAGGATGGAACCTACACGGAAGTCTAAATCGATGAGGATGTAAATCTGAAAGACATAGGATGTTCGAATGCAGGGTTATGGCAATAAATCCACCTAAAATCAAAAATCCAAAAAGGGGTCCAGAATGACGGCATACAGCTTTGGGGGCTGAAAGAGATTAGAGAAGGTGAACTTCCAAGGATGGAAAATCACCTCAAAAGGCTTACTGATGCTACAGAAAGGTAGACCATTCCAAATACATGAAGAGGAATCCTACCAAGAGAACCTGATCCGTGCTAAGCCCAGGAACCAACGGAAAAAGTTACCGTCCATGATGTTCCTACTAATCACCTTCCCGAATAATCCAAACAGGCCCACATCTTCCCAAGTTCAGGCCACAGGTTGGTCCAAAAGTACAAGTCAGGGCCGGCCCTGTGGTGGAGCGGGCAAGTGCCCACATTCCGCTTGGGTGGCCCGGGCCTCACTCTTTCACAGCGCGGGTGCAGATCACATTAGCACTGTTAGGGAATAGAGATTTCATGGTACGGTGCGGACAGAGGTCATAAAGGAGTAGCAATTGTGAGGGTCCGTTCTCAATACGCACCAGAAAAAGAACCGTGAGAATATTCCAATCTAGGAAGGCATCTGGTACACTTCCCCAAAGGAAGAAGGAAGGAAAACATGGGACCTGCCAAGGCGGAATTGGCAGAGTGCTAGGAGATGACACGATCATTGCGCATCAGAGGATTGCCCGGGCAACTTCAACTTGGGAGGGAGTCCAGGACTTTCTCTGGGGAAGGTCCACCCACTTGGCCATCTACCCAAGACATAAGAGATAACACCCAGGGTAATCTTACAGGAAAGAAACCAGTGTCTAGAGAGAATGGAGCAGGCCTTTCCAAGTTCGAGGAGAAAGATAGAAACCGACAAGAAATCCAGAAATAGGAAAACTATCCTACCTGGAAAGGGGGAGGAGTCAGACTGGTCTGAGATGGCTCTGAAACTCTGTGTGCTTGGAGGTTGTCAGGACAACTTAGCCTTCTGAGGTTCTTTATGACATCACGGTGAACATGTCCCCCAAGATGGCCGCATGGTTACAGTCTGAGGAATGGCCTAGGCTGGGCTATTAAAGGGAGACATACCCAGAAACAGCTTTGACAAACAGAAAGCGGGCACAGAAACTGGAAGAGATCAAACAGACTCTGATTCCAGGGATAAGAAAGGAATCCTTGGCAAGAAGCGAGAATCGAGGGACAAGCACTGAGAGGAGAACATTGTCATCTATTCAAGTCTATGGGGAGGCCACGCTGATTCAAGCTTGAAACTTGATTGGAAACACGAGGCCGCACTTGGGCCTTATCAGACCTACAGTGTCCTTCTGCCTTAAGCATAATCCAAAGTCAAGAAGGATCTCTTGAGGACATTGAAGAGAAGAGTCGATGCCTCCTTTCCTAGGCCCCTAGCGTTCTTGGAAGATCAGTCTCACTTTCCATAGCTCTGGCGTCACGGGGGCCCACTGGCCACATGCTAATGCGTCCCAAGAGATGTCTTGGAAGCCTTGAAGGAATGGAGCCCCGCCATGCTTGGGGTAGGTCTCTTTGTTGGGAAGGGCTCTACAAGTGTGCTGAAAATCACCCTTTTCCAGAGGGCTTGGTTCCTTTGTGAAGGCTGCCCTCCCAGGCTAGAGTGCTCACTTTGGCTCCAATGAAATTCTCTCCCCCGACCTCTTGCTGTAGAAGGATTATTGATTATGTGCTTTGACGCCATATGGAAGGAAGCTGGCTGAAAATTAGAACATTACAATTCTGTTTCCAGAAAAATAAACATGCCAGGGCTGAGGATGTAGGTCAAACAAATGGCACAGCCTATAGAAATAAAGTAAGCCCGCATCTAGACGGAATCTAGGGCAACGTCCAAGGGTCAGGGGTCAAGTTTGAAACTTCCCAAATCCACAAAAGAGAAAGAAAAATATCTTTCCTGGAGCGAGGAATTCATCAGATTTGTCTAATTTGTCTCGGAAAAACGTTATGTCCATGAAGGGGGTTGCCAGGAACACCTCGAATTTGGAGTTTCTGATCTCAGGATGTCAAACCAAGCCAGATGACCACGGGTTGTCAGTGCTTCGCTTGACCTAGGCTAGGATAGCAAAGAGTCCTACAAGTGACCGCTGCAAATTCAAAGACAGCAACCAAGAATCATGAAAGCACTCACACCTCGGCCTAGAGAACATACGGTGATTCGAGAAATACAAAATTAATCACTTGGACTGAAGGAGAACGGACTGATGAGCACATCTAAGGGAGATAGCTGAGAAAGACCATGACAAGCATACTGTGGAAAAGAAAAAAAGGTCCCAGAAAATGCAAGGCGAACAGATATCACACCTGAATAATCCACAATGAAAGATGTCAGTCTTTAGACAGGCTCTGCTGGAACGTTTGAAAGTCAGAGAAATTCACAAGCCAAAACACGGCAGCGAAGGTCAAACCTGGGCTCACTGGGAAGGGTGAGTTATGAGACTGCTCCAAGCAGGCTCTGAAGCCCTGTGTCCATGAAGCTTGCCGGGACAGCAGACACACAATTATGACCAATCCTCTGACGTCACAGTGGCCCCGACAAACAACCTGGCCTCATCTACACAGTGCCAGAGTTGCTCTCAAACAGCATATTCAAGCCCCATTGCACTCAACTGCAGGTTGCCAATGGAACATGAAAGGGGCCGGCCGGTGGTGCAGCGGTGAGGTCCGCAGCTTCTGGGTCGGTGGCCCGGGGTGGGCCGGGTGGAATCCTGGGGGTGAGCCTCCTCACCACTGCTTCAGTCATTCTGGGGCAGGCGTCCGAGGGGGTGTAGAAGCAGATGGGAAGGGACGTTAGATAGGGCCAGACTTCCACAGCAAATACAGGAGCGTTGCCAGGAGATGTGAGCACAGCGATGCACTTCTGCCAAAACAGAACCAATTACAAGTTGCAAAGAGTAGACAAACGGAAGCTAAACACAAACGAACAAAAAACACAGCTTGCCAGTACGAAGAAGAAGATGTCTATGAAGAACCTTAGCAAAACAGGTGAAAGCTATGTCAACCGAAAACTAGCAAAGGTTTGGGGAAAGAAATTCAAGACGACACAAGGAAAAAGAAGGATATTCCGGGACCTAGGAATGGAAGAATTAACACACTTGAAACGTCCCTAGCGGAGAAAGGAATCTCTGGATTCCATGCAATCCCAGTCAAAGTTGCAGCCATATTTGCCAGAGAGATAGAAGAGAGAATCCTAAAGTTTCCAGCCAGCAACAAGAGACCCTGAATAGGCCAAGGAATCCTCAGGAAAATGAACAAAGCAGGACGTATGACACTTTCTGATTTCAACATAGAGGACGAAGCGCTAGGTACCGAAACGGCACAGTCCGGGCCCAAAAACAGGCACACAGACCCATGCAACTGAATCGAGAGCCCAGAGCCCAACTCAAACATACAAGGACAGCCCATTTGCGACCAGGGAGCCAAGAGGAGACAGTGGACAAAGGAGAGTCTCTCCAAGAAACGGTGCTGAGAAGCCTGCACAGCCACATGGAACACAACGAGAGTAGACCATGATGTGCCACCTGGCACACGCACCACCTGGAATGGATTAAAGCCCTGAATGGCACACTTGAAACCGTGAAACTTGTAGGAGAAGACCTAGGCAGAGTGCTCTTTGCCATCTGTCTGAGCCGCCTATTGGGAAGCATCCTGTCTGACTGGGCAAGGGCAGCAAAGGAGACAAGAAACAAACGGGACCACCTCACATGCAGACGCTTCTGCCCAGTCAAGGAAACCATCGACTCAATGCAAAGACAGCACAACAACTGGGAGTGGATGTTTGCAAAGCACACTTCGTACAAAGGGTGAAAAGCCCAAAGATACAATCAACTCACACGTCTCCACAAGCAAAAGAACAAGCCAATGAAAACCTGGGCCAAAGATGGACACAGAGATTTCTCCCAAGAAGATCTAAAGAGGGCCAACAGGTGCATGAAAACTTGTTCACCCTCATTAAGCCTGAGGCCAAGGCAAATCCAAACCGCAAGGACATAGCAGCTCACTGTGGTCAGAATGGCTATAAGGAGGCAGACAGGAAACAACAAGCGTCAGAGAGGAGGTGGAGAGAAGGGAAGCCTCCTGCACTGCTGCTGGCAGTGGAAACCGGTGCAGCCACTAGGCCAAGCGGTGTGGAACTACCTCCGAAATTTAAGAATCCATGTCCCATATGATCCAGCTATTCCTCTGGGGCGCGTTTAGCCAAAGAACTCGGAAACACTACCGCCTAAAGACATGTGCACCGCTGAGTTCACCACAGCCTTACTCCCGCTCTCCAAGACTTGGAAGCCGCCCTGGTGCCCAGCAAGGGACGAATGGAGAAGGAACATGGGCTATAGCCACACAATGGCATACCACTCAGCGGGAACAAAGGATGCAATCCAGCTATTTGTGACCACCAGAATGGCTGGGAGGGTTTTAGGGGAAGTGAAACAAGCCCCAGGGACAAAGTCAAATACCGTAGGATCTCACTTACAAGGAGAAGAAAAAACAAGCACTGACCAACAGGCGGCACTGGACATTTGATCGGGGGTGCCCAGAGGCAAAGCGGGGCGGTGGGGGAGGGTGAAAGAGATGATGAGGCACAAGTGTGTGGTGAGGGCCTGTGATTCGGCTTACGCTGGTCAAGAGGATGGAACCTACACGGAAGTCTAAATCGATGAGGATGTAAATCTGAAAGACATAGGATGTTCGAATGCAGGGTTATGGCAATAAATCCACCTAAAATCAAAAATCCAAAAAGGGGTCCAGAATGACGGCATACAGCTTTGGGGGCTGAAAGAGATTAGAGAAGGTGAACTTCCAAGGATGGAAAATCACCTCAAAAGGCTTACTGATGCTACAGAAAGGTAGACCATTCCAAATACATGAAGAGGAATCCTACCAAGAGAACCTGATCCGTGCTAAGCCCAGGAACCAACGGAAAAAGTTACCGTCCATGATGTTCCTACTAATCCCCTTCCCGAATAATCCAAACAGGCCCACATCTTCCCAAGTTCAGGCCACAGGTTGGTCCAAAAGTACAAGTCAGGGCCGGCCCTGTGGTGGAGCGGGCAAGTGCCCACGTTCCGCTTGGGTGGCCCGGGCCTCACTCTTTCACAGTGCGGGTGCAGATCACATTAGCACTGTTAGGGAATAGAGATTTCATGGTACGGTGCGGACAGAGGTCATAAAGGAGTAGCAATTGTGAGGGTCCGTTCTCAATACGCACCAGAAAAAGAACCGTGAGAATATTCCAATCTAGGAAGGCATCTGGTACACTTCCCCAAAGGAAGAAGGAAGGAAAACATGGGACCTGCCAAGGCGGAATTGGCAGAGTGCTAGGAGATGACACGATCATTGCGCATCAGAGGATTGCCCGGGCAACTTCAACTTGGGAGGGAGTCCAGGACTTTCTCTGGGGAACGTCCACCCACTTGGCCATCTACCCAAGACATAAGAGATAACACCCAGGGTAATCTTACAGGAAAGAAACCAGTGTCTAGAGAGAATGGAGCAGGCCTTTCCAAGTTCGAGGAGAAAGATAGAAACCGACAAGAAATCCAGAAATAGGAAAACTATCCTACCTGGAAAGGGGGAGGAGTCAGACTGGTCTGAGATGGCTCTGAAACTCTGTGTGCTTGGAGGTTGTCAGGACAACTTAGCCTTCTGAGGTTCTTTATGACATCACGGTGAACATGTCCCCCAAGATGGCCCCATGGTTACAGTCTGAGGAATGGCCTAGGCTGGGCTATTAAAGGGAGACATACCCAGAAACAGCTTTGACAAACAGAAAGCGGGCACAGAAACTGGAAGAGATCAAACAGACTCTGATTCCAGGGATAAGAAAGGAATCCTTGGCAAGAAGCGAGAATCGAGGGACAAGCACTGAGAGGAGAACATTGTCATGTATTCAAGTCTATGGGGAGGCCACGCTGATTCAAGCTTGAAACTTGATTGGAAACACGAGGCCGCACTTGGGCCTTATCAGACCTACAGTGTCCTTCTGCCTTAAGCATAATCCAAAGTCAAGAAGGATCTCTTGAGGACATTGAAGAGAAGAGTCGATGCCTCCTTTCCTAGGCCCCTAGCGTTCTTGGAAGATCAGTCTCACTTTCCATAGCTCTGGCGTCACGGGGGCCCACTGGCCACATGCTAATGCGTCCCAAGAGATGTCTTGGAAGCCTTGAAGGAATGGAGCCCCGCCATGCTTGGGGTAGGTCTCTTTGTTGGGAAGGGCTCTACAAGTGTGCTGAAAATCACCCTTTTCCAGAGGGCTTGGTTCCTTTGTGAAGGCTGCCCTCCCAGGCTAGAGTGCTCACTTTGGCTCCAAGGAAATTCTCTCCCCCGACCTCTTGCTGTAGAAGGATTATTGATTATGTGCTTTGACGCCATATGGAAGGAAGCTGGCTGAAAATTAGAACATTACAATTCTGTTTCCAGAAAAATAAACATGCCAGGGCTGAGGATGTAGGTCAAACAAATGGCACAGCCTATAGAAATAAAGTCAGCCCGCATCTAGACGGAATCTAGGGCAACGTCCAAGGGTCAGGGGTCAAGTTTGAAACTTCCCAAATCCACAAAAGAGAAAGAAAAATATCTTTCCTGGAGCGAGGAATTCATCAGATTTGTCTAATTTGTCTCGGAAAAACGTTATGTCCATGAAGGGGGTTGCCAGGAACATCTCGAATTTGGAGTTTCTGATCTCAGGATGTCAAACCAAGCCAGATGACCACGGGTTGTCAGTGCTTCGCTTGACCTAGGCTAGGACAGCAAAGAGTCCTACAAGTGACCGCTGCAAATTCAAAGACAGCAACCAAGAATCATGAAAGCACTCACACCTCGGCCTAGAGAACATACGGTGATTCGAGAAATACAAAATTAATCACTTGGACTGAAGGAGAACGGACTGATGAGCACATCTAAGGGAGATAGCTGAGAAAGACCATGACAAGCATACTGTGGAAAAGAAAAAAAGGTCCCAGAAAATGCAAGGCGAACAGATATCACACCTGAATAATCCACAATGAAAGATGTCAGTCTTTAGACAGGCTCTGCTGGAACGTTTGAAAGTCAGAGAAATTCACAAGCCAAAACACGGCAGCGAAGGTCAAACCTGGGCTCACTGGGAAGGGTGAGTTATGAGACTGCTCCAAGCAGGCTCTGAAGCCCTGTGTCCATGAAGCTTGCCGGGACAGCAGACACACAATTATGACCAATCCTCTGACGTCACAGTGGCCCCGACAAACAACCTGGCCTCATCTACACAATGCCAGAGTTGCTCTCAAGCAGCATATTCAAGCCCCATTGCACTCAACTGCAGGTTGCCAATGGAACATGAAAGGGGCCGGCCGGTGGTGCAGCGGTGAGGTCCGCAGCTTCTGGGTCGGTGGCCCGGGGTGGGCCGGGTGGAATCCTGGGGGTGAGCCTCCTCACCACTGCTTCAGTCATTCTGGGGCAGGCGTCCGAGGGGGTGTAGAAGCAGATGGGAAGGGACGTTAGATAGGGCCAGACTTCCACAGCAAATACAGGAGCGTTGCCAGGAGATGTGAGCACAGCGATGCACTTCTGCCAAAACAGAACCAATTACAAGTTGCAAAGAGTAGACAAACGGAAGCTAAACACAAACGAACAAAAAACACAGCTTGCCAGTACGAAGAAGAAGATGTCTATGAAGAACCTTAGCAAAACAGGTGAAAGCTATGTCAACCGAAAACTAGCAAAGGTTTGGGGAAAGAAATTCAAGACGACACAAGGAAAAAGAAGGATATTCCGGGACCTAGGAATGGAAGAATTAACACACTTGAAACGTCCCTAGCGGAGAAAGGAATCTCTGGATTCCATGCAATCCCAGTCAAAGTTGCAGCCATATTTGCCAGAGAGATAGAAGAGAGAATCCTAAAGTTTCCAGCCAGCAACAAGAGACCCTGAATAGGCCAAGGAATCCTCAGGAAAATGAACAAAGCAGGACGTATGACACTTTCTGATTTCAACATAGAGGACGAAGCGCTAGGTACCGAAACGGCACAGTCCGGGCCCAAAAACAGGCACACAGACCCATGCAACTGAATCGAGAGCCCAGAGCCCAACTCAAACATACAAGGACAGCCCATTTGCGACCAGGGAGCCAAGAGGAGACAGTGGACAAAGGAGAGTCTCTCCAAGAAACGGTGCTGGGAAGCCTGCACAGCCACATGGAACACAACGAGAGTAGACCATGATGTGCCACCTGGCACACGCACCACCTGGAATGGATTAAAGCCCTGAATGGCACACTTGAAACCGTGAAACTTGTAGGAGAAGACCTAGGCAGAGTGCTCTTTGCCATCTGTCTGAGCCGCCTATTGGGAAGCATCCTGTCTGACTGGGCAAGGGCAGCAAAGGAGACAAGAAACAAACGGGACCACCTCACATGCAGACGCTTCTGCCCAGTCAAGGAAACCATCGACTCAATGCAAAGACAGCACAACAACTGGGAGTGGATGTTTGCAAAGCACACTTCGTACAAAGGGTGAAAAGCCCAAAGATACAATCAACTCACACGTCTCCACAAGCAAAAGAACAAGCCAATGAAAACCTGGGCCAAAGATGGACACAGAGATTTCTCCCAAGAAGATCTAAAGAGGGCCAACAGGTGCATGAAAACTTGTTCACCCTCATTAAGCCTGAGGCCAAGGCAAATCCAAACCGCAAGGACATAGCAGCTCACTGTGGTCAGAATGGCTATAAGGAGGCAGACAGGAAACAACAAGCGTCAGAGAGGAGGTGGAGAGAAGGGAAGCCTCCTGCACTGCTGCTGGCAGTGGAAACCGGTGCAGCCACTAGGCCAAGCGGCGTGGAACTACCTCCGAAATTTAAGAATCCATGTCCCATATGATCCAGCTATTCCTCTGGGGCGCGTTTAGCCAAAGCACTCGGAAACACTACCGCCTAAAGACATGTGCACCGCTGAGTTCACCACAGCCTTACTCCCGCTCTCCAAGACTTGGAAGCCGCCCTGGTGCCCAGCAAGGGACGAATGGAGAAGGAACACGGGCTATAGCCACACAATGGCATACCACTCAGCGGGAACAAAGGATGCAATCCAGCTATTTGTGACCACCAGAATGGCTGGGAGGGTTTTAGGGGAAGTGAAACAAGCCCCAGGGACAAAGTCAAATACCGTAGGATCTCACTTACAAGGAGAAGAAAAAACAAGCACTGACCAACAGGCGGCACTGGACATTTGATCGGGGGTGCCCAGAGGCAAAGCGGGGCGGTGGGGGAGGGTGAAAGAGATGATGAGGCACAAGTGTGTGGTGAGGGCCTGTGATTCGGCTTACGCTGGTCAAGAGGATGGAACCTACACGGAAGTCTAAATCGATGAGGATGTAAATCTGAAAGACATAGGATGTTCGAATGCAGGGTTATGGCAATAAATCCACCTAAAATCAAAAATCCAAAAAGGGGTCCAGAATGACGGCATACAGCTTTGGGGGCTGAAAGAGATTAGAGAAGGTGAACTTCCAAGGATGGAAAATCACCTCAAAAGGCTTACTGATGCTACAGAAAGGTAGACCATTCCAAATACATGAAGAGGAATCCTACCAAGAGAACCTGATCCGTGCTAAGCCCAGGAACCAACGGAAAACGTTACCGTCCATGATGTTCCTACTAATCCCCTTCCCGAATAATCCAAACAGGCCCACATCTTCCCAAGTTCAGGCCACAGGTTGGTCCAAAAGTACAAGTCAGGGCCGGCCCTGTGGTGGAGCGGGCAAGTGCCCACGTTCCGCTTGGGTGGCCCGGGCCTCACTCTTTCACAGCGCGGGTGCAGATCACATTAGCACTGTTAGGGAATAGAGATTTCATGGTACGGTGCGGACAGAGGTCATAAAGGAGTAGCAATTGTGAGGGTCCGTTCTCAATACGCACCAGAAAAAGAACCGTGAGAATATTCCAATCTAGGAAGGCATCTGGTACACTTCCCCAAAGGAAGAAGGAAGGAAAACATGGGACCTGCCAAGGCGGAATTGGCAGAGTGCTAGGAGATGACACGATCATTGCGCATCAGAGGATTGCCCGGGCAACTTCAACTTGGGAGGGAGTCCAGGACTTTCTCTGGGGAAGGTCCACCCACTAGGCCATCTACCCAAGACATAAGAGATAACACCCAGGGTAATCTTACAGGAAAGAAACCAGTGTCTAGAGAGAATGGAGCAGGCCTTTCCAAGTTCGAGGAGAAAGTTAGAAACCGACAAGAAATCCAGAAAAAGGAAAACTATCCTACCTGGAAAGGGGGAGGAGTCAGACTGGTCTGAGATGGCTCTGAAACTCTGTGTGCTTGGAGGTTGTCAGGACAACTTAGCCTTCTGAGGTTCTTTATGACATCACGGTGAACATGTCCCCCAAGATGGCCGCATGGTTACAGTCTGAGGAATGGCCTAGGCTGGGCTATTAAAGGGAGACATACCCAGAAACAGCTTTGACAAACAGAAAGCGGGCACAGAAACTGGAAGAGATCAAACAGACTCTGATTCCAGGGATAAGAAAGGAATCCTTGGCAAGAAGCGAGAATCGAGGGACAAGCACTGAGAGGAGAACATTGTCATCTATTCAAGTCTATGGGGAGGCCACGCTGATTCAAGCTTGAAACTTGATTGGAAACACGAGGCCGCACTTGGGCCTTATCAGACCTACAGTGTCCTTCTGCCTTAAGCATAATCCAAAGTCAAGAAGGATCTCTTGAGGACATTGAAGAGAAGAGTCGATGCCTCCTTTCCTAGGCCCCTAGCGTTCTTGGAAGATCAGTCTCACTTTCCATAGCTCTGGCGTCACGGGGGCCCACTGGCCACATGCTAATGCGTCCCAAGAGATGTCTTGGAAGCCTTGAAGGAATGGAGCCCTGTCATGCTTGGGGTAGGTCTCTTTGTTGGGAAGGGCTCTACAAGTGTGCTGAAAATCACCCTTTTCCAGAGGGCTTGGTTCCTTTGTGAAGGCTGCCCTCCCAGGCTAGAGTGCTCACTTTGGCTCCAATGAAATTCTCTCCCCCGACTTCTTGCCGTAGAAGGATTATTGATTGTGTGCTTTGACGCCATATGGAAGGAAGCTGGCTGAAAATTAGAACATTACAATTCTGTTTCCAGATAAATAAACATGCCAGGGCTGAGGATGTAGGTCAAACAAATGGCACAGCCTATAGAAATAAAGTCAGCCCTTATCTAGATGGAATCTAGGGCAATGTTCAAGAGTCAGGGGTCAAGTTCGAAACTTCCCGAATGCACAAAAGAGAGAGAAAAATATCTTTCCTGGAGCGAGGAATTCATCAGATTTGTCTAATTTGTCTCAGAAAAACATTATGTCCATGAAGGGGGTTGCCAGGACCACCTCGAATTTGGAGTTTCTGATCTCAGGATGTCAAACCAAGCCAGATGACCACGGGTTGTCAGTGCTTCGCTTGACCTAGGCTAGGATAGCAAAGAGTCCTACAAGTGACCGCTGCAAATTCAAAGACAGCAGCCAAGAATCACGAAAGCACTCACACCTCGGCCTAGAGAACATACGGTGATTCAAGAAATACAAAATTAATCACTTGGACTGAAGGAGAACGGACTGATGAGCACATCTAAGGGAGATAGCTGAGAAAGACCATGACGAGTATACTGTGGAAAAGAAAAAAAGGTCCCAGAAAATGCAAGGCGAACAGATATCACACCTGAATAATCCACAATGAAAGATGTCAGTCTTTAGACACACTGTGCTGGAACGTTTGAAAGTCAGAGAAATTCACAAGCCAAAAAACGGCAACGAAGGTCAAACCTGGGCTCACTGGGAATTGTGCGTTATGAGGCTGCTCCAAGCGGGCTCTGAAGCCCTGTGTCCATGAAGTTTGCCGGGACAGAAGACGCACAACTATGACCAATCCTCTGACGTCACAGTGGCCCCGACAAACAACCTGGCCTCATCTACACAGTGCCAGAGTTGGGCTCAAGCAGCATATTCAAGCCCCATTGCACTCAACTGCAGGTTGCCAATGGAACATGAAAGGGGCCGGCTGGTGGTGCAGCGGTGAGGTCCGCAGCTTCTGGGTCGGTGGCCCGGGGTGGGCCGGGTGGAATCCTGGGGGTGAGCCTCCTCACCACTGCTTCAGTCATTCTGGGGCAGGCGTCCGAGGGGGTGCAGAGGCAGATGGGAAGGGACGTTAGATAGGGCCAGACTTCCACAGCAAATACAGGAGCATTGCCAGCAGATGTGAGCACAGCGATGCACTTCTGCCAAAACAGAACCAATTACAAGTTGCAAAGAGTAGACAAACGGAAGCTAAACACAAACGAACAAAAAACACAGCTTGCCAGTACGAAGAAGAAGATGTCTATGAAGAACCTTAGCAAAACAGGTGAAAGCTATGTCAACCGAAAACTAGCAAACGTTTGGGGAAAGAAATTCAAGACGACACAAGGAAAAAGAAGGATATTCCAGGATCTAGGAATGGAAGAATTAACACACTTGAAACGTCCATAGCGGAGAAAGGAATCTCTGGATTCCATGCAATCCCAGTCAAAGTTGCAGCCATATTTGCCAGAGAGATAGAAGAGAGAATCCTAAAGTTTCCAGCCAGCAACAAGAGACCCTGAATAGGCCAAGGAATCCTCAGGAAAATGAACAAAGCAGGACGTATGACACTTTCTGATTTCAACATAGAGGACGAAGCGCTAGGTACCGAAACGGCACAGTCCGGGCCCAAAAACAGGCACACAGACCCATGCAACTGAATCGAGAGCCCAGAGCCCAACTCAAACATATAAGGACAGCCCATTTGCGACCAGGGAGCCAAGAGGAGACAGTGGACAAAGGAGAGTCTCTCCAAGAAACGGTGCTGGGAAGCCTGCACAGCCACATGGAACACAACGAGAGTAGACCATGATGTGCCACCTGGCACACGCACCACCTGGAATGGATTAAAGCCCTGAATGGCACACTTGAAACCGTGAAACTTGTAGGAGAAGACCTAGGCAGAGTGCTCTTTGCCATATGTCTGAGCCGCCTATTTGGAAGCATCCTGTCTGACTGGGCAAGGGCAGCAAAGGAGACAAGAAACAAACGGGACCACCTCACATGCAGACGCTTCTGCCCAGTCAAGGAAACCATCGACTCAATGCAAAGACAGCACAACAACTGGGAGTGGATGTTTGCAAAGCACACTTCGTACAAAGGGTGAAAAGCCCAAAGATACACTCAACTCACACGTCTCCACAAGAAAAAGAACAAGCCAATGAAATCCTGGGCCAAAGATGGACACAGAGATTTCTCCCAAGAAGATCTAAAGAGGGCCAACAGGTGCATGAAAACTTGTTCACCCTCATTAAGCCTGAGGAGAAGGCAAATCCAAACCGCAAGGACATAGCAGCTCACTGTGGTCAGAATGGCTATAAGGAGGCAGACAGGAAACAACAAGCGTCAGAGAGGAGGTGGAGAGAAGGGAAGCCTCCTGCACTGCTGCTGGCAGTGGAAACCAGTGCAGCCACTAGGCCAAGCGAAGTGGAACTGCCTCCGAAATTTAAGAATCCATGTCCCATATGATCCAGCTATTCCTCTGGGGCGCGTTTAGCCAAAGAACTCGGAAACACTACCGCCTAAAGACATGTGCACCGCTGAGTTCACCACAGCCTTACTCCCGCTCTCCAAGACTTGGAAGCCGCCCTGGCGCCCAGCAAGGGACGAATGGAGAAGGAACACGGGCTATAGCCACAAAATGGCAGACCACTCAGCGGGAACAAAGGATGCAATCCAGCCATTTGTGACCACCAGAATGGCTGGGAGGGTTTTAGGGGAAGTGAAACAAGCCCCAGGGACAAAGTCAAATACCGTAGGATCTCACTTACAAGGAGGAGAAAAAACAAGCACTAACCAACAGGTGGCACTGGACATTTGATCGGGGGCGCCCAGAGGCAAAGCGGGGCGGTGGGGGAGGGTGAAAGAGATGATGAGGCACAAGTGTGTGGTGAGGGCCTGTGATTCGGCTTACGCTGGTGAAGAGGATGGAACCTACACGGAAGTCTAAATCGATGAGGATGTAAATCTGAAAGACATAGGATGTTCGAATGCAGGGTTATGGCAATAAATCCACCTAAAATCAAACATCCAAAAAGGGGTCCAGAATGACGGCATACAGCTTTGGGGGCTGAAAGAGATTAGAGAAGGTGAACTTCCAAGGATGGAAAATCACCTCAAAAGCCTGACTGATGCTACAGAAAGGTAGACCATTCCAAATACATGAAGAGGAATCCTACCAAGAGAACCTGATCCGTGCTAAGCCCAGGAACCAACGGAAAACGTTACCGTCCATGATGTTCCTACTAATCACCTTCACGAATAATCCAAACAGGCCCACATCTTCCCAAGTTCAGGCCACAGGTTGGTCCAAAAGTACAAGTCAGGGCCGGCCCTGTGGTGGAGCGGGCAAGTGCCCACGTTCCGCTTGGGTGGCCCGGGCCTCACTCTTTCACAGCGCGGGTGCAGATCACATTAGCACTGTTAGGGAATAGAGATTTCATGGTACGGTGCGGACAGAGGTCATAAAGGAGTAGCAATTGTGAGGGTCCGTTCTCAATACGCACCAGAAAAAGAACCGTGAGAATATTCCAATCTAGGAAGGCATCTGGTACACTTCCCCAAAGGAAGAAGGAAGGAAAACATGGGACCTGCCAAGGCGGAATTGGCAGAGTGCTAGGAGATGACACGATCATTGCGCATCAGAGGATTGCCTGGGCAACTTCAACTTGGGAGGGAGTCCAGGACTTTCTCTGGGGAAGGTCCACCCACTTGGCCATCTACCCAAGACATAAGAGATAACACCCAGGGTAATCTGACAGGAAAGAAACCAGTGTCTAGAGAGAAGGGAGCAGGCCTTTCCAAGTTCGAGGAGAAAGTTAGAAACCGACAAGAAATCCAGAAAAAGGAAAACTATCCTACCTGGAAAGGGGGAGGAGTCAGACTGGTCTGAGATGGCTCTGAAACTCTGTGTGCTTGGAGGTTGTCAGGACAACTTGGCCTTCTGAGGTTCTTTATGACATCACGGTGAACATGTCCCCCAAGATGGCCGCATGGTTACAGTCTGAGGATTGGCCTAGGCTGGGCTATTAAAGGGAGACATACCCAGAAACAGCTTTGACAAACAGAAAGCGGGCACAGAAACTGGAAGAGATCAAACAGACTCTGATTCCAGGGATAAGAAAGGAATCCTTGGCAAGAAGCCAGAATAGAGGGACAAGCACTGAGAGGAGAACATTGTCATCTATTCAAGTCTATGGGGAGGCCATGCTGATTCAAGCTTGAAACTTGATTGGAAACACGAGGCCGCACTTGGGCTTTATCAGACCTACAGTGTCCTTCTGCCTTAAGCGTAATCCAAAGTCAAGAAGGATCTCTTGAGGACGTTGAAGAGAAGAGTCGATGCCTCCTTTCCTAGGCCCCTAGCATTCTTGGAAGATCAGTCTCACTTTCCATAGCTCTGGCGTCACGGGGGCCCACTGGCCACATGCTAATGCGTCCCAAGAGATGTCTTGGAAGCCTTGAAGGAATGGAGCCCTGTCATGCTTGGGGTAGGTCTCTTTGTTGGGAAGGGCTCTACAAGTGTGCTGAAAATCACCCTTTTCCAGAGGGCTTGGTTCCTTTGTGAAGGCTGCCCTCCCAGGCTAGAGTGCTCACTTTGGCTCCAATGAAATTCTCTCCCCCGACTTCTTGCCGTAGAAGGATTATTGATTGTGTGCTTTGACGCCATATGGAAGGAAGCTGGCTGAAAATTAGAACATTACAATTCTGTTTCCAGAAAAATAAACATGCCAGGGCTGAGGATGTAGGTCAAACAAATGGCACAGCCTATAGAAATAAAGTCAGCCCTTATCTAGATGGAATCTAGGGCAATGTTCAAGGGTCAGGGGTCAAGTTCGAAACTTCCCGAATGCACAAAAGAGAAAGAAAAATATCTTTCCTGGAGCGAGGAATTCATCAGATTTGTCTAATTTGTCTCAGAAAAACATTATGTCCATGAAGGGGGTTGCCAGGACCACCTCGAATTTGGAGTTTCTGATCTCAGGATGTCAAACCAACCCAGATGACCACGGGTTGTCAGTGCTTCGCTTGACCTAGGCTAGGATAGCAAAGAGTCCTACAAGTGACCGGTGCAAATTCAAAGACAGCAGCCAAGAATCACGAAAGCACTCACACCTCGGCCTAGAGAACATACGGTGATTCAAGAAATACAAAATTAATCACTTGGACTGAAGGAGAACGGACTGATGAGCACACCTAAGGGAGATAGCTGAGAAAGACCATGACGAGTATACTGTGGAAAAGAAAAAACGGTCCCAGAAAATGCAAGGCGAACAGATATCACACCTGAATAATCCACAATGAAAGATGTCAGTCTTTAGACACACTGTGCTGGAACGTTTGAAAGTCAGAGAAATTCACAAGCCAAAAAACGGCAACGAAGGTCAAACCTGGGCTCACTGGGAAGGGTGCTTTATGAGACTGCTCCAAGCGGGCTCTGAAGCCCTGTGTCCATGAAGTTTGCCGGGACAGCAGATGCACAACTATGACCAATCCTCTGACGTCACAGTGGCCCCGACAAACAACCTGGCGTCATCTACACAGTGCCAGAGTTGGGCTCAAGCAGCATATTCAAGCCCCATTGCACTCAACTGCAGGTTGCCAATGGAACATGAAAGGGGCCGGCCGGTGGTGCAGCGGTGAGGTCCGCAGCTTCTGGGTCGGTGGTCCGGGGTGGGCTGGGTGGAATCCTGGGGGTGAGCCTCCTCACCACTGCTTCAGTCATTCTGGGGCAGGCGTCCGAGGGGGTGCAGAGGCAGATGGGAAGGGACGTTAGATAGGGCCAGACTACCACAGCAAATACAGGAGCATTGCCAGCAGATGTGAGCACAGCGATGCACTTCTGCCAAAACAGAACCAATTACAAGTTGCAAAGAGTAGACAAACGGAAGCTAAACACAAACGAACAAAAAACACAGCTTGCCAGTACGAAGAAGAAGATGTCTATGAAGAACCTTAGCAAAACAGGTGAAAGCTATGTCAACCGAAAACTAGCAAACGTTTGGGGAAAGAAATTCAAGACGACACAAGGAAAAAGAAGGATATTCCGGGACCTAGGAATGGAAGAATTAACACACTTGAAACGTCCATAGCGGAGAAAGGAATCTCTGGATTCCATGCAATCCCAGTCAAAGTTGCAGCCATATTTGCCAGAGAGATAGAAGAGAGAATCCTAAAGTTTCCAGCCAGCAACAAGAGACCCTGAATAGGCCAAGGAATCCTCAGGAAAATGAACAAAGCAGGACGTATCACACTTTCTGATTTCAACATAGAGGACGAAGCGCTAGGTACCGAAACGGCACAGTCCGGGCCCAAAAACAGGCACACAGACCCATGCAACAGAATCGAGAGCCCAGAGCCCAACTCAAACATACAAGGACAGCCCACTTGCGACCAGGGAGCCAAGAGGAGACAGTGGACAAAGGAGAGTCTCTCCAAGAAATGGTGCTGGGAAGCCTGCACAGCCACATGGAACACAACGAGAGTAGACCATGATGTGCCACCTGGCACACGCACCACCTGGAATGGATTAAAGCCCTGAATGGCACACTTGAAACCGTGAAACTTGTAGGAGAAGACCTAGGCAGAGTGCTCTTTGCCATCTGTCTGAGCCGCCTATTTGGAAGAAGCCTGTCTGACTGGGCAAGGGCAGCAAAGGAGACAAGAAACAAACGGGACCACCTCACATGCAGACGCTTCTGCCCAGTCAAGGAAACCATCGACTCAATGCAAAGACAGCACAACAACTGGGAGTGGATGTTTGCAAAGCACACATCGGACAAGGGGTGAAAAGCCCAAAGATACAATCAACTCACACGTCTCCACAAGAAAAAGAACAAGCCAATGAAATCCTGGGCCAAAGATGGACACGGAGGTTTCTCCCAAGAAGATCTAAAGAGGGCCAACAGGTGCATGAAAACTTGTTCTCCCTCATTAAGTCTGAGGCCAAGGCAAATCCAAACTGCAAGGACATAGCAGCTCACTGTGGTCAGAATGGCTATAAGGAGGCAGACAGGAAACAACAAGCGTCAGAGAGGAGGTGGAGAGAAGGGAAGCCTCCTGCACTGCTGCTGGCAGTGGAAAGCGGTGCAGCCACTAGGCCAAGCGAAGTGGAACTGCCTCCGAAATTTAAGAATCCATGTCCCATATGATCCAGCTATTCCTCTGGGGCGCGTTTAGCCAAAGAACTCGGAAACACTACCGCCTAAAGACATGTGCACCGCTGAGTTCACCACAGCCTTACTCCCGCTCTCCAAGACTTGGAAGCCGCCCTGGCGCCCAGCAAGGGACGAATGGAGAAGGAACATGGGTTATAGCCACACAATGGCAGACCACTCAGCGGGAACAAAGGATGCAATCCAGCCATTTGTGACCACCAGAATGGCTGGGAGGGTTTTAGGGGAAGTGAAACAAGCCCCAGGGACAAAGTCAAATACCGTAGGATCTCACTTACAAGGAGGAGAAAAAACAAGCACTAACCAACAGGTGGCACTGGACATTTGATCGGGGGCGCCCAGAGGCAAAGCGGGGCGGTGGGGGAGGGTGAAAGAGATGATGAGGCACAAGTGTGTGGTGAGGGCCTGTGATTCGGCTTACGCTGGTGAAGAGGATGGAACCTACACGGAAGTCTAAATCGATGAGGATGTAAATCTGAAAGACATAGGATGTTCGAATGCAGGGTTATGGCAATAAATCCACCTAAAATCAAACATCCAAAAAGGGGTCCAGAATGACGGCATACAGCTTTGGGGGCTGAAAGAGATTAGAGAAGGTGAACTTCCAAGGATGGAAAATCACCTCAAAAGCCTGACTGATGCTACAGAAAGGTAGACCATTCCAAATACATGAAGAGGAATCCTACCAAGAGAACCTGATCCGTGCTAAGCCCAGGAACCAACGGAAAACGTTACCGTCCATGATGTTCCTACTAATCACCTTCACGAATAATCCAAACAGGCCCACATCTTCCCAAGTTCAGGCCACAGGTTGGTCCAAAAGTACAAGTCAGGGCCGGCCCTGTGGTGGAGCGGGCAAGTGCCCACGTTCCGCTTGGGTGGCCCGGGCCTCACTCTTTCACAGCGCGGGTGCAGATCACATTAGCACTGTTAGGGAATAGAGATTTCATGGTACGGTGCGGACAGAGGTCATAAAGGAGTAGCAATTGTGAGGGTCCGTTCTCAATACGCACCAGAAAAAGAACCGTGAGAATATTCCAATCTAGGAAGGCATCTGGTACACTTCCCCAAAGGAAGAAGGAAGGAAAACATGGGACCTGCCAAGGCGGAATTGGCAGAGTGCTAGGAGATGACACGATCATTGCGCATCAGAGGATTGCCTGGGCAACTTCAACTTGGGAGGGAGTCCAGGACTTTCTCTGGGGAAGGTCCACCCACTTGGCCATCTACCCAAGACATAAGAGATAACACCCAGGGTAATCTGACAGGAAAGAAACCAGTGTCTAGAGAGAAGGGAGCAGGCCTTTCCAAGTTCGAGGAGAAAGTTAGAAACCGACAAGAAATCCAGAAAAAGGAAAACTATCCTACCTGGAAAGGGGGAGGAGTCAGACTGGTCTGAGATGGCTCTGAAACTCTGTGTGCTTGGAGGTTGTCAGGACAACTTGGCCTTCTGAGGTTCTTTATGACATCACGGTGAACATGTCCCCCAAGATGGCCGCATGGTTACAGTCTGAGGATTGGCCTAGGCTGGGCTATTAAAGGGAGACATACCCAGAAACAGCTTTGACAAACAGAAAGCGGGCACAGAAACTGGAAGAGATCAAACAGACTCTGATTCCAGGGATAAGAAAGGAATCCTTGGCAAGAAGCCAGAATAGAGGGACAAGCACTGAGAGGAGAACATTGTCATCTATTCAAGTCTATGGGGAGGCCATGCTGATTCAAGCTTGAAACTTGATTGGAAACACGAGGCCGCACTTGGGCTTTATCAGACCTACAGTGTCCTTCTGCCTTAAGCGTAATCCAAAGTCAAGAAGGATCTCTTGAGGACGTTGAAGAGAAGAGTCGATGCCTCCTTTCCTAGGCCCCTAGCATTCTTGGAAGATCAGTCTCACTTTCCATAGCTCTGGCGTCACGGGGGCCCACTGGCCACATGCTAATGCGTCCCAAGAGATGTCTTGGAAGCCTTGAAGGAATGGAGCCCTGTCATGCTTGGGGTAGGTCTCTTTGTTGGGAAGGGCTCTACAAGTGTGCTGAAAATCACCCTTTTCCAGAGGGCTTGGTTCCTTTGTGAAGGCTGCCCTCCCAGGCTAGAGTGCTCACTTTGGCTCCAATGAAATTCTCTCCCCCGACTTCTTGCCGTAGAAGGATTATTGATTGTGTGCTTTGACGCCATATGGAAGGAAGCTGGCTGAAAATTAGAACATTACAATTCTGTTTCCAGATAAATAAACATGCCAGGGCTGAGGATGTAGGTCAAACAAATGGCACAGCCTATAGAAATAAAGTCAGCCCTTATCTAGATGGAATCTAGGGCAATGTTCAAGGGTCAGGGGTGAAGTTCGAAACTTCCCGAATGCACAAAAGAGAAAGAAAAATATCTTTCCTGGAGCGAGGAATTCATCAGATTTGTCTAATTTGTCTCAGAAAAACATTATGTCCATGAAGGGGGTTGCCAGGACCACCTCGAATTTGGAGTTTCTGATCTCAGGATGTCAAACCAAGCCAGATGACCACGGGTTGTCAGTGCTTCGCTTGACCTAGGCTAGGATAGCAAAGAGTCCTACAAGTGACCGGTGCAAATTCAAAGACAGCAGCCAAGAATCACGAAAGCACTCACACCTCGGCCTAGAGAACATACGGTGATTCAAGAAATACAAAATTAATCACTTGGACTGAAGGAGAACGGACTGATGAGCACATCTAAGGGAGACAGCTGAGAAAGACCATGACGAGTATACTGTGGAAAAGAAAAAAAGGTCCCAGAAAATGCAAGGCGAACAGATATCACACCTGAATAATCCACAATGAAAGATGTCAGTCTTTAGACACACTGTGCTGGAACGTTTGAAAGTCAGAGAAATTCACAAGCCAAAAAACGGCAACGAAGGTCAAACCTGGGCTCACTGGGAAGGGTGCGTTATGAGACTGCTCCAAGCGGGCTCTGAAGCCCTGTGTCCATGAAGTTTGCCGGGACAGCAGACGCACAACTATGACCAATCCTCTGACGTCACAGTGGCCCCGACAAACAACCTGGCCTCATCTACACAGTGCCAGAGTTGGGCTCAAGCAGCATATTCAAGCCCCATTGCACTCAACTGCAGGTTGCCAATGGAACATGAAAGGGGCCGGCCGGTGGTGCAGCGGTGAGGTCCGCAGCTTCTGGGTCGGTGGCCCGGGGTGGGCCGGGTGGAATCCTGGGGGTGAGCCTCCTCACCACTGCTTCAGTCATTCTGGGGCAGGCGTCCGAGGGGGTGCAGAGGCAGATGGGAAGGGACGTTAGATAGGGCCAGACTTCCACAGCAAATACAGGAGCATTGCCAGCAGATGTGAGCACAGCGATGCACTTCTGCCAAAACAGAACCAATTACAAGTTGCAAAGAGTAGACAAACGGAAGCTAAACACAAACGAACAAAAAACACAGCTTGCCAGTACGAAGAAGAAGATGTCTATGAAGAACCTTAGCAAAACAGGTGAAAGCTATGTCAACCGAAAACTAGCAAACGTTTGGGGAAAGAAATTCAAGACGACACAAGGAAAAAGAAGGATATTCCAGGATCTAGGAATGGAAGAATTAACACACTTGAAACGTCCATAGCGGAGAAAGGAATCTCTGGATTCCATGCAATCCCAGTCAAAGTTGCAGCCATATTTGCCAGAGAGATAGAAGAGAGAATCCTAAAGTTTCCAGCCAGCAACAAGAGACCCTGAATAGGCCAAGGAATCCTCAGGAAAATGAACAAAGCAGGACGTATCACACTTTCTGATTTCAACATAGAGGACGAAGCGCTAGGTACCGAAACGGCACAGTCCGGGCCCAAAAACAGGCACACAGAGCCATGCAACAGAATCGAGAGCCCAGAGCCCAACTCAAACATACAAGGACAGCCCATTTGCGACCAGGGAGCCAAGAGGAGACAGTGGACAAAGGAGAGTCTCTCCAAGAAACGGTGCTGGGAAGCCTGCACAGCCACATGGAACACAACGAGAGTAGACCATGATGTGCCACCTGGCACACGCACCACCTGGAATGGATTAAAGCCCTGAATGGCACACTTGAAACCGTGAAACTTGTAGGAGAAGACCTAGGCAGAGTGCTCTTTGCCATCTGTCTGAGCCGCCTATTGGGAAGAAGCCTGTCTGACTGGGCAAGGGCAGCAAAGGAGACAAGAAACAAACGGGACCACCTCACATGCAGACGCTTCTGCCCAGTCAAGGAAACCATCGACTCAATGCAAAGACAGCACAACAACTGGGAGTGGATGTTTGCAAAGCACACATCGGACAAGGGGTGAAAAGCCCAAAGATACACTCAACTCACACGTCTCCACAAGAAAAAGAACAAGCCAATGAAATCCTGGGCCAAAGATGGACACGGAGGTTTCTCCCAAGAAGATCTAAAGAGGGCCAACAGGTGCATGAAAACTTGTTCTCCCTCATTAAGTCTGAGGCCAAGGCAAATCCAAACCGCAATGACATAGCAGCTCACTGTGGTCAGAATGGCTATAAGGAGGCAGACAGGAAACAACAAGCGTCAGAGAGGAGGTGGAGAGAAGGGAAGCCTCCTGCACTGCTGCTGGCAGTGGAAAGCGGTGCAGCCACTAGGCCAAGCGAAGTGGAACTGCCTCCGAAATTTAAGAATCCATGTCCCATATGATCCAGCTATTCCTCTGGGGCGCGTTTAGCCAAAGAACTCGGAAACACTACCGCCTAAAGACATGTGCACCGCTGAGTTCACCACAGCCTTACTCCCGCTCTCCAAGACTTGGAAGCCGCCCTGGCGCCCAGCAAGGGACGAATGGAGAAGGAACATGGGCTATAGCCACACAATGGCAGACCACTCAGCGGGAACAAAGGATGCAATCCAGCCATTTGTGACCACCAGAATGGCTGGGAGGGTTTTAGGGGAAGTGAAACAAGCCCCAGGGACAAAGTCAAATACCGTAGGATCTCACTTACAAGGAGAAGAAAAAACAAGCACTAACCAACAGGTGGCACTGGACATTTGATCGGGGGCGCCCAGAGGCAAAGCGGGGCGGTGGGGGAGGGTGAAAGAGATGATGAGGCACAAGTGTGTGGTGAGGGCCTGTGATTCGGCTTACGCTGGTGAAGAGGATGGAACCTACACGGAAGTCTAAATCGATGAGGATGTAAATCTGAAAGACATAGGATGTTCTAATGCAGGGTTATGGCAATAAATCCACCTAAAATCAAACATCCAAAAAGGGGTCCAGAATGACGGCATACAGCTTTGGGGGCTGAAAGAGATTAGAGAAGGTGAACTTCCAAGGATGGAAAATCACCTCAAAAGCCTGACTGATGCTACAGAAAGGTAGACCATTCCAAATACATGAAGAGGAATCCTACCAAGAGAACCTGATCCGTGCTAAGCCCAGGAACCAACGGAAAACGTTACCGTCCATGATGTTCCTACTAATCCCCTTCCCGAATAATCCAAACAGGCCCACATCTTCCCAAGTTCAGGCCACAGGTTGGTCCAAAAGTACAAGTCAGGGCCGGCCCTGTGGTGGAGCGGGCAAGTGCCCACGTTCCGCTTGGGTGGCCCGGGCCTCACTCTTTCACAGCGCGGGTGCAGATCACATTAGCACTATTAGGGAATAGAGATTTCATGGTACGGTGCGGACAGAGCTCATAAAGGAGTAGCAATTGTGAGGGTCCGTTCTCAATACGCACCAGAAAAAGAACCGTGAGAATATTCCAATCTAGGAAGGCATCTGGTACACTTCCCCAAAGGAAGAAGGAAGGAAAACATGGGACCTGCCAAGGCGGAATTGGCAGAGTGCTAGGAGATGACACGATCATTGCGCATCAGAGGATTGCCCGGGCAACTTCAACTTGGGAGGGAGTCCAGGACTTTCTCTGGGGAAGGTCCACCCACTTGGCCATCTACCCAAGACATAAGAGATAACACCCAGGGTAATCTTACAGGAAAGAAACCAGTGTCTAGAGAGAAGGGAGCAGGCCTTTCCAAGTTCGAGGAGAAAGTTAGAAACCGACAAGAAATCCAGAAAAAGGAAAACTATCCTACCTGGAAAGGGGGAGGAGTCAGACTGGTCTGAGATGGCTCTGAAACTCTGTGTGCTTGGAGGTTGTCAGGACAACTTGGCCTTCTGAGGTTCTTTATGACATCACGGTGAACATGTCCCCCAAGATGGCCGCATGGTTACAGTCTGAGGATTGGCCTAGGCTGGGCTATTAAAGGGAGACATACCCAGAAACAGCTTTGACAAACAGAAAGCGGGCACAGAAACTGGAAGAGATCAAACAGACTCTGATTCCAGGGATAAGAAAGGAATCCTTGGCAAGAAGCCAGAATAGAGGGACAAGCACTGAGAGGAGAACATTGTCATCTATTCAAGTCTATGGGGAGGCCATGCTGATTCAAGCTTGAAACTTGATTGGAAACACGAGGCCGCACTTGGGCTTTATCAGACCTACAGTGTCCTTCTGCCTTAAGCGTAATCCAAAGTCAAGAAGGATCTCTTGAGGACGTTGAAGAGAAGAGTCGATGCCTCCTTTCCTAGGCCCCTAGCATTCTTGGAAGATCAGTCTCACTTTCCATAGCTCTGGCGTCACGGGGGCCCACTGGCCACATGCTAATGCGTCCCAAGAGATGTCTTGGAAGCCTTGAAGGAATGGAGCCCTGTCATGCTTGGGGTAGGTCTCTTTGTTGGGAAGGGCTCTACAAGTGTGCTGAAAATCACCCTTTTCCAGAGGGCTTGGTTCCTTTGTGAAGGCTGCCCTCCCAGGCTAGAGTGCTCACTTTGGCTCCAATGAAATTCTCTCCCCCGACTTCTTGCCGTAGAAGGATTATTGATTGTGTGCTTTGACGCCATATGGAAGGAAGCTGGCTGAAAATTAGAACATTACAATTCTGTTTCCAGATAAATAAACATGCCAGGGCTGAGGATGTAGGTCAAACAAATGGCACAGCCTATAGAAATAAAGTCAGCCCTTATCTAGATGGAATCTAGGGCAATGTTCAAGGGTCAGGGGTGAAGTTCGAAACTTCCCGAATGCACAAAAGAGAAAGAAAAATATCTTTCCTGGAGCGAGGAATTCATCAGATTTGTCTAATTTGTCTCAGAAAAACATTATGTCCATGAAGGGGGTTGCCAGGACCACCTCGAATTTGGAGTTTCTGATCTCAGGATGTCAAATCAAGCCAGATGACCACGGGTTGTCAGTGCTTCGCTTGACCTAGGCTAGGATAGCAAAGAGTCCTACAAGTGACCGGTGCAAATTCAAAGACAGCAGCCAAGAATCACGAAAGCACTCACACCTCGGCCTAGAGAACATACGGTGATTCAAGAAATACAAAATTAATCACTTGGACTGAAGGAGAACGGACTGATGAGCACATCTAAGGGAGATAGCTGAGAAAGACCATGACGAGTATACTGTGGAAAAAAAAAAAGGTCCCAGAAAATGCAAGGCGAACAGATATCACACCTGAATAATCCACAATGAAAGATGTCAGTCTTTAGACACACTGTGCTGGAACGTTTGAAAGTCAGAGAAATTCACAAGCCAAAAAACGGCAACGAAGGTCAAACCTGGGCTCACTGGGAAGGGTGCGTTATGAGACTGCTCCAAGCGGGCTCTGAAGCCCTGTGTCCATGAAGTTTGCCGGGACAGCAGACGCACAACTATGACCAATCCTCTGACGTCACAGTGGCCCCGACAAACAACCTGGCCTCATCTACACAGTGCCAGAGTTGGGCTCAAGCAGCATATTCAAGCCCCATTGCACTCAACTGCAGGTTGCCAATGGAACATGAAAGGGGCCGGCCGGTGGTGCAGCGGTGAGGTCCGCAGCTTCTGGGTCGGTGGCCCGGGGTGGGCCGGGTGGAATCCTGGGGGTGAGCCTCCTCACCACTGCTTCAGTCATTCTGGGGCAGGCGTCCGAGGGGGTGCAGAGGCAGATGGGAAGGGACGTTAGATAGGGCCAGACTTCCACAGCAAATACAGGAGCATTGCCAGCAGATGTGAGCACAGCGATGCACTTCTGCCAAAACAGAACCAATTACAAGTTGCAAAGAGTAGACAAACGGAAGCTAAACACAAACGAACAAAAAACACAGCTTGCCAGTACGAAGAAGAAGATGTCTATGAAGAACCTTAGCAAAACAGGTGAAAGCTATGTCAACCGAAAACTAGCAAACGTTTGGGGAAAGAAATTCAAGACGACACAAGGAAAAAGAAGGATATTCCAGGATCTAGGAATGGAAGAATTAACACACTTGAAACGTCCATAGCGGAGAAAGGAATCTCTGGATTCCATGCAATCCCAGTCAAAGTTGCAGCCATATTTGCCAGAGAGATAGAAGAGAGAATCCTAAAGTTTCCAGCCAGCAACAAGAGACCCTGAATAGGCCAAGGAATCCTCAGGAAAATGAACAAAGCAGGACGTATCACACTTTCTGATTTCAACATAGAGGACGAAGCGCTAGGTACCGAAACGGCACAGTCCGGGCCCAAAAACAGGCACACAGAGCCATGCAACAGAATCGAGAGCCCAGAGCCCAACTCAAACATACAAGGACAGCCCATTTGCGACCAGGGAGCCAAGAGGAGACAGTGGACAAAGGAGAGTCTCTCCAAGAAACGGTGCTGGGAAGCCTGCACAGCCACATGGAACACAACGAGAGTAGACCATGATGTGCCACCTGGCACACGCACCACCTGGAATGGATTAAAGCCCTGAATGGCACACTTGAAACCGTGAAACTTGTAGGAGAAGACCTAGGCAGAGTGCTCTTTGCCATCTGTCTGAGCCGCCTATTGGGAAGAAGCCTGTCTGACTGGGCAAGGGCAGCAAAGGAGACAAGAAACAAACGGGACCACCTCACATGCAGACGCTTCTGCCCAGTCAAGGAAACCATCGACTCAATGCAAAGACAGCACAACAACTGGGAGTGGATGTTTGCAAAGCACACATCGGACAAGGGGTGAAAAGCCCAAAGATACACTCAACTCACACGTCTCCACAAGAAAAAGAACAAGCCAATGAAATCCTGGGCCAAAGATGGACACGGAGGTTTCTCCCAAGAAGATCTAAAGAGGGCCAACAGGTGCATGAAAACTTGTTCTCCCTCATTAAGTCTGAGGCCAAGGCAAATCCAAACCGCAATGACATAGCAGCTCACTGTGGTCAGAATGGCTATAAGGAGGCAGACAGGAAACAACAAGCGTCAGAGAGGAGGTGGAGAGAAGGGAAGCCTCCTGCACTGCTGCTGGCAGTGGAAAGCGGTGCAGCCACTAGGCCAAGCGAAGTGGAACTGCCTCCGAAATTTAAGAATCCATGTCCCATATGATCCAGCTATTCCTCTGGGGCGCGTTTAGCCAAAGAACTCGGAAACACTACCGCCTAAAGACATGTGCACCGCTGAGTTCACCACAGCCTTACTCCCGCTCTCCAAGACTTGGAAGCCGCCCTGGCGCCCAGCAAGGGACGAATGGAGAAGGAACATGGGCTATAGCCACACAATGGCAGACCACTCAGCGGGAACAAAGGATGCAATCCAGCCATTTGTGACCACCAGAATGGCTGGGAGGGTTTTAGGGGAAGTGAAACAAGCCCCAGGGACAAAGTCAAATACCGTAGGATCTCACTTACAAGGAGAAGAGAAAACAAGCACTAACCAACAGGTGGCACTGGACATTTGATCGGGGGCGCCCAGAGGCAAAGCGGGGCGGTGGGGGAGGGTGAAAGAGATGATGAGGCACAAGTGTGTGGTGAGGGCCTGTGATTCGGCTTACGCTGGTGAAGAGGATGGAACCTACACGGAAGTCTAAATCGATGAGGATGTAAATCTGAAAGACATAGGATGTTCTAATGCAGGGTTATGGCAATAAATCCACCTAAAATCAAACATCCAAAAAGGGGTCCAGAATGACGGCATACAGCTTTGGGGGCTGAAAGAGATTAGAGAAGGTGAACTTCCAAGGATGGAAAATCACCTCAAAAGCCTGACTGATGCTACAGAAAGGTAGACCATTCCAAATACATGAAGAGGAATCCTACCAAGAGAACCTGATCCGTGCTAAGCCCAGGAACCAACGGAAAACGTTACCGTCCATGATGTTCCTACTAATCCCCTTCCCGAATAATCCAAACAGGCCCACATCTTCCCAAGTTCAGGCCACAGGTTGGTCCAAAAGTACAAGTCAGGGCCGGCCCTGTGGTGGAGCGGGCAAGTGCCCACGTTCCGCTTGGGTGGCCCGGGCCTCACTCTTTCACAGCGCGGGTGCAGATCACATTAGCACTATTAGGGAATAGAGATTTCATGGTACGGTGCGGACAGAGCTCATAAAGGAGTAGCAATTGTGAGGGTCCGTTCTCAATACGCACCAGAAAAAGAACCGTGAGAATATTCCAATCTAGGAAGGCATCTGGTACACTTCCCCAAAGGAAGAAGGAAGGAAAACATGGGACCTGCCAAGGCGGAATTGGCAGAGTGCTAGGAGATGACACGATCATTGCGCATCAGAGGATTGCCCGGGCAACTTCAACTTGGGAGGGAGTCCAGGACTTTCTCTGGGGAAGGTCCACCCACTTGGCCATCTACCCAAGACATAAGAGATAACACCCAGGGTAATCTTACAGGAAAGAAACCAGTGTCTAGAGAGAAGGGAGCAGGCCTTTCCAAGTTCGAGGAGAAAGTTAGAAACCGACAAGAAATCCAGAAAAAGGAAAACTATCCTACCTGGAAAGGGGGAGGAGTCAGACTGGTCTGAGATGGCTCTGAAACTCTGTGTGCTTGGAGGTTGTCAGGACAACTTGGCCTTCTGAGGTTCTTTATGACATCACGGTGAACATGTCCCCCAAGATGGCCGCATGGTTACAGTCTGAGGATTGGCCTAGGCTGGGCTATTAAAGGGAGACATACCCAGAAACAGCTTTGACAAACAGAAAGCGGGCACAGAAACTGGAAGAGATCAAACAGACTCTGATTCCAGGGATAAGAAAGGAATCCTTGGCAAGAAGCCAGAATAGAGGGACAAGCACTGAGAGGAGAACATTGTCATCTATTCAAGTCTATGCGGAGGCCATGCTGATTCAAGCTTGAAACTTGATTGGAAACACGAGGCCGCACTTGGGCTTTATCAGACCTACAGTGTCCTTCTGCCTTAAGCGTAATCCAAAGTCAAGAAGGATCTCTTGAGGACGTTGAAGAGAAGAGTCGATGCCTCCTTTCCTAGGCCCCTAGCATTCTTGGAAGATCAGTCTCACTTTCCATAGCTCTGGCGTCACGGGGGCCCACTGGCCACATGCTAATGCGTCCCAAGAGATGTCTTGGAAGCCTTGAAGGAATGGAGCCCTGTCATGCTTGGGGTAGGTCTCTTTGTTGGGAAGGGCTCTACAAGTGTGCTGAAAATCACCCTTTTCCAGAGGGCTTGGTTCCTTTGTGAAGGCTGCCCTCCCAGGCTAGAGTGCTCACTTTGGCTCCAATGAAATTCTCTCCCCCGACTTCTTGCCGTAGAAGGATTATTGATTGTGTGCTTTGACGCCATATGGAAGGAAGCTGGCTGAAAATTAGAACATTACAATTCTGTTTCCAGATAAATAAACATGCCAGGGCTGAGGATGTAGGTCAAACAAATGGCACAGCCTATAGAAATAAAGTCAGCCCTTATCTAGATGGAATCTAGGGCAATGTTCAAGGGTCAGGGGTGAAGTTCGAAACTTCCCGAATGCACAAAAGAGAAAGAAAAATATCTTTCCTGGAGCGAGGAATTCATCAGATTTGTCTAATTTGTCTCAGAAAAACATTATGTCCATGAAGGGGGTTGCCAGGACCACCTCGAATTTGGAGTTTCTGATCTCAGGATGTCAAATCAAGCCAGATGACCACGGGTTGTCAGTGCTTCGCTTGACCTAGGCTAGGATAGCAAAGAGTCCTACAAGTGACCGGTGCAAATTCAAAGACAGCAGCCAAGAATCACGAAAGCACTCACACCTCGGCCTAGAGAACATACGGTGATTCAAGAAATACAAAATTAATCACTTGGACTGAAGGAGAACGGACTGATGAGCACATCTAAGGGAGATAGCTGAGAAAGACCATGACGAGTATACTGTGGAAAAAAAAAAAAGGTCCCAGAAAATGCAAGGCGAACAGATATCACACCTGAATAATCCACAATGAAAGATGTCAGTCTTTAGACACACTGTGCTGGAACGTTTGAAAGTCAGAGAAATTCACAAGCCAAAAAACGGCAACGAAGGTCAAACCTGGGCTCACTGGGAAGGGTGCGTTATGAGACTGCTCCAAGCGGGCTCTGAAGCCCTGTGTCCATGAAGTTTGCCGGGACAGCAGACGCACAACTATGACCAATCCTCTGACGTCACAGTGGCCCCGACAAACAACCTGGCCTCATCTACACAGTGCCAGAGTTGGGCTCAAGCAGCATATTCAAGCCCCATTGCACTCAACTGCAGGTTGCCAATGGAACATGAAAGGGGCCGGCCGGTGGTGCAGCGGTGAGGTCCGCAGCTTCTGGGTCGGTGGCCCGGGGTGGGCCGGGTGGAATCCTGGGGGTGAGCCTCCTCACCACTGCTTCAGTCATTCTGGGGCAGGCGTCCGAGGGGGTGCAGAGGCAGATGGGAAGGGACGTTAGATAGGGCCAGACTTCCACAGCAAATACAGGAGCATTGCCAGCAGATGTGAGCACAGCGATGCACTTCTGCCAAAACAGAACCAATTACAAGTTGCAAAGAGTAGACAAACGGAAGCTAAACACAAACGAACAAAAAACACAGCTTGCCAGTACGAAGAAGAAGATGTCTATGAAGAACCTTAGCAAAACAGGTGAAAGCTATGTCAACCGAAAACTAGCAAACGTTTGGGGAAAGAAATTCAAGACGACACAAGGAAAAAGAAGGATATTCCAGGATCTAGGAATGGAAGAATTAACACACTTGAAACGTCCATAGCGGAGAAAGGAATCTCTGGATTCCATGCAATCCCAGTCAAAGTTGCAGCCATATTTGCCAGAGAGATAGAAGAGAGAATCCTAAAGTTTCCAGCCAGCAACAAGAGACCCTGAATAGGCCAAGGAATCCTCAGGAAAATGAACAAAGCAGGACGTATCACACTTTCTGATTTCAACATAGAGGACGAAGCGCTAGGTACCGAAACGGCACAGTCCGGGCCCAAAAACAGGCACACAGAGCCATGCAACAGAATCGAGAGCCCAGAGCCCAACTCAAACATACAAGGACAGCCCATTTGCGACCAGGGAGCCAAGAGGAGACAGTGGACAAAGGAGAGTCTCTCCAAGAAACGGTGCTGGGAAGCCTGCACAGCCACATGGAACACAACGAGAGTAGACCATGATGTGCCACCTGGCACACGCACCACCTGGAATGGATTAAAGCCCTGAATGGCACACTTGAAACCGTGAAACTTGTAGGAGAAGACCTAGGCAGAGTGCTCTTTGCCATCTGTCTGAGCCGCCTATTGGGAAGAAGCCTGTCTGACTGGGCAAGGGCAGCAAAGGAGACAAGAAACAAACGGGACCACCTCACATGCAGACGCTTCTGCCCAGTCAAGGAAACCATCGACTCAATGCAAAGACAGCACAACAACTGGGAGTGGATGTTTGCAAAGCACACATCGGACAAGGGGTGAAAAGCCCAAAGATACACTCAACTCACACGTCTCCACAAGAAAAAGAACAAGCCAATGAAATCCTGGGCCAAAGATGGACACGGAGGTTTCTCCCAAGAAGATCTAAAGAGGGCCAACAGGTGCATGAAAACTTGTTCTCCCTCATTAAGTCTGAGGCCAAGGCAAATCCAAACCGCAATGACATAGCAGCTCACTGTGGTCAGAATGGCTATAAGGAGGCAGACAGGAAACAACAAGCGTCAGAGAGGAGGTGGAGAGAAGGGAAGCCTCCTGCACTGCTGCTGGCAGTGGAAAGCGGTGCAGCCACTAGGCCAAGCGAAGTGGAACTGCCTCCGAAATTTAAGAATCCATGTCCCATATGATCCAGCTATTCCTCTGGGGCGCGTTTAGCCAAAGAACTCGGAAACACTACCGCCTAAAGACATGTGCACCGCTGAGTTCACCACAGCCTTACTCCCGCTCTCCAAGACTTGGAAGCCGCCCTGGCGCCCAGCAAGGGACGAATGGAGAAGGAACATGGGCTATAGCCACGCAATGGCAGACCACTCAGCGGGAACAAAGGATGCAATCCAGCCATTTGTGACCACCAGAATGGCTGGGAGGGTTTTAGGGGAAGTGAAACAAGCCCCAGGGACAAAGTCAAATACCGTAGGATCTCACTTACAAGGAGAAGAGAAAACAAGCACTAACCAACAGGTGGCACTGGACATTTGATCGGGGGCGCCCAGAGGCAAAGCGGGGCGGTGGGGGAGGGTGAAAGAGATGATGAGGCACAAGTGTGTGGTGAGGGCCTGTGATTCGGCTTACGCTGGTGAAGAGGATGGAACCTACACGGAAGTCTAAATCGATGAGGATGTAAATCTGAAAGACATAGGATGTTCTAATGCAGGGTTATGGCAATAAATCCACCTAAAATCAAACATCCAAAAAGGGGTCCAGAATGACGGCATACAGCTTTGGGGGCTGAAAGAGATTAGAGAAGGTGAACTTCCAAGGATGGAAAATCACCTCAAAAGCCTGACTGATGCTACAGAAAGGTAGACCATTCCAAATACATGAAGAGGAATCCTACCAAGAGAACCTGATCCGTGCTAAGCCCAGGAACCAACGGAAAACGTTACCGTCCATGATGTTCCTACTAATCCCCTTCCCGAATAATCCAAACAGGCCCACATCTTCCCAAGTTCAGGCCACAGGTTGGTCCAAAAGTACAAGTCAGGGCCGGCCCTGTGGTGGAGCGGGCAAGTGCCCACGTTCCGCTTGGGTGGCCCGGGCCTCACTCTTTCACAGCGCGGGTGCAGATCACATTAGCACTATTAGGGAATAGAGATTTCATGGTACGGTGCGGACAGAGCTCATAAAGGAGTAGCAATTGTGAGGGTCCGTTCTCAATACGCACCAGAAAAAGAACCGTGAGAATATTCCAATCTAGGAAGGCATCTGGTACACTTCCCCAAAGGAAGAAGGAAGGAAAACATGGGACCTGCCAAGGCGGAATTGGCAGAGTGCTAGGAGATGACACGATCATTGCGCATCAGAGGATTGCCCGGGCAACTTCAACTTGGGAGGGAGTCCAGGACTTTCTCTGGGGAAGGTCCACCCACTTGGCCATCTACCCAAGACATAAGAGATAACACCCAGGGTAATCTTACAGGAAAGAAACCAGTGTCTAGAGAGAAGGGAGCAGGCCTTTCCAAGTTCGAGGAGAAAGTTAGAAACCGACAAGAAATCCAGAAAAAGGAAAACTATCCTACCTGGAAAGGGGGAGGAGTCAGACTGGTCTGAGATGGCTCTGAAACTCTGTGTGCTTGGAGGTTGTCAGGACAACTTGGCCTTCTGAGGTTCTTTATGACATCACGGTGAACATGTCCCCCAAGATGGCCGCATGGTTACAGTCTGAGGATTGGCCTAGGCTGGGCTATTAAAGGGAGACATACCTAGAAACAGCTTTGACAAACAGAAAGCGGGCACAGAAACTGGAAGAGATCAAACAGACTCTGATTCCAGGGATAAGAAAGGAATCCTTGGCAAGAAGCCAGAATAGAGGGACAAGCACTGAGAGGAGAACATTGTCATCTATTCAAGTCTATGCGGAGGCCATGCTGATTCAAGCTTGAAACTTGATTGGAAACACGAGGCCGCACTTGGGCTTTATCAGACCTACAGTGTCCTTCTGCCTTAAGCGTAATCCAAAGTCTAGAAGGATCTCTTGAGGACGTTGAAGAGAAGAGTCGATGCCTCCTTTCCTAGGCCCCTAGCATTCTTGGAAGATCAGTCTCACTTTCCATAGCTCTGGCGTCACGGGGGCCCACTGGCCACATGCTAATGCGTCCCAAGAGATGTCTTGGAAGCCTTGAAGGAATGGAGCCCTGTCATGCTTGGGGTAGGTCTCTTTGTTGGGAAGGGCTCTACAAGTGTGCTGAAAATCACCCTTTTCCAGAGGGCTTGGTTCCTTTGTGAAGGCTGCCCTCCCAGGCTAGAGTGCTCACTTTGGCTCCAATGAAATTCTCTCCCCCGACTTCTTGCCGTAGAAGGATTATTGATTGTGTGCTTTGACGCCATATGGAAGGAAGCTGGCTGAAAATTAGAACATTACAATTCTGTTTCCAGAAAAATAAACATGCCAGGGCTGAGGATGTAGGTCAAACAAATGGCACAGCCTATAGAAATAAAGTCAGCCCTTATCTAGATGGAATCTAGGGCAATGTTCAAGGGTCAGGGGTCAAGTTCGAAACTTCCCGAATGCACAAAAGAGAAAGAAAAATATCTTTCCTGGAGCGAGGAATTAATCAGATTTGTCTAATTTGTCTCAGAAAAACATTATGTGCATGAAGGGGGTTGCCAGGACCACCTCGAATTTGGAGTTTCTGATCTCAGGATGTCAAACCAAGCCAGATGACCACGGGTTGTCAGTGCTTCGCTTGACCTAGGCTAGGATAGCAAAGAGTCCTACAAGTGACCGGTGCAAATTCAAAGACAGCAGCCAAGAATCACGAAAGCACTCACACCTCGGCCTAGAGAACATACGGTGATTCAAGAAATACAAAATTAATCACTTGGACTGAAGGAGAACGGACTGATGAGCACATCTAAGGGAGATAGCTGAGAAAGACCATGACGAGTATACTGTGGAAAAGAAAAAAAGGTCCCAGAAAATGCAAGGCGAACAGATATCACACCTGAATAATCCACAATGAAAGATGTCAGTCTTTAGACACACTGTGCTGGAACGTTTGAAAGTCAGAGAAATTCACAAGCCAAAAAACGGCAACGAAGGTCAAACCTGGGCTCACTGGGAAGGGTGCGTTATGAGACTGCTCCAAGCGGGCTCTGAAGCCCTGTGTCCATGAAGTTTGCCGGGACAGCAGACGCACAACTATGACCAATCCTCTGACGTCACAGTGGCCCCGACAAACAACCTGGCCTCATCTACACAGTGCCAGAGTTGGGCTCAAGCAGCATATTCAAGCCCCATTGCACTCAACTGCAGGTTGCCAATGGAACATGAAAGGGGCCGGCCGGTGGTGCAGCGGTGAGGTCCGCAGCTTCTGGGTCGGTGGCCCGGGGTGGGCCGGGTGGAATCCTGGGGGTGAGCCTCCTCACCACTGCTTCAGTCATTCTGGGGCAGGCGTCCGAGGGGGTGCAGAGGCAGATGGGAAGGGACGTTAGATAGGGCCAGACTTCCACAGCAAATACAGGAGCATTGCCAGCAGATGTGAGCACAGCGATGCACTTCTGCCAAAACAGAACCAATTACAAGTTGCAAAGAGTAGACAAACGGAAGCTAAACACAAACGAACAAAAAACACAGCTTGCCAGTACGAAGAAGAAGATGTCTATGAAGAACCTTAGCAAAACAGGTGAAAGCTATGTCAACCGAAAACTAGCAAACGTTTGGGGAAAGAAATTCAAGACGACACAAGGAAAAAGAAGGATATTCCGGGACCTAGGAATGGAAGAATTAAGACACTTGAAACGTCCATAGCGGAGAAAGGAATCTCTGGATTCCATGCAACCCCAGTCAAAGTCGCAGCGATATTTGCCAGAGAGATAGAAGAGAGAATCCTAAAGTTTCTAGCCAGCAACAAGAGACCCTGAATAGGCCAAGGAATCCTCAGGAAAACGAACAAAGCAGGACGTATCACACTTTCTGATTTCAACATAGAGGACGAAGCGCTAGGTACCGAAACGGCACAGTCCGGGCCCAAAAACAGGCACACAGACCCATGCAACAGAATCGAGAGCCCAGAGCCCAACTCAAACATACAAGGACAGCCCATTTGCGACCAGGGAGCCAAGAGGAGACAGTGGACAAAGGAGAGTCTCTCCAAGAAACGGTGCTGGGAAGCCTGCACAGCCACATGGAACACAACGAGAGTAGACCATGATGTGCCACCTGGCACACGCACCACCTGGAATGGATTAAAGCCCTGAATGGCACACTTGAAACCGTGAAACTTGTAGGAGAAGACCTAGGCAGAGTGCTCTTTGCCATCTGTCTGAGCCGCCTATTGGGAAGCATCCTGTCTGACTGGGCAAGGGCAGCAAAGGAGACAAGAAACAAACGGGACCACCTCACATGCAGACGCTTCTGCCCAGTCAAGGAAACCATCGACTCAATGCAAAGACAGCACAACAACTGGGAGTGGATGTTTGCAAAGCACACATCGGACAAGGGGTGAAAAGCCCAAAGATACACTCAACTCACACGTCTCCACAAGAAAAAGAACAAGCCAATGAAATCCTGGGCCAAAGATGGACACGGAGGTTTCTCCCAAGAAGATCTAAAGAGGGCCAACAGGTGCATGAAAACTTGTTCTCCCTCATTAAGTCTGAGGCCAAGGCAAATCCAAACCGCAATGACATAGCAGCTCACTGTGGTCAGAATGGCTATAAGGAGGCAGACAGGAAACAACAAGCGTCAGAGAGGAGGTGGAGAGAAGGGAAGCCTCCTGCACTGCTGCTGGCAGTGGAAAGCGGTGCAGCCACTAGGCCAAGCGAAGTGGAACTGCCTCCGAAATTTAAGAATCCATGTCCCATATGATCCAGCTATTCCTCTGGGGCGCGTTTAGCCAAAGAACTCGGAAACACTACCGCCTAAAGACATGTGCACCGCTGAGTTCACCACAGCCTTACTCCCGCTCTCCAAGACTTGGAAGCCGCCCTGGCGCCCAGCAAGGGACGAATGGAGAAGGAACATGGGCTATAGCCACACAATGGCAGACCACTCAGCGGGAACAAAGGATGCAATCCAGCCATTTGTGACCACCAGAATGGCTGGGAGGGTTTTAGGGGAAGTGAAACAAGCCCCAGGGACAAAGTCAAATACCGTAGGATCTCACTTACAAGGAGAAGAGAAAACAAGCACTAACCAACAGGTGGCACTGGACATTTGATCGGGGGCGCCCAGAGGCAAAGCGGGGCGGTGGGGGAGGGTGAAAGAGATGATGAGGCACAAGTGTGTGGTGAGGGCCTGTGATTCGGCTTACGCTGGTGAAGAGGATGGAACCTACACGGAAGTCTAAATCGATGAGGATGTAAATCTGAAAGACATAGGATGTTCTAATGCAGGGTTATGGCAATAAATCCACCTAAAATCAAACATCCAAAAAGGGGTCCAGAATGACGGCATACAGCTTTGGGGGCTGAAAGAGATTAGAGAAGGTGAACTTCCAAGGATGGAAAATCACCTCAAAAGCCTGACTGATGCTACAGAAAGGTAGACCATTCCAAATACATGAAGAGGAATCCTACCAAGAGAACCTGATCCGTGCTAAGCCCAGGAACCAACGGAAAACGTTACCGTCCATGATGTTCCTACTAATCCCCTTCCCGAATAATCCAAACAGGCCCACATCTTCCCAAGTTCAGGCCACAGGTTGGTCCAAAAGTACAAGTCAGGGCCGGCCCTGTGGTGGAGCGGGCAAGTGCCCACGTTCCGCTTGGGTGGCCCGGGCCTCACTCTTTCACAGCGCGGGTGCAGATCACATTAGCACTATTAGGGAATAGAGATTTCATGGTACGGTGCGGACAGAGCTCATAAAGGAGTAGCAATTGTGAGGGTCCGTTCTCAATACGCACCAGAAAAAGAACCGTGAGAATATTCCAATCTAGGAAGGCATCTGGTACACTTCCCCAAAGGAAGAAGGAAGGAAAACATGGGACCTGCCAAGGCGGAATTGGCAGAGTGCTAGGAGATGACACGATCATTGCGCATCAGAGGATTGCCCGGGCAACTTCAACTTGGGAGGGAGTCCAGGACTTTCTCTGGGGAAGGTCCACCCACTTGGCCATCTACCCAAGACATAAGAGATAACACCCAGGGTAATCTTACAGGAAAGAAACCAGTGTCTAGAGAGAAGGGAGCAGGCCTTTCCAAGTTCGAGGAGAAAGTTAGAAACCGACAAGAAATCCAGAAAAAGGAAAACTATCCTACCTGGAAAGGGGGAGGAGTCAGACTGGTCTGAGATGGCTCTGAAACTCTGTGTGCTTGGAGGTTGTCAGGACAACTTGGCCTTCTGAGGTTCTTTATGACATCACGGTGAACATGTCCCCCAAGATGGCCGCATGGTTACAGTCTGAGGATTGGCCTAGGCTGGGCTATTAAAGGGAGACATACCCAGAAACAGCTTTGACAAACAGAAAGCGGGCACAGAAACTGGAAGAGATCAAACAGACTCTGATTCCAGGGATAAGAAAGGAATCCTTGGCAAGAAGCCAGAATAGAGGGACAAGCACTGAGAGGAGAACATTGTCATCTATTCAAGTCTATGCGGAGGCCATGCTGATTCAAGCTTGAAACTTGATTGGAAACACGAGGCCGCACTTGGGCTTTATCAGACCTACAGTGTCCTTCTGCCTTAAGCATAATCCAAAGTCAAGAAGGATCTCTTGAGGACGTTGAAGAGAAGAGTCGATGCCTCCTTTCCTAGGCCCCTAGCATTCTTGGAAGATCAGTCTCACTTTCCATAGCTCTGGCGTCACGGGGGCCCACTGGCCACATGCTAATGCGTCCCAAGAGATGTCTTGGAAGCCTTGAAGGAATGGAGCCCTGTCATGCTTGGGGTAGGTCTCTTTGTTGGGAAGGGCTCTACAAGTGTGCTGAAAATCACCCTTTTCCAGAGGGCTTGGTTCCTTTGTGAAGGCTGCCCTCCCAGGCTAGAGTGCTCACTTTGGCTCCAATGAAATTCTCTCCCCCGACTTCTTGCCGTAGAAGGATTATTGATTGTGTGCTTTGACGCCATATGGAAGGAAGCTGGCTGAAAATTAGAACATTACAATTCTGTTTCCAGATAAATAAACATGCCAGGGCTGAGGATGTAGGTCAAACAAATGGCACAGCCTATAGAAATAAAGTCAGCCCTTATCTAGATGGAATCTAGGGCAATGTTCAAGGGTCAGGGGTGAAGTTCGAAACTTCCCGAATGCACAAAAGAGAAAGAAAAATATCTTTCCTGGAGCGAGGAATTCATCAGATTTGTCTAATTTGTCTCAGAAAAACATTATGTCCATGAAGGGGGTTGCCAGGACCACCTCGAATTTGGAGTTTCTGATCTCAGGATGTCAAATCAAGCCAGATGACCACGGGTTGTCAGTGCTTCGCTTGATCTAGGCTAGGATAGCAAAGAGTCCTACAAGTGACCGGTGCAAATTCAAAGACAGCAGCCAAGAATCACGAAAGCACTCACACCTCGGCCTAGAGAACATACGGTGATTCAAGAAATACAAAATTAATCACTTGGACTGAAGGAGAACGGACTGATGAGCACATCTAAGGGAGATAGCTGAGAAAGACCATGACGAGTATACTGTGGAAAAAAAAAAAAGGTCCCAGAAAATGCAAGGCGAACAGATATCACACCTGAATAATCCACAATGAAAGATGTCAGTCTTTAGACACACTGTGCTGGAACGTTTGAAAGTCAGAGAAATTCACAAGCCAAAAAACGGCAACGAAGGTCAAACCTGGGCTCACTGGGAAGGGTGCGTTATGAGACTGCTCCAAGCGGGCTCTGAAGCCCTGTGTCCATGAAGTTTGCCGGGACAGCAGACGCACAACTATGACCAATCCTCTGACGTCACAGTGGCCCCGACAAACAACCTGGCCTCATCTACACAGTGCCAGAGTTGGGCTCAAGCAGCATATTCAAGCCCCATTGCACTCAACTGCAGGTTGCCAATGGAACATGAAAGGGGCCGGCCGGTGGTGCAGCGGTGAGGTCCGCAGCTTCTGGGTCGGTGGCCCGGGGTGGGCCGGGTGGAATCCTGGGGGTGAGCCTCCTCACCACTGCTTCAGTCATTCTGGGGCAGGCGTCCGAGGGGGTGCAGAGGCAGATGGGAAGGGACGTTAGATAGGGCCAGACTTCCACAGCAAATACAGGAGCATTGCCAGCAGATGTGAGCACAGCGATGCACTTCTGCCAAAACAGAACCAATTACAAGTTGCAAAGAGTAGACAAACGGAAGCTAAACACAAACGAACAAAAAACACAGCTTGCCAGTACGAAGAAGAAGATGTCTATGAAGAACCTTAGCAAAACAGGTGAAAGCTATGTCAACCGAAAACTAGCAAACGTTTGGGGAAAGAAATTCAAGACGACACAAGGAAAAAGAAGGATATTCCAGGATCTAGGAATGGAAGAATTAACACACTTGAAACGTCCATAGCGGAGAAAGGAATCTCTGGATTCCATGCAATCCCAGTCAAAGTTGCAGCCATATTTGCCAGAGAGATAGAAGAGAGAATCCTAAAGTTTCCAGCCAGCAACAAGAGACCCTGAATAGGCCAAGGAATCCTCAGGAAAATGAACAAAGCAGGACGTATCACACTTTCTGATTTCAACATAGAGGACGAAGCGCTAGGTACCGAAACGGCACAGTCCGGGCCCAAAAACAGGCACACAGAGCCATGCAACAGAATCGAGAGCCCAGAGCCCAACTCAAACATACAAGGACAGCCCATTTGCGACCAGGGAGCCAAGAGGAGACAGTGGACAAAGGAGAGTCTCTCCAAGAAACGGTGCTGGGAAGCCTGCACAGCCACATGGAACACAACGAGAGTAGACCATGATGTGCCACCTGGCACACGCACCACCTGGAATGGATTAAAGCCCTGAATGGCACACTTGAAACCGTGAAACTTGTAGGAGAAGACCTAGGCAGAGTGCTCTTTGCCATCTGTCTGAGCCGCCTATTGGGAAGAAGCCTGTCTGACTGGGCAAGGGCAGCAAAGGAGACAAGAAACAAACGGGACCACCTCACATGCAGACGCTTCTGCCCAGTCAAGGAAACCATCGACTCAATGCAAAGACAGCACAACAACTGGGAGTGGATGTTTGCAAAGCACACATCGGACAAGGGGTGAAAAGCCCAAAGATACACTCAACTCACACGTCTCCACAAGAAAAAGAACAAGCCAATGAAATCCTGGGCCAAAGATGGACACGGAGGTTTCTCCCAAGAAGATCTAAAGAGGGCCAACAGGTGCATGAAAACTTGTTCTCCCTCATTAAGTCTGAGGCCAAGGCAAATCCAAACCGCAATGACATAGCAGCTCACTGTGGTCAGAATGGCTATAAGGAGGCAGACAGGAAACAACAAGCGTCAGAGAGGAGGTGGAGAGAAGGGAAGCCTCCTGCACTGCTGCTGGCAGTGGAAAGCGGTGCAGCCACTAGGCCAAGCGAAGTGGAACTGCCTCCGAAATTTAAGAATCCATGTCCCATATGATCCAGCTATTCCTCTGGGGCGCGTTTAGCCAAAGAACTCGGAAACACTACCGCCTAAAGACATGTGCACCGCTGAGTTCACCACAGCCTTACTCCCGCTCTCCAAGACTTGGAAGCCGCCCTGGCGCCCAGCAAGGGACGAATGGAGAAGGAACATGGGCTATAGCCACGCAATGGCAGACCACTCAGCGGGAACAAAGGATGCAATCCAGCCATTTGTGACCACCAGAATGGCTGGGAGGGTTTTAGGGGAAGTGAAACAAGCCCCAGGGACAAAGTCAAATACCGTAGGATCTCACTTACAAGGAGAAGAAAAAACAAGCACTAACCAACAGGTGGCACTGGACATTTGATCGGGGGCGCCCAGAGGCAAAGCGGGGCGGTGGGGGAGGGTGAAAGAGATGATGAGGCACAAGTGTGTGGTGAGGGCCTGTGATTCGGCTTACGCTGGTGAAGAGGATGGAACCTACACGGAAGTCTAAATCGATGAGGATGTAAATCTGAAAGACATAGGATGTTCTAATGCAGGGTTATGGCAATAAATCCACCTAAAATCAAACATCCAAAAAGGGGTCCAGAATGACGGCATACAGCTTTGGGGGCTGAAAGAGATTAGAGAAGGTGAACTTCCAAGGATGGAAAATCACCTCAAAAGCCTGACTGATGCTACAGAAAGGTAGACCATTCCAAATACATGAAGAGGAATCCTACCAAGAGAACCTGATCCGTGCTAAGCCCAGGAACCAACGGAAAACGTTACCGTCCATGATGTTCCTACTAATCCCCTTCCCGAATAATCCAAACAGGCCCACATCTTCCCAAGTTCAGGCCACAGGTTGGTCCAAAAGTACAAGTCAGGGCCGGCCCTGTGGTGGAGCGGGCAAGTGCCCACGTTCCGCTTGGGTGGCCCGGGCCTCACTCTTTCACAGCGCGGGTGCAGATCACATTAGCACTATTAGGGAATAGAGATTTCATGGTACGGTGCGGACAGAGCTCATAAAGGAGTAGCAATTGTGAGGGTCCGTTCTCAATACGCACCAGAAAAAGAACCGTGAGAATATTCCAATCTAGGAAGGCATCTGGTACACTTCCCCAAAGGAAGAAGGAAGGAAAACATGGGACCTGCCAAGGCGGAATTGGCAGAGTGCTAGGAGATGACACGATCATTGCGCATCAGAGGATTGCCCGGGCAACTTCAACTTGGGAGGGAGTCCAGGACTTTCTCTGGGGAAGGTCCACCCACTTGGCCATCTACCCAAGACATAAGAGATAACACCCAGGGTAATCTTACAGGAAAGAAACCAGTGTCTAGAGAGAAGGGAGCAGGCCTTTCCAAGTTCGAGGAGAAAGTTAGAAACCGACAAGAAATCCAGAAAAAGGAAAACTATCCTACCTGGAAAGGGGGAGGAGTCAGACTGGTCTGAGATGGCTCTGAAACTCTGTGTGCTTGGAGGTTGTCAGGACAACTTGGCCTTCTGAGGTTCTTTATGACATCACGGTGAACATGTCCCCCAAGATGGCCGCATGGTTACAGTCTGAGGATTGGCCTAGGCTGGGCTATTAAAGGGAGACATACCCAGAAACAGCTTTGACAAACAGAAAGCGGGCACAGAAACTGGAAGAGATCAAACAGACTCTGATTCCAGGGATAAGAAAGGAATCCTTGGCAAGAAGCCAGAATAGAGGGACAAGCACTGAGAGGAGAACATTGTCATCTATTCAAGTCTATGCGGAGGCCATGCTGATTCAAGCTTGAAACTTGATTGGAAACACGAGGCCGCACTTGGGCTTTATCAGACCTACAGTGTCCTTCTGCCTTAAGCGTAATCCAAAGTCAAGAAGGATCTCTTGAGGACGTTGAAGAGAAGAGTCGATGCCTCCTTTCCTAGGCCCCTAGCATTCTTGGAAGATCAGTCTCACTTTCCATAGCTCTGGCGTCACGGGGGCCCACTGGCCACATGCTAATGCGTCCCAAGAGATGTCTTGGAAGCCTTGAAGGAATGGAGCCCTGTCATGCTTGGGGTAGGTCTCTTTGTTGGGAAGGGCTCTACAAGTGTGCTGAAAATCACCCTTTTCCAGAGGGCTTGGTTCCTTTGTGAAGGCTGCCCTCCCAGGCTAGAGTGCTCACTTTGGCTCCAATGAAATTCTCTCCCCCGACTTCTTGCCGTAGAAGGATTATTGATTGTGTGCTTTGACGCCATATGGAAGGAAGCTGGCTGAAAATTAGAACATTACAATTCTGTTTCCAGATAAATAAACATGCCAGGGCTGAGGATGTAGGTCAAACAAATGGCACAGCCTATAGAAATAAAGTCAGCCCTTATCTAGATGGAATCTAGGGCAATGTTCAAGGGTCAGGGGTGAAGTTCGAAACTTCCCGAATGCACAAAAGAGAAAGAAAAATATCTTTCCTGGAGCGAGGAATTCATCAGATTTGTCTAATTTGTCTCAGAAAAACATTATGTCCATGAAGGGGGTTGCCAGGACCACCTCGAATTTGGAGTTTCTGATCTCAGGATGTCAAATCAAGCCAGATGACCACGGGTTGTCAGTGCTTCGCTTGACCTAGGCTAGGATAGCAAAGAGTCCTACAAGTGACCGGTGCAAATTCAAAGACAGCAGCCAAGAATCACGAAAGCACTCACACCTCGGCCTAGAGAACATACGGTGATTCAAGAAATACAAAATTAATCACTTGGACTGAAGGAGAACGGACTGATGAGCACATCTAAGGGAGATAGCTGAGAAAGACCATGACGAGTATACTGTGGAAAAAAAAAAAAGGTCCCAGAAAATGCAAGGCGAACAGATATCACACCTGAATAATCCACAATGAAAGATGTCAGTCTTTAGACACACTGTGCTGGAACGTTTGAAAGTCAGAGAAATTCACAAGCCAAAAAACGGCAACGAAGGTCAAACCTGGGCTCACTGGGAAGGGTGCGTTATGAGACTGCTCCAAGCGGGCTCTGAAGCCCTGTGTCCATGAAGTTTGCCGGGACAGCAGACGCACAACTATGACCAATCCTCTGACGTCACAGTGGCCCCGACAAACAACCTGGCCTCATCTACACAGTGCCAGAGTTGGGCTCAAGCAGCATATTCAAGCCCCATTGCACTCAACTGCAGGTTGCCAATGGAACATGAAAGGGGCCGGCCGGTGGTGCAGCGGTGAGGTCCGCAGCTTCTGGGTCGGTGGCCCGGGGTGGGCCGGGTGGAATCTTGGGGGTGAGCCTCCTCACCACTGCTTCAGTCATTCTGGGGCAGGCGTCCGAGGGGGTGCAGAGGCAGATGGGAAGGGACGTTAGATAGGGCCAGACTTCCACAGCAAATACAGGAGCATTGCCAGCAGATGTGAGCACAGCGATGCACTTCTGCCAAAACAGAACCAATTACAAGTTGCAAAGAGTAGACAAACGGAAGCTAAACACAAACGAACAAAAAACACAGCTTGCCAGTACGAAGAAGAAGATGTCTATGAAGAACCTTAGCAAAACAGGTGAAAGCTATGTCAACCGAAAACTAGCAAACGTTTGGGGAAAGAAATTCAAGACGACACAAGGAAAAAGAAGGATATTCCAGGATCTAGGAATGGAAGAATTAACACACTTGAAACGTCCATAGCGGAGAAAGGAATCTCTGGATTCCATGCAATCCCAGTCAAAGTTGCAGCCATATTTGCCAGAGAGATAGAAGAGAGAATCCTAAAGTTTCCAGCCAGCAACAAGAGACCCTGAATAGTCCAAGGAATCCTCAGGAAAATGAACAAAGCAGGACGTATCACACTTTCTGATTTCAACATAGAGGACGAAGCGCTAGGTACCGAAACGGCACAGTCCGGGCCAAAAAACAGGCACACAGACCCATGCAACAGAATCGAGAGCCCAGAGCCCAACTCAAACATACAAGGACAGCCCATTTGCGACCAGGGAGCCAAGAGGAGACAGTGGACAAAGGAGAGTCTCTCCAAGAAACGGTGCTGGGAAGCCTGCACAGCCACATGGAACACAACGAGAGTAGACCATGATGTGCCACCTGGCACACGCACCACCTGGAATGGATTAAAGCCCTGAATGGCACACTTGAAACCGTGAAACTTGTAGGAGAAGACCTAGGCAGAGTGCTCTTTGCCATCTGTCTGAGCCGCCTATTGGGAAGAAGCCTGTCTGACTGGGCAAGGGCAGCAAAGGAGACAAGAAACAAACGGGACCACCTCACATGCAGACGCTTCTGCCCAGTCAAGGAAACCATCGACTCAATGCAAAGACAGCACAACAACTGGGAGTGGATGTTTGCAAAGCACACATCGGACAAGGGGTGAAAAGCCCAAAGATACACTCAACTCACACGTCTCCACAAGAAAAAGAACAAGCCAATGAAATCCTGGGCCAAAGATGGACACGGAGGTTTCTCCCAAGAAGATCTAAAGAGGGCCAACAGGTGCATGAAAACTTGTTCTCCCTCATTAAGTCTGAGGCCAAGGCAAATCCAAACCGCAATGACATAGCAGCTCACTGTGGTCAGAATGGCTATAAGGAGGCAGACAGGAAACAACAAGCGTCAGAGAGGAGGTGGAGAGAAGGGAAGCCTCCTGCACTGCTGCTGGCAGTGGAAAGCGGTGCAGCCACTAGGCCAAGCGAAGTGGAACTGCCTCCGAAATTTAAGAATCCATGTCCCATATGATCCAGCTATTCCTCTGGGGCGCGTTTAGCCAAAGAACTCGGAAACACTACCGCCTAAAGACATGTGCACCGCTGAGTTCACCACAGCCTTACTCCCGCTCTCCAAGACTTGGAAGCCGCCCTGGCGCCCAGCAAGGGACGAATGGAGAAGGAACATGGGCTATAGCCACGCAATGGCAGACCACTCAGCGGGAACAAAGGATGCAATCCAGCCATTTGTGACCACCAGAATGGCTGGGAGGGTTTTAGGGGAAGTGAAACAAGCCCCAGGGACAAAGTCAAATACCGTAGGATCTCACTTACAAGGAGAAGAAAAAACAAGCACTAACCAACAGGTGGCACTGGACATTTGATCGGGGGCGCCCAGAGGCAAAGCGGGGCGGTGGGGGAGGGTGAAAGAGATGATGAGGCACAAGTGTGTGGTGAGGGCCTGTGATTCGGCTTACGCTGGTGAAGAGGATGGAACCTACACGGAAGTCTAAATCGATGAGGATGTAAATCTGAAAGACATAGGATGTTCTAATGCAGGGTTATGGCAATAAATCCACCTAAAATCAAACATCCAAAAAGGGGTCCAGAATGACGGCATACAGCTTTGGGGGCTGAAAGAGATTAGAGAAGGTGAACTTCCAAGGATGGAAAATCACCTCAAAAGCCTGACTGATGCTACAGAAAGGTAGACCATTCCAAATACATGAAGAGGAATCCTACCAAGAGAACCTGATCCGTGCTAAGCCCAGGAACCAACGGAAAACGTTACCGTCCATGATGTTCCTACTAATCCCCTTCCCGAATAATCCAAACAGGCCCACATCTTCCCAAGTTCAGGCCACAGGTTGGTCCAAAAGTACAAGTCAGGGCCGGCCCTGTGGTGGAGCGGGCAAGTGCCCACGTTCCGCTTGGGTGGCCCGGGCCTCACTCTTTCACAGCGCGGGTGCAGATCACATTAGCACTATTAGGGAATAGAGATTTCATGGTACGGTGCGGACAGAGCTCATAAAGGAGTAGCAATTGTGAGGGTCCGTTCTCAATACGCACCAGAAAAAGAACCGTGAGAATATTCCAATCTAGGAAGGCATCTGGTACACTTCCCCAAAGGAAGAAGGAAGGAAAACATGGGACCTGCCAAGGCGGAATTGGCAGAGTGCTAGGAGATGACACGATCATTGCGCATCAGAGGATTGCCCGGGCAACTTCAACTTGGGAGGGAGTCCAGGACTTTCTCTGGGGAAGGTCCACCCACTTGGCCATCTACCCAAGACATAAGAGATAACACCCAGGGTAATCTTACAGGAAAGAAACCAGTGTCTAGAGAGAAGGGAGCAGGCCTTTCCAAGTTCGAGGAGAAAGTTAGAAACCGACAAGAAATCCAGAAAAAGGAAAACTATCCTACCTGGAAAGGGGGAGGAGTCAGACTGGTCTGAGATGGCTCTGAAACTCTGTGTGCTTGGAGGTTGTCAGGACAACTTGGCCTTCTGAGGTTCTTTATGACATCACGGTGAACATGTCCCCCAAGATGGCCGCATGGTTACAGTCTGAGGATTGGCCTAGGCTGGGCTATTAAAGGGAGACATACCTAGAAACAGCTTTGACAAACAGAAAGCGGGCACAGAAACTGGAAGAGATCAAACAGACTCTGATTCCAGGGATAAGAAAGGAATCCTTGGCAAGAAGCCAGAATAGAGGGACAAGCACTGAGAGGAGAACATTGTCATCTATTCAAGTCTATGCGGAGGCCATGCTGATTCAAGCTTGAAACTTGATTGGAAACACGAGGCCGCACTTGGGCTTTATCAGACCTACAGTGTCCTTCTGCCTTAAGCGTAATCCAAAGTCTAGAAGGATCTCTTGAGGACGTTGAAGAGAAGAGTCGATGCCTCCTTTCCTAGGCCCCTAGCATTCTTGGAAGATCAGTCTCACTTTCCATAGCTCTGGCGTCACGGGGGCCCACTGGCCACATGCTAATGCGTCCCAAGAGATGTCTTGGAAGCCTTGAAGGAATGGAGCCCTGTCATGCTTGGGGTAGGTCTCTTTGTTGGGAAGGGCTCTACAAGTGTGCTGAAAATCACCCTTTTCCAGAGGGCTTGGTTCCTTTGTGAAGGCTTCCCTCCCAGGCTAGAGTGCTCACTTTGGCTCCAATGAAATTCTCTCCCCCGACTTCTTGCCATAGAAGGATTATTGATTGTGTGCTTTGACGCCATATGGAAGGAAGCTGGCTGAAAATTAGAACATTACAATTCTGTTTCCAGAAAAATAAACATGCCAGGGCTGAGGATGTAGGTCAAACAAATGGCACAGCCTATAGAAATAAAGTCAGCCCTTATCTAGATGGAATCTAGGGCAATGTTCAAGGGTCAGGGGTCAAGTTCGAAACTTCCCGAATGCACAAAAGAGAAAGAAAAATATCTTTCCTGGAGCGAGGAATTCATCAGATTTGTCTAATTTGTCTCAGAAAAACATTATGTCCATGAAGGGGGTTGCCAGGACCACCTCGAATTTGGAGTTTCTGATCTCAGGATGTCAAACCAAGCCAGATGACCACGGGTTGTCAGTGCTTCGCTTGACCTAGGCTAGGATAGCAAAGAGTCCTACAAGTGACCGGTGCAAATTCAAAGACAGCAGCCAAGAATCACGAAAGCACTCACACCTCGGCCTAGAGAACATACGGTGATTCAAGAAATACAAAATTAATCACTTGGACTGAAGGAGAACGGACTGATGAGCACATCTAAGGGAGATAGCTGAGAAAGACCATGACGAGTATACTGTGGAAAAGAAAAAAAGGTCCCAGAAAATGCAAGGCGAACAGATATCACACCTGAATAATCCACAATGAAAGATGTCAGTCTTTAGACACACTGTGCTGGAACGTTTGAAAGTCAGAGAAATTCACAAGCCAAAAAACGGCAACGAAGGTCAAACCTGGGCTCACTGGGAAGGGTGCGTTATGAGACTGCTCCAAGCGGGCTCTGAAGCCCTGTGTCCATGAAGTTTGCCGGGACAGCAGACGCACAACTATGACCAATCCTCTGACGTCACAGTGGCCCCGACAAACAACCTGGCCTCATCTACACAGTGCCAGAGTTGGGCTCAAGCAGCATATTCAAGCCCCATTGCACTCAACTGCAGGTTGCCAATGGAACATGAAAGGGGCCGGCCGGTGGTGCAGCGGTGAGGTCCGCAGCTTCTGGGTCGGTGGCCCGGGGTGGGCCGGGTGGAATCCTGGGGGTGAGCCTCCTCACCACTGCTTCAGTCATTCTGGGGCAGGCGTCCGAGGGGGTGCAGAGGCAGATGGGAAGGGACGTTAGATAGGGCCAGACTTCCACAGCAAATACAGGAGCATTGCCAGCAGATGTGAGCACAGCGATGCACTTCTGCCAAAACAGAACCAATTACAAGTTGCAAAGAGTAGACAAACGGAAGCTAAACACAAACGAACAAAAAACACAGCTTGCCAGTACGAAGAAGAAGATGTCTATGAAGAACCTTAGCAAAACAGGTGAAAGCTATGTCAACCGAAAACTAGCAAACGTTTGGGGAAAGAAATTCAAGACGACACAAGGAAAAAGAAGGATATTCCGGGACCTAGGAATCGAAGAATTAAGACACTTGAAACGTCCATAGCGGAGAAAGGAATCTCTGGATTCCATGCAACCCCAGTCAAAGTCGCAGCGATATTTGCCAGAGAGATAGAAGAGAGAATCCTAAAGTTTCTAGCCAGCAACAAGAGACCCTGAATAGGCCAAGGAATCCTCAGGAAAACGAACAAAGCAGGACGTATCACACTTTCTGATTTCAACATAGAGGACGAAGCGCTAGGTACCGAAACGGCACAGTCCGGGCCCAAAAACAGGCACACAGACCCATGCAACAGAATCGAGAGCCCAGAGCCCAACTCAAACATACAAGGACAGCCCATTTGCGACCAGGGAGCCAAGAGGAGACAGTGGACAAAGGAGAGTCTCTCCAAGAAACGGTGCTGGGAAGCCTGCACAGCCACATGGAACACAACGAGAGTAGACCATGATGTGCCACCTGGCACACGCACCACCTGGAATGGATTAAAGCCCTGAATGGCACACTTGAAACCGTGAAACTTGTAGGAGAAGACCTAGGCAGAGTGCTCTTTGCCATCTGTCTGAGCCGCCTATTGGGAAGCATCCTGTCTGACTGGGCAAGGGCAGCAAAGGAGACAAGAAACAAACGGGACCACCTCACATGCAGACGCTTCTGCCCAGTCAAGGAAACCATCGACTCAATGCAAAGACAGCACAACAACTGGGAGTGGATGTTTGCAAAGCACACATCGGACAAGGGGTGAAAAGCCCAAAGATACACTCAACTCACACGTCTCCACAAGAAAAAGAACAAGCCAATGAAATCCTGGGCCAAAGATGGACACGGAGGTTTCTCCCAAGAAGATCTAAAGAGGGCCAACAGGTGCATGAAAACTTGTTCTCCCTCATTAAGTCTGAGGCCAAGGCAAATCCAAACCGCAATGACATAGCAGCTCACTGTGGTCAGAATGGCTATAAGGAGGCAGACAGGAAACAACAAGCGTCAGAGAGGAGGTGGAGAGAAGGGAAGCCTCCTGCACTGCTGCTGGCAGTGGAAAGCGGTGCAGCCACTAGGCCAAGCGAAGTGGAACTGCCTCCGAAATTTAAGAATCCATGTCCCATATGATCCAGCTATTCCTCTGGGGCGCGTTTAGCCAAAGAACTTGGAAACACTACCGCCTAAAGACATGTGCACCGCTGAGTTCACCACAGCCTTACTCCCGCTCTCCAAGACTTGGAAGCCGCCCTGGCGCCCAGCAAGGGACGAATGGAGAAGGAACATGGGCTATAGCCACACAATGGCAGACCACTCAGCGGGAACAAAGGATGCAATCCAGCCATTTGTGACCACCAGAATGGCTGGGAGGGTTTTAGGGGAAGTGAAACAAGCCCCAGGGACAAAGTCAAATACCGTAGGATCTCACTTACAAGGAGAAGAAAAAACAAGCACTAGCCAACAGGTGGCACTGGACATTTGATCGGGGGCGCCCAGAGGCAAAGCGGGGTGGTGGGGGAGGGTGAAAGAGATGATGAGGCACAAGTGTGTGGTGAGGGCCTGTGATTCGGCTTACGCTGGTGAAGAGGATGGAACCTACACGGAAGTCTAAATCGATGAGGATGTAAATCTGAAAGACATAGGATGTTCTAATGCAGGGTTATGGCAATAAATCCACCTAAAATCAAACATCCAAAAAGGGGTCCAGAATGACGGCATACAGCTTTGGGGGCTGAAAGAGATTAGAGAAGGTGAACTTCCAAGGATGGAAAATCACCTCAAAAGCCTGACTGATGCTACAGAAAGGTGGACCATTCCAAATACATGAAGAGGAATCCTACCAAGAGAACCTGATCCATGCTAAGCCCAGGAACCAACGGAAAACGTTACCGTCCATGATGTTCCTACTAATCACCTTCACGAATAATCCAAACAGGCCCACATCTTCCCAAGTTCAGGCCACAGGTTGGTCCAAAATTACAAGTCAGGGCCGGCCCTGTGGTGGAGCGGGCAAGTGCCCACGTTCCGCTTGGGTGGCCCGGGCCTCACTCTTTCACAGCGCGGGTGCAGATCACATTAGCACTGTTAGGGAATAGAGATTTCATGGTACGGTGCGGACAGAGGTCATAAAGGAGTAGCAATTGTGAGGGTCCGTTCTCAATACGCACCAGAAAAAGAACCGTGAGAATATTCCAATCTAGGAAGGCATCTGGTACACTTCCCCAAAGGAAGAAGGAAGGAAATCATGGGACCTGCCAAGGCGGAATTGGCAGAGTGCTAGGAGATGACACGATCATTGCGCATCAGAGGATTGCCCGGGCAACTTCAACTTGGGAGGGAGTCCAGGACTTTCTCTGGGGATGGTCCACCCACTTGGCCATCTACCCAAGACATAAGAGATAACACCCAGGGTAATCTTACAGGAAAGAAACCAGTGTCTAGAGAGAAGGGAGCAGGCCTTTCCAAGTTCGAGGAGAAAGTTAGAAACCGACAAGAAATCCAGAAAAAGGAAAACTATCCTACCTGGAAAGGGGGAGGAGTCAGACTGGTCTGAGATGGCTCTGAAACTCTGTGTGCTTGGAGGTTGTCAGGACAACTTGGCCTTCTGAGGTTCTTTATGACATCACGGTGAACATGTCCCCCAAGATGGCCGCATGGTTACAGTCTGAGGATTGGCCTAGGCTGGGCTATTAAAGGGAGACATACCCAGAAACAGCTTTGACAAACAGAAAGCGGGCACAGAAACTGGAAGAGATCAAACAGACTCTGATTCCAGGGATAAGAAAGGAATCCTTGGCAAGAAGCCAGAATAGAGGGACAAGCACTGAGAGGAGAACATTGTCATCTATTCAAGTCTATGGGGAGGCCATGCTGATTCAAGCTTGAAAGTTGATTGGAAACACGAAGCCGCACTTGGGCTTTATCAGACCTACAGTGTCCTTCTGCCTTAAGCGTAATCCAAAGTCAAGAAGGATCTCTTGAGGACGTTGAAGAGAAGAGTCGATGCCTCCTTTCCTAGGCCCCTAGCATTCTTGGAAGATCAGTCTCACTTTCCATAGCTCTGGCGTCACGGGGGCCCACTGGCCACATGCTAATGCGTCCCAAGAGATGTCTTGGAAGCCTTGAAGGAGTGGAGCCCTGTCATGCTTGGGGTAGGTCTCTTTGTTGGGAAGGGCTCTACAAGTGTGCTGAAAATCACCCTTTTCCAGAGGGCTTGGTTCCTTTGTGAAGGCTGCCCTCCCAGGCTAGAGTGCTCACTTTGGCTCCAATGAAATTCTCTCCCCCGACTTCTTGCCGTAGAAGGATTATTGATTGTGTGCTTTGACGCCATATGGAAGGAAGCTGGCTGAAAATTAGAACATTACAATTCTGTTTCCAGATAAATAAACATGCCAGGGCTGAGGATGTAGGTCAAACAAATGGCACAGCCTATAGAAATAAAGTCAGCCCTTATCTAGATGGAATCTAGGGCAATGTTCAAGGGTCAGGGGTCAAGTTCGAAACTTCCCGAATCCACAAAAGAGAAAGAAAAATATCTTTCCTGGAGCGAGGAATTCATCAGATTTGTCTAATTTGTCTCAGAAAAACATTATGTCCATGAAGGGGGTTGCCAGGACCACCTCGAATTTGGAGTTACTGATCTCAGGATGTCAAACCAAGCCAGATGACCACGGGTTGTCAGTGCTTCGCTTGACCTAGGCTAGGATAGCAAAGAGTCCTACAAGTGACCGGTGCAAATTCAAAGACAGCAACCAAGAATCACGAAAGCACTCACACCTCGGCCTAGAGAACATACGGTGATTCAAGAAATACAAAATTAATCACTTGGACTGAAGGAGAACGGACTGCTGAGCACATCTAAGGGAGATAGCTGAGAAAGACCATGACGAGTATACTGTGGAAAAGAAAAAACGGTCCCAGAAAATGCAAGGCGAACAGATATCACACCTGAATAATCCACAATGAAAGATGTCAGTCTTTAGACACACTGTGCTGGAACGTTTGAAAGTCAGAGAAATTCACAAGCCAAAAAACGGCAACGAAGGTCAAACCTGGGCTCACTGGGAAGGGTGCGTTATGAGACTGCTCCAAGCGGGCTCTGAAGCCCTGTGTCCATGAAGTTTGCCGGGACAGCAGACGCACAACTATGACCAATCCTCTGACGTCACAGTGGCCCCGACAAACAACCTGGCCTCATCTACACAGTGCCAGAGTTGGGCTCAAGCAGCATATTCAAGCCCCATTGCACTCAACTGCAGGTTGCCAATGGAACATGAAAGGGGCCGGCCGGTGGTGCAGCGGTGAGGTCCGCAGCTTCTGGGTCGGTGGCCCGGGGTGGGCCGGGTGGAATCCTGGGGGTGAGCCTCCTCACCACTGCTTCAGTCATTCTGGGGCAGGCGTCCGAGGGGGTGCAGAGGCAGATGGGAAGGGACGTTAGATAGGGCCAGACTTCCACAGCAAATACAGGAGCATTGCCAGCAGATGTGAGCACAGCGATGCACTTCTGCCAAAACAGAACCAATTACAAGTTGCAAAGAGTAGACAAACGGAAGCTAAACACAAACGAACAAAAAACACAGCTTGCCAGTACGAAGAAGAAGATGTCTATGAAGAACCTTAGCAAAACAGGTGAAAGCTATGTCAACCGAAAACTAGCAAACGTTTGGGGAAAGAAATTCAAGACGACACAAGGAAAAAGAAGGATATTCCGGGACCTAGGAATGGAAGAATTAACACACTTGAAACGTCCATAGCGGAGAAAGGAATCTCTGGATTCCATGCAATCCCAGTCAAAGTCGCAGCGATATTTGCCAGAGAGATAGAAGAGAGAATCCTAAAGTTTCCAGCCAGCAACAAGAGACCCTGAATAGGCCAAGGAATCCTCAGGAAAACGAACAAGGCAGGACGTATCACACTTTCTGATTTCAACATAGAGGACGAAGCGCTAGGTACCGAAACGGCACAGTCCGGGCCCAAAAACAGGCACACAGAGCCATGCAACAGAATCGAGAGCCCAGAGCCCAACTCAAACATACAAGGACAGCCCATTTGCGACCAGGGAGCCAAGAGGAGACAGTGGACAAAGGAGAGTCTCTCCAAGAAACGGTGCTGGGAAGCCTGCACAGCCACATGGAACACAACGAGAGTAGACCATGATGTGCCACCTGGCACACGCACCACCTGGAATGGATTAAAGCCCTGAATGGCACACTTGAAACCGTGAAACTTGTAGGAGAAGACCTAGGCAGAGTGCTCTTTGCCATCTGTCTGAGCCGCCTATTGGGAAGAAGCATGTCTGACTGGGCAAGGGCAGCAAAGGAGACAAGAAACAAACGGGACCACCTCAAATGCAGATGCTTCTGCCCAGTCAAGGAAACCATCTACTCAATGCAAAGACAGCACAACAACTGGGAGTGGATGTTTGCAAAGCACACATCGGACAAGGGGTGAAAAGCCCAAAGATACAATCAACTCACACGTCTCCACAAGAAAAAGAACAAGCCAATGAAATCCTGGGCCAAAGATGGACACGGAGGTTTCTCCCAAGAAGATCTAAAGAGGGCCAACAGGTGCATGAAAACTTGTTCACCCTCATTAAGCCTGAGGCCAAGGCAAATCCAAACCGCAATGACATAGCAGCTCACTGTGGTCAGAATGGCTATAAGGAGGCAGACAGGAAACAACAAGCGTCAGAGAGGAGGTGGAGAGAAGGGAAGCCTCCTGCACTGCTGCTGGCAGTGGAAACCGGTGCAGCCACTAGGCCAAGCGAAGTGGAACTGCCTCCGAAATTTAAGAATCCATGTCCCATATGATCCAGCTATTCCTCTGGGGCGCGTTTAGCCAAAGAACTCGGAAACACTACCGCCTAAAGACATGTGCACCGCTGAGTTCACCACAGCCTTACTCCCGCTCTCCAAGACTTGGAAGCCGCCCTGGCGCCCAGCAAGGGACGAATGGAGAAGGAACATGGGCTATAGCCACACAATGGCAGACCACTCAGCGGGAACAAAGGATGCAATCCAGCCATTTGTGACCACCAGAATGGCTGGGAGGGTTTTAGGGGAAGTGAAACAAGCCCCAGGGACAAAGTCAAATACCGTAGGATCTCACTTACAAGGAGAAGAAAAAACAAGCACTAACCAACAGGTGGCACTGGACATTTGATCGGGGGCGCCCAGAGGCAAAGCGGGGTGGTGGGGGAGGGTGAAAGAGATGATGAGGCACAAGTGTGTGGTGAGGGCCTGTGATTCGGCTTACGCTGGTGAAGAGGATGGAACCTACACGGAAGTCTAAATCGATGAGGATGTAAATCTGAAAGACATAGGATGTTCGAATGCAGGGTTATGGCAATAAATCCACCTAAAAGCAAAAATCCAAAAAGGGGTCCAGAATGACGGCATACAGCTTTGGGGGCTGAAAGAGATTAGAGAAGGTGAACTTCCAAGGATGGAAAATCACCTCAAAAGGCTTACTGATGCTACAGAAAGGTAGACCATTCCAAATACATGAAGAGGAATCCTACCAAGAGAACCTGATCCGTGCTAAGCCCAGGAACCAACGGAAAACGTTACCGTCCATGATGTTCCTACTAATCAGCTTCACGAATAATCCAAACAGGCCCACATCTTCCCAAGTTCAGGCCACAGGTTGGTCCAAACGTACAAGTCAGGGCCGGCCCTGTGGTGGAGCGGGCAAGTGCCCACGTTCCGCTTGGGTGGCCCGGGCCTCACTCTTTCACAGCGCGGGTGCAGATCACATTAGCACTGTTAGGGCATAGAGATTTCATGGTACGGTGCGGACAGAGGTCATAAAGGAGTAGCAATTGTGAGGGTCCGTTCTCAATACGCACCAGAAAAAGAACCGTGAGAATATTCCAATCTAGGAAGGCATCTGGTACACTTCCCCAAAGGAAGAAGGAAGGAAAACATGGGACCTGCCAAGGCGGAATTGGCAGAGTGCTAGGAGATGACACGATCATTGCGCATCAGAGGATTGCCTGGGCAACCTCAACTTGGGAGGGAGTCCAGGACTTTCTCTGGGGAAGGTCCACCCACTTGGCCATCTACCCAAGACATAAGAGATAACACCCAGGGTAATCTTACAGGAAAGAAACCAGTGTCTAGAGAGAAGGGAGCAGGCCTTTCCAAGTTCGAGGAGAAAGTTAGAAACCGACAAGAAATCCAGAAATAGGAAAACTATCCTACCTGGAAAGGGGGAGGAGTCAGACTGGTCTGAGATGGCTCTGAAACTCTGTGTGCTTGGAGGTTGTCAGGACAACTTAGCCTTCTGAGGTTCTTTATGACATCACGGTGAACATGTCCCCCAAGATGGCCGCATGGTTACAGTCTGAGGATTGGCCTAGGCTGGGCTATTAAAGGGAGACATACCCAGAAACAGCTTTGACAAACAGAAAGCGGGCACAGAAACTGGAAGAGATCAAACAGACTCTGATTCCAGGGATAAGAAAGGAATCCTTGGCAAGAAGCGAGAATCGAGGGACAAGCACTGAGAGGAGAACATTGTCATCTATTCAAGTCTATGGGGAGGCCACGCTGATTCAAGCTTGAAACTTGATTGGAAACACGAGGCCGCACTTGGGCCTTATCAGACCTACAGTGTCCTTCTGCCTTAAGCATAATCCAAAGTCAAGAAGGATCTCTTGAGGACATTGAAGAGAAGAGTCGATGCCTCCTTTCCTAGGCCCCTAGCGTTCTTGGAAGATCAGTCTCACTTTCCATAGCTCTGGCGTCACGGGGGCCCACTGGCCACATGCTAATGCGTCCCAAGAGATGTCTTGGAAGCCTTGAAGGAATGGAGCCCCGCCATGCTTGGGGTAGGTCTCTTTGTTGGGAAGGGCTCTACAAGTGTGCTGAAAATCACCCTTTTCCAGAGGGCTTGGTTCCTTTGTGAAGGCTGCCCTCCCAGGCTAGAGTGCTCACTTTGGCTCCAAGGAAATTCTCTCCCCCGACCTCTTGCTGTAGAAGGATTATTGATTATGTGCTTTGACGCCATATGGAAGGAAGCTGGCTGAAAATTAGAACATTACAATTCTGTTTCCAGAAAAATAAACATGCCAGGGCTGAGGATGTAGGTCAAACAAATGGCACAGCCTATAGAAATAAAGTCAGCCCGCATCTAGACGGAATCTAGGGCAACGTCCAAGGGTCAGGGGTCAAGTTAGAAACTTCCCAAATCCACAAAAGAGAAAGAAAAGTATCTTTCCTGGAGCGAGGAATTCATCAGATTTGTCTAATTTGTCTCGGAGAAACATTATGTCCATGAAGGGGGTTGCCAGGACCACCTCGAATTTGGAGTTTCTGATCTCAGGATGTCAAACCAACCCAGATGACCACGGGTTCTCAGTGCTTCGTTTGACCTAGGCTAGGATAGCAAAGAGTCCTACAAGTGACCGCTGCAAATTCAAAGACAGCAACCAAGAATCACGAAAGCACTCACACCTCGGCCTAGAGAACATACGGTGATTCGAGAAATACAAAATTAATCACTTGGACTGAAGGAGAACGGACTGATAAGCACATCTAAGGGAGATAGCTGACAAAGACCATGACGAGTATACTGTGGAAAAGAAAAAAAGGTCCCAGAAAATGCAAGGCGAACAGATATCACACCTGAATAATCCACAATGAAAGATGTCAGTCTTTAGACAGGCTCTGCTGGAACGTTTGAAAGTCAGAGAAATTCACAAGCCGAAACACGGCAGCGAAGGTCAAACCTGGGCTCACTGGGAAGGTTGAGTTATGAGACTGCTCCAAGCGGGCTCTGAAGCCCTGTGTCCATGAAGCTTGCCGGGACAGCAGACACACAATTATGACCAATCCTCTGACGTCACAGTGGCCCCGACAAACCACCTGGCCTCATCTACACAGTGCCAGAGCTGGGCTCAAGCAGCATATTCAAGCCCCATTGCACTCAACTGCAGGTTGCCAATGGAACATGAAAGGGGCCGGCCGGTGGTGCAGCGGTGAGGTCCGCAGCTTCTGGGTCGGTGGCCCGGGGTGGGCCGGGTGGAATCCTGGGGGTGAGCCTCCTCACCACTGCTTCAGTCATTCTGGGGCAGGCGTCCGAGGGGGTGTAGAGGCAGATGGGAAGGGACGTTAGATAGGGCCAGACTTCCACAGCAAATACAGGAGCGTTGCCAGCAGATGTGAGCACAGCGATGCACTTCTGCCAAAACAGAACCAATTACAAGTTGCAAAGAATAGAAAAACGGAAGCTAAACAGAAACGAGCAAAAAACACAGCTTGCCAGTACGAACAAGAAGATGTCTATGAAGAACCTTAGCAAAACAGGTGAAAGCTACGTCAACCGAAAACTAGCCAACGTTTGGGGAAAGAAATTCAAGACGACACAAGGAAAAAGAAGGATATTCCGGGACCTAGGAATGGAAGAATTAAGACACTTGAAACGTCCATAGCGGAGAAAGGAATCTCTGGATTCCATGCAATCCCAGTCAAAGTTGAAGCCATATTTGCCAGAGAGATAGAAGAGAGAATCCTAAAGTTTCCAGCCAGCAACAAGAGACCCTGAATAGGCCAAGGAATCCTCAGGAAAACGAACAAAGCAGGACGTATCACTCTTTCTGATTTCAACATAGAGGACGAAGCGCTAGGTACCGAAACGGCACAGTCTGGGCCCAAAAACAGGCACACAGACCCATGCAACAGACTCGAGAGCCCAGAGCCCAACTCAAACATACATGGACAGCCCATTTGCGACCAGGGAGCCAAGAGGAGACAGTGGACAAAGGAGAGTCTCTCCAAGAAACGGTGCTGGGAAGCCTGCACAGCCACATGGAACACAACGAGAGTAGACCATGATGTTCCACCTGGCACACGCACCACCTGGAATGGATTACAGCCCTGAATGGCACACGTGAAACCGTGAAACTTGTAGGAGAAGACCTAGGCAGAGTGCCCTTTGCCATCTGTCTGAGCCGGCTATTTGGAAGAAGCATGTCTGACTGGGCAAGGGCAGCAAAGGAGACAAGAAACAAACGGGACCACCTCACATGCAGACGCTTCTGCCCAGTCAAGGAAACCATCGACTCAATGCAAAGACAGCACAACACCTGGGAGTGGATGTTTGCAAAGCACACATCGGACAAGGGGTGAAAAGCCCAAAGATACAATCAACTCACACGTCTCCACAAGAAAAAGAACAAGCCAATGAAAACCTGGGCCAAAGATGGACACAGAGATTTCTCCCAAGAAGATCTAAAGAGGGCCAACAGGTGCATGAAAACTTGTTCACCCTCATTAAGCCTGAGGCCAAGGCAAATCCAAACCGCAAGGACATAGCAGCTCACCATGGTCAGAATGGCTATAAGGAGGCAGACAGGAAACAACAAGCGTCAGAGAGGAGGTGGAGAGAAGGGAAGCCTCCTGCACTGCTGCTGGCAGTGGAAACCGGTGCAGCCACTAGGCCAAGCGGTGTGGAACTGCCTCCGAAATTTAAGAATCCATGTCCCATAGGATCCAGCTATTCCTCTGGGGCGCGTTTAGCCAAAGAACTCGGAAACACTACCGCCTAAAGACATGTGCACCGCTGAGTTCAGCACAGCCTTACTCCCGCTCTCCAAGACTTGGAAGCCGCCCTGGTGCCCAGCAAGGGACGAATGGAGAAGGAACACGGGCTATAGCCACACAATGGCATACCACTCAGCGGGAACAAAGGATGCAATCCAGCCATTTGTGACCACCAGAATGGCTGGGACGGTTTTAGGCGAAGTGAAACAAGCCCCAGGGACAAAGTCAAATACCGCAGGATCTCACTTACAAGGAGAAGAAAAAACAAGCACTGACCAACAGGCGGCACTGGACATGTGATCGGGGGTGCCCAGAGGCAAAGCGGGGCGGTGGGGGAGGGTGAAAGAGATGATGAGGCACAAGTGTGTGGTGAGGGCCTGTGATTCGGCTTACGCTGGTGAAGAGGATGGAACCTACACGGAAGTCTAAATCGATGAGGATGTAAATCTGAAAGACATAGGATGTTCGAATGCAGGGTTATGGCAATAAATCCACCTAAAAGCAAAAATCCAAAAAGGGGTCCAGAATGACGGCATACAGCTTTGGGGGCTGAAAGAGATTAGAGAAGGTGAACTTCCAAGGATGGAAAATCACCTCAAAAGGCTTACTGATGCTACAGAAAGGTAGACCATTCCAAATACATGAAGAGGAATCCTACCAAGAGAACCTGATCCGTGCTAAGCCCAGGAACCAACGGAAAACGTTACCGTCCATGATGTTCCTACTAATCAGCTTCACGAATAATCCAAACAGGCCCACATCTTCCCAAGTTCAGGCCACAGGTTGGTCCAAACGTACAAGTCAGGGCCGGCCCTGTGGTGGAGCGGGCAAGTGCCCACGTTCCGCTTGGGTGGCCCGGGCCTCACTCTTTCACAGCACGGGTGCAGATCACATTAGCACTGTTAGGGAATAGAGATTTCATGGTACGGTGCGGACAGAGGTCATAAAGGAGTAGCAATTGTGAGGGTCCGTTCTCAATACGCACCAGAAAAAGAACCGTGAGAATATTCCAATCTAGGAAGGCATCTGGTACACTTCCCCAAAGGAAGAAGGAAGGAAAACATGGGACCTGCCAAGGCGGAATTGGCAGAGTGCTAGGAGATGACACGATCATTGCGCATCAGAGGATTGCCTGGGCAACCTCAACTTGGGAGGGAGTCCAGGACTTTCTCTGGGGAAGGTCCACCCACTTGGCCATCTACCCAAGACATAAGAGATAACACCCAGGGTAATCTTACAGGAAAGAAACCAGTGTCTAGAGAGAAGGGAGCAGGCCTTTCCAAGTTCGAGGAGAAAGTTAGAAACCGACAAGAAATCCAGAAATAGGAAAACTATCCTACCTGGAAAGGGGGAGGAGTCAGACTGGTCTGAGATGGCTCTGAAACTCTGTGTGCTTGGAGGTTGTCAGGACAACTTAGCCTTCTGAGGTTCTTTATGACATCACGGTGAACATGTCCCCCAAGATGGCCGCATGGTTACAGTCTGAGGATTGGCCTAGGCTGGGCTATTAAAGGGAGACATACCCAGAAACAGCTTTGACAAACAGAAAGCGGGCACAGAAACTGGAAGAGATCAAACAGACTCTGATTCCAGGGATAAGAAAGGAATCCTTGGCAAGAAGCGAGAATCGAGGGACAAGCACTGAGAGGAGAACATTGTCATCTATTCAAGTCTATGGGGAGGCCACGCTGATTCAAGCTTGAAACTTGATTGGAAACACGAGGCCGCACTTGGGCCTTATCAGACCTACAGTGTCCTTCTGCCTTAAGCATAATCCAAAGTCAAGAAGGATCTCTTGAGGACATTGAAGAGAAGAGTCGATGCCTCCTTTCCTAGGCCCCTAGCGTTCTTGGAAGATCAGTCTCACTTTCCATAGCTCTGGCGTCACGGGGGCCCACTGGCCACATGCTAATGCGTCCCAAGAGATGTCTTGGAAGCCTTGAAGGAATGGAGCCCCGCCATGCTTGGGGTAGGTCTCTTTGTTGGGAAGGGCTCTACAAGTGTGCTGAAAATCACCCTTTTCCAGAGGGCTTGGTTCCTTTGTGAAGGCTGCCCTCCCAGGCTAGAGTGCTCACTTTGGCTCCAAGGAAATTCTCTCCCCCGACCTCTTGCTGTAGAAGGATTATTGATTATGTGCTTTGACGCCATATGGAAGGAAGCTGGCTGAAAATTAGAACATTACAATTCTGTTTCCAGAAAAATAAACATGCCAGGGCTGAGGATGTAGGTCAAACAAATGGCACAGCCTATAGAAATAAAGTCAGCCCGCATCTAGACGGAATCTAGGGCAACGTCCAAGGGTCAGGGGTCAAGTTAGAAACTTCCCAAATCCACAAAAGAGAAAGAAAAGTATCTTTCCTGGAGCGAGGAATTCATCAGATTTGTCTAATTTGTCTCAGAGAAACATTATGTCCATGAAGGGGGTTGCCAGGACCACCTCGAATTTGGAGTTTCTGATCTCAGGATGTCAAACCAACCCAGATGACCACGGGTTCTCAGTGCTTCGTTTGACCTAGGCTAGGATAGCAAAGAGTCCTACAAGTGACCGGTGCAAATTGAAAGACAGCAACCAAGAATCACGAAAGCACTCACACCTCGGCCTAGAGAACACACGGTGATTCGAGAAATACAAAATTAATCACTTGGACTGAAGGAGAACGGACTGATAAGCACATCTAAGGGAGATAGCTGACAAAGACCATGACGAGTATACTGTGGAAAAGAAAAAAAGGTCCCAGAAAATGCAAGGCGAACAGATATCACACCTGAATAATCCACAATGAAAGATGTCAGTCTTTAGACAGGCTCTGCTGGAACGTTTGAAAGTCAGAGAAATTCACAAGCCGAAACACGGCAGCGAAGGTCAAACCTGGGCTCACTGGGAAGGTTGAGTTATGAGACTGCTCCAAGCGGGCTCTGAAGCCCTGTGTCCATGAAGCTTGCCGGGACAGCAGACACACAATTATGACCAATCCTCTGACGTCACAGTGGCCCCGACAAACCACCTGGCCTCATCTACACAGTGCCAGAGCTGGGCTCAAGCAGCATATTCAAGCCCCATTGCACTCAACTGCAGGTTGCCAATGGAACATGAAAGGGGCCGGCCGGTGGTGCAGCGGTGAGGTCCGCAGCTTCTGGGTCGGTGGCCCGGGGTGGGCCGGGTGGAATCCTGGGGGTGAGCCTCCTCACCACTGCTTCAGTCATTCTGGGGCAGGCGTCCGAGGGGGTGTAGAGGCAGATGGGAAGGGACGTTAGATAGGGCCAGACTTCCACAGCAAATACAGGAGCGTTGCCAGCAGATGTGAGCACAGCGATGCACTTCTGCCAAAACAGAACCAATTACAAGTTGCAAAGAATAGAAAAACGGAAGCTAAACAGAAACGAGCAAAAAACACAGCTTGCCAGTACGAACAAGAAGATGTCTATGAAGAACCTTAGCAAAACAGGTGAAAGCTACGTCAACCGAAAACTAGCCAACGTTTGGGGAAAGAAATTCAAGACGACACAAGGAAAAAGAAGGATATTCCGGGACCTAGGAATGGAAGAATTAAGACACTTGAAACGTCCATAGCGGAGAAAGGAATCTCTGGATTCCATGCAATCCCAGTCAAAGTTGCAGCCATATTTGCCAGAGAGATAGAAGAGAGAATCCTAAAGTTTCCAGCCAGCAACAAGAGACCCTGAATAGGCCAAGGAATCCTCAGGAAAACGAACAAAGAAGGACGTATCACTCTTTCTGATTTCAACATAGAGGACGAAGCGCTAGGTACCGAAACGGCACAGTCTGGGCCCAAAAACAGGCACACAGACCCATGCAACAGACTCGAGAGCCCAGAGCCCAACTCAAACATACATGGACAGGCCATTTGCGACCAGGGAGCCAAGAGGAGACAGTGGACAAAGGAGAGTCTCTCCAAGAAACGGTGCTGGGAAGCCTGCACAGCCACATGGAACACAACGAGAGTAGACCATGATGTGCCACCTGGCACACGCACCACCTGGAATGGATTACAGCCCTGAATGGCACACGTGAAACCGTGAAACTTGTAGGAGAAGACCTAGGCAGAGTGCCCTTTGCCATCTGTCTGAGCCGGCTATTTGGAAGAAGCATGTCTGACTGGGCAAGGGCAGCAAAGGAGACAAGAAACAAACGGGACCACCTCACATGCAGACGCTTCTGCCCAGTCAAGGAAACCATCGACTCAATGCAAAGACAGCACAACAACTGGGAGTGGATGTTTGCAAAGCACACATCGGACAAGGGGTGAAAAGCCCAAAGATACAATCAACTCACACGTCTCCACAAGAAAAAGAACAAGCCAATGAAAACCTGGGCCAAAGATGGACACAGAGATTTCTCCCAAGAAGATCTAAAGAGGGCCAACAGGTGCATGAAAACTTGTTCACCCTCATTAAGCCTGAGGCCAAGGCAAATCCAAGCCGCAAGGACATAGCAGCTCACCATGGTCAGAATGGCTATAAGGAGGCAGACAGGAAACAACAAGCGTCAGAGAGGAGGTGGAGAGAAGGGAAGCCTCCTGCACTGCTGCTGGCAGTGGAAACCGGTGCAGCCACTAGGCCAAGCGGTGTGGAACTGCCTCCGAAATTTAAGAATCCATGTCCCATATGATCCAGCTATTCCTCTGGGGCGCGTTTAGCCAAAGAACTCGGAAACACTACCGCCTAAAGACATGTGCACCGCTGAGTTCACCACAGCCTTACTCCCGCTCTCCAAGACTTGGAAGCCGCCCTGGTGCCCAGCAAGGGACGAATGGAGAAGGAACACGGGCTATAGCCACACAATGGCATACCACTCAGCGGGAACAAAGGATGCAATCCAGCCATTTGTGACCACCAGAATGGCTGGGACGGTTTTAGGCGAAGTGAAACAAGCCCCAGGGACAAAGTCAAATACCGCAGGATCTCACTTACAAGGAGAAGAAAAAACAAGCACTGACCAACAGGCGGCACTGGACATGTGATCGGGGGTGCCCAGAGGCAAAGCGGGGCGGTGGGTGAGGGTGAAAGAGATGATGAGGCACAAGTGTGTGGTGAGGGCCTGTGATTCGGCTTACGCTGGTGAAGAGGATGGAACCTACACGGAAGTCTAAATCGATGAGGATGTAAATCTGAAAGACATAGGATGTTCGAATGCAGGGTTATGGCAATAAATCCACCTAAAAGCAAAAATCCAAAAAGGGGTCCAGAATGACGGCATACAGCTTTGGGGGCTGAAAGAGATTAGAGAAGGTGAACTTCCAAGGATGGAAAATCACCTCAAAAGACTTACTGATGCTACAGAAAGGTAGACCATTCCAAATACATGAAGAGGAATCCTACCAAGAGAACCTGATCCGTGCTAAGCCCAGGAACCAACGGAAAACGTTACCGTCCATGATGTTCCTACTAATCAGCTTCACGAATAATCCAAACAGGCCCACATCTTCCCAAGTTCAGGCCACAGGTTGGTCCAAACGTACAAGTCAGGGCCGGCCCTGTGGTGGAGCGGGCAAGTGCCCACGTTCCGCTTGGGTGGCCCGGGCCTCACTCTTTCACAGCGCGGGTGCAGATCACATTAGCACTGTTAGGGCATAGAGATTTCATGGTACGGTGCGGACAGAGGTCATAAAGGAGTAGCAATTGTGAGGGTCCGTTCTCAATACGCACCAGAAAAAGAACCGTGAGAATATTCCAATCTAGGAAGGCATCTGGTACACTTCCCCAAAGGAAGAAGGAAGGAAAACATGGGACCTGCCAAGGCGGAATTGGCAGAGTGCTAGGAGATGACACGATCATTGCGCATCAGAGGATTGCCTGGGCAACCTCAACTTGGGAGGGAGTCCAGGACTTTCTCTGGGGAAGGTCCACCCACTTGGCCATCTACCCAAGACATAAGAGATAACACCCAGGGTAATCTTACAGGAAAGAAACCAGTGTCTAGAGAGAAGGGAGCAGGCCTTTCCAAGTTCGAGGAGAAAGTTAGAAACCGACAAGAAATCCAGAAATAGGAAAACTATCCTACCTGGAAAGGGGGAGGAGTCAGACTGGTCTGAGATGGCTCTGAAACTCTGTGTGCTTGGAGGTTGTCAGGACAACTTAGCCTTCTGAGGTTCTTTATGACATCACGGTGAACATGTCCCCCAAGATGGCCGCATGGTTACAGTCTGAGGATTGGCCTAGGCTGGGCTATTAAAGGGAGACATACCCAGAAACAGCTTTGACAAACAGAAAGCGGGCACAGAAACTGGAAGAGATCAAACAGACTCTGATGCCAGGGATAAGAAAGGAATCCTTGGCAAGAAGCGAGAATCGAGGGACAAGCACTGAGAGGAGAACATTGTCATCTATTCAAGTCTATGGGGAGGCCACGCTGATTCAAGCTTGAAACTTGATTGGAAACACGAGGCCGCACTTGGGCCTTATCAGACCTACAGTGTCCTTCTGCCTTAAGCATAATCCAAAGTCAAGAAGGATCTCTTGAGGACATTGAAGAGAAGAGTCGATGCCTCCTTTCCTAGGCCCCTAGCGTTCTTGGAAGATCAGTCTCACTTTCCATAGCTCTGGCGTCACGGGGGCCCACTGGCCACATGCTAATGCGTCCCAAGAGATGTCTTGGAAGCCTTGAAGGAATGGAGCCCCGCCATGCTTGGGGTAGGTCTCTTTGTTGGGAAGGGCTCTACAAGTGTGCTGAAAATCACCCTTTTCCAGAGGGCTTGGTTCCTTTGTGAAGGCTGCCCTCCCAGGCTAGAGTGCTCACTTTGGCTCCAAGGAAATTCTCTCCCCCGACCTCTTGCTGTAGAAGGATTATTGATTATGTGCTTTGACGCCATATGGAAGGAAGCTGGCTGAAAATTAGAACATTACAATTCTGTTTCCAGAAAAATAAACATGCCACGGCTGAGGATGTAGGTCAAACAAATGGCACAGCCTATAGAAATAAAGTCAGCCCGCATCTAGACGGAATCTAGGGCAACGTCCAAGGGTCAGGGGTCAAGTTAGAAACTTCCCAAATCCACAAAAGAGAAAGAAAAGTATCTTTCCTGGAGCGAGGAATTCATCAGATTTGTCTAATTTGTCTCGGAGAAACATTATGTCCATGAAGGGGGTTGCCAGGACCACCTCGAATTTGGAGTTTCTGATCTCAGGATGTCAAACCAACCCAGATGACCACGGGTTCTCAGTGCTTCGTTTGACCTAGGCTAGGATAGCAAAGAGTCCTACAAGTGACCGGTGCAAATTCAAAGACAGCAACCAAGAATCACGAAAGCACTCACACCTCGGCCTAGAGAACATACGGTGATTCGAGAAATACAAAATTAATCACTTGGACTGAAGGAGAACGGACTGATAAGCACATCTAAGGGAGATAGCTGACAAAGACCATGACGAGTATACTGTGGAAAAGAAAAAAAGGTCCCAGAAAATGCAAGGCGAACAGATATCACACCTGAATAATCCACAATGAAAGATGTCAGTCTTTAGACAGGCTCTGCTGGAACGTTTGAAAGTCAGAGAAATTCACAAGCCGAAACACGGCAGCGAAGGTCAAACCTGGGCTCACTGGGAAGGTTGAGTTATGAGACTGCTCCAAGCGGGCTCTGAAGCCCTGTGTCCATGAAGCTTGCCGGGACAGCAGACACACAATTATGACCAATCCTCTGACGTCACAGTGGCCCCGACAAACCACCTGGCCTCATCTACACAGTGCCAGAGCTGGGCTCAAGCAGCATATTCAAGCCCCATTGCACTCAACTGCAGGTTGCCAATGGAACATGAAAGGGGCCGGCCGGTGGTGCAGCGGTGAGGTCCGCAGCTTCTGGGTCGGTGGCCTGGGGTGGGCCGGGTGGAATCCTGGGGGTGAGCCTCCTCACCACTGCTTCAGTCATTCTGGGGCAGGCGTCCGAGGGGGTGTAGAGGCAGATGGGAAGGGACGTTAGATAGGGCCAGACTTCCACAGCAAATACAGGAGCGTTGCCAGCAGATGTGAGCACAGCGATGCACTTCTGCCAAAACAGAACCAATTACAAGTTGCAAAGAATAGAAAAACGGAAGCTAAACAGAAACGAGCAAAAAACACAGCTTGCCAGTACGAACAAGAAGATGTCTATGAAGAACCTTAGCAAAACAGGTGAAAGCTACGTCAACCGAAAACTAGCCAACGTTTGGGGAAAGAAATTCAAGACGACACAAGGAAAAAGAAGGATATTCCGGGACCTAGGAATGGAAGAATTAAGACACTTGAAACGTCCATAGCGGAGAAAGGAATCTCTGGATTCCATGCAATCCCAGTCAAAGTTGAAGCCATATTTGCCAGAGAGATAGAAGAGAGAATCCTAAAGTTTCCAGCCAGCAACAAGAGACCCTGAATAGGCCAAGGAATCCTCAGGAAAACGAACAAAGCAGGACGTATCACTCTTTCTGATTTCAACATAGAGGACGAAGCGCTAGGTACCGAAACGGCACAGTCTGGGCCCAAAAACAGGCACACAGACCCATGCAACAGACTCGAGAGCCCAGAGCCCAACTCAAACATACATGGACAGCCCATTTGCGACCAGGGAGCCAAGAGGAGACAGTGGACAAAGGAGAGTCTCTCCAAGAAACGGTGCTGGGAAGCCTGCACAGCCACATGGAACACAACGAGAGTAGACCATGATGTTCCACCTGGCACACGCACCACCTGGAATGGATTACAGCCCTGAATGGCACACGTGAAACCGTGAAACTTGTAGGAGAAGACCTAGGCAGAGTGCCCTTTGCCATCTGTCTGAGCCGGCTATTTGGAAGAAGCATGTCTGACTGGGCAAGGGCAGCAAAGGAGACAAGAAACAAACGGGACCACCTCACATGCAGACGCTTCTGCCCAGTCAAGGAAACCATCGACTCAATGCAAAGACAGCACAACACCTGGGAGTGGATGTTTGCAAAGCACACATCAGACAAGGGGTGAAAAGCCCAAAGATACAATCAACTCACACGTCTCCACAAGAAAAAGAACAAGCCAATGAAAACCTGGGCCAAAGATGGACACAGAGATTTCTCCCAAGAAGATCTAAAGAGGGCCAACAGGTGCATGAAAACTTGTTCACCCTCATTAAGCCTGAGGCCAAGGCAAATCCAAACCGCAAGGACATAGCAGCTCACCATGGTCAGAATGGCTATAAGGAGGCAGACAGGAAACAACAAGCGTCAGAGAGGAGGTGGAGAGAAGGGAAGCCTCCTGCACTGCTGCTGGCAGTGGAAACCGGTGCAGCCACTAGGCCAAGCGGTGTGGAACTGCCTCCGAAATTTAAGAATCCATGTCCCATATGATCCAGCTATTCCTCTGGGGCGCGTTTAGCCAAAGAACTCGGAAACACTACCGCCTAAAGACATGTGCACCGCTGAGTTCAGCACAGCCTTACTCCCGCTCTCCAAGACTTGGAAGCCGCCCTGGTGCCCAGCAAGGGACGAATGGAGAAGGAACACGGGCTATAGCCACACAATGGCATACCACTCAGCGGGAACAAAGGATGCAATCCAGCCATTTGTGACCACCAGAATGGCTGGGACGGTTTTAGGCGAAGTGAAACAAGCCCCAGGGACAAAGTCAAATACCGCAGGAATTCACTTACAAGGAGAAGAAAAAACAAGCACTGACCAACAGGCGGCACTGGACATGTGATCGGGGGTGCCCAGAGGCAAAGCGGGGCGGTGGGGGAGGGTGAAAGAGATGATGAGGCACAAGTGTGTGGTGAGGGCCTGTGATTCGGCTTACGCTGGTGAAGAGGATGGAACCTACACGGAAGTCTAAATCGATGAGGATGTAAATCTGAAAGACATAGGATGTTCGAATGCAGGGTTATGGCAATAAATCCACCTAAAAGCAAAAATCCAAAAAGGGGTCCAGAATGACGGCATACAGCTTTGGGGGCTGAAAGAGATTAGAGAAGGTGAACTTCCAAGGATGGAAAATCACCTCAAAAGGCTTACTGATGCTACAGAAAGGTAGACCATTCCAAATACATGAAGAGGAATCCTACCAAGAGAACCTGATCCGTGCTAAGCCCAGGAACCAACGGAAAACGTTACCGTCCATGATGTTCCTACTAATCAGCTTCACGAATAATCCAAACAGGCCCACATCTTCCCAAGTTCAGGCCACAGGTTGGTCCAAACGTACAAGTCAGGGCCGGCCCTGTGGTGGAGCGGGCAAGTGCCCACGTTCCGCTTGGGTGGCCCGGGCCTCACTCTTTCACAGCGCGGGTGCAGATCACATTAGCACTGTTAGGGCATAGAGATTTCATGGTACGGTGCGGACAGAGGTCATAAAGGAGTAGCAATTGTGAGGGTCCATTCTCAATACGCACCAGAAAAAGAACCGTGAGAATATTCCAATCTAGGAAGGCATCTGGTACACTTCCCCAAAGGAAGAAGGAAGGAAAACATGGGACCTGCCAAGGCGGAATTGGCAGAGTGCTAGGAGATGACACGATCATTGCGCATCAGAGGATTGCCTGGGCAACCTCAACTTGGGAGGGAGTCCAGGACTTTCTCTGGGGAAGGTCCACCCACTTGGCCATCTACCCAAGACATAAGAGATAACACCCAGGGTAATCTTACAGGAAAGAAACCAGTGTCTAGAGAGAAGGGAGCAGGCCTTTCCAAGTTCGAGGAGAAAGTTAGAAACCGACAAGAAATCCAGAAATAGGAAAACTATCCTACCTGGAAAGGGGGAGGAGTCAGACTGGTCTGAGATGGCTCTGAAACTCTGTGTGCTTGGAGGTTGTCAGGACAACTTAGCCTTCTGAGGTTCTTTATGACATCACGGTGAACATGTCCCCCAAGATGGCCGCATGGTTACAGTCTGAGGATTGGCCTAGGCTGGGCTATTAAAGGGAGACATACCCAGAAACAGCTTTGACAAACAGAAAGCGGGCACAGAAACTGGAAGAGATCAAACAGACTCTGATTCCAGGGATAAGAAAGGAATCCTTGGCAAGAAGCGAGAATCGAGGGACAAGCACTGAGAGGAGAACATTGTCATCTATTCAAGTCTATGGGGAGGCCACGCTGATTCAAGCTTGAAACTTGATTGGAAACACGAGGCCGCACTTGGGCCTTATCAGACCTACAGTGTCCTTCTGCCTTAAGCATAATCCAAAGTCAAGAAGGATCTCTTGAGGACATTGAAGAGAAGAGTCGATGCCTCCTTTCCTAGGCCCCTAGCGTTCTTGGAAGATCAGTCTCACTTTCCATAGCTCTGGCGTCACGGGGGCCCACTGGCCACATGCTAATGCGTCCCAAGAGATGTCTTGGAAGCCTTGAAGGAATGGAGCCCCGCCATGCTTGGGGTAGGTCTCTTTGTTGGGAAGGGCTCTACAAGTGTGCTGAAAATCACCCTTTTCCAGAGGGCTTGGTTCCTTTGTGAAGGCTGCCCTCCCAGGCTAGAGTGCTCACTTTGGCTCCAAGGAAATTCTCTCCCCCGACCTCTTGCTGTAGAAGGATTATTGATTATGTGCTTTGACGCCATATGGAAGGAAGCTGGCTGAAAATTAGAACATTACAATTCTGTTTCCAGAAAAATAAACATGCCAGGGCTGAGGATGTAGGTCAAACAAATGGCACAGCCTATAGAAATAAAGTCAGCCCGCATCTAGACGGAATCTAGGGCAACGTCCAAGGGTCAGGGGTCAAGTTAGAAACTTCCCAAATCCACAAAAGAGAAAGAAAAGTATCTTTCCTGGAGCGAGGAATTCATCAGATTTGTCTAATTTGTCTCGGAGAAACATTATGTCCATGAAGGGGGTTGCCAGGACCACCTCGAATTTGGAGTTTCTGATCTCAGGATGTCAAACCAACCCAGATGACCACGGGTTCTCAGTGCTTCGTTTGACCTAGGCTAGGATAGCAAAGAGTCCTACAAGTGACCGCTGCAAATTCAAAGACAGCAACCAAGAATCACGAAAGCACTCACACCTCGGCCTAGAGAACATACGGTGATTCGAGAAATACAAAATTAATCACTTGGACTGAAGGAGAACGGACTGATAAGCACATCTAAGGGAGATAGCTGACAAAGACCATGACGAGTATACTGTGGAAAAGAAAAAAAGGTCCCAGAAAATGCAAGGCGAACAGATATCACACCTGAATAATCCACAATGAAAGATGTCAGTCTTTAGACAGGCTCTGCTGGAACGTTTGAAAGTCAGAGAAATTCACAAGCCGAAACACGGCAGCGAAGGTCAAACCTGGGCTCACTGGGAAGGTTGAGTTATGAGACTGCTCCAAGCGGGCTCTGAAGCCCTGTGTCCATGAAGCTTGCCGGGACAGCAGACACACAATTATGACCAATCCTCTGACGTCACAGTGGCCCCGACAAACCACCTGGCCTCATCTACACAGTGCCAGAGCTGGGCTCAAGCAGCATATTCAAGCCCCATTGCACTCAACTGCAGGTTGCCAATGGAACATGAAAGGGGCCGGCCGGTGGTGCAGCGGTGAGGTCCGCAGCTTCTGGGTCGGTGGCCCGGGGTGGGCCGGGTGGAATCCTGGGGGTGAGCCTCCTCACCACTGCTTCAGTCATTCTGGGGCAGGCGTCCGAGGGGGTGTAGAGGCAGATGGGAAGGGACGTTAGATAGGGCCAGACTTCCACAGCAAATACAGGAGCGTTGCCAGCAGATGTGAGCACAGCGATGCACTTCTGCCAAAACAGAACCAATTACAAGTTGCAAAGAATAGAAAAACGGAAGCTAAACAGAAACGAGCAAAAAACACAGCTTGCCAGTACGAACAAGAAGATGTCTATGAAGAACCTTAGCAAAACAGGTGAAAGCTACGTCAACCGAAAACTAGCCAACGTTTGGGGAAAGAAATTCAAGACGACACAAGGAAAAAGAAGGATATTCCGGGACCTAGGAATGGAAGAATTAAGACACTTGAAACGTCCATAGCGGAGAAAGGAATCTCTGGATTCCATGCAATCCCAGTCAAAGTTGAAGCCATATTTGCCAGAGAGATAGAAGAGAGAATCCTAAAGTTTCCAGCCAGCAACAAGAGACCCTGAATAGGCCAAGGAATCCTCAGGAAAACGAACAAAGCAGGACGTATCACTCTTTCTGATTTCAACATAGAGGACGAAGCGCTAGGTACCGAAACGGCACAGTCTGGGCCCAAAAACAGGCACACAGACCCATGCAACAGACTCGAGAGCCCAGAGCCCAACTCAAACATACATGGACAGCCCATTTGCGACCAGGGAGCCAAGAGGAGACAGTGGACAAAGGAGAGTCTCTCCAAGAAACGGTGCTGGGAAGCCTGCACAGCCACATGGAACACAACGAGAGTAGACCATGATGTTCCACCTGGCACACGCACCACCTGGAATGGATTACAGCCCTGAATGGCACACGTGAAACCGTGAAACTTGTAGGAGAAGACCTAGGCAGAGTGCCCTTTGCCATCTGTCTGAGCCGGCTATTTGGAAGAAGCATGTCTGACTGGGCAAGGGCAGCAAAGGAGACAAGAAACAAACGGGACCACCTCACATGCAGACGCTTCTGCCCAGTCAAGGAAACCATCGACTCAATGCAAAGACAGCACAACAACTGGGAGTGGATGTTTGCAAAGCACACATCGGACAAGGGGTGAAAAGCCCAAAGATACAATCAACTCACACGTCTCCACAAGAAAAAGAACAAGCCAATGAAAACCTGGGCCAAAGATGGACACAGAGATTTCTCCCAAGAAGATCTAAAGAGGGCCAACAGGTGCATGAAAACTTGTTCACCCTCATTAAGCCTGAGGCCAAGGCAAATCCAAACCGCAAGGACATAGCAGCTCACCATGGTCAGAATGGCTATAAGGAGGCAGACAGGAAACAACAAGCGTCAGAGAGGAGGTGGAGAGAAGGGAAGCCTCCTGCACTGCTGCTGGCAGTGGAAACCGGTGCAGCCACTAGGCCAAGCGGTGTGGAACTGCCTCCGAAATTTAAGAATCCATGTCCCATATGATCCAGCTATTCCTCTGGGGCGCGTTTAGCCAAAGAACTCGGAAACACTACCGCCTAAAGACATGTGCACCGCTGAGTTCAGCACAGCCTTACTCCCGCTCTCCAAGACTTGGAAGCCGCCCTGGTGCCCAGCAAGGGACAAATGGAGAAGGAACACGGGCTATAGCCACACAATGGCATACCACTCAGCGGGAACAAAGGATGCAATCCAGCCATTTGTGACCACCAGAATGGCTGGGACGGTTTTAGGCGAAGTGAAACAAGCCCCAGGGACAAAGTCAAATACCGCAGGATCTCACTTACAAGGAGAAGAAAAAACAAGCACTGACCAACAGGCGGCACTGGACATGTGATCGGGGGTGCCCAGAGGCAAAGCAGGGCGGTGGGGGAGGGTGAAAGAGATGATGAGGCACAAGTGTGTGGTGAGGGCCTGTGATTCGGCTTACGCTGGTGAAGAGGATGGAACCTACACGGAAGTCTAAATCGATGAGGATGTAAATCTGAAAGACATAGGATGTTCGAATGCAGGGTTATGGCAATAAATCCACCTAAAAGCAAAAATCCAAAAAGGGGTCCAGAATGACGGCATACAGCTTTGGGGGCTGAAAGAGATTAGAGAAGGTGAACTTCCAAGGATGGAAAATCACCTCAAAAGGCTTACTGATGCTACAGAAAGGTAGACCATTCCAAATACATGAAGAGGAATCCTACCAAGAGAACCTGATCCGTGCTAAGCCCAGGAACCAACGGAAAACGTTACCGTCCATGATGTTCCTACTAATCAGCTTCACGAATAATCCAAACAGGCCCACATCTTCCCAAGTTCAGGCCACAGGTTGGTCCAAACGTACAAGTCAGGGCCGGCCCTGTGGTGGAGCGGGCAAGTGCCCACGTTCCGCTTGGGTGGCCCGGGCCTCACTCTTTCACAGCACGGGTGCAGATCACATTAGCACTGTTAGGGAATAGAGATTTCATGGTACGGTGCGGACAGAGGTCATAAAGGAGTAGCAATTGTGAGGGTCCGTTCTCAATACGCACCAGAAAAAGAACCGTGAGAATATTCCAATCTAGGAAGGCATCTGGTACACTTCCCCAAAGGAAGAAGGAAGGAAAACATGGGACCTGCCAAGGCGGAATTGGCAGAGTGCTAGGAGATGACACGATCATTGCGCATCAGAGGATTGCCTGGGCAACCTCAACTTGGGAGGGAGTCCAGGACTTTCTCTGGGGAAGGTCCACCCACTTGGCCATCTACCCAAGACATAAGAGATAACACCCAGGGTAATCTTACAGGAAAGAAACCAGTGTCTAGACAGAAGGGAGCAGGCCTTTCCAAGTTCGAGGAGAAAGTTAGAAACCGACAAGAAATCCAGAAATAGGAAAACTATCCTACCTGGAAAGGGGGAGGAGTCAGACTGGTCTGAGATGGCTCTGAAACTCTGTGTGCTTGGAGGTTGTCAGGACAACTTAGCCTTCTGAGGTTCTTTATGACATCACGGTGAACATGTCCCCCAAGATGGCCGCATGGTTACAGTCTGAGGAATGGCCTAGGCTGGGCTATTAAAGGGAGACATACCCAGAAACAGCTTTGACAAACAGAAAGCGGGCACAGAAACTGGAAGAGATCAAACAGACTCTGATTCCAGGGATAAGAAAGGAATCCTTGGCAAGAAGCGAGAATCGAGGGACAAGCACTGAGAGGAGAACATTGTCATCTATTCAAGTCTATGGGGAGGCCACGCTGATTCAAGCTTGAAACTTGATTGGAAACACGAGGCCGCACTTGGGCCTTATCAGACCTACAGTGTCCTTCTGCCTTAAGCATAATCCAAAGTCAAGAAGGATCTCTTGAGGACATTGAAGAGAAGAGTCGATGCCTCCTTTCCTAGGCCCCTAGCGTTCTTGGAAGATCAGTCTCACTTTCCATAGCTCTGGCGTCACGGGGGCCCACTGGCCACATGCTAATGCGTCCCAAGAGATGTCTTGAAAGCCTTGAAGGAATGGAGCCCCGCCATGCTTGGGGTAGGTCTCTTTGTTGGGAAGGGCTCTACAAGTGTGCTGAAAATCACCCTTTTCCAGAGGGCTTGGTTCCTTTGTGAAGGCTGCCCTCCCAGGCTAGAGTGCTCACTTTGGCTCCAAGGAAATTCTCTCCCCCGACCTCTTGCTGTAGAAGGATTATTGATTATGTGCTTTGACGCCATATGGAAGGAAGCTGGCTGAAAATTAGAACATTACAATTCTGTTTCCAGAAAAATAAACATGCCAGGGCTGAGGATGTAGGTCAAACAAATGGCACAGCCTATAGAAATAAAGTCAGCCCGCATCTAGACGGAATCTAGGGCAACGTCCAAGGGTCAGGGGTCAAGTTAGAAACTTCCCAAATCCACAAAAGAGAAAGAAAAGTATCTTTCCTGGAGCGAGGAATTCATCAGATTTGTCTAATTTGTCTCGGAGAAACATTATGTCCATGAAGGGGGTTGCCAGGACCACCTCGAATTTGGAGTTTCTGATCTCAGGATGTCAAACCAACCCAGATGACCACGGGTTCTCAGTGCTTCGTTTGACCTAGGCTAGGATAGCAAAGAGTCCTACAAGTGACCGGTGCAAATTCAAAGACAGCAACCAAGAATCACGAAAGCACTCACACCTCGGCCTAGAGAACATACGGTGATTCGAGAAATACAAAATTAATCACTTGGACTGAAGGAGAACGGACTGATAAGCACATCTAAGGGAGATAGCTGACAAAGACCATGACGAGTATACTGTGGAAAAGAAAAAAAGGTCCCAGAAAATGCAAGGCGAACAGATATCACACCTGAATAATCCACAATGAAAGATGTCAGTCTTTAGACAGGCTCTGCTGGAACGTTTGAAAGTCAGAGAAATTCACAAGCCGAAACACGGCAGCAAAGGTCAAACCTGGGCTCACTGGGAAGGTTGAGTTATGAGACTGCTCCAAGCGGGCTCTGAAGCCCTGTGTCCATGAAGCTTGCCGGGACAGCAGACACACAATTATGACCAATCCTCTGACGTCACAGTGGCCCCGACAAACCACCTGGCCTCATCTACACAGTGCCAGAGCTGGGCTCAAGCAGCATATTCAAGCCCCATTGCACTCAACTGCAGGTTGCCAATGGAACATGAAAGGGGCCGGCCGGTGGTGCAGCGGTGAGGTCCGCAGCTTCTGGGTCGGTGGCCCGGGGTGGGCCGGGTGGAATCCTGGGGGTGAGCCTCCTCACCACTGCTTCAGTCATTCTGGGGCAGGCGTCCGAGGGGGTGTAGAGGCAGATGGGAAGGGACGTTAGATAGGGCCAGACTTCCACAGCAAATACAGGAGCGTTGCCAGCAGATGTGAGCACAGCGATGCACTTCTGCCAAAACAGAACCAATTACAAGTTGCAAAGAATAGAAAAACGGAAGCTAAACAGAAACGAGCAAAAAACACAGCTTGCCAGTACGAACAAGAAGATGTCTATGAAGAACCTTAGCAAAACAGGTGAAAGCTACGTCAACCGAAAACTAGCCAACGTTTGGGGAAAGAAATTCAAGACGACACAAGGAAAAAGAAGGATATTCCGGGACCTAGGAATGGAAGAATTAAGACACTTGAAACGTCCATAGCGGAGAAAGGAATCTCTGGATTCCATGCAATCCCAGTCAAAGTTGGAGCCATATTTGCCAGAGAGATAGAAGAGAGAATCCTAAAGTTTCCAGCCAGCAACAAGAGACCCTGAATAGGCCAAGGAATCCTCAGGAAAATGAACAAAGCAGGACGTATCACACTTTCTGATTTCAACATAGAGGACGAAGCGCTAGGTACCGAAACGGCACAGTCTGGGCCCAAAAACAGGCACACAGACCCATGCAACAGACTCGAGAGCCCAGAGCCCAACTCAAACATACATGGACAGCCCATTTGCGACCAGGGAGCCAAGAGGAGACAGTGGACAAAGGAGAGTCTCTCCAAGAAACGGTGCTGGGAAGCCTGCACAGCCACATGGAACACAACGAGAGTAGACCATGATGTGCCACCTGGCACACGCACCACCTGGAATGGATTACAGCCCTGAATGGCACACGTGAAACCGTGAAACTTGTAGGAGAAGACCTAGGCAGAGTGCCCTTTGCCATCTGTCTGAGCCGGCTATTTGGAAGAAGCATGTCTGACTGGGCAAGGGCAGCAAAGGAGACAAGAAACAAACGGGACCACCTCACATGCAGACGCTTCTGCCCAGTCAAGGAAACCATCGACTCAATGCAAAGACAGCACAACAACTGGGAGTGGATGTTTGCAAAGCACACATCGGACAAGGGGTGAAAAGCCCAAAGATACAATCAACTCACACGTCTCCACAAGAAAAAGAACAAGCCAATGAAAACCTGGGCCAAAGATGGACACAGAGATTTCTCCCAAGAAGATCTAAAGAGGGCCAACAGGTGCATGAAAACTTGTTCACCCTCATTAAGCCTGAGGCCAAGGCAAATCCAAGCCGCAAGGACATAGCAGCTCACCATGGTCAGAATGGCTATAAGGAGGCAGACAGGAAACAACAAGCGTCAGAGAGGAGGTGGAGAGAAGGGAAGCCTCCTGCACTGCTGCTGGCAGTGGAAACCGGTGCAGCCACTAGGCCAAGCGGTGTGGAACTGCCTCCGAAATTTAAGAATCCATGTCCCATAGGATCCAGCTATTCCTCTGGGGCGCGTTTAGCCAAAGAACTCGGAAACACTACCGCCTAAAGACATGTGCACCGCTGAGTTCAGCACAGCCTTACTCCCGCTCTCCAAGACTTGGAAGCCGCCCTGGTTCCCAGCAAGGGACGAATGGAGAAGGAACACGGGCTATAGCCACACAATGGCATACCACTCAGCGGGAACAAAGGATGCAATCCAGCCATTTGTGACCACCAGAATGGCTGGGACGGTTTTAGGCGAAGTGAAACAAGCCCCAGGGACAAAGTCAAATACCGCAGGATCTCACTTACAAGGAGAAGAAAAAACAAGCACTGACCAACAGGCGGCACTGGACATTTGATCGGGGGTGCCCAGAGGCAAAGCGGGGCGGTGGGGGAGGGTGAAAGAGATGATGAGGCACAAGTGTGTGGTGAGGGCCTGTGATTCGGCTTACGCTGGTCAAGAGGATGGAACCTACACGGAAGTCTAAATCGATGAGGATGTAAATCTGAAAGACATAGGATGTTCGAATGCAGGGTTATGGCAATAAATCCACCTAAAAGCAAAAATCCAAAAAGGGGTCCAGAATGACGGCATACAGCTTTGGGGGCTGAAAGAGATTAGAGAAGGTGAACTTCCAAGGATGGAAAATCACCTCAAAAGGCTTACTGATGCTACAGAAAGGTAGACCATTCCAAATACATGAAGAGGAATCCTACCAAGAGAACCTGATCCGTGCTAAGCCCAGGAACCAACGGAAAACGTTACCGTCCATGATGTTCCTACTAATCAGCTTCACGAATAATCCAAACAGGCCCACATCTTCCCAAGTTCAGGCCACAGGTTGGTCCAAACGTACAAGTCAGGGCCGGCCCTGTGGTGGAGCGGGCAAGTGCCCACGTTCCGCTTGGGTGGCCCGGGCCTCACTCTTTCACAGCGCGGGTGCAGATCACATTAGCACTGTTAGGGAATAGAGATTTCATGGTACGGTGCGGACAGAGGTCATAAAGGAGTAGCAATTGTGAGGGTCCGTTCTCAATACGCACCAGAAAAAGAACCGTGAGAATATTCCAATCTAGGAAGGCATCTGGTACACTTCCCCAAAGGAAGAAGGAAGGAAAACATGGGACCTGCCAAGGCGGAATTGGCAGAGTGCTAGGAGATGACACGATCATTGCGCATCAGAGGATTGCCTGGGCAACCTCAACTTGGGAGGGAGTCCAGGACTTTCTCTGGGGAAGGTCCACCCACTTGGCCATCTACCCAAGACATAAGAGATAACACCCAGGGTAATCTTACAGGAAAGAAACCAGTGTCTAGAGAGAAGGGAGCAGGCCTTTCCAAGTTCGAGGAGAAAGTTAGAAACCGACAAGAAATCCAGAAATAGGAAAACTATCCTACCTGGAAAGGGGGAGGAGTCAGACTGGTCTGAGATGGCTCTGAAACTCTGTGTGCTTGGAGGTTGTCAGGACAACTTAGCCTTCTGAGGTTCTTTATGACATCACGGTGAACATGTCCCCCAAGATGGCCGCATGGTTACAGTCTGAGGATTGGCCTAGGCTGGGCTATTAAAGGGAGACATACCCAGAAACAGCTTTGACAAACAGAAAGCGGGCACAGAAACTGGAAGAGATCAAACAGACTCTGATTCCAGGGATAAGAAAGGAATCCTTGGCAAGAAGCGAGAATCGAGGGACAAGCACTGAGAGGAGAACATTGTCATCTATTCAAGTCTATGGGGAGGCCACGCTGATTCAAGCTTGAAACTTGATTGGAAACACGAGGCCGCACTTGGGCCTTATCAGACCTACAGTGTCCTTCTGCCTTAAGCATAATCCAAAGTCAAGAAGGATCTCTTGAGGACATTGAAGAGAAGAGTCGATGCCTCCTTTCCTAGGCCCCTAGCGTTCTTGGAAGATCAGTCTCACTTTCCATAGCTCTGGCGTCACGGGGGCCCACTGGCCACATGCTAATGCGTCCCAAGAGATGTCTTGGAAGCCTTGAAGGAATGGAGCCCCGCCATGCTTGGGGTAGGTCTCTTTGTTGGGAAGGGCTCTACAAGTGTGCTGAAAATCACCCTTTTCCAGAGGGCTTGGTTCCTTTGTGAAGGCTGCCCTCCCAGGCTAGAGTGCTCACTTTGGCTCCAAGGAAATTCTCTCCCCCGACCTCTTGCTGTAGAAGGATTATTGATTATGTGCTTTGACGCCATATGGAAGGAAGCTGGCTGAAAATTAGAACATTACAATTCTGTTTCCAGAAAAATAAACATGCCAGGGCTGAGGATGTAGGTCAAACAAATGGCACAGCCTATAGAAATAAAGTCAGCCCGCATCTAGACGGAATCTAGGGCAACGTCCAAGGGTCAGGGGTCAAGTTAGAAACTTCCCAAATCCACAAAAGAGAAAGAAAAGTATCTTTCCTGGAGCGAGGAATTCATCAGATTTGTCTAATTTGTCTCGGAGAAACATTATGTCCATGAAGGGGGTTGCCAGGACCACCTCGAATTTGGAGTTTCTGATCTCAGGATGTCAAACCAACCCAGATGACCACGGGTTCTCAGTGCTTCGTTTGACCTAGGCTAGGATAGCAAAGAGTCCTACAAGTGACCGGTGCAAATTCAAAGACAGCAACCAAGAATCACGAAAGCACTCACACCTCGGCCTAGAGAACATACGGTGATTCGAGAAATACAAAATTAATCACTTGGACTGAAGGAGAACGGACTGATAAGCACATCTAAGGGAGATAGCTGACAAAGACCATGACGAGTATACTGTGGAAAAGAAAAAAAGGTCCCAGAAAATGCAAGGCGAACAGATATCACACCTGAATAATCCACAATGAAAGATGTCAGTCTTTAGACAGGCTCTGCTGGAACGTTTGAAAGTCAGAGAAATTCACAAGCCGAAACACGGCAGCAAAGGTCAAACCTGGGCTCACTGGGAAGGTTGAGTTATGAGACTGCTCCAAGCGGGCTCTGAAGCCCTGTGTCCATGAAGCTTGCCGGGACAGCAGACACACAATTATGACCAATCCTCTGACGTCACAGTGGCCCCGACAAACCACCTGGCCTCATCTACACAGTGCCAGAGCTGGGCTCAAGCAGCATATTCAAGCCCCATTGCACTCAACTGCAGGTTGCCAATGGAACATGAAAGGGGCCGGCCGGTGGTGCAGCGGTGAGGTCCGCAGCTTCTGGGTCGGTGGCCCGGGGTGGGCCGGGTGGAATCCTGGGGGTGAGCCTCCTCACCACTGCTTCAGTCATTCTGGGGCAGGCGTCCGAGGGGGTGTAGAGGCAGATGGGAAGGGACGTTAGATAGGGCCAGACTTCCACAGCAAATACAGGAGCGTTGCCAGCAGATGTGAGCACAGCGATGCACTTCTGCCAAAACAGAACCAATTACAAGTTGCAAAGAATAGAAAAACGGAAGCTAAACAGAAACGAGCAAAAAACACAGCTTGCCAGTACGAACAAGAAGATGTCTATGAAGAACCTTAGCAAAACAGGTGAAAGCTACGTCAACCGAAAACTAGCCAACGTTTGGGGAAAGAAATTCAAGACGACACAAGGAAAAAGAAGGATATTCCGGGACCTAGGAATGGAAGAATTAAGACACTTGAAACGTCCATAGCGGAGAAAGGAATCTCTGGATTCCATGCAATCCCAGTCAAAGTTGGAGCCATATTTGCCAGAGAGATAGAAGAGAGAATCCTAAAGTTTCCAGCCAGCAACAAGAGACCCTGAATAGGCCAAGGTATCCTCAGGAAAACGAACAAAGAAGGACGTATCACTCTTTCTGATTTCAACATAGAGGACGGAGCGCTAGGTACCGAAACGGCACAGTCTGGGCCCAAAAACAGGCACACAGACCCATGCAACAGACTCGAGAGCCCAGAGCCCAACTCAAACATACATGGACAGCCCATTTGCGACCAGGGAGCCAAGAGGAGACAGTGGACAAAGGAGAGTCTCTCCAAGAAACGGTGCTGGGAAGCCTGCACAGCCACATGGAACACAACGAGAGTAGACCATGATGTGCCACCTGGCACACGCACCACCTGGAATGGATTACAGCCCTGAATGGCACACGTGAAACCGTGAAACTTGTAGGAGAAGACCTAGGCAGAGTGCCCTTTGCCATCTGTCTGAGCCGGCTATTTGGAAGAAGCATGTCTGACTGGGCAAGGGCAGCAAAGGAGACAAGAAACAAACGGGACCACCTCACATGCAGACGCTTCTGCCCAGTCAAGGAAACCATCGACTCAATGCAAAGACAGCACAACAACTGGGAGTGGATGTTTGCAAAGCACACATCGGACAAGGGGTGAAAAGCCCAAAGATACAATCAACTCACACGTCTCCACAAGAAAAAGAACAAGCCAATGAAAACCTGGGCCAAAGATGGACACAGAGATTTCTCCCAAGAAGATCTAAAGAGGGCCAACAGGTGCATGAAAACTTGTTCACCCTCATTAAGCCTGAGGCCAAGGCAAATCCAAGCCGCAAGGACATAGCAGCTCACCATGGTCAGAATGGCTATAAGGAGGCAGACAGGAAACAACAAGCGTCAGAGAGGAGGTGGAGAGAAGGGAAGCCTCCTGCACTGCTGCTGGCAGTGGAAACCGGTGCAGCCACTAGGCCAAGCGGTGTGGAACTGCCTCCGAAATTTAAGAATCCATGTCCCATAGGATCCAGCTATTCCTCTGGGGCGCGTTTAGCCAAAGAACTCGGAAACACTACCGCCTAAAGACATGTGCACCGCTGAGTTCAGCACAGCCTTACTCCCGCTCTCCAAGACTTGGAAGCCGCCCTGGTGCCCAGCAAGGGACGAATGGAGAAGGAACACGGGCTATAGCCACACAATGGCATACCACTCAGCGGGAACAAAGGATGCAATCCAGCCATTTGTGACCACCAGAATGGCTGGGACGGTTTTAGGCGAAGTGAAACAAGCCCCAGGGACAAAGTCAAATACCGCAGGATCTCACTTACAAGGAGAAGAAAAAACAAGCACTGACCAACAGGCGGCACTGGACATTTGATCGGGGGTGCCCAGAGGCAAAGCGGGGCGGTGGGGGAGGGTGAAAGAGATGATGAGGCACAAGTGTGTGGTGAGGGCCTGTGATTCGGCTTACGCTGGTGAAGAGGATGGAACCTACACGGAAGTCTAAATCGATGAGGATGTAAATCTGAAAGACATAGGATGTTCGAATGCAGGGTTATGGCAATAAATCCACCTAAAAGCAAAAATCCAAAAAGGGGTCCAGAATGACGGCATACAGCTTTGGGGGCTGAAAGAGATTAGAGAAGGTGAACTTCCAAGGATGGAAAATCACCTCAAAAGGCTTACTGATGCTACAGAAAGGTAGACCATTCCAAATACATGAAGAGGAATCCTACCAAGAGAACCTGATCCGTGCTAAGCCCAGGAACCAACGGAAAACGTTACCGTCCATGATGTTCCTACTAATCAGCTTCACGAATAATCCAAACAGGCCCACATCTTCCCAAGTTCAGGCCACAGGTTGGTCCAAACGTACAAGTCAGGGCCGGCCCTGTGGTGGAGCGGGCAAGTGCCCACGTTCCGCTTGGGTGGCCCGGGCCTCACTCTTTCACAGCGCGGGTGCAGATCACATTAGCACTGTTAGGGAATAGAGATTTCATGGTACGGTGCGGACAGAGGTCATAAAGGAGTAGCAATTGTGAGGGTCCGTTCTCAATACGCACCAGAAAAAGAACCGTGAGAATATTCCAATCTAGGAAGGCATCTGGTACACTTCCCCAAAGGAAGAAGGAAGGAAAACATGGGACCTGCCAAGGCGGAATTGGCAGAGTGCTAGGAGATGACACGATCATTGCGCATCAGAGGATTGCCTGGGCAACCTCAACTTGGGAGGGAGTCCAGGACTTTCTCTGGGGAAGGTCCACCCACTTGGCCATCTACCCAAGACATAAGAGATAACACCCAGGGTAATCTTACAGGAAAGAAACCAGTGTCTAGAGAGAAGGGAGCAGGCCTTTCCAAGTTCGAGGAGAAAGTTAGAAACCGACAAGAAATCCAGAAATAGGAAAACTATCCTACCTGGAAAGGGGGAGGAGTCAGACTGGTCTGAGATGGCTCTGAAACTCTGTGTGCTTGGAGGTTGTCAGGACAACTTAGCCTTCTGAGGTTCTTTATGACATCACGGTGAACATGTCCCCCAAGATGGCCGCATGGTTACAGTCTGAGGATTGGCCTAGGCTGGGCTATTAAAGGGAGACATACCCAGAAACAGCTTTGACAAACAGAAAGCGGGCACAGAAACTGGAAGAGATCAAACAGACTCTGATTCCAGGGATAAGAAAGGAATCCTTGGCAAGAAGCGAGAATCGAGGGACAAGCACTGAGAGGAGAACATTGTCATCTATTCAAGTCTATGGGGAGGCCACGCTGATTCAAGCTTGAAACTTGATTGGAAACACGAGGCCGCACTTGGGCCTTATCAGACCTACAGTGTCCTTCTGCCTTAAGCATAATCCAAAGTCAAGAAGGATCTCTTGAGGACATTGAAGAGAAGAGTCGATGCCTCCTTTCCTAGGCCCCTAGCGTTCTTGGAAGATCAGTCTCACTTTCCATAGCTCTGGCGTCACGGGGGCCCACTGGCCACATGCTAATGCGTCCCAAGAGATGTCTTGGAAGCCTTGAAGGAATGGAGCCCCGCCATGCTTGGGGTAGGTCTCTTTGTTGGGAAGGGCTCTACAAGTGTGCTGAAAATCACCCTTTTCCAGAGGGCTTGGTTCCTTTGTGAAGGCTGCCCTCCCAGGCTAGAGTGCTCACTTTGGCTCCAAGGAAATTCTCTCCCCCGACCTCTTGCTGTAGAAGGATTATTGATTATGTGCTTTGACGCCATATGGAAGGAAGCTGGCTGAAAATTAGAACATTACAATTCTGTTTCCAGAAAAATAAACATGCCAGGGCTGAGGATGTAGGTCAAACAAATGGCACAGCCTATAGAAATAAAGTCAGCCCGCATCTAGACGGAATCTAGGGCAACGTCCAAGGGTCAGGGGTCAAGTTAGAAACTTCCCAAATCCACAAAAGAGAAAGAAAAGTATCTTTCCTGGAGCGAGGAATTCATCAGATTTGTCTAATTTGTCTCGGAGAAACATTATGTCCATGAAGGGGGTTGCCAGGACCACCTCGAATTTGGAGTTTCTGATCTCAGGATGTCAAACCAACCCAGATGACCACGGGTTCTCAGTGCTTCGTTTGACCTAGGCTAGGATAGCAAAGAGTCCTACAAGTGACCGGTGCAAATTCAAAGACAGCAACCAAGAATCACGAAAGCACTCACACCTCGGCCTAGAGAACATACGGTGATTCGAGAAATACAAAATTAATCACTTGGACTGAAGGAGAACGGACTGATAAGCACATCTAAGGGAGATAGCTGACAAAGACCATGACGAGTATACTGTGGAAAAGAAAAAAAGGTCCCAGAAAATGCAAGGCGAACAGATATCACACCTGAATAATCCACAATGAAAGATGTCAGTCTTTAGACAGGCTCTGCTGGAACGTTTGAAAGTCAGAGAAATTCACAAGCCGAAACACGGCAGCAAAGGTCAAACCTGGGCTCACTGGGAAGGTTGAGTTATGAGACTGCTCCAAGCGGGCTCTGAAGCCCTGTGTCCATGAAGCTTGCCGGGACAGCAGACACACAATTATGACCAATCCTCTGACGTCACAGTGGCCCCGACAAACCACCTGGCCTCATCTACACAGTGCCAGAGCTGGGCTCAAGCAGCATATTCAAGCCCCATTGCACTCAACTGCAGGTTGCCAATGGAACATGAAAGGGGCCGGCCGGTGGTGCAGCGGTGAGGTCCGCAGCTTCTGGGTCGGTGGCCCGGGGTGGGCCGGGTGGAATCCTGGGGGTGAGCCTCCTCACCACTGCTTCAGTCATTCTGGGGCAGGCGTCCGAGGGGGTGTAGAGGCAGATGGGAAGGGACGTTAGATAGGGCCAGACTTCCACAGCAAATACAGGAGCGTTGCCAGCAGATGTGAGCACAGCGATGCACTTCTGCCAAAACAGAACCAATTACAAGTTGCAAAGAATAGAAAAACGGAAGCTAAACAGAAACGAGCAAAAAACACAGCTTGCCAGTACGAACAAGAAGATGTCTATGAAGAACCTTAGCAAAACAGGTGAAAGCTACGTCAACCGAAAACTAGCCAACGTTTGGGGAAATAAATTCAAGACGACACAAGGAAAAAGAAGGATATTCCGGGACCTAGGAATGGAAGAATTAAGACACTTGAAACGTCCATAGCGGAGAAAGGAATCTCTGGATTCCATGCAATCCCAGTCAAAGTTGGAGCCATATTTGCCAGAGAGATAGAAGAGAGAATCCTAAAGTTTCCAGCCAGCAACAAGAGACCCTGAATAGGCCAAGGTATCCTCAGGAAAACGAACAAAGAAGGACGTATCACTCTTTCTGATTTCAACATAGAGGACGGAGCGCTAGGTACCGAAACGGCACAGTCTGGGCCCAAAAACAGGCACACAGACCCATGCAACAGACTCGAGAGCCCAGAGCCCAACTCAAACATACATGGACAGCCCATTTGCGACCAGGGAGCCAAGAGGAGACAGTGGACAAAGGAGAGTCTCTCCAAGAAACGGTGCTGGGAAGCCTGCACAGCCACATGGAACACAACGAGAGTAGACCATGATGTGCCACCTGGCACACGCACCACCTGGAATGGATTACAGCCCTGAATGGCACACGTGAAACCGTGAAACTTGTAGGAGAAGACCTAGGCAGAGTGCCCTTTGCCATCTGTCTGAGCCGGCTATTTGGAAGAAGCATGTCTGACTGGGCAAGGGCAGCAAAGGAGACAAGAAACAAACGGGACCACCTCACATGCAGACGCTTCTGCCCAGTCAAGGAAACCATCGACTCAATGCAAAGACAGCACAACAACTGGGAGTGGATGTTTGCAAAGCACACATCGGACAAGGGGTGAAAAGCCCAAAGATACAATCAACTCACACGTCTCCACAAGAAAAAGAACAAGCCAATGAAAACCTGGGCCAAAGATGGACACAGAGATTTCTCCCAAGAAGATCTAAAGAGGGCCAACAGGTGCATGAAAACTTGTTCACCCTCATTAAGCCTGAGGCCAAGGCAAATCCAAGCCGCAAGGACATAGCAGCTCACCATGGTCAGAATGGCTATAAGGAGGCAGACAGGAAACAACAAGCGTCAGAGAGGAGGTGGAGAGAAGGGAAGCCTCCTGCACTGCTGCTGGCAGTGGAAACCGGTGCAGCCACTAGGCCAAGCGGTGTGGAACTGCCTCCGAAATTTAAGAATCCATGTCCCATAGGATCCAGCTATTCCTCTGGGGCGCGTTTAGCCAAAGAACTCGGAAACACTACCGCCTAAAGACATGTGCACCGCTGAGTTCAGCACAGCCTTACTCCCGCTCTCCAAGACTTGGAAGCCGCCCTGGTGCCCAGCAAGGGACGAATGGAGAAGGAACACGGGCTATAGCCACACAATGGCATACCACTCAGCGGGAACAAAGGATGCAATCCAGCCATTTGTGACCACCAGAATGGCTGGGACGGTTTTAGGCGAAGTGAAACAAGCCCCAGGGACAAAGTCAAATACCGCAGGATCTCACTTACAAGGAGAAGAAAAAACAAGCACTGACCAACAGGCGGCACTGGACATTTGATCGGGGGTGCCCAGAGGCAAAGCGGGGCGGTGGGGGAGGGTGAAAGAGATGATGAGGCACAAGTGTGTGGTGAGGGCCTGTGATTCGGCTTACGCTGGTGAAGAGGATGGAACCTACACGGAAGTCTAAATCGATGAGGATGTAAATCTGAAAGACATAGGATGTTCGAATGCAGGGTTATGGCAATAAATCCACCTAAAAGCAAAAATCCAAAAAGGGGTCCAGAATGACGGCATACAGCTTTGGGGGCTGAAAGAGATTAGAGAAGGTGAACTTCCAAGGATGGAAAATCACCTCAAAAGGCTTACTGATGCTACAGAAAGGTAGACCATTCCAAATACATGAAGAGGAATCCTACCAAGAGAACCTGATCCGTGCTAAGCCCAGGAACCAACGGAAAACGTTACCGTCCATGATGTTCCTACTAATCAGCTTCACGAATAATCCAAACAGGCCCACATCTTCCCAAGTTCAGGCCACAGGTTGGTCCAAACGTACAAGTCAGGGCCGGCCCTGTGGTGGAGCGGGCAAGTGCCCACGTTCCGCTTGGGTGGCCCGGGCCTCACTCTTTCACAGCGCGGGTGCAGATCACATTAGCACTGTTAGGGAATAGAGATTTCATGGTACGGTGCGGACAGAGGTCATAAAGGAGTAGCAATTGTGAGGGTCCGTTCTCAATACGCACCAGAAAAAGAACCGTGAGAATATTCCAATCTAGGAAGGCATCTGGTACACTTCCCCAAAGGAAGAAGGAAGGAAAACATGGGACCTGCCAAGGCGGAATTGGCAGAGTGCTAGGAGATGACACGATCATTGCGCATCAGAGGATTGCCTGGGCAACCTCAACTTGGGAGGGAGTCCAGGACTTTCTCTGGGGAAGGTCCACCCACTTGGCCATCTACCCAAGACATAAGAGATAACACCCAGGGTAATCTTACAGGAAAGAAACCAGTGTCTAGAGAGAAGGGAGCAGGCCTTTCCAAGTTCGAGGAGAAAGTTAGAAACCGACAAGAAATCCAGAAATAGGAAAACTATCCTACCTGGAAAGGGGGAGGAGTCAGACTGGTCTGAGATGGCTCTGAAACTCTGTGTGCTTGGAGGTTGTCAGGACAACTTAGCCTTCTGAGGTTCTTTATGACATCACGGTGAACATGTCCCCCAAGATGGCCGCATGGTTACAGTCTGAGGATTGGCCTAGGCTGGGCTATTAAAGGGAGACATACCCAGAAACAGCTTTGACAAACAGAAAGCGGGCACAGAAACTGGAAGAGATCAAACAGACTCTGATTCCAGGGATAAGAAAGGAATCCTTGGCAAGAAGCGAGAATCGAGGGACAAGCACTGAGAGGAGAACATTGTCATCTATTCAAGTCTATGGGGAGGCCACGCTGATTCAAGCTTGAAACTTGATTGGAAACACGAGGCCGCACTTGGGCCTTATCAGACCTACAGTGTCCTTCTGCCTTAAGCATAATCCAAAGTCAAGAAGGATCTCTTGAGGACATTGAAGAGAAGAGTCGATGCCTCCTTTCCTAGGCCCCTAGCGTTCTTGGAAGATCAGTCTCACTTTCCATAGCTCTGGCGTCACGGGGGCCCACTGGCCACATGCTAATGCGTCCCAAGAGATGTCTTGGAAGCCTTGAAGGAATGGAGCCCCGCCATGCTTGGGGTAGGTCTCTTTGTTGGGAAGGGCTCTACAAGTGTGCTGAAAATCACCCTTTTCCAGAGGGCTTGGTTCCTTTGTGAAGGCTGCCCTCCCAGGCTAGAGTGCTCACTTTGGCTCCAAGGAAATTCTCTCCCCCGACCTCTTGCTGTAGAAGGATTATTGATTATGTGCTTTGACGCCATATGGAAGGAAGCTGGCTGAAAATTAGAACATTACAATTCTGTTTCCAGAAAAATAAACATGCCAGGGCTGAGGATGTAGGTCAAACAAATGGCACAGCCTATAGAAATAAAGTCAGCCCGCATCTAGACGGAATCTAGGGCAACGTCCAAGGGTCAGGGGTCAAGTTAGAAACTTCCCAAATCCACAAAAGAGAAAGAAAAGTATCTTTCCTGGAGCGAGGAATTCATCAGATTTGTCTAATTTGTCTCGGAGAAACATTATGTCCATGAAGGGGGTTGCCAGGACCACCTCGAATTTGGAGTTTCTGATCTCAGGATGTCAAACCAACCCAGATGACCACGGGTTCTCAGTGCTTCGTTTGACCTAGGCTAGGATAGCAAAGAGTCCTACAAGTGACCGCTGCAAATTCAAAGACAGCAACCAAGAATCACGAAAGCACTCACACCTCGGCCTAGAGAACATACGGTGATTCGAGAAATACAAAATTAATCACTTGGACTGAAGGAGAACGGACTGATAAGCACATCTAAGGGAGATAGCTGACAAAGACCATGACGAGTATACTGTGGAAAAGAAAAAAAGGTCCCAGAAAATGCAAGGTGAACAGATATCACACCTGAATAATCCACAATGAAAGATGTCAGTCTTTAGACAGGCTCTGCTGGAACGTTTGAAAGTCAGAGAAATTCACAAGCCGAAACACGGCAGCGAAGGTCAAACCTGGGCTCACTGGGAAGGTTGAGTTATGAGACTGCTCCAAGCGGGCTCTGAAGCCCTGTGTCCATGAAGCTTGCCGGGACAGCAGACACACAATTATGACCAATCCTCTGACGTCACAGTGGCCCCGACAAACCACCTGGCCTCATCTACACAGTGCCAGAGCTGGGCTCAAGCAGCATATTCAAGCCCCATTGCACTCAACTGCAGGTTGCCAATGGAACATGAAAGGGGCCGGCCGGTGGTGCAGCGGTGAGGTCCGCAGCTTCTGGGTCGGTGGCCCGGGGTGGGCCAGGTGGAATCCTGGGGGTGAGCCTCCTCACCACTGCTTCAGTCATTCTGGGGCAGGCGTCCGAGGGGGTGTAGAGGCAGATGGGAAGGGACGTTAGATAGGGCCAGACTTCCACAGCAAATACAGGAGCGTTGCCAGCAGATGTGAGCACAGCGATGCACTTCTGCCAAAACAGAACCAATTACAAGTTGCAAAGAATAGAAAAACGGAAGCTAAACAGAAACGAGCAAAAAACACAGCTTGCCAGTACGAACAAGAAGATGTCTATGAAGAACCTTAGCAAAACAGGTGAAAGCTACGTCAACCGAAAACTAGCCAACGTTTGGGGAAAGAAATTGAAGACGACACAAGGAAAAAGAAGGATATTCCGGGACCTAGGAATGGAAGAATTAAGACACTTGAAACGTCCATAGCGGAGAAAGGAATCTCTGGATTCCATGCAATTCCAGTCAAAGTTGAAGCCATATTTGCCAGAGAGATAGAAGAGAGAATCCTAAAGTTTCCAGCCAGCAACAAGAGACCCTGAATAGGCCAAGGAATCCTCAGGAAAATGAACAAAGCAGGACGTATGACACTTTCTGATTTCAACATAGAGGACGAAGCGCTAGGTACCGAAACGGCACAGTCCGGGCCCAAAAACAGGCACACAGACCCATGCAACAGAATCGAGAGCCCAGAGCCCAACTCAAACATACAAGGACAGCCCATTTGCGACCAGGGAGCCAAGAGGAGACAGTGGACAAAGGAGAGTCTCTCCAAGAAACGGTGCTGGGAAGCCTGCACAGCCACATGGAACACAACGAGAGTAGACCATGATGTGCCACCTGGCACACGCACCACCTGGAATGGATTACAGCCCTGAATGGCACACTTGAAACCGTGAAACTTGTAGGAGAAGACCTAGGCAGAGTGCTCTTTGCCATCTGTCTGAGCCGCCTATTGGGAAGAAGCATGTCTGACTGGGCATGGGCAGCAAAGGTGACAAGAAACAAACGGGACCACCTCACATGCAGACGCTTCTGCCCAGTCAAGGAAACCATCGACTGAATGCAAAGACAGCACAACAACTGGGAGTGGATGTTTGCAAAGCACACTTCGTACAAAGGGTGAAAAGCCCAAAGATACAATCAACTCACACGTCTCCACAAGAAAAAGAACAAGCCAATGAAAACCTGGGCCAAAGATGGACACAGAGATTTCTCCCAAGAAGATCTAAAGAGGGCCAACAGGTGCATGAAAACTTGTTCACCCTCATTAAGCCTGAGGCCAAGGCAAATCCAAACCGCAAGGACATAGCAGCTCACTGTGGTCAGAATGGCTATAAGGAGGCAGACAGGAAACAACAAGCGTCAGAGAGGAGGTGGAGAGAAGGGAAGCCTCCTGCACTGCTGCTGGCAGTGGAAACCGGTGCAGCCACTAGGCCAAGCGGTGTGGAACTACCTCCGAAATTTAAGAATCCATGTCCCATAAGATCCAGCTATTCCTCTGGGGCGCGTTTAGCCAAAGAACTCGGAAACACTACCGCCTAAAGACATGTGCACCGCTGAGTTCACCACAGCCTTACTCCCGCTCTCCAAGACTTGGAAGCCGCCCTGGTGCCCAGCAAGGGACGAATGGAGAAGGAACACGGGCTATAGCCACACAATGGCATACCACTCAGCGGGAACAAAGGATGCAATCCAGCTATTTGTGACCACCAGAATGGCTGGGAGGGTTTTAGGGGAAGTGAAACAAGCCCCAGGGACAAAGTCAAATACCGTAGGATCTCACTTACAAGGAGAAGAAAAAACAAGCACTGACCAACAGGCGGCACTGGACATTTGATCGGGGGTGCCCAGAGGCAAAGCGGGGCGGTGAGGGAGGGTGAAAGAGATGATGAGGCACAAGTGTGTGGTGAGGGCCTGTGATTCGGCTTACGCTGGTGAAGAGGATGGAACCTACACGGAAGTCTAAATCGATGAGGATGTAAATCTGAAAGACATAGGATGTTCGAATGCAGGGTTATGGCAATAAATCCACCTAAAATCAAAAATCCAAAAAGGGGTCCAGAATGATGGCATACAGCTTTGGGGGCTGAAAGAGATTAGAGAAGGTGAACTTCCAAGGATGGAAAATCACCTCAAAAGGCTTACTGATGCTACAGAAAGGTAGACCATTCCAAATACATGAAGAGGAATCCTACCAAGAGAACCTGATCCGTGCTAAGCCCAGGAACCAACGGAAAAAGTTACCGTCCATGATGTTCCTACTAATCCCCTTCCCGAATAATCCAAACAGGCCCACATCTTCCCAAGTTCAGGCCACAGGTTGGTCCAAAAGTACAAGTCAGGGCCGGCCCTGTGGTGGAGCGGGCAAGTGCCCACGTTCCGCTTGGGTGGCCCGGGCCTCACTCTTTCACAGCGCGGGTGCAGATCACATTAGCACTGTTAGGGAATAGAGATTTCATGGTACGGTGCGGACAGAGGTCATAAAGGAGTAGCAATTGTGAGGGTCCGTTCTCAATACGCACCAGAAAAAGAACCGTGAGAATATTCCAATCTAGGAAGGCATCTGGTACACTTCCCCAAAGGAAGAAGGAAGGAAAACATGGGACCTGCCAAGGCGGAATTGGCAGAGTGCTAGGAGATGACACGATCATTGCGCATCAGAGGATTGCCCGGGCAACTTCAACTTGGGAGGGAGTCCAGGACTTTCTCTGGGGAAGGTCCACCCACTTGGCCATCTACCCAAGACATAAGAGATAACACCCAGGGTAATCTTACAGGAAAGAAACCAGTGTCTAGACAGAATGGAGCAGGCCTTTCCAAGTTCGAGGAGAAAGTTAGAAACCGACAAGAAATCCAGAAATAGGAAAACTATCCTACCTGGAAAGGGGGAGGAGTCAGACTGGTCTGAGATGGCTCTGAAACTCTGTGTGCTTGGAGGTTGTCAGGACAACTTAGCCTTCTGAGGTTCTTTATGACATCACGGTGAACATGTCCCCCAAGATGGCCGCATGGTTACAGTCTGAGGAATGGCCTAGGCTGGGCTATTAAAGGGAGACATACCCAGAAACAGCTTTGACAAACAGAAAGCGGGCACAGAAACTGGAAGAGATCAAACAGACTCTGATGCCAGGGATAAGAAAGGAATCCTTGGCAAGAAGCGAGAATCGAGGGACAAGCACTGAGAGGAGAACATTGTCATCTATTCAAGTCTATGGGGAGGCCACGCTGATTCAAGCTTGAAACTTGATTGGAAACACGAGGCCGCACTTGGGCCTTATCAGACCTACAGTGTCCTTCTGCCTTAAGCATAATCCAAAGTCAAGAAGGATCTCTTGAGGACATTGAAGAGAAGAGTCGATGCCTCCTTTCCTAGGCCCCTAGCGTTCTTGGAAGATCAGTCTCACTTTCCATAGCTCTGGCGTCACGGGGGCCCACTGGCCACATGCTAATGCGTCCCAAGAGATGTCTTGGAAGCCTTGAAGGAATGAAGCCCCGCCATGCTTGGGGTAGGTCTCTTTGTTGGGAAGGGCTCTACAAGTGTGCTGAAAATCACCCTTTTCCAGAGGGCTTTGTTCCTTTGTGAAGGCTGCCCTCCCAGGCTAGAGTGCTCACTTTGGCTCCAATGAAATTCTCTCCCCCGACCTCTTGCTGTAGAAGGATTATTGATTATGTGCTTTGACGCCATATGGAAGGAAGCTGGCTGAAAATTAGAACATTACAATTCTGTTTCCAGAAAAATAAACATGCCAGGGCTGAGGATGTAGGTCAAACAAATGGCACAGCCTATAGAAATAAAGTCAGCCCGCATCTAGACGGAATCTAGGGCAACGTCCAAGGGTCAGGGGTCAAGTTAGAAACTTCCCAAATCCACAAAAGAGAAAGAAAAGTATCTTTCCTGGAGCGAGGAATTCATCAGATTTGTCTAATTTGTCTCGGAGAAACATTATGTCCATGAAGGGGGTTGCCAGGACCACCTCGAATTTGGAGTTTCTGATCTCAGGATGTCAAACCAACCCAGATGACCACGGGTTCTCAGTGCTTCGTTTGACCTAGGCTAGGATAGCAAAGAGTCCTACAAGTGACCGGTGCAAATTCAAAGACAGCAACCAAGAATCACGAAAGCACTCACACCTCGGCCTAGAGAACATACGGTGATTCGAGAAATACAAAATTAATCACTTGGACTGAAGGAGAACGGACTGATAAGCACATCTAAGGGAGATAGCTGACAAAGACCATGACGAGTATACTGTGGAAAAGAAAAAAAGGTCCCAGAAAATGCAAGGCGAACAGATATCACACCTGAATAATCCACAATGAAAGATGTCAGTCTTTAGACAGGCTCTGCTGGAACGTTTGAAAGTCAGAGAAATTCACAAGCCGAAACACGGCAGCGAAGGTCAAACCTGGGCTCACTGGGAAGGTTGAGTTATGAGACTGCTCCAAGCGGGCTCTGAAGCCCTGTGTCCATGAAGCTTGCCGGGACAGCAGACACACAATTATGACCAATCCTCTGACGTCACAGTGGCCCCGACAAACCACCTGGCCTCATCTACACAGTGCCAGAGCTGGGCTCAAGCAGCATATTCAAGCCCCATTGCACTCAACTGCAGGTTGCCAATGGAACATGAAAGGGGCCGGCCGGTGGTGCAGCGGTGAGGTCCGCAGCTTCTGGGTCGGTGGCCCGGGGTGGGCCGGGTGGAATCCTGGGGGTGAGCCTCCTCACCACTGCTTCAGTCATTCTGGGGCAGGCGTCCGAGGGGGAGTAGAGGCAGATGGGAAGGGACGTTAGATAGGGCCAGACTTCCACAGCAAATACAGGAGCGTTGCCAGCAGATGTGAGCACAGCGATGCACTTCTGCCAAAACAGAACCAATTACAAGTTGCAAAGAATAGAAAAACGGAAGCTAAACAGAAACGAGCAAAAAACACAGCTTGCCAGTACGAACAAGAAGATGTCTATGAAGAACCTTAGCAAAACAGGTGAAAGCTACGTCAACCGAAAACTAGCCAACGTTTGGGGAAAGAAATTGAAGACGACACAAGGAAAAAGAAGGATATTCCGGGACCTAGGAATGGCAGAATTAACACACTTGAAACGTCCCTAGCGGAGTAAGGAATCTCTGGATTCCATGCAATCCCAGTCAAAGTTGCAGCCATATTTGCCAGAGAGATAGAAGAGAGAATCCTAAAGTTTCCAGCCAGCAACAAGAGACCCTGAATAGGCCAAGGAATCCTCAGGAAAATGAACAAAGCAGGACGTATCACACTTTCTGATTTCAACATAGAGGACGAAGCGCTAGGTACCGAAACGGCACAGTCCGGGCCCAAAAACAGGCACACAGACCCATGCAACAGAATCGAGAGCCCAGAGCCCAACTCAAACATACAAGGACAGCCCATTTGCGACCAGGGAGCCAAGAGGAGACAGTGGACAAAGGAGAGTCTCTCCAAGAAACGGTGCTGGGAAGCCTGCACAGCCACATGGAACACAACGAGAGTAGACCATGATGTGCCACCTGGCACACGCACCACCTGGAATGGATTACAGCACTGAATGGCACACTTGAAACCGTGAAACTTGTAGGAGAATACCTAGGCAGAGTGCTCTTTGCCATCTGTCTGAGCCGCCTATTGGGAAGAAGCATGTCTGACTGGGCAAGGGCAGCAAAGGAGACAAGAAACAAACGGGACCACCTCACATGCAGACGCTTCTGCCCAGTCAAGGAAACCATCGACTCAATGCAAAGACAGCACAACAACTGGGAGTGGATGTTTGCAAAGCACACTTCGTACAAAGGGTGAAAAGCCCAAAGATACAATCAACTCACACGTCTCCACAAGAAAAAGAACAAGCCAATGAAAACCTGGGCCAAAGATGGACACAGAGATTTCTCCCAAGAAGATCTAAAGAGGGCCAACAGGTGCATGAAAACTTGTTCACCCTCATTAAGCCTGAGGCCAAGGCAAATCCAAACCGCAAGGACATAGCAGCTCACTGTGGTCAGAATGGTTATAAGGAGGCAGACAGGAAACAACAAGCGTCAGAGAGGAGGTGGAGAGAAGGGAAGCCTCCTGCACTGCTGCTGGCAGTGGAAACCGGTGCAGCCACTAGGCCAAGCGGTGTGGAACTACCTCCGAAATTTAAGAATCCATGTCCCATATGATCCAGCTATTCCTCTGGGGCGCGTTTAGAGAAAGAACTCGGAAACACTACCGCCTAAAGACATGTGCACCGCTGAGTTCACCACAGCCTTACTCCCGCTCTCCAAGACTTGGAAGCCGCCCTGGTGCCCAGCAAGGGACGAATGGAGAAGGAACACGGGCTATAGCCACACAATGGCATACCACTCAGCGGGAACAAAGGATGCAATCCAGCTATTTGTGACCACCAGAATGGCTGGGAGGGTTTTAGGGGAAGTGAAACAAGCCCCAGGGACAAAGTCAAATACCGTAGGATCTCACTTACAAGGAGAAGAAAAAACAAGCACTGACCAACAGGCGGCACTGGACATTTGATCGGGGGTGCCCAGAGGCAAAGCGGGGCGGTGAGGGAGGGTGAAAGAGATGATGAGGCACAAGTGTGTGGTGAGGGCCTGTGATTCGGCTTACGCTGGTGAAGAGGATGGAACCTACACGGAAGTCTAAATCGATGAGGATGTAAATCTGAAAGACATAGGATGTTCGAATGCAGGGTTATGGCAATAAATCCACCTAAAATCAAAAATCCAAAAAGGGGTCCAGAATGATGGCATACAGCTTTGGGGGCTGAAAGAGATTAGAGAAGGTGAACTTCCAAGGATGGAAAATCACCTCAAAAGGCTTACTGATGCTACAGAAAGGTAGACCATTCCAAATACATGAAGAGGAATCCTACCAAGAGAACCTGATCCGTGCTAAGCCCAGGAACCAACGGAAAAAGTTACCGTCCATGATGTTCCTACTAATCCCCTTCCCGAATAATCCAAACAGGCCCACATCTTCCCAAGTTCAGGCCACAGGTTGGTCCAAAAGTACAAGTCAGGGCCGGCCCTGTGGTGGAGCGGGCAAGTGCCCACGTTCCGCTTGGGTGGCCCGGGCCTCACTCTTTCACAGCGCGGGTGCAGATCACATTAGCACTGTTAGGGAATAGAGATTTCATGGTACGGTGCGGACAGAGGTCATAAAGGAGTAGCAATTGTGAGGGTCCGTTCTCAATACGCACCAGAAAAAGAACCGTGAGAATATTCCAATCTAGGAAGGCATCTGGTACACTTCCCCAAAGGAAGAAGGAAGGAAAACATGGGACCTGCCAAGGCGGAATTGGCAGAGTGCTAGGAGATGACACGATCATTGCGCATCAGAGGATTGCCCGGGCAACTTCAACTTGGGAGGGAGTCCAGGACTTTCTCTGGGGAAGGTCCACCCACTTGGCCATCTACCCAAGACATAAGAGATAACACCCAGGGTAATCTTACAGGAAAGAAACCAGTGTCTAGACAGAATGGAGCAGGCCTTTCCAAGTTCGAGGAGAAAGTTAGAAACCGAAAAGAAATCCAGAAATAGGAAAACTATCCTACCTGGAAAGGGGGAGGAGTCAGACTGGTCTGAGATGGCTCTGAAACTCTGTGTGCTTGGAGGTTGTCAGGACAACTTAGCCTTCTGAGGTTCTTTATGACATCACGGTGAACATGTCCCCCAAGATGGCCGCATGGTTACAGTCTGAGGAATGGCCTAGGCTGGGCTATTAAAGGGAGACATACCCAGAAACAGCTTTGACAAACAGAAAGCGGGCACAGAAACTGGAAGAGATCAAACAGACTCTGATGCCAGGGATAAGAAAGGAATCCTTGGCAAGAAGCGAGAATCGAGGGACAAGCACTGAGAGGAGAACATTGTCATCTATTCAAGTCTATGGGGAGGCCACGCTGATTCAAGCTTGAAACTTGATTGGAAACACGAGGCCGCACTTGGGCCTTATCAGACCTACAGTGTCCTTCTGCCTTAAGCATAATCCAAAGTCAAGAAGGATCTCTTGAGGACATTGAAGAGAAGAGTCGATGCCTCCTTTCCTAGGCCCCTAGCGTTCTTGGAAGATCAGTCTCACTTTCCATAGCTCTGGCGTCACGGGGGCCCACTGGCCACATGCTAATGCGTCCCAAGAGATGTCTTGGAAGCCTTGAAGGAATGAAGCCCCGCCATGCTTGGGGTAGGTCTCTTTGTTGGGAAGGGCTCTACAAGTGTGCTGAAAATCACCCTTTTCCAGAGGGCTTTGTTCCTTTGTGAAGGCTGCCCTCCCAGGCTAGAGTGCTCACTTTGGCTCCAATGAAATTCTCTCCCCCGACCTCTTGCTGTAGAAGGATTATTGATTATGTGCTTTGACGCCATATGGAAGGAAGCTGGCTGAAAATTAGAACATTACAATTCTGTTTCCAGAAAAATAAACATGCCAGGGCTGAGGATGTAGGTCAAACAAATGGCACAGCCTATAGAAATAAAGTCAGCCCGCATCTAGACGGAATCTAGGGCAACGTCCAAGGGTCAGGGGTCAAGTTAGAAACTTCCCAAATCCACAAAAGAGAAAGAAAAGTATCTTTCCTGGAGCGAGGAATTCATCAGATTTGTCTAATTTGTCTCGGAGAAACATTATGTCCATGAAGGGGGTTGCCAGGACCACCTCGAATTTGGAGTTTCTGATCTCAGGATGTCAAACCAACCCAGATGACCACGGGTTCTCAGTGCTTCGTTTGACCTAGGCTAGGATAGCAAAGAGTCCTACAAGTGACCGGTGCAAATTCAAAGACAGCAACCAAGAATCACGAAAGCACTCACACCTCGGCCTAGAGAACATACGGTGATTCGAGAAATACAAAATTAATCACTTGGACTGAAGGAGAACGGACTGATAAGCACATCTAAGGGAGATAGCTGACAAAGACCATGACGAGTATACTGTGGAAAAGAAAAAAAGGTCCCAGAAAATGCAAGGCGAACAGATATCACACCTGAATAATCCACAATGAAAGATGTCAGTCTTTAGACAGGCTCTGCTGGAACGTTTGAAAGTCAGAGAAATTCACAAGCCGAAACACGGCAGCGAAGGTCAAACCTGGGCTCACTGGGAAGGTTGAGTTATGAGACTGCTCCAAGCGGGCTCTGAAGCCCTGTGTCCATGAAGCTTGCCGGGACAGCAGACACACAATTATGACCAATCCTCTGACGTCACAGTGGCCCCGACAAACCACCTGGCCTCATCTACACAGTGCCAGAGCTGGGCTCAAGCAGCATATTCAAGCCCCATTGCACTCAACTGCAGGTTGCCAATGGAACATGAAAGGGGCCGGCCGGTGGTGCAGCGGTGAGGTCCGCAGCTTCTGGGTCGGTGGCCCGGGGTGGGCCGGGTGGAATCCTGGGGGTGAGCCTCCTCACCACTGCTTCAGTCATTCTGGGGCAGGCGTCCGAGGGGGAGTAGAGGCAGATGGGAAGGGACGTTAGATAGGGCCAGACTTCCACAGCAAATACAGGAGCGTTGCCAGCAGATGTGAGCACAGCGATGCACTTCTGCCAAAACAGAACCAATTACAAGTTGCAAAGAATAGAAAAACGGAAGCTAAACAGAAACGAGCAAAAAACACAGCTTGCCAGTACGAACAAGAAGATGTCTATGAAGAACCTTAGCAAAACAGGTGAAAGCTACGTCAACCGAAAACTAGCCAACGTTTGGGGAAAGAAATTGAAGACGACACAAGGAAAAAGAAGGATATTCCGGGACCTAGGAATGGCAGAATTAACACACTTGAAACGTCCCTAGCGGAGTAAGGAATCTCTGGATTCCATGCAATCCCAGTCAAAGTTGCAGCCATATTTGCCAGAGAGATAGAAGAGAGAATCCTAAAGTTTCCAGCCAGCAACAAGAGACCCTGAATAGGCCAAGGAATCCTCAGGAAAATGAACAAAGCAGGACGTATCACACTTTCTGATTTCAACATAGAGGACGAAGCGCTAGGTACCGAAACGGCACAGTCCGGGCCCAAAAACAGGCACACAGACCCATGCAACAGAATCGAGAGCCCAGAGCCCAACTCAAACATACAAGGACAGCCCATTTGCGACCAGGGAGCCAAGAGGAGACAGTGGACAAAGGAGAGTCTCTCCAAGAAACGGTGCTGGGAAGCCTGCACAGCCACATGGAACACAACGAGAGTAGACCATGATGTGCCACCTGGCACACGCACCACCTGGAATGGATTACAGCACTGAATGGCACACTTGAAACCGTGAAACTTGTAGGAGAAGACCTAGGCAGAGTGCTCTTTGCCATCTGTCTGAGCCGCCTATTGGGAAGAAGCATGTCTGACTGGGCAAGGGCAGCAAAGGAGACAAGAAACAAACGGGACCACCTCACATGCAGACGCTTCTGCCCAGTCAAGGAAACCATCGACTCAATGCAAAGACAGCACAACAACTGGGAGTGGATGTTTGCAAAGCACACTTCGTACAAAGGGTGAAAAGCCCAAAGATACAATCAACTCACACGTCTCCACAAGAAAAAGAACAAGCCAATGAAAACCTGGGCCAAAGATGGACACAGAGATTTCTCCCAAGAAGATCTAAAGAGGGCCAACAGGTGCATGAAAACTTGTTCACCCTCATTAAGCCTGAGGCCAAGGCAAATCCAAACCGCAAGGACATAGCAGCTCACTGTGGTCAGAATGGCTATAAGGAGGCAGACAGGAAACAACAAGCGTCAGAGAGGAGGTGGAGAGAAGGGAAGCCTCCTGCACTGCTGCTGGCAGTGGAAACCGGTGCAGCCACTAGGCCAAGCGGTGTGGAACTACCTCCGAAATTTAAGAATCCATGTCCCATATGATCCAGCTATTCCTCTGGGGCGCGTTTAGAGAAAGAACTCGGAAACACTACCGCCTAAAGACATGTGCACCGCTGAGTTCACCACAGCCTTACTCCCGCTCTCCAAGACTTGGAAGCCGCCCTGGTGCCCAGCAAGGGACGAATGGAGAAGGAACACGGGCTATAGCCACACAATGGCATACCACTCAGCGGGAACAAAGGATGCAATCCAGCTATTTGTGACCACCAGAATGGCTGGGAGGGTTTTAGGGGAAGTGAAACAAGCCCCAGGGACAAAGTCAAATACCGTAGGATCTCACTTACAAGGAGAAGAAAAAACAAGCACTGACCAACAGGCGGCACTGGACATTTGATCGGGGGTGCCCAGAGGCAAAGCGGGGCGGTGAGGGAGGGTGAAAGAGATGATGAGGCACAAGTGTGTGGTGAGGGCCTGTGATTCGGCTTACGCTGGTGAAGAGGATGGAACCTACACGGAAGTCTAAATCGATGAGGATGTAAATCTGAAAGACATAGGATGTTCGAATGCAGGGTTATGGCAATAAATCCACCTAAAATCAATAATCCAAAAAGGGGTCCAGAATGATGGCATACAGCTTTGGGGGCTGAAAGAGATTAGAGAAGGTGAACTTCCAAGGATGGAAAATCACCTCAAAAGGCTTACTGATGCTACAGAAAGGTAGACCATTCCAAATACATGAAGAGGAATCCTACCAAGAGAACCTGATCCGTGCTAAGCCCAGGAACCAACGGAAAACGTTACCGTCCATGATGTTCCTACTAATCCCCTTCCCGAATAATCCAAACAGGCCCACATCTTCCCAAGTTCAGGCCACAGGTTGGTCCAAAAGTACAAGTCAGGGCCGGCCCTGTGGTGGAGCGGGCAAGTGCCCACGTTCCGCTTGGGTGGCCCGGGCCTCACTCTTTCACAGCGCGGGTGCAGATCACATTAGCACTGTTAGGGAATAGAGATTTCATGGTACGGTGCGGACAGAGGTCATAAAGGAGTAGCAATTGTGAGGGTCCGTTCTCAATACGCACCAGAAAAAGAACCGTGAGAATATTCCAATCTAGGAAGGCATCTGGTACACTTCCCCAAAGGAAGAAGGAAGGAAAACATGGGACCTGCCAAGGCGGAATTGGCAGAGTGCTAGGAGATGACACGATCATTGCGCATCAGAGGATTGCCCGGGCAACTTCAACTTGGGAGGGAGTCCAGGACTTTCTCTGGGGAACGTCCACCCACTTGGCCATCTACCCAAGACATAAGAGATAACACCCAGGGTAATCTTACAGGAAAGAAACCAGTGTCTAGAGAGAATGGAGCAGGCCTTTCCAAGTTCGAGGAGAAAGTTAGAAACCGACAAGAAATCCAGAAATAGGAAAACTATCCTACCTGGAAAGGGGGAGGAGTCAGACTGGTCTGAGATGGCTCTGAAACTCTGTGTGCTTGGAGGTTGTCAGGACAACTTAGCCTTCTGAGGTTCTTTATGACATCACGGTGAACATGTCCCCCAAGATGGCCGCATGGTTACAGTCTGAGGAATGGCCTAGGCTGGGCTATTAAAGGGAGACATACCCAGAAACAGCTTTGACAAACAGAAAGCGGGCACAGAAACTGGAAGAGATCAAACAGACTCTGATGCCAGGGATAAGAAAGGAATCCTTGGCAAGAAGCGAGAATCGAGGGACAAGCACTGAGAGGAGAACATTGTCATCTATTCAAGTCTATGGGGAGGCCACGCTGATTCAAGCTTGAAACTTGATTGGAAACACGAGGCCGCACTTGGGCCTTATCAGACCTACAGTGTCCTTCTGCCTTAAGCATAATCCAAAGTCAAGAAGGATCTCTTGAGGACATTGAAGAGAAGAGTCGATGCCTCCTTTCCTAGGCCCCTAGCGTTCTTGGAAGATCAGTCTCACTTTCCATAGCTCTGGCGTCACGGGGGCCCACTGGCCACATGCTAATGCGTCCCAAGAGATGTCTTGGAAGCCTTGAAGGAATGGAGCCCCGCCATGCTTGGGGTAGGTCTCTTTGTTGGGAAGGGCTCTACAAGTGTGCTGAAAATCACCCTTTTCCAGAGGGCTTGGTTCCTTTGTGAAGGCTGCCCTCCCAGGCTAGAGTGCTCACTTTGGCTCCAAGGAAATTCTCTCCCCCGACCTCTTGCTGTAGAAGGATTATTGATTATGTGCTTTGACGCCATATGGAAGGAAGCTGGCTGAAAATTAGAACATTACAATTCTGTTTCCAGAAAAATAAACATGCCAGGGCTGAGGATGTAGGTCAAACAAATGGCACAGCCTATAGAAATAAAGTAAGCCCGCATCTAGACGGAATCTAGGGCAAAGTCCAAGGGTCAGGGGTCAAGTTAGAAACTTCCCAAATCCACAAAAGAGAAAGAAAAGTATCTTTCCTGGAGCGAGGAATTCATCAGATTTGTCTAATTTGTCTCGGAGAAACATTATGTCCATGAAGGGGGTTGCCAGGACCACCTCGAATTTGGAGTTTCTGATCTCAGGATGTCAAACCAACCCAGATGACCACGGGTTCTCAGTGCTTCGTTTGACCTAGGCTAGGATAGCAAAGAGTCCTACAAGTGACCGCTGCAAATTCAAAGACAGCAACCAAGAATCACGAAAGCACTCACACCTCGGCCTAGAGAACATACGGTGATTCGAGAAATACAAAATTAATCACTTGGACTGAAGGAGAACGGACTGATAAGCACATCTAAGGGAGATAGCTGACAAAGACCATGACGAGTATACTGTGGAAAAGAAAAAAAGGTCCCAGAAAATGCAAGGCGAACAGATATCACACCTGAATAATCCACAATGAAAGATGTCAGTGTTTAGACAGGCTCTGCTGGAACGTTTGAAAGTCAGAGAAATTCACAAGCCGAAACACGGCAGCGAAGGTCAAACCTGGGCTCACTGGGAAGGTTGAGTTATGAGACTGCTCCAAGCGGGCTCTGAAGCCCTGTGTCCATGAAGCTTGCCAGGACAGCAGACACACAATTATGACCAATCCTCTGACGTCACAGTGGCCCCGACAAACCACCTGGCCTCATCTACACAGTGCCAGAGCTGGGCTCAAGCAGCATATTCAAGCCCCATTGCACTCAACTGCAGGTTGCCAATGGAACATGAAAGGGGCCGGCCGGTGGTGCAGCGGTGAGGTCCGCAGCTTCTGGGTCGGTGGCCCGGGGTGGGCCGGGTGGAATCCTGGGGGTGAGCCTCCTCACCACTGCTTCAGTCATTCTGGGGCAGGCGTCCGAGGGGGTGTAGAAGCAGATGGGAAGGGACGTTAGATAGGGCCAGACTTCCACAGCAAATACAGGAGCGTTGCCAGCAGATGTGAGCACAGCGATGCACTTCTGCCAAAACAGAACCAATTACAAGTTGTAAAGAATAGAAAAACGGAAGCTAAACAGAAACGAGCAAAAAACACAGCTTGCCAGTACGAACAAGAAGATGTCTATGAAGAACCTTAGCAAAACAGGTGAAAGCTACGTCAACCGAAAACTAGCCAACGTTTGGGGAAAGAAATTGAAGACGACACAAGGAAAAAGAAGGATATTCCGGGACCTAGGAATGGAAGAATTAACACACTTGAAACGTCCCTAGCGGAGAAAGGAATCTCTGGATTCCATGCAATCCCAGTCAAAGTTGCAGCCATATTTGCCAGAGAGATAGAAGAGAGAATCCTAAAGTTTCCAGCCAGCAACAAGAGACCCTGAATAGGCCAAGGAATCCTCAGGAAAATGAACAAAGCAGGACGTATCACACTTTCTGATTTCAACATAGAGGACGAAGCGCTAGGTACCGAAACGGCACAGTCCGGGCCCAAAAACAGGCACACAGACCCATGCAACAGAATCGAGAGCCCAGAGCCCAACTCAAACATACAAGGACAGCCCATTTGCGACCAGGGAGCCAAGAGGAGACAGTGGACAAAGGAGAGTCTCTCCAAGAAACGGTGCTGGGAAGCCTGCACAGCCACATGGAACACAACGAGAGTAGACCATGATGTGCCACCTGGCACACGCACCACCTGGAATGGATTACAGCACTGAATGGCACACTTGAAACCGTGAAACTTGTAGGAGAAGACCTAGGCAGAGTGCTCTTTGCCATCTGTCTGAGCCGCCTATTGGGAAGAAGCATGTCTGACTGGGCAAGGGCAACAAAGGAGACAAGAAACAAACGGGACCACCTCACATGCAGACGCTTCTGCCCAGTCAAGGAAACCATCGACTCAATGCAAAGACAGCACAACAACTGGGAGTGGATGTTTGCAAAGCACACTTCGTACAAAGGGTGAAAAGCCCAAAGATACAATCAACTCACACGTCTCCACAAGAAAAAGAACAAGCCAATGAAAACCTGGGCCAAAGATGGACACAGAGATTTCTCCCAAGAAGATCTAAAGAGGGCCAACAGGTGCATGAAAACTTGTTCACCCTCATTAAGCCTGAGGCCAAGGCAAATCCAAACCGCAAGGACATAGCAGCTCACTGTGGTCAGAATGGCTATAAGGAGGCAGACAGGAAACAACAAGCGTCAGAGAGGAGGTGGAGAGAAGGGAAGCCTCCTGCACTGCTTCTGGCAGTGGAAACCGGTGCAGCCACTAGGCCAAGCGGTGTGGAACTACCTCCGAAATTTAAGAATCCATGTCCCATATGATCCAGCTATTCCTCTGGGGCGCGTTTAGCCAAAGAACTCGGAAACACTACCGCCTAAAGACATGTGCACCGCTGAGTTCACCACAGCCTTACTCCCGCTCTCCAAGACTTGGAAGCCGCCCTGGTGCCCAGCAAGGGACGAATGGAGAAGGAACATGGGCTATAGCCACACAATGGCATACCACTCAGCGGGAACAAAGGATGCAATCCAGCTATTTGTGACCACCAGAATGGCTGGGAGGGTTTTAGGGGAAGTGAAACAAGCCCCAGGGACAAAGTCAAATACCGTAGGATCTCACTTACAAGGAGAAGAAAAAACAAGCACTGACCAACAGGCGGCACTGGACATTTGATCGGGGGTGCCCAGAGGCAAAGCGGGGCGGTGGGGGAGGGTGAAAGAGATGATGAGGCACAAGTGTGTGGTGAGGGCCTGTGATTCGGCTTACGCTGGTCAAGAGGATGGAACCTACACGGAAGTCTAAATCGATGAGGATGTAAATCTGAAAGACATAGGATGTTCGAATGCAGGGTTATGGCAATAAATCCACCTAAAATCAAAAATCCAAAAAGGGGTCCAGAATGACGGCATACAGCTTTGGGGGCTGAAAGAGATTAGAGAAGGTGAACTTCCAAGGATGGAAAATCACCTCAAAAGGCTTACTGATGCTACAGAAAGGTAGACCATTCCAAATACATGAAGAGGAATCCTACCAAGAGAACCTGATCCGTGCTAAGCCCAGGAACCAACGGAAAACGTTACCGTCCATGATGTTCCTACTAATCCCCTTCACGAATAATCCAAACAGGCCCACATCTTCCCAAGTTCAGGCCACAGGTTGGTCCAAAACTACAAGTCAGGGCCGGCCCTGTGGTGGAGCGGGCAAGTGCCCACGTTCCGCTTGGGTGGCCCGGGCCTCACTCTTTCACAGCGCGGGTGCAGATCACATTAGCACTGTTGGGGAATAGAGATTTCATGGTACGGTGCGGACAGAGGTCATAAAGGAGTAGCATTTGTGAGGGTCCGTTCTCAATACGCACCAGAAAAAGAACCGTGAGAATATTCCAATCTAGGAAGGCATCTGGTACACTTCCCCAAAGGAAGAAGGAAGGAAATCATGGGACCTGCCAAGGCGGAATTGGCAGAGTGCTAGGAGATGACACGATCATTGCGCATCAGAGGATTGCCTGGGCAACTTCAACTTGGGAGGGAGTCCAGGACTTTCTCTGGGGAAGGTCCACCCACTTGGCCATCTACCCAAGACATAAGAGATAACACCCAGGGTAATCTTACAGGAAAGAAACCAGTGTCTAGAGAGAAGGGAGCAGGCCTTTCCAAGTTCGAGGAGAAAGTTAGAAACCGACAAGAAATCCAGAAAAAGGAAAACTATCCTACCTGGAAAGGGGGAGGAGTCAGACTGGTCTGAGATGGCTCTGAAACTCTGTGTGCTTGGAGGTTGTCAGGACAACTTGGCCTTCTGAGGTTCTTTATGACATCACGGTGAACATGTCCCCCAAGATGGCCGCATGGTTACAGTCTGAGGATTGGCCTAGGCTGGGCTATTAAAGGGAGACATACCCAGAAACAGCTTTGACAAACAGAAAGCGGGCACAGAAACTGGAAGAGATCAAACAGACTCTGATGCCAGGGATAAGAAAGGAATCCTTGGCAAGAAGCGAGAATCGAGGGACAAGCACTGAGAGGAGAACATTGTCATCTATTCAAGTCTATGGGGAGGCCATGCTGATTCAAGCTTGAAACTTGATTGGAAACACGAGGCCGCACTTGGGCCTTATCAGACCTACAGTGTCCTTCTGCCTTAAGCATAATCCAAAGTCAAGAAGGATCTCTTGAGGACGTTGAAGAGAAGAGTCGATGCCTCCTTTCCAAGGCCCCTAGCATTCTTCGAAGATCAGTCTCACTTTCCATAGCTCTGGCGTCACGGGGGCCCACTGGCCACATGCTAATGCATCCCAAGAGATGTCTTGGAAGCCTTGAAGGAATGGAGCCCTGTCATGCTTGGGGTAGGTCTCTTTGTTGGGAAGGGCTCTACAAGTGTGCTGAAAATCACCCTTTTCCAGAGGGCTTGGTTCCTTTGTGAAGGCTGCCCTCCCAGGCTAGAGTGGTCACTTTGGCTCCAATGAAATTCTCTCCCCCGACTTCTTGCCGTAGAAGGATTATTGATTATGTGCTTTGACGCCATATGGAAGGAAGCTGGCTGAAAATTAGAACATTACAATTCTGTTTCCAGAAAAATAAACATGCCAGGGCTGAGGATGTAGGTCAAACAAATGGCACAGCCTATAGAAATAAAGTCAGCCCTTATCTAGATGGAATCTAGGGCAATATTCAAGGGTCAGGGGTCAAGTTCAAAACTTCCCGAATGCACAAAAGAGAAAGAAAAATATCTTTCCTGGAGCGAGGAATTCATCAGATTTGTCTAATTTGTCTCAGAAAAACATTATGTCCATGAAGGGGGTTGCCAGGACCACCTCGAATTTGGAGTTTCTGATCTCAGGATGTCAAACCAAGCCAGATGACCATGGGTTGTCAGTGCTTCGCTTGACCTAGGCTAGGATAGCAAAGAGTCCTACAAGTGACCGGTGCAAATTCAAAGACAGCAGCCAAGAATCACGAAAGCACTCACACCTCGGCCTAGAGAACATACGGTGATTCAAGAAATACAAAATTAATCACTTGGACTGAAGGAGAACGGACTGATGAGCACATCTAAGGGAGATAGCTGAGAAAGACCATGACGAGTATACTGTGGAAAAGAAAAAACGGTCCCAGAAAATGCAAGGCGAACAGATATCACACCTGAATAATCCACAATGAAAGATGTCAGTCTTTAGACACACTGTGCTGGAACGTTTGAAAGTCAGAGAAATTCACAAGCCAAAAAACGGCAACGAAGGTCAAACCTGGGCTCACTGGGAAGGGTGCGTTATGAGACTGCTCCAAGCGGGCTCTGAAGCCCTGTGTCCATGAAGTTTGCCGGGACAGCAGACGCACAACTATGACCAATCCTCTGACGTCACAGTGGCCCCGACAAATAACCTGGCCTCATCTACACAGTGCCAGAGTTGGGCTCAAGCAGCATATTCAAGCCCCATTGCACTCAACTGCAGGTTGCCAATGGAACATGAAAGGGGCCGGCCGGTGGTGCAGCGGTGAGGTCCGCAGCTTCTGGGTCGGTGGCCCGGGGTGGGCCGGGTGGAATCCTGGGGGTGAGCCTCCTCACCACTGCTTCAGTCATTCTGGGGCAGGCGTCCGAGGGGGCACAGAGGCAGATGGGAAGGGACGTTAGATAGGGCCAGACTTCCACAGCAAATACAGGAGCATTGCCAGCAGATGTGAGCACAGCGATGCACTTCTGCCAAAACAGAACCAATTACAAGTTGCAAAGAGTAGACAAACGGAAGCTAAACACAAACGAACAAGAAACACAGCTTGCCAGTACGAAGAAGAAGATGTCTATGAAGAACCTTAGCAAAACAGGTGAAAGCTATGTCAACCGAAAACTAGCAAACGTTTGGGGAAAGAAATTCAAGACGACACAAGGAAAAAGAAGGATATTCCGGGACCTAGGAATGGAAGAATTAACACACTTGAAACGTCCATAGCGGAGAAAGGAATCTCTGGATTCCATGCAATCCCAGTCAAAGTTGCAGCCATATTTGCCAGAGAGATAGAAGAGAGAATCCTAAAGTTTCCAGCCAGCAACAAGAGACCCTGAATAGGCCAAGGAATCCTCAGGAAAATGAACAAAGCAGGACGTATCACACTTTCTGATTTCAACATAGAGGACGAAGCGCTAGGTACCGAAACGGCACAGTCCGGGCCCAAAAACAGGCACACAGAGCCATGCAACAGAATCGAGAGCCCAGAGCCCAACTCAAACATACAAGGACAGCCCATTTGCGACCAGGGAGCCAAGAGGAGACAGTGGACAAAGGAGAGTCTCTCCAAGAAACGGTGCTGGGAAGCCTGCACAGCCACATGGAACACAACGAGAGTAGACCATGATGTGCCACCTGGCACACGCACCACCTGGAATGGATTAAAGCCCTGAATGGCACACTTGAAACCGTGAAACTTGTAGGAGAAGACCTAGGCAGAGTGCTCTTTGCCATCTGTCTGAGCCGCCTATTTGGAAGAAGCCTGTCTGACTGGGCAAGGGCAGCAAAGGAGACAAGAAACAAACGGGACCACCTCAAATGCAGACGCTTCTGCCCAGTCAAGGAAACCATCTACTCAATGCAAAGACAGCACAACAACTGGGAGTGGATGTTTGCAAAGCACACATCGGACAAGGGGTGAAAAGCCCAAAGATACAATCAACTCACACGTCTCCACAAGAAAAAGAACAAGCCAATGAAATCCTGGGCCAAAGATGGACACGGAGGTTTCTCCCAAGAAGATCTAAAGAGGGCCAACAGGTGCATGAAAACTTGTTCACCCTCATTAAGTCTGAGGCCAAGGCAAATCCAAACCGCAAGGACATAGCAGCTCACTGTGGTCAGAATGGCTATAAGGAGGCAGACAGGAAACAACAAGTGTCAGAGAGGAGGTGGAGAGAAGGGAAGCCTCCTGCACTGCTGCTGGCAGTGGAAAGCGGTGCAGCCACTAGGCCAAGCGAAGTGGAACTGCCTCCGAAATTTAAGAATCCATGTCCCATATGATCCAGCTATTCCTCTGGGGCGCGTTTAGCCAAAGAACTCGGAAACACTACCGCCTAAAGACATGTGCACCGCTGAGTTCACCACAGCCTTACTCCCGCTCTCCAAGACTTGGAAGCCGCCCTGGTGCCCAGCAAGGGACGAATGGAGAAGGAACATGGGCTATAGCCACACAATGGCAGACCACTCAGCGGGAACAAAGGATGCAATCCAGCCATTTGTGACCACCAGAATGGCTGGGAGGGTTTTAGGGGAAGTGAAACAAGCCCCAGGGACAAAGTCAAATACCGTAGGATCTCACTTACAAGGAGAAGAAAAAGCAAGCACTAACCAACAGGTGGCACTGGACATTTGATCGGGGGCGCCCAGAGGCAAAGCGGGGCGGTGGGGGAGGGTGAAAGAGATGATGAGGCACAAGTGTGTGGTGAGGGCCTGTGATTCGGCTTACGCTGGTGAAGAGGATGGAACCTACACGGAAGTCTAAATCGATGAGGATGTAAATCTGAAAGACATAGGATGTTCGAATGCAGGGTTATGGCAATAAATCCACCTAAAATCAAACATCCAAAAAGGGGTCCAGAATGACGGCATACAGCTTTGGGGGCTGAAAGAGATTAGAGAAGGTGAACTTCCAAGGATGGAAAATCACCTCAAAAGCCTGACTGATGCTACAGAAAGGTAGACCATTCCAAATACATGAAGAGGAATCCTACCAAGAGAACCTGATCCGTGCTAAGCCCAGGAACCAACGGAAAACGTTACCGTCCATGATGTTCCTACTAATCACCTTCACGAATAATCCAAACAGGCCCACATCTTCCCAAGTTCAGGCCACAGGTTGGTCCAAAAGTACAAGTCAGGGCCGGCCCTGTGGTGGAGCGGGCAAGTGCCCACGTTCCGCTTGGGTGGCCCGGGCCTCACTCTTTCACAGCGCGGGTGCAGATCACATTAGCACTGTTAGGGAATAGAGATTTCATGGTACGGTGCGGGCAGAGGTCATAACGGAGTAGCAATTGTGAGGGTCCGTTCTCAATACGCACCAGAAAAAGAACCGTGAGAATATTCCAATCTAGGAAGGCATCTGGTACACTTCCCCAAAGGAAGAAGGAAGGAAAACATGGGACCTGCCAAGGCGGAATTGGCAGAGTGCTAGGAGATGACACGATCATTGCTCATCAGAGGATTGCCTGGGCAACTTCAACTTGGGAGGGAGTCCAGGACTTTCTCTGGGGAAGGTCCACCCACTTGGCCATCTACCCACGACATAAGAGATAACACCCAGTGTAATCTTACAGGAAAGAAACCAGTGTCTAGAGAGAATGGAGCAGGCCTTTCCAAGTTCGAGGAGAAAGTTAGAAACCGACAAGAAATCCAGAAAAAGGAAAACTATCCTACTTGGAAAGGGGGAGGAGTCAGACTGGTCTGAGATGTCTCTGAAACTCTGTGTGCTTGGAGGTTGTCAGGACAACTTGGCCTTCTGAGGTTCTTTATGACATCACGGTGAACATGTCCCCCAAGATGGCCGCATGGTTTCAGTCTGAGGATTGGCCTAGGTCGGGCTATTAAAGGGAGACATACCCAGAAACAGCTTTGACAAACAGAAAGCGGGCACAGAAACTGGAAGAGATCAAACAGACTCTGATGCCAGGGATAAGAAAGGAATCCTTGGCAAGAAGCCAGAATAGAGGGACAAGCACTGAGAGGAGAACATTGTCATCTATTCAAGTCTATGGGGAGGCCATGCTGATTCAAGCTTGAAACTTGATTGGAAACACGAGGCCGCACTTGGGCCTTATCAGACCTACAGTGTCCTTCTGCCTTAAGCATAATCCAAAGCCAAGAAGGATCTCTTGAGGACGTTGAAGAGAAGAGTCGATGCCTCCTTTCCTAGGCCCCTAGCGTTCTTGGAAGATCAGTCTCACTTTCCATAGCTCTGGCGTCACGGGGGCCCACTGGCCACATGCTAATGCGTCCCAAGAGATGTCTTGGAAGCCTTGAAGGAATGGAGCCCTGTCATGCTTGGGGTAGGTCTCTTTGTTGGGAAGGGCTCTACAAGTGTGCTGAAAATCACCCTTTTCCAGAGGGCTTGGTTCCTTTGTGAAGGCTGCCCTCCCAGTCTAGAGTGCTCACTTTGGCTCCAATGAAATTCTCTCCCCCGACTTCTTGCCGTAGAAGGATTATTGATTATGTGCTTTGACGCCATATGGAAGGAAGCTGGCTGAAAATTAGAAAATTACAATTCTGTTTCCAGAAAAATAAACATGCCAGGGCTGAGGATGTAGGTCAAACAAATGGCACAGCCTATAGAAATAAAGTCAGCCCTTATCTAGATGGAATCTAGGGCAATGTTGAAGGGTCAGGGGTCAAGTTCGAAACTTCCCGAATCCACAAAAGAGAAAGAAAAATATCTTTCCTGGAGCGAGGAATTCATCAGATTTGTCTAATTTGTCTCAGAAAAACATTATGTCCATGAAGGGGGTTGCCAGGACCACCTCGAATTTGGAGTTTCTGATCTCAGGATGTCACACCAAGCCAGATGACCACGGGTTGTCAGTGCTTCGCTTGACCTAGGCTAGGATAGCAAAGAGTCCTACAAGTGACCGCTGCAAATTCAAAGACAGCAACCAAGAATCACGAAAGCACTCACACCTCGGCCTAGAGAACATACGGTGATTCAAGAAATACAAAATTAATCACTTGGACTGAAGGAGAACGGACTGATGAGCACATCTAAGGGAGATAGCTGAGAAAGACCATGACGAGTATACTGTGGAAAAGAAAAAACGGTCCCAGAAAATGCAAGGCGAACAGATATCACACCTGAATAATCCACAATGAAAGATGTCAGTCTTTAGACACACTGTGCTGGAACGTTTGAAAGTCAGAGAAATTCACAAGCCAAAAAACGGCAACGAAGGTCAAACCTGGGCTCACTGGGAAGGGTGCGTTATGAGACTGCTCCAAGCGGGCTCTGAAGCCCTGTGTCGATGAAGTTTGCCGGGACAGCAGACGCACAACTATGACCAATCCTCTGACGTCACATTGGCCCCGACAAACAACCTGGCCTCATCTACACAGTGCCAGAGTTGGGCTCAAGCAGCATATTCAAGCCCCATTGCACTCAACTGCAGGTTGCCAAGGGAACATGAAAGGGGCCGGCCGGTGGTGCAGCGGTGAGGTCCGCAGCTTCTGGGTCGGTGGCCCGGGGTGGGCCGGGTGGAATCCTGGGGGTGAGCCTCCTCACCACTGCTTCAGTCATTCTGGGGCAGGCGTCCGAGGGGGCGCAGAGGCAGATGGGAAGGGACGTTAGATAGGGCCAGACTTCCACAGCAAATACAGGAGCATTGCCAGCAGATGTGAGCACAGCGATGCACTTCTGCCAAAACAGAACCAATTACAAGTTGCAAAGAGTAGACAAACGGAAGCTAAACACAAACGAACAAAAAACACAGCTTGCCAGTACGAAGAAGAAGATGTCTATGAAGAACCTTAGCAAAACAGGTGAAAGCTATGTCAACCGAAAACTAGCAAACGTTTGGGGAAAGAAATTCAAGACGACACAAGGAAAAAGAAGGATATTCCGGGACCTAGGAATGGAAGAATTAACACACTTGAAACGTCCATAGCGGAGAAAGGAATCTCTGGATTCCATGCAATCCCAGTCAAAGTTGCAGCCATATTTGCCAGAGAGATAGAAGAGAGAATCCTAAAGTTTCCAGCCAGCAACAAGAGACCCTGAATAGGCCAAGGAATCCTCAGGAAAATGAACAAAGCAGGACGTATCACACTTTCTGATTTCAACATAGAGGACGAAGCGCTAGGTACCGAAACGGCACAGTCCGGGCCCAAAAACAGGCACACAGACCCATGCAACAGAATCGAGAGCCCAGAGCCCAACTCAAACATACAAGGACAGCCCATTTGCGACCAGGGAGCCAAGAGGAGACAGTGGACAAAGGAGAGTCTCTCCAAGAAACGGTGCTGGGAAGCCTGCACAGCCACATGGAACACAACGAGAGTAGACCATGATGTGCCACCTGGCACACGCACCACCTGGAATGGATTAAAGCCCTGAATGGCACACTTGAAACCGTGAAACTTGTAGGAGAAGACCTAGGCAGAGTGCTCTTTGCCATCTGTCTGAGCCGCCTATTGGGAAGAAGCCTGTCTGACTGGGCAAGGGCAGCAAAGGAGACAAGAAACAAACGGGACCACCTCAAATGCAGACGCTTCTGCCCAGTCAAGGAAACCATCGCCTCAATGCAAAGACAGCACAACAACTGGGAGTGGATGTTTGCAAAGCACACATCGGACAAGGGGTGAAAAGCCCAAAGATACAATCAACTCACAAGTCTCCACAAGAAAAAGAACAAGCCAATGAAATCCTGGGCCAAAGATGGACACGGAGGTTTCTCCCAAGAAGATCTAAAGAGGGCCAACAGGTGCATGAAAACTTGTTCACCCTCATTAAGTCTGAGGCCAAGGCAAATCCAAACCGCAAGGACATAGCAGCTCACTGTGGTCAGAATGGCTATAAGGAGGCAGACAGGAAACAACAAGCGTCAGAGAGGAGGTGGAGAGAAGGGAAGCCTCCTGCACTGCTGCTGGCAGTGGAAACCGGTGCAGCCACTAGGCCAAGCGGTGTGGAACTACCTCCGAAATTTAAGAATCCATGTCCCATATGATCCAGCTATTCCTCTGGGGCGCGTTTAGAGAAAGAACTCGGAAACACTACCGCCTAAAGACATGTGCACCGCTGAGTTCACCACAGCCTTACTCCCGCTCTCCAAGACTTGGAAGCCGCCCTGGTGCCCAGCAAGGGACGAATGGAGAAGGAACACGGGCTATAGCCACACAATGGCATACCACTCAGCGGGAACAAAGGATGCAATCCAGCTATTTGTGACCACCAGAATGGCTGGGAGGGTTTTAGGGGAAGTGAAACAAGCCCCAGGGACAAAGTCAAATACCGTAGGATCTCACTTACAAGGAGAAGAAAAAACAAGCACTGACCAACAGGCGGCACTGGACATTTGATCGGGGGCGCCCAGAGGCAAAGCGGGGCGGTGAGGGAGGGTGAAAGAGATGATGAGGCACAAGTGTGTGGTGAGGGCCTGTGATTCGGCTTACGCTGGTGAAGAGGATGGAACCTACACGGAAGTCTAAATCGATGAGGATGTAAATCTGAAAGACATAGGATGTTCGAATGCAGGGTTATGGCAATAAATCCACCTAAAATCAAAAATCCAAAAAGGGGTCCAGAATGATGGCATACAGCTTTGGGGGCTGAAAGAGATTAGAGAAGGTGAACTTCCAAGGATGGAAAATCACCTCAAAAGGCTTACTGATGCTACAGAAAGGTAGACCATTCCAAATACATGAAGAGGAATCCTACCAAGAGAACCTGATCCGTGCTAAGCCCAGGAACCAACGGAAAACGTTACCGTCCATGATGTTCCTACTAATCCCCTTCACGAATAATCCAAACAGGCCCACATCTTCCCAAGTTCAGGCCACAGGTTGGTCCAAAAGTACAAGTCAGGGCCGGCCCTGTGGTGGAGCGGGCAAGTGCCCACGTTCCGCTTGGGTGGCCCGGGCCTCACTCTTTCACAGCGCGGGTGCAGATCACATTAGCACTGTTAGGGAATAGAGATTTCATGGTACGGTGCGGACAGAGGTCATAAAGGAGTAGCAATTGTGAGGGTCCGTTCTCAATACGCACCAGAAAAAGAACCGTGAGAATATTCCAATCTAGGAAGGCATCTGGTACACTTCCCCAAAGGAAGAAGGAAGGAAAACATGGGACCTGCCAAGGCGGAATTGGCAGAGTGCTAGGAGATGACACGATCATTGCTCATCAGAGGATTGCCCGGGCAACTTCAACTTGGGAGGGAGTCCAGGACTTTCTCTGGGGAAGGTCCACCCACTTGGCCATCTACCCACGACATAAGAGATAACACCCAGTGTAATCTTACAGGAAAGAAACCAGTGTCTAGAGAGAATGGAGCAGGCCTTTCCAAGTTCGAGGAGAAAGTTAGAAACCGACAAGAAATCCAGAAAAAGGAAAACTATCCTACTTGGAAAGGGGGAGGAGTCAGACTGGTCTGAGATGTCTCTGAAACTCTGTGTGCTTGGAGGTTGTCAGGACAACTTGGCCTTCTGAGGTTCTTTATGACATCACGGTGAACATGTCCCCCAAGATGGCCGCATGGTTTCAGTCTGAGGATTGGCCTAGGTCGGGCTATTAAAGGGAGACATACCCAGAAACAGCTTTGACAAACAGAAAGCGGGCACAGAAACTGGAAGAGATCAAACAGACTCTGATGCCAGGGATAAGAAAGGAATCCTTGGCAAGAAGCGAGAATCGAGGGACAAGCACTGAGAGGAGAACATTGTCATCTATTCAAGTCTATGGGGAGGCCATGCTGATTCAAGCTTGAAACTTGATTGGAAACACGAGGCCGCACTTGGGCCTTATCAGACCTACAGTGTCCTTCTGCCTTAAGCATAATCCAAAGTCAAGAAGGATCTCTTGAGGACGTTGAAGAGAAGAGTCGATGCCTCCTTTCCAAGGCCCCTAGCATTCTTCGAAGATCAGTCTCACTTTCCATAGCTCTGGCGTCACGGGGGCCCACTGGCCACATGCTAATGCATCCCAAGAGATGTCTTGGAAGCCTTGAAGGAATGGAGCCCTGTCATGCTTGGGGTAGGTCTCTTTGTTGGGAAGGGCTCTACAAGTGTGCTGAAAATCACCCTTTTCCAGAGGGCTTGGTTCCTTTGTGAAGGCTGCCCTCCCAGGCTAGAGTGGTCACTTTGGCTCCAATGAAATTCTCTCCCCCGACTTCTTGCCGTAGAAGGATTATTGATTATGTGCTTTGACGCCATATGGAAGGAAGCTGGCTGAAAATTAGAACATTACAATTCTGTTTCCAGAAAAATAAACATGCCAGGGCTGAGGATGTAGGTCAAACAAATGGCACAGCCTATAGAAATAAAGTCAGCCCTTATCTAGATGGAATCTAGGGCAATATTCAAGGGTCAGGGGTCAAGTTCAAAACTTCCCGAATGCACAAAAGAGAAAGAAAAATATCTTTCCTGGAGCGAGGAATTCATCAGATTTGTCTAATTTGTCTCAGAAAAACATTATGTCCATGAAGGGGGTTGCCAGGACCACCTCGAATTTGGAGTTTCTGATCTCAGGATGTCAAACCAAGCCAGATGACCATGGGTTGTCAGTGCTTCGCTTGACCTAGGCTAGGATAGCAAAGAGTCCTACAAGTGACCGGTGCAAATTCAAAGACAGCAGCCAAGAATCACGAAAGCACTCACACCTCGGCCTAGAGAACATACGGTGATTCAAGAAATACAAAATTAATCACTTGGACTGAAGGAGAACGGACTGATGAGCACATCTAAGGGAGATAGCTGAGAAAGACCATGACGAGTATACTGTGGAAAAGAAAAAACGGTCCCAGAAAATGCAAGGCGAACAGATATCACACCTGAATAATCCACAATGAAAGATGTCAGTCTTTAGACACACTGTGCTGGAACGTTTGAAAGTCAGAGAAATTCACAAGCCAAAAAACGGCAACGAAGGTCAAACCTGGGCTCACTGGGAAGGGTGCGTTATGAGACTGCTCCAAGCGGGCTCTGAAGCCCTGTGTCCATGAAGTTTGCCGGGACAGCAGACGCACAACTATGACCAATCCTCTGACGTCACAGTGGCCCCGACAAATAACCTGGCCTCATCTACACAGTGCCAGAGTTGGGCTCAAGCAGCATATTCAAGCCCCATTGCACTCAACTGCAGGTTGCCAATGGAACATGAAAGGGGCCGGCCGGTGGTGCAGCGGTGAGGTCCGCAGCTTCTGGGTCGGTGGCCCGGGGTGGGCCGGGTGGAATCCTGGGGGTGAGCCTCCTCACCACTGCTTCAGTCATTCTGGGGCAGGCGTCCGAGGGGGCACAGAGGCAGATGGGAAGGGACGTTAGATAGGGCCAGACTTCCACAGCAAATACAGGAGCATTGCCAGCAGATGTGAGCACAGCGATGCACTTCTGCCAAAACAGAACCAATTACAAGTTGCAAAGAGTAGACAAACGGAAGCTAAACACAAACGAACAAGAAACACAGCTTGCCAGTACGAAGAAGAAGATGTCTATGAAGAACCTTAGCAAAACAGGTGAAAGCTATGTCAACCGAAAACTAGCAAACGTTTGGGGAAAGAAATTCAAGACGACACAAGGAAAAAGAAGGATATTCCGGGACCTAGGAATGGAAGAATTAACACACTTGAAACGTCCATAGCGGAGAAAGGAATCTCTGGATTCCATGCAATCCCAGTCAAAGTTGCAGCCATATTTGCCAGAGAGATAGAAGAGAGAATCCTAAAGTTTCCAGCCAGCAACAAGAGACCCTGAATAGGCCAAGGAATCCTCAGGAAAATGAACAAAGCAGGACGTATCACACTTTCTGATTTCAACATAGAGGACGAAGCGCTAGGTACCGAAACGGCACAGTCCGGGCCCAAAAACAGGCACACAGACCCATGCAACAGAATCGAGAGCCCAGAGCCCAACTCAAACATACAAGGACAGCCCATTTGCGACCAGGGAGCCAAGAGGAGACAGTGGACAAAGGAGAGTCTCTCCAAGAAACGGTGCTGGGAAGCCTGCACAGCCACATGGAACACAACGAGAGTAGACCATGATGTGCCACCTGGCACACGCACCACCTGGAATGGATTAAAGCCCTGAATGGCACACTTGAAACCGTGAAACTTGTAGGAGAAGACCTAGGCAGAGTGCTCTTTGCCATCTGTCTGAGCCGCCTATTTGGAAGAAGCCTGTCTGACTGGGCAAGGGCAGCAAAGGAGACAAGAAACAAACGGGACCACCTCAAATGCAGACGCTTCTGCCCAGTCAAGGAAACCATCTACTCAATGCAAAGACAGCACAACAACTGGGAGTGGATGTTTGCAAAGCACACATCGGACAAGGGGTGAAAAGCCCAAAGATACAATCAACTCACACGTCTCCACAAGAAAAAGAACAAGCCAATGAAATCCTGGGCCAAAGATGGACACGGAGGTTTCTCCCAAGAAGATCTAAAGAGGGCCAACAGGTGCATGAAAACTTGTTCACCCTCATTAAGTCTGAGGCCAAGGCAAATCCAAACCGCAAGGACATAGCAGCTCACTGTGGTCAGAATGGCTATAAGGAGGCAGACAGGAAACAACAAGTGTCAGAGAGGAGGTGGAGAGAAGGGAAGCCTCCTGCACTGCTGCTGGCAGTGGAAAGCGGTGCAGCCACTAGGCCAAGCGAAGTGGAACTGCCTCCGAAATTTAAGAATCCATGTCCCATATGATCCAGCTATTCCTCTGGGGCGCGTTTAGCCAAAGAACTCGGAAACACTACCGCCTAAAGACATGTGCACCGCTGAGTTCACCACAGCCTTACTCCCGCTCTCCAAGACTTGGAAGCCGCCCTGGTGCCCAGCAAGGGACGAATGGAGAAGGAACATGGGCTATAGCCACACAATGGCAGACCACTCAGCGGGAACAAAGGATGCAATCCAGCCATTTGTGACCACCAGAATGGCTGGGAGGGTTTTAGGGGAAGTGAAACAAGCCCCAGGGACAAAGTCAAATACCGTAGGATCTCACTTACAAGGAGAAGAAAAAGCAAGCACTAACCAACAGGTGGCACTGGACATTTGATCGGGGGCGCCCAGAGGCAAAGCGGGGCGGTGGGGGAGGGTGAAAGAGATGATGAGGCACAAGTGTGTGGTGAGGGCCTGTGATTCGGCTTACGCTGGTGAAGAGGATGGAACCTACACGGAAGTCTAAATCGATGAGGATGTAAATCTGAAAGACATAGGATGTTCGAATGCAGGGTTATGGCAATAAATCCACCTAAAATCAAACATCCAAAAAGGGGTCCAGAATGACGGCATACAGCTTTGGGGGCTGAAAGAGATTAGAGAAGGTGAACTTCCAAGGATGGAAAATCACCTCAAAAGCCTGACTGATGCTACAGAAAGGTAGACCATTCCAAATACATGAAGAGGAATCCTACCAAGAGAACCTGATCCGTGCTAAGCCCAGGAACCAACGGAAAACGTTACCGTCCATGATGTTCCTACTAATCACCTTCACGAATAATCCAAACAGGCCCACATCTTCCCAAGTTCAGGCCACAGGTTGGTCCAAAAGTACAAGTCAGGGCCGGCCCTGTGGTGGAGCGGGCAAGTGCCCACGTTCCGCTTGGGTGGCCCGGGCCTCACTCTTTCACAGCGCGGGTGCAGATCACATTAGCACTGTTAGGGAATAGAGATTTCATGGTACGGTGCGGGCAGAGGTCATAACGGAGTAGCAATTGTGAGGGTCCGTTCTCAATACGCACCAGAAAAAGAACCGTGAGAATATTCCAATCTAGGAAGGCATCTGGTACACTTCCCCAAAGGAAGAAGGAAGGAAAACATGGGACCTGCCAAGGCGGAATTGGCAGAGTGCTAGGAGATGACACGATCATTGCTCATCAGAGGATTGCCTGGGCAACTTCAACTTGGGAGGGAGTCCAGGACTTTCTCTGGGGAAGGTCCACCCACTTGGCCATCTACCCACGACATAAGAGATAACACCCAGTGTAATCTTACAGGAAAGAAACCAGTGTCTAGAGAGAATGGAGCAGGCCTTTCCAAGTTCGAGGAGAAAGTTAGAAACCGACAAGAAATCCAGAAAAAGGAAAACTATCCTACTTGGAAAGGGGGAGGAGTCAGACTGGTCTGAGATGTCTCTGAAACTCTGTGTGCTTGGAGGTTGTCAGGACAACTTGGCCTTCTGAGGTTCTTTATGACATCACGGTGAACATGTCCCCCAAGATGGCCGCATGGTTTCAGTCTGAGGATTGGCCTAGGTCGGGCTATTAAAGGGAGACATACCCAGAAACAGCTTTGACAAACAGAAAGCGGGCACAGAAACTGGAAGAGATCAAACAGACTCTGATGCCAGGGATAAGAAAGGAATCCTTGGCAAGAAGCCAGAATAGAGGGACAAGCACTGAGAGGAGAACATTGTCATCTATTCAAGTCTATGGGGAGGCCATGCTGATTCAAGCTTGAAACTTGATTGGAAACACGAGGCCGCACTTGGGCCTTATCAGACCTACAGTGTCCTTCTGCCTTAAGCATAATCCAAAGCCAAGAAGGATCTCTTGAGGACATTGAAGAGAAGAGTCGATGCCTCCTTTCCTAGGCCCCTAGCGTTCTTGGAAGATCAGTCTCACTTTCCATAGCTCTGGCGTCACGGGGGCCCACTGGCCACATGCTAATGCGTCCCAAGAGATGTCTTGGAAGCCTTGAAGGAATGGAGCCCTGTCATGCTTGGGGTAGGTCTCTTTGTTGGGAAGGGCTCTACAAGTGTGCTGAAAATCACCCTTTTCCAGAGGGCTTGGTTCCTTTGTGAAGGCTGCCCTCCCAGTCTAGAGTGCTCACTTTGGCTCCAATGAAATTCTCTCCCCCGACTTCTTGCCGTAGAAGGATTATTGATTATGTGCTTTGACGCCATATGGAAGGAAGCTGGCTGAAAATTAGAAAATTACAATTCTGTTTCCAGAAAAATAAACATGCCAGGGCTGAGGATGTAGGTCAAACAAATGGCACAGCCTATAGAAATAAAGTCAGCCCTTATCTAGATGGAATCTAGGGCAATGTTGAAGGGTCAGGGGTCAAGTTCGAAACTTCCCGAATCCACAAAAGAGAAAGAAAAATATCTTTCCTGGAGCGAGGAATTCATCAGATTTGTCTAATTTGTCTCAGAAAAACATTATGTCCATGAAGGGGGTTGCCAGGACCACCTCGAATTTGGAGTTTCTGATCTCAGGATGTCACACCAAGCCAGATGACCACGGGTTGTCAGTGCTTCGCTTGACCTAGGCTAGGATAGCAAAGAGTCCTACAAGTGACCGCTGCAAATTCAAAGACAGCAACCAAGAATCACGAAAGCACTCACACCTCGGCCTAGAGAACATACGGTGATTCAAGAAATACAAAATTAATCACTTGGACTGAAGGAGAACGGACTGATGAGCACATCTAAGGGAGATAGCTGAGAAAGACCATGACGAGTATACTGTGGAAAAGAAAAAACGGTCCCAGAAAATGCAAGGCGAACAGATATCACACCTGAATAATCCACAATGAAAGATGTCAGTCTTTAGACACACTGTGCTGGAACGTTTGAAAGTCAGAGAAATTCACAAGCCAAAAAACGGCAACGAAGGTCAAACCTGGGCTCACTGGGAAGGGTGCGTTATGAGACTGCTCCAAGCGGGCTCTGAAGCCCTGTGTCGATGAAGTTTGCCGGGACAGCAGACGCACAACTATGACCAATCCTCTGACGTCACATTGGCCCCGACAAACAACCTGGCCTCATCTACACAGTGCCAGAGTTGGGCTCAAGCAGCATATTCAAGCCCCATTGCACTCAACTGCAGGTTGCCAAGGGAACATGAAAGGGGCCGGCCGGTGGTGCAGCGGTGAGGTCCGCAGCTTCTGGGTCGGTGGCCCGGGGTGGGCCGGGTGGAATCCTGGGGGTGAGCCTCCTCACCACTGCTTCAGTCATTCTGGGGCAGGCGTCCGAGGGGGCGCAGAGGCAGATGGGAAGGGACGTTAGATAGGGCCAGACTTCCACAGCAAATACAGGAGCATTGCCAGCAGATGTGAGCACAGCGATGCACTTCTGCCAAAACAGAACCAATTACAAGTTGCAAAGAGTAGACAAACGGAAGCTAAACACAAACGAACAAAAAACACAGCTTGCCAGTACGAAGAAGAAGATGTCTATGAAGAACCTTAGCAAAACAGGTGAAAGCTATGTCAACCGAAAACTAGCAAACGTTTGGGGAAAGAAATTCAAGACGACACAAGGAAAAAGAAGGATATTCCGGGACCTAGGAATGGAAGAATTAACACACTTGAAACGTCCATAGCGGAGAAAGGAATCTCTGGATTCCATGCAATCCCAGTCAAAGTTGCAGCCATATTTGCCAGAGAGATAGAAGAGAGAATCCTAAAGTTTCCAGCCAGCAACAAGAGACCCTGAATAGGCCAAGGAATCCTCAGGAAAATGAACAAAGCAGGACGTATCACACTTTCTGATTTCAACATAGAGGACGAAGCGCTAGGTACCGAAACGGCACAGTCCGGGCCCAAAAACAGGCACACAGACCCATGCAACAGAATCGAGAGCCCAGAGCCCAACTCAAACATACAAGGACAGCCCATTTGCGACCAGGGAGCCAAGAGGAGACAGTGGACAAAGGAGAGTCTCTCCAAGAAACGGTGCTGGGAAGCCTGCACAGCCACATGGAACACAACGAGAGTAGACCATGATGTGCCACCTGGCACACGCACCACCTGGAATGGATTAAAGCCCTGAATGGCACACTTGAAACCGTGAAACTTGTAGGAGAAGACCTAGGCAGAGTGCTCTTTGCCATCTGTCTGAGCCGCCTATTGGGAAGAAGCCTGTCTGACTGGGCAAGGGCAGCAAAGGAGACAAGAAACAAACGGGACCACCTCAAATGCAGACGCTTCTGCCCAGTCAAGGAAACCATCGCCTCAATGCAAAGACAGCACAACAACTGGGAGTGGATGTTTGCAAAGCACACATCGGACAAGGGGTGAAAAGCCCAAAGATACAATCAACTCACAAGTCTCCACAAGAAAAAGAACAAGCCAATGAAATCCTGGGCCAAAGATGGACACGGAGGTTTCTCCCAAGAAGATCTAAAGAGGGCCAACAGGTGCATGAAAACTTGTTCACCCTCATTAAGTCTGAGGCCAAGGCAAATCCAAACCGCAAGGACATAGCAGCTCACTGTGGTCAGAATGGCTATAAGGAGGCAGACAGGAAACAACAAGCGTCAGAGAGGAGGTGGAGAGAAGGGAAGCCTCCTGCACTGCTGCTGGCAGTGGAAACCGGTGCAGCCACTAGGCCAAGCGGTGTGGAACTACCTCCGAAATTTAAGAATCCATGTCCCATATGATCCAGCTATTCCTCTGGGGCGCGTTTAGAGAAAGAACTCGGAAACACTACCGCCTAAAGACATGTGCACCGCTGAGTTCACCACAGCCTTACTCCCGCTCTCCAAGACTTGGAAGCCGCCCTGGTGCCCAGCAAGGGACGAATGGAGAAGGAACACGGGCTATAGCCACACAATGGCATACCACTCAGCGGGAACAAAGGATGCAATCCAGCTATTTGTGACCACCAGAATGGCTGGGAGGGTTTTAGGGGAAGTGAAACAAGCCCCAGGGACAAAGTCAAATACCGTAGGATCTCACTTACAAGGAGAAGAAAAAACAAGCACTGACCAACAGGCGGCACTGGACATTTGATCGGGGGCGCCCAGAGGCAAAGCGGGGCGGTGAGGGAGGGTGAAAGAGATGATGAGGCACAAGTGTGTGGTGAGGGCCTGTGATTCGGCTTACGCTGGTGAAGAGGATGGAACCTACACGGAAGTCTAAATCGATGAGGATGTAAATCTGAAAGACATAGGATGTTCGAATGCAGGGTTATGGCAATAAATCCACCTAAAATCAAAAATCCAAAAAGGGGTCCAGAATGATGGCATACAGCTTTGGGGGCTGAAAGAGATTAGAGAAGGTGAACTTCCAAGGATGGAAAATCACCTCAAAAGGCTTACTGATGCTACAGAAAGGTAGACCATTCCAAATACATGAAGAGGAATCCTACCAAGAGAACCTGATCCGTGCTAAGCCCAGGAACCAACGGAAAACGTTACCGTCCATGATGTTCCTACTAATCCCCTTCACGAATAATCCAAACAGGCCCACATCTTCCCAAGTTCAGGCCACAGGTTGGTCCAAAAGTACAAGTCAGGGCCGGCCCTGTGGTGGAGCGGGCAAGTGCCCACGTTCCGCTTGGGTGGCCCGGGCCTCACTCTTTCACAGCGCGGGTGCAGATCACATTAGCACTGTTAGGGAATAGAGATTTCATGGTACGGTGCGGACAGAGGTCATAAAGGAGTAGCAATTGTGAGGGTCCGTTCTCAATACGCACCAGAAAAAGAACCGTGAGAATATTCCAATCTAGGAAGGCATCTGGTACACTTCCCCAAAGGAAGAAGGAAGGAAAACATGGGACCTGCCAAGGCGGAATTGGCAGAGTGCTAGGAGATGACACGATCATTGCTCATCAGAGGATTGCCCGGGCAACTTCAACTTGGGAGGGAGTCCAGGACTTTCTCTGGGGAAGGTCCACCCACTTGGCCATCTACCCACGACATAAGAGATAACACCCAGTGTAATCTTACAGGAAAGAAACCAGTGTCTAGAGAGAATGGAGCAGGCCTTTCCAAGTTCGAGGAGAAAGTTAGAAACCGACAAGAAATCCAGAAAAAGGAAAACTATCCTACTTGGAAAGGGGGAGGAGTCAGACTGGTCTGAGATGTCTCTGAAACTCTGTGTGCTTGGAGGTTGTCAGGACAACTTGGCCTTCTGAGGTTCTTTATGACATCACGGTGAACATGTCCCCCAAGATGGCCGCATGGTTTCAGTCTGAGGATTGGCCTAGGTCGGGCTATTAAAGGGAGACATACCCAGAAACAGCTTTGACAAACAGAAAGCGGGCACAGAAACTGGAAGAGATCAAACAGACTCTGATGCCAGGGATAAGAAAGGAATCCTTGGCAAGAAGCCAGAATAGAGGGACAAGCACTGAGAGGAGAACATTGTCATCTATTCAAGTCTATGGGGAGGCCACGCTGATTCAAGCTTGAAACTTGATTGGAAACACGAGGCCGCACTTGGGCCTTATCAGACCTACAGTGTCCTTCTGCCTTAAGCATAATCCAAAGTCAAGAAGGATCTCTTGAGGACATTGAAGAGAAGAGTCGATGCCTCCTTTCCTAGGCCCCTAGCGTTCTTGGAAGATCAGTCTCACTTTCCATAGCTCTGGCGTCACGGGGGCCCACTGGCCACATGCTAATGCGTCCCAAGAGATGTCTTGGAAGCCTTGAAGGAATGGAGCCCCGCCATGCTTGGGGTAGGTCTCTTTGTTGGGAAGGGCTCTACAAGTGTGCTGAAAATCACCCTTTTCCAGAGGGCTTGGTTCCTTTGTGAAGGCTGCCCTCCCAGGCTAGAGTGCTCACTTTGGCTCCAAGGAAATTCTCTCCCCCGACCTCTTGCTGTAGAAGGATTATTGATTATGTGCTTTGACGCCATATGGAAGGAAGCTGGCTGAAAATTAGAACATTACAATTCTGTTTCCAGAAAAATAAACATGCCAGGGCTGAGGATGTAGGTCAAACAAATGGCACAGCCTATAGAAATAAAGTAAGCCCGCATCTAGACGGAATCTAGGGCAAAGTCCAAGGGTCAGGGGTCAAGTTAGAAACTTCCCAAATCCACAAAAGAGAAAGAAAAGTATCTTTCCTGGAGCGAGGAATTCATCAGATTTGTCTAATTTGTCTCGGAGAAACATTATGTCCATGAAGGGGGTTGCCAGGACCACCTCGAATTTGGAGTTTCTGATCTCAGGATGTCAAACCAACCCAGATGACCACGGGTTCTCAGTGCTTCGTTTGACCTAGGCTAGGATAGCAAAGAGTCCTACAAGTGACCGCTGCAAATTCAAAGACAGCAACCAAGAATCACGAAAGCACTCACACCTCGGCCTAGAGAACATACGGTGATTCGAGAAATACAAAATTAATCACTTGGACTGAAGGAGAACGGACTGATAAGCACATCTAAGGGAGATAGCTGACAAAGACCATGACGAGTATACTGTGGAAAAGAAAAAAAGGTCCCAGAAAATGCAAGGCGAACAGATATCACACCTGAATAATCCACAATGAAAGATGTCAGTCTTTAGACAGGCTCTGCTGGAACGTTTGAAAGTCAGAGAAATTCACAAGCCGAAACACGGCAGCGAAGGTCAAACCTGGGCTCACTGGGAAGGTTGAGTTATGAGACTGCTCCAAGCGGGCTCTGAAGCCCTGTGTCCATGAAGCTTGCCAGGACAGCAGACACACAATTATGACCAATCCTCTGACGTCACAGTGGCCCCGACAAACCACCTGGCCTCATCTACACAGTGCCAGAGCTGGGCTCAAGCAGCATATTCAAGCCCCATTGCACTCAACTGCAGGTTGCCAATGGAACATGAAAGGGGCCGGCCGGTGGTGCAGCGGTGAGGTCCGCAGCTTCTGGGTCGGTGGCCCGGGGTGGGCCGGGTGGAATCCTGGGGGTGAGCCTCCTCACCACTGCTTCAGTCATTCTGGGGCAGGCGTCCGAGGGGGTGTAGAAGCAGATGGGAAGGGACGTTAGATAGGGCCAGACTTCCACAGCAAATACAGGAGCGTTGCCAGCAGATGTGAGCACAGCGATGCACTTCTGCCAAAACAGAACCAATTACAAGTTGTAAAGAATAGAAAAACGGAAGCTAAACAGAAACGAGCAAAAAACACAGCTTGCCAGTACGAACAAGAAGATGTCTATGAAGAACCTTAGCAAAACAGGTGAAAGCTACGTCAACCGAAAACTAGCCAACGTTTGGTGAAAGAAATTGAAGACGACACAAGGAAAAAGAAGGATATTCCGGGACCTAGGAATGGAAGAATTAACACACTTGAAACGTCCCTAGCGGAGAAAGGAATCTCTGGATTCCATGCAATCCCAGTCAAAGTTGCAGCCATATTTGCCAGAGAGATAGAAGAGAGAATCCTAAAGTTTCCAGCCAGCAACAAGAGACCCTGAATAGGCCAAGGAATCCTCAGGAAAATGAACAAAGCAGGACGTATGACACTTTCTGATTTCAACATAGAGGACGAAGCGCTAGGTACCGAAACGGCACAGTCCGGGCCCAAAAACAGGCACACAGACCCATGCAACAGAATCGAGAGCCCAGAGCCCAACTCAAACATACAAGGACAGCCCATTTGCGACCAGGGAGCCAAGAGGAGACAGTGGACAAAGGAGAGTCTCTCCAAGAAACGGTGCTGGGAAGCCTGCACAGCCACATGGAACACAACGAGAGTAGACCATGATGTGCCACCTGGCACACGCACCACCTGGAATGGATTAAAGCCCTGAATGGCACACTTGAAACCGTGAAACTTGTAGGAGAAGACCTAGGCAGAGTGCTCTTTGCCATCTGTCTGAGCCGCCTATTGGGAAGAAGCCTGTCTGACTGGGCAAGGGCAGCAAAGGAGACAAGAAACAAACGGGACCACCTCAAATGCAGATGCTTCTGCCCAGTCAAGGAAACCATCGACTCAATGCAAAGACAGCACAACAACTGGGAGTGGATGTTTGCAAAGCACACATCGGACAAGGGGTGAAAAGCCCAAAGATACAATCAACTCACAAGTCTCCACAAGAAAAAGAACAAGCCAATGAAATCCTGGGCCAAAGATGGACACGGAGGTTTCTCCCAAGAAGATCTAAAGAGGGCCAACAGGTGCATGAAAACTTGTTCACCCTCATTAAGTCTGAGGCCAAGGCAAATCCAAACCGCAAGGACATAGCAGCTCACTGTGGTCAGAATGGCTATAAGGAGGCAGACAGGAAACAACAAGCGTCAGAGAGGAGGTGGAGAGAAGGGAAGCCTCCTGCACTGCTGCTGGCAGTGGAAACCGGTGCAGCCACTAGGCCAAGCGGTGTGGAACTACCTCCGAAATTTAAGAATCCATGTCCCATATGATCCAGCTATTCCTCTGGGGCGCGTTTAGAGAAAGAACTCGGAAACACTACCGCCTAAAGACATGTGCACCGCTGAGTTCACCACAGCCTTACTCCCGCTCTCCAAGACTTGGAAGCCGCCCTGGTGCCCAGCAAGGGACGAATGGAGAAGGAACACGGGCTATAGCCACACAATGGCATACCACTCAGCGGGAACAAAGGATGCAATCCAGCTATTTGTGACCACCAGAATGGCTGGGAGGGTTTTAGGGGAAGTGAAACAAGCCCCAGGGACAAAGTCAAATACCGTAGGATCTCACTTACAAGGAGAAGAAAAAACAAGCACTGACCAACAGGCGGCACTGGACATTTGATCGGGGGTGCCCAGAGGCAAAGCGGGGCGGTGAGGGAGGGTGAAAGAGATGATGAGGCACAAGTGTGTGGTGAGGGCCTGTGATTCGGCTTACGCTGGTGAAGAGGATGGAACCTACACGGAAGTCTAAATCGATGAGGATGTAAATCTGAAAGACATAGGATGTTCGAATGCAGGGTTATGGCAATAAATCCACCTAAAATCAAAAATCCAAAAAGGGGTCCAGAATGATGGCATACAGCTTTGGGGGCTGAAAGAGATTAGAGAAGGTGAACTTCCAAGGATGGAAAATCACCTCAAAAGGCTTACTGATGCTACAGAAAGGTAGACCATTCCAAATACATGAAGAGGAATCCTACCAAGAGAACCTGATCCGTGCTAAGCCCAGGAACCAACGGAAAACGTTACCGTCCATGATGTTCCTACTAATCCCCTTCACGAATAATCCAAACAGGCCCACATCTTCCCAAGTTCAGGCCACAGGTTGGTCCAAAAGTACAAGTCAGGGCCGGCCCTGTGGTGGAGCGGGCAAGTGCCCACGTTCCGCTTGGGTGGCCCGGGCCTCACTCTTTCACAGCGCGGGTGCAGATCACATTAGCACTGTTAGGGAATAGAGATTTCATGGTACGGTGCGGACAGAGGTCATAAAGGAGTAGCAATTGTGAGGGTCCGTTCTCAATACGCACCAGAAAAAGAACCGTGAGAATATTCCAATCTAGGAAGGCATCTGGTACACTTCCCCAAAGGAAGAAGGAAGGAAAACATGGGACCTGCCAAGGCGGAATTGGCAGAGTGCTAGGAGATGACACGATCATTGCGCATCAGAGGATTGCCCGGGCAACTTCAACTTGGGAGGGAGTCCAGGACTTTCTCTGGGGAACGTCCACCCACTTGGCCATCTACCCAAGACATAAGAGATAACACCCAGGGTAATCTTACAGGAAAGAAACCAGTGTCTAGAGAGAATGGAGCAGGCCTTTCCAAGTTCGAGGAGAAAGTTAGAAACCGACAAGAAATCCAGAAATAGGAAAACTATCCTACCTGGAAAGGGGGAGGAGTCAGACTGGTCTGAGATGGCTCTGAAACTCTGTGTGCTTGGAGGTTGTCAGGACAACTTAGCCTTCTGAGGTTCTTTATGACATCACGGTGAACATGTCCCCCAAGATGGCCGCATGGTTACAGTCTGAGGAATGGCCTAGGCTGGGCTATTAAAGGGAGACATACCCAGAAACAGCTTTGACAAACAGAAAGCGGGCACAGAAACTGGAAGAGATCAAACAGACTCTGATGCCAGGGATAAGAAAGGAATCCTTGGCAAGAAGCGAGAATCGAGGGACAAGCACTGAGAGGAGAACATTGTCATCTATTCAAGTCTATGGGGAGGCCACGCTGATTCAAGCTTGAAACTTGATTGGAAACACGAGGCCGCACTTGGGCCTTATCAGACCTACAGTGTCCTTCTGCCTTAAGCATAATCCAAAGTCAAGAAGGATCTCTTGAGGACATTGAAGAGAAGAGTCGATGCCTCCTTTCCTAGGCCCCTAGCGTTCTTGGAAGATCAGTCTCACTTTCCATAGCTCTGGCGTCACGGGGGCCCACTGGCCACATGCTAATGCGTCCCAAGAGATGTCTTGGAAGCCTTGAAGGAATGGAGCCCCGCCATGCTTGGGGTAGGTCTCTTTGTTGGGAAGGGCTCTACAAGTGTGCTGAAAATCACCCTTTTCCAGAGGGCTTGGTTCCTTTGTGAAGGCTGCCCTCCCAGGCTAGAGTGCTCACTTTGGCTCCAAGGAAATTCTCTCCCCCGACCTCTTGCTGTAGAAGGATTATTGATTATGTGCTTTGACGCCATATGGAAGGAAGCTGGCTGAAAATTAGAACATTACAATTCTGTTTCCAGAAAAATAAACATGCCAGGGCTGAGGATGTAGGTCAAACAAATGGCACAGCCTATAGAAATAAAGTAAGCCCGCATCTAGACGGAATCTAGGGCAAAGTCCAAGGGTCAGGGGTCAAGTTAGAAACTTCCCAAATCCACAAAAGAGAAAGAAAAGTATCTTTCCTGGAGCGAGGAATTCATCAGATTTGTCTAATTTGTCTCGGAGAAACATTATGTCCATGAAGGGGGTTGCCAGGACCACCTCGAATTTGGAGTTTCTGATCTCAGGATGTCAAACCAACCCAGATGACCACGGGTTCTCAGTGCTTCGTTTGACCTAGGCTAGGATAGCAAAGAGTCCTACAAGTGACCGCTGCAAATTCAAAGACAGCAACCAAGAATCACGAAAGCACTCACACCTCGGCCTAGAGAACATACGGTGATTCGAGAAATACAAAATTAATCACTTGGACTGAAGGAGAACGGACTGATAAGCACATCTAAGGGAGATAGCTGACAAAGACCATGACGAGTATACTGTGGAAAAGAAAAAAAGGTCCCAGAAAATGCAAGGCGAACAGATATCACACCTGAATAATCCACAATGAAAGATGTCAGTCTTTAGACAGGCTCTGCTGGAACGTTTGAAAGTCAGAGAAATTCACAAGCCGAAACACGGCAGCGAAGGTCAAACCTGGGCTCACTGGGAAGGTTGAGTTATGAGACTGCTCCAAGCGGGCTCTGAAGCCCTGTGTCCATGAAGCTTGCCAGGACAGCAGACACACAATTATGACCAATCCTCTGACGTCACAGTGGCCCCGACAAACCACCTGGCCTCATCTACACAGTGCCAGAGCTGGGCTCAAGCAGCATATTCAAGCCCCATTGCACTCAACTGCAGGTTGCCAATGGAACATGAAAGGGGCCGGCCGGTGGTGCAGCGGTGAGGTCCGCAGCTTCTGGGTCGGTGGACCGGGGTGGGCCGGGTGGAATCCTGGGGGTGAGCCTCCTCACCACTGCTTCAGTCATTCTGGGGCAGGCGTCCGAGGGGGTGTAGAAGCAGATGGGAAGGGACGTTAGATAGGGCCAGACTTCCACAGCAAATACAGGAGCGTTGCCAGCAGATGTGAGCACAGCGATGCACTTCTGCCAAAACAGAACCAATTACAAGTTGTAAAGAATAGAAAAACGGAAGCTAAACAGAAACGAGCAAAAAACACAGCTTGCCAGTACGAACAAGAAGATGTCTATGAAGAACCTTAGCAAAACAGGTGAAAGCTACGTCAACCGAAAACTAGCCAACGTTTGGTGAAAGAAATTGAAGACGACACAAGGAAAAAGAAGGATATTCCGGGACCTAGGAATGGAAGAATTAACACACTTGAAACGTCCCTAGCGGAGAAAGGAATCTCTGGATTCCATGCAATCCCAGTCAAAGTTGCAGCCATATTTGCCAGAGAGATAGAAGAGAGAATCCTAAAGTTTCCAGCCAGCAACAAGAGACCCTGAATAGGCCAAGGAATCCTCAGGAAAATGAACAAAGCAGGACGTATCACACTTTCTGATTTCAACATAGAGGACGAAGCGCTAGGTACCGAAACGGCACAGTCCGGGCCCAAAAACAGGCACACAGACCCATGCAACAGAATCGAGAGCCCAGAGCCCAACTCAAACATACAAGGACAGCCCATTTGCGACCAGGGAGCCAAGAGGAGACAGTGGACAAAGGAGAGTCTCTCCAAGAAACGGTGCTGGGAAGCCTGCACAGCCACATGGAACACAACGAGAGTAGACCATGATGTGCCACCTGGCACACGCACCACCTGGAATGGATTAAAGCCCTGAATGGCACACTTGAAACCGTGAAACTTGTAGGAGAAGACCTAGGCAGAGTGCTCTTTGCCATCTGTCTGAGCCGCCTATTGGGAAGAAGCCTGTCTGACTGGGCAAGGGCAGCAAAGGAGACAAGAAACAAACGGGACCACCTCAAATGCAGACGCTTCTGCCCAGTCAAGGAAACCATCGACTCAATGCAAAGACAGCACAACAACTGGGAGTGGATGTTTGCAAAGCACACATCGGACAAGGGGTGAAAAGCCCAAAGATACAATCAACTCACAAGTCTCCACAAGAAAAAGAACAAGCCAATGAAATCCTGGGCCAAAGATGGACACGGAGGTTTCTCCCAAGAAGATCTAAAGAGGGCCAACAGGTGCATGAAAACTTGTTCACCCTCATTAAGTCTGAGGCCAAGGCAAATCCAAACCGCAAGGACATAGCAGCTCACTGTGGTCAGAATGGCTATAAGGAGGCAGACAGGAAACAACAAGCGTCAGAGAGGAGGTGGAGAGAAGGGAAGCCTCCTGCACTGCTGCTGGCAGTGGAAACCGGTGCAGCCACTAGGCCAAGCGGTGTGGAACTACCTCCGAAATTTAAGAATCCATGTCCCATATGATCCAGCTATTCCTCTGGGGCGCGTTTAGAGAAAGAACTCGGAAACACTACCGCCTAAAGACATGTGCACCGCTGAGTTCACCACAGCCTTACTCCCGCTCTCCAAGACTTGGAAGCCGCCCTGGTGCCCAGCAAGGGACGAATGGAGAAGGAACACGGGCTATAGCCACACAATGGCATACCACTCAGCGGGAACAAAGGATGCAATCCAGCTATTTGTGACCACCAGAATGGCTGGGAGGGTTTTAGGGGAAGTGAAACAAGCCCCAGGGACAAAGTCAAATACCGTAGGATCTCACTTACAAGGAGAAGAAAAAACAAGCACTGACCAACAGGCGGCACTGGACATTTGATCGGGGGTGCCCAGAGGCAAAGCGGGGCGGTGAGGGAGGGTGAAAGAGATGATGAGGCACAAGTGTGTGGTGAGAGCCTGTGATTCGGCTTACGCTGGTGAAGAGGATGTAACCTACACGGAAGTCTAAATCGATGAGGATGTAAATCTGAAAGACATAGGATGTTCGAATGCAGGGTTATGGCAATAAATCCACCTAAAATCAAAAATCCAAAAAGGGGTCCAGAATGACGGCATACAGCTTTGGGGGCTGAAAGAGATTAGAGAAGGTGAACTTCCAAGGATGGAAAATCACCTCAAAAGGCTTACTGATGCTACAGAAAGGTAGACCATTCCAAATACATGAAGAGGAATCCTACCAAGAGAACCTGATCCGTGCTAAGCCCAGGAACCAACGGAAAACGTTACCGTCCATGATGTTCCTACTAATCCCCTTCACGAATAATCCAAACAGGCCCACATCTTCCCAAGTTCAGGCCACAGGTTGGTCCAAAAGTACAAGTCAGGGCCGGCCCTGTGGTGGAGCGGGCAAGTGCCCACGTTCCGCTTGGGTGGCCCGGGCCTCACTCTTTCACAGCGCGGGTGCAGATCACATTAGCACTGTTAGGGAATAGAGATTTCATGGTACGGTGCGGACAGAGGTCATAAAGGAGTAGCAATTGTGAGGGTCCGTTCTCAATACGCACCAGAAAAAGAACCGTGAGAATATTCCAATCTAGGAAGGCATCTGGTACACTTCCCCAAAGGAAGAAGGAAGGAAAACATGGGACCTGCCAAGGCGGAATTGGCAGAGTGCTAGGAGATGACACGATCATTGCGCATCAGAGGATTGCCCGGGCAACTTCAACTTGGGAGGGAGTCCAGGACTTTCTCTGGGGAACGTCCACCCACTTGGCCATCTACCCAAGACATAAGAGATAACACCCAGGGTAATCTTACAGGAAAGAAACCAGTGTCTAGAGAGAATGGAGCAGGCCTTTCCAAGTTCGAGGAGAAAGTTAGAAACCGACAAGAAATCCAGAAATAGGAAAACTATCCTACCTGGAAAGGGGGAGGAGTCAGACTGGTCTGAGATGGCTCTGAAACTCTGTGTGCTTGGAGGTTGTCAGGACAACTTAGCCTTCTGAGGTTCTTTATGACATCACGGTGAACATGTCCCCCAAGATGGCCGCATGGTTACAGTCTGAGGAATGGCCTAGGCTGGGCTATTAAAGGGAGACATACCCAGAAACAGCTTTGACAAACAGAAAGCGGGCACAGAAACTGGAAGAGATCAAACAGACTCTGATGCCAGGGATAAGAAAGGAATCCTTGGCAAGAAGCGAGAATCGAGGGACAAGCACTGAGAGGAGAACATTGTCATCTATTCAAGTCTATGGGGAGGCCACGCTGATTCAAGCTTGAAACTTGATTGGAAACACGAGGCCGCACTTGGGCCTTATCAGACCTACAGTGTCCTTCTGCCTTAAGCATAATCCAAAGTCAAGAAGGATCTCTTGAGGACATTGAAGAGAAGAGTCGATGCCTCCTTTCCTAGGCCCCTAGCGTTCTTGGAAGATCAGTCTCACTTTCCATAGCTCTGGCGTCACGGGGGCCCACTGGCCACATGCTAATGCGTCCCAAGAGATGTCTTGGAAGCCTTGAAGGAATGGAGCCCCGCCATGCTTGGGGTAGGTCTCTTTGTTGGGAAGGGCTCTACAAGTGTGCTGAAAATCACCCTTTTCCAGAGGGCTTGGTTCCTTTGTGAAGGCTGCCCTCCCAGGCTAGAGTGCTCACTTTGGCTCCAAGGAAATTCTCTCCCCCGACCTCTTGCTGTAGAAGGATTATTGATTATGTGCTTTGACGCCATATGGAAGGAAGCTGGCTGAAAATTAGAACATTACAATTCTGTTTCCAGAAAAATAAACATGCCAGGGCTGAGGATGTAGGTCAAACAAATGGCACAGCCTATAGAAATAAAGTAAGCCCGCATCTAGACGGAATCTAGGGCAAAGTCCAAGGGTCAGGGGTCAAGTTAGAAACTTCCCAAATCCACAAAAGAGAAAGAAAAGTATCTTTCCTGGAGCGAGGAATTCATCAGATTTGTCTAATTTGTCTCGGAGAAACATTATGTCCATGAAGGGGGTTGCCAGGACCACCTCGAATTTGGAGTTTCTGATCTCAGGATGTCAAACCAACCCAGATGACCACGGGTTCTCAGTGCTTCGTTTGACCTAGGCTAGGATAGCAAAGAGTCCTACAAGTGACCGCTGCAAATTCAAAGACAGCAACCAAGAATCACGAAAGCACTCACACCTCGGCCTAGAGAACATACGGTGATTCGAGAAATACAAAATTAATCACTTGGACTGAAGGAGAACGGACTGATAAGCACATCTAAGGGAGATAGCTGACAAAGACCATGACGAGTATACTGTGGAAAAGAAAAAAAGGTCCCAGAAAATGCAAGGCGAACAGATATCACACCTGAATAATCCACAATGAAAGATGTCAGTCTTTAGACAGGCTCTGCTGGAACGTTTGAAAGTCAGAGAAATTCACAAGCCGAAACACGGCAGCGAAGGTCAAACCTGGGCTCACTGGGAAGGTTGAGTTATGAGACTGCTCCAAGCGGGCTCTGAAGCCCTGTGTCCATGAAGCTTGCCAGGACAGCAGACACACAATTATGACCAATCCTCTGACGTCACAGTGGCCCCGACAAACCACCTGGCCTCATCTACACAGTGCCAGAGCTGGGCTCAAGCAGCATATTCAAGCCCCATTGCACTCAACTGCAGGTTGCCAATGGAACATGAAAGGGGCCGGCCGGTGGTGCAGCGGTGAGGTCCGCAGCTTCTGGGTCGGTGGACCGGGGTGGGCCGGGTGGAATCCTGGGGGTGAGCCTCCTCACCACTGCTTCAGTCATTCTGGGGCAGGCGTCCGAGGGGGTGTAGAAGCAGATGGGAAGGGACGTTAGATAGGGCCAGACTTCCACAGCAAATACAGGAGCGTTGCCAGCAGATGTGAGCACAGCGATGCACTTCTGCCAAAACAGAACCAATTACAAGTTGTAAAGAATAGAAAAACGGAAGCTAAACAGAAACGAGCAAAAAACACAGCTTGCCAGTACGAACAAGAAGATGTCTATGAAGAACCTTAGCAAAACAGGTGAAAGCTATGTCAACCGAAAACTAGCCAACGTTTGGTGAAAGAAATTGAAGACGACACAAGGAAAAAGAAGGATATTCCGGGACCTAGGAATGGAAGAATTAACACACTTGAAACGTCCCTAGCGGAGAAAGGAATCTCTGGATTCCATGCAATCCCAGTCAAAGTTGCAGCCATATTTGCCAGAGAGATAGAAGAGAGAATCCTAAAGTTTCCAGCCAGCAACAAGAGACCCTGAATAGGCCAAGGAATCCTCAGGAAAATGAACAAAGCAGGACGTATCACACTTTCTGATTTCAACCTAGAGGACGAAGCGCTAGGTACCGAAACGGCACAGTCCGGGCCCAAAAACAGGCACACAGACCCATGCAACAGAATCGAGAGCCCAGAGCCCAACTCAAACATACAAGGACAGCCCATTTGCGACCAGGGAGCCAAGAGGAGACAGTGGACAAAGGAGAGTCTCTCCAAGAAACGGTGCTGGGAAGCCTGCACAGCCACATGGAACACAACGAGAGTAGACCATGATGTGCCACCTGGCACACGCACCACCTGGAATGGATTACAGCACTGAATGGCACACTTGAAACCGTGAAACTTGTAGGAGAAGACCTAGGCAGAGTGCTCTTTGCCATCTGTCTGAGCCGCCTATTGGGAAGAAGCATGTCTGACTGGGCAAGGGCAACAAAGGAGACAAGAAACAAACGGGACCACCTCACATGCAGACGCTTCTGCCCAGTCAAGGAAACCATCGACTCAATGCAAAGACAGCACAACAACTGGGAGTGGATGTTTGCAAAGCACACTTCGTACAAAGGGTGAAAAGCCCAAAGATACAATCAACTCACACGTCTCCACAAGAAAAAGAACAAGCCAATGAAAACCTGGGCCAAAGATGGACACAGAGATTTCTCCCAAGAAGATCTAAAGAGGGCCAACAGGTGCATGAAAACTTGTTCACCCTCATTAAGCCTGAGGCCAAGGCAAATCCAAACCGCAAGGACATAGCAGCTCACTGTGGTCAGAATGGCTATAAGGAGGCAGACAGGAAACAACAAGCGTCAGAGAGGAGGTGGAGAGAAGGGAAGCCTCCTGCACTGCTGCTGGCAGTGGAAACCGGTGCAGCCACTAGGCCAAGCGGTGTGGAACTACCTCCGAAATTTAAGAATCCATGTCCCATATGATCCAGCTATTCCTCTGGGGCGCGTTTAGCCAAAGAACTCGGAAACACTACCGCCTAAAGACATGTGCACCGCTGAGTTCACCACAGCCTTACTCCCGCTCTCCAAGACTTGGAAGCCGCCCTGGTGCCCAGCAAGGGACGAATGGAGAAGGAACATGGGCTATAGCCACACAATGGCATACCACTCAGCGGGAACAAAGGATGCAATCCAGCTATTTGTGACCACCAGAATGGCTGGGAGGGTTTTAGGGGAAGTGAAACAAGCCCCAGGGACAAAGTCAAATACCGTAGGATCTCACTTACAAGGAGAAGAAAAAACAAGCACTGACCAACAGGCGGCACTGGACATTTGATCGGGGGTGCCCAGAGGCAAAGCGGGGCGGTGGGGGAGGGTGAAAGAGATGATGAGGCACAAGTGTGTGGTGAGGGCCTGTGATTCGGCTTACGCTGGTCAAGAGGATGGAACCTACACGGAAGTCTAAATCGATGAGGATGTAAATCTGAAAGACATAGGATGTTCGAATGCAGGGTTATGGCAATAAATCCACCTAAAATCAAAAATCCAAAAAGGGGTCCAGAATGACGGCATACAGCTTTGGGGGCTGAAAGAGATTAGAGAAGGTGAACTTCCAAGGATGGAAAATCACCTCAAAAGGCTTACTGATGCTACAGAAAGGTAGACCATTCCAAATACATGAAGAGGAATCCTACCAAGAGAACCTGATCCGTGCTAAGCCCAGGAACCAACGGAAAAAGTTACCGTCCATGATGTTCCTACTAATCCCCTTCCCGAATAATCCAAACAGGCCCACATCTTCCCAAGTTCAGGCCACAGGTTGGTCCAAAAGTACAAGTCAGGGCCGGCCCTGTGGTGGAGCGGGCAAGTGCCCACGTTCCGCTTGGGTGGCCCGGGCCTCACTCTTTCACAGCGCGGGTGCAGATCACATTAGCACTGTTAGGGAATAGAGATTTCATGGTACGGTGCGGACAGAGGTCATAAAGGAGTAGCAATTGTGAGGGTCCGTTCTCAATACGCATCAGAAAAAGAACCGTGAGAATATTCCAATCTAGGAAGGCATCTGGTACACTTCCCCAAAGGAAGAAGGAAGGAAAACATGGGACCTGCCAAGGCGGAATTGGCAGAGTGCTAGGAGATGACACGATCATTGCGCATCAGAGGATTGCCTGGGCAACTTCAACTTGGGAGGGAGTCCAGGACTTTCTCTGGGGAAGGTCCACCCACTTGGCCATCTACCCAAGACATAAGAGATAACACCCAGGGTAATCTTACAGGAAAGAAACCAGTGTCTAGACAGAATGGAGCAGGCCTTTCCAAGTTCGAGGAGAAAGATAGAAACCGACAAGAAATCCAGAAATAGGAAAACTATCCTACCTGGAAAGGGGGAGGAGTCAGACTGGTCTGAGATGGCTCTGAAACTCTGTGTGCTTGGAGGTTGTCAGGACAACTTAGCCTTCTGAGGTTCTTTATGACATCACGGTGAACATGTCCCCCAAGATGGCCGCATGGTTACAGTCTGAGGAATGGCCTAGGCTGGGCTATTAAAGGGAGACATACCCAGAAACAGCTTTGACAAACAGAAAGCGGGCACAGAAACTGGAAGAGATCAAACAGACTCTGATGCCAGGGATAAGAAAGGAATCCTTGGCAAGAAGCGAGAATCGAGGGACAAGCACTGAGAGGAGAACATTGTCATCTATTCAAGTCTATGGGGAGGCCACGCTGATTCAAGCTTGAAACTTGATTGGAAACACGAGGCCGCACTTGGGCCTTATCAGACCTACAGTGTCCTTCTGCCTTAAGCATAATCCAAAGTCAAGAAGGATCTCTTGAGGACATTGAAGAGAAGAGTCGATGCCTCCTTTCCTAGGCCCCTAGCGTTCTTGGAAGATCAGTCTCACTTTCCATAGCTCTGGCGTCACGGGGGCCCACTGGCCACATGCTAATGCGTCCCAAGAGATGTCTTGGAAGCCTTGAAGGAATGGAGCCCCGCCCTGCTTGGGGTAGGTCTCTTTGTTGGGAAGGGCTCTACAAGTGTGCTGAAAATCACCCTTTTCCAGAGGGCTTGGTTCCTTTGTGAAGGCTGCCCTCCCAGGCTAGAGTGCTCACTTTGGCTCCAATGAAATTCTCTCCCCCGACCTCTTGCTGTAGAAGGATTATTGATTATGTGCTTTGACGCCATATGGAAGGAAGCTGGCTGAAAATTAGAACATTACAATTCTGTTTCCAGAAAAATAAACATGCCAGGGCTGAGGATGTAGGTCAAACAAATGGCACAGCCTATAGAAATAAAGTAAGCCCGCATCTAGACGGAATCTAGGGCAAAGTCCAAGGGTCAGGGGTCAAGTTAGAAACTTCCCAAATCCACAAAAGAGAAAGAAAAGTATCTTTCCTGGAGCGAGGAATTCATCAGATTTGTCTAATTTGTCTCGGAGAAACATTATGTCCATGAAGGGGGTTGCCAGGACCACCTCGAATTTGGAGTTTCTGATCTCAGGATGTCAAACCAACCCAGATGACCACGGGTTCTCAGTGCTTCGTTTGACCTAGGCTAGGATAGCAAAGAGTCCTACAAGTGACCGGTGCAAATTCAAAGACAGCAACCAAGAATCACGAAAGCACTCACACCTCGGCCTAGAGAACATACGGTGATTCGAGAAATACAAAATTAATCACTTGGACTGAAGGAGAACGGACTGATGAGCACATCTAAGGGAGATAGCTGACAAAGACCATGACGAGTATACTGTGGAAAAGAAAAAAAGGTCCCAGAAAATGCAAGGCGAACAGATATCACACCTGAATAATCCACAATGAAAGATGTCAGTCTTTAGACAGGCTCTGCTGGAACGTTTGAAAGTCAGAGAAATTCACAAGCCGAAACACGGCAGCGAAGGTCAAACCTGGGCTCACTGGGAAGGTTGAGTTATGAGACTGCTCCAAGCGGGCTCTGAAGCCCTGTGTCCATGAAGCTTGCCGGGACAGCAGACACACAATTATGACCAATCCTCTGACGTCACAGTGGCCCCGACAAACCACCTGGCCTCATCTACACAGTGCCAGAGCTGGGCTCAAGCAGCATATTCAAGCCCCATTGCACTCAACTGCAGGTTGCCAATGGAACATGAAAGGGGCCGGCCGGTGGTGCAGCGGTGAGGTCCGCAGCTTCTGGGTCGGTGGCCCGGGGTGGGCCGGGTGGAATCCTGGGGGTGAGCCTCCTCACCACTGCTTCAGTCATTCTGGGGCAGGCGTCCGAGGGGGTGTAGAGGCAGATGGGAAGGGACGTTAGATAGGGCCAGACTTCCACAGCAAATACAGGAGCGTTGCCAGCAGATGTGAGCACAGCGATGCACTTCTGCCAAAACAGAACCAATTACAATTTGCAAAGAATAGAAAAACGGAAGCTAAACAGAAACGAGCAAAAAACACAGCTTGCCAGTACGAACAAGAAGATGTCTATGAAGAACCTTAGCAAAACAGGTGAAAGCTACGTAAACCGAAAACTAGCCAACGTTTGGGGAAAGAAATTCAAGACGACACAAGGAAAAAGAAGGATATTCCGGGACCTAGGAATGGAAGAATTAAGACACTTGAAACGTCCATAGCGGAGAAAGGAATCTCTGGATTCCATGCAATCCCAGTCAAAGTTGCAGCCATATTTGCCAGAGAGATAGAAGAGAGAATCCTAAAGTTTCCAGCCAGCAACAAGAGACCCTGAATAGGCCAAGGAATCCTCAGGAAAACGAACAAAGCAGGACGTATGACACTTTCTGATTTCAACATAGAGGACGAAGCGCTAGGTACCGAAACGGCACAGTCCGGGCCCAAAAACAGGAACACAGACCCATGCAACAGAATCGAGAGCCCAGAGCCCAACTCAAACATACAAGGACAGCCCATTTGCGACCAGGGAGCCAAGAGGAGACAGTGGACAAAGGAGAGTCTCTCCAAGAAATGGTGCTGGGAAGCCTGCACAGCCACATGGAACACAACGAGAGTAGACCATGATGTGCCACCTGGCACACGCACCACCTGGAATGGATTACAGCACTGAATGGCACACTTGAAACCGTGAAACTTGTAGGAGAAGACCTAGGCAGAGTGCTCTTTGCCATCTGTCTGAGCCGCCTATTGGGAAGAAGCATGTCTGACTGGGCAAGGGCAGCAAAGGAGACAAGAAACAAACGGGACCACCTCACATGCAGACGCTTCTGCCCAGTCAAGGAAACCATCGACTCAATGCAAAGACAGCACAACAACTGGGAGTGGATGTTTGCAAAGCACACTTCGTACAAAGGGTGAAAAGCCCAAGGATACAATCAACTCACACGTCTCCACAAGAAAAAGAACAAGCCAATGAAAACCTGGGCCAAAGATGGACACAGAGATTTCTCCCAAGAAGATCTAAAGAGGGCCAACAGGTGCATGAAAACTTGTTCACCCTCATTAAGTCTGAGGCCAAGGCAAATCCAAACCGCAAGGACATAGCAGCTCACTGTGGTCAGAATGGCTATAAGGAGGCAGACAGGAAACAACAAGCGTCAGAGAGGAGGTGGAGAGAAGGGAAGCCTCCTGCACTGCTGCTGGCAGTGGAAACCGGTGCAGCCACTAGGCCAAGCAGTGTGGAACTACCTCCGAAATTTAAGAATCCATGTCCCATATGATCCAGCTATTCCTCTGGGGCGCGTTTAGCCAAAGAACTCGGAAACACTACCGCCTAAAGACATGTGCACCGCTGAGTTCACCACAGCCTTACTCCCGCTCTCCAAGACTTGGAAGCCGCCCTGGTGCCCAGCAAGGGACGAATGGAGAAGGAACACGGGCTATAGCCACACAATGGCATACCACTCAGCGGGAACAAAGGATGCAATCCAGCTATTTGTGACCACCAGAATGGCTGGGAGGGTTTTAGGGAAAGTGAAACAAGCCCCAGGGACAAAGTCAAATACCGTAGGATCTCACTTACAAGGAGAAGAAAACACAAGCACTGACCAACAGGCGGCACTGGACATTTGATCGGGGGTGCCCAGAGGCAAAGCGGGGCGGTGGGGGAGGGTGAAAGAGATGATGAGGCACAAGTGTGTGGTGAGGGCCTGTGATTCGGCTTACGCTGGTGAAGAGGATGGAACCTACACGGAAGTCTAAATCGATGAGGATGTAAATCTGAAAGACATAGGATGTTCGAATGCAGGGTTATGGCAATAAATCCACCTAAAATCAAAAATCCAAAAAGGGGTCCAGAATGACGGCATACAGCTTTGGGGGCTGAAAGAGATTAGAGAAGGTGAACTTCCAAGGATGGAAAATCACCTCAAAAGGCTTACTGATGCTACAGAAAGGTAGACCATTCCAAATACATGAAGAGGAATCCTACCAAGAGAACCTGATCCGTGCTAAGCCCAGGAACCAACGGAAAACGTTACCGTCCATGATGTTCCTACTAATCCCCTTCACGAATAATCCAAACAGGCCCACATCTTCCCAAGTTCAGGCCACAGGTTGGTCCAAAAGTACAAGTCAGGGCCGGCCCTGTGGTGGAGCGGGCAAGTGCCCACGTTCCGCTTGGGTGGCCCGGGCCTCACTCTTTCACAGCGCGGGTGCAGATCACATTAGCACTGTTGGGGAATAGAGATTTCATGGTACGGTGCGGACAGAGGTCATAAAGGAGTAGCATTTGTGAGGGTCCGTTCTCAATACGCACCAGAAAAAGAACCGTGAGAATATTCCAATCTAGGAAGGCATCTGGTACACTTCCCCAAAGGAAGAAGGAAGGAAATCATGGGACCTGCCAAGGCGGAATTGGCAGAGTGCTAGGAGATGACACGATCATTGCGCATCAGAGGATTGCCTGGGCAACTTCAACTTGGGAGGGAGTCCAGGACTTTCTCTGGGGAAGGTCCACCCACTTGGCCATCTACCCAAGACATAAGAGATAACACCCAGGGTAATCTTACAGGAAAGAAACCAGTGTCTAGAGAGAAGGGAGCAGGCCTTTCCAAGTTCGAGGAGAAAGTTAGAAACCGACAAGAAATCCAGAAAAAGGAAAACTATCCTACCTGGAAAGGGGGAGGAGTCAGACTGGTCTGAGATGGCTCTGAAACTCTGTGTGCTTGGAGGTTGTCAGGACAACTTGGCCTTCTGAGGTTCTTTATGACATCACGGTGAACATGTCCCCCAAGATGGCCGCATGGTTACAGTCTGAGGATTGGCCTAGGCTGGGCTATTAAAGGGAGACATACCCAGAAACAGCTTTGACAAACAGAAAGCGGGCACAGAAACTGGAAGAGATCAAACAGACTCTGATGCCAGGGATAAGAAAGGAATCCTTGGCAAGAAGCGAGAATCGAGGGACAAGCACTGAGAGGAGAACATTGTCATCTATTCAAGTCTATGGGGAGGCCATGCTGATTCAAGCTTGAAACTTGATTGGAAACACGAGGCCGCACTTGGGCCTTATCAGACCTACAGTGTCCTTCTGCCTTAAGCATAATCCAAAGTCAAGAAGGATCTCTTGAGGACGTTGAAGAGAAGAGTCGATGCCTCCTTTCCAAGGCCCCTAGCATTCTTCGAAGATCAGTCTCACTTTCCATAGCTCTGGCGTCACGGGGGCCCACTGGCCACATGCTAATGCATCCCAAGAGATGTCTTGGAAGCCTTGAAGGAATGGAGCCCTGTCATGCTTGGGGTAGGTCTCTTTGTTGGGAAGGGCTCTACAAGTGTGCTGAAAATCACCCTTTTCCAGAGGGCTTGGTTCCTTTGTGAAGGCTGCCCTCCCAGGCTAGAGTGCTCACTTTGGCTCCAATGAAATTCTCTCCCCCGACTTCTTGCCGTAGAAGGATTATTGATTATGTGCTTTGACGCCATATGGAAGGAAGCTGGCTGAAAATTAGAACATTACAATTCTGTTTCCAGAAAAATAAACATGCCAGGGCTGAGGATGTAGGTCAAACAAATGGCACAGCCTATAGAAATAAAGTCAGCCCTTATCTAGATGGAATCTAGGGCAATGTTCAAGGGTCAGGGGTCAAGTTCGAAACTTCCCGAATGCACAAAAGAGAAAGAAAAATATCTTTCCTGGAGCGAGGAATTCATCAGATTTGTCTAATTTGTCTCAGAAAAACATTATGTCCATGAAGGGGGTTGCCAGGACCACCTCGAATTTGGAGTTTCTGATCTCAGGATGTCAAACCAAGCCAGATGACCATGGGTTGTCAGTGCTTCGCTTGACCTAGGCTAGGATAGCAAAGAGTCCTACAAGTGACCGGTGCAAATTCAAAGACAGCAGCCAAGAATCACGAAAGCACTCACACCTCGGCCTAGAGAACATACGGTGATTCAAGAAATACAAAATTAATCACTTGGACTGAAGGAGAACGGACTGATGAGCACATCTAAGGGAGATAGCTGAGAAAGACCATGACGAGTATACTGTGGAAAAGAAAAAACGGTCCCAGAAAATGCAAGGCGAACAGATATCACACCTGAATAATCCACAATGAAAGATGTCAGTCTTTAGACACACTGTGCTGGAACGTTTGAAAGTCAGAGAAATTCACAAGCCAAAAAACGGCAACGAAGGTCAAACCTGGGCTCACTGGGAAGGGTGCGTTATGAGACTGCTCCAAGCGGGCTCTGAAGCCCTGTGTCCATGAAGTTTGCCGGGACAGCAGACGCACAACTATGACCAATCCTCTGACGTCACATTGGCCCCGACAAACAACCTGGCCTCATCTACACAGTGCCAGAGTTGGGCTCAAGCAGCATATTCAAGCCCCATTGCACTCAACTGCAGGTTGCCAAGGGAACATGAAAGGGGCCGGCCGGTGGTGCAGCGGTGAGGTCCGCAGCTTCTGGGTCGGTGGCCCGGGGTGGGCCGGGTGGAATCCTGGGGGTGATCCTCCTCACCACTGCTTCAGTCATTCTGGGGCAGGCGTCCGAGGGGGCACAGAGGCAGATGGGAAGGGACGTTAGATAGGGCCAGACTTCCACAGCAAATACAGGAGCATTGCCAGCAGATGTGAGCACAGCGATGCACTTCTGCCAAAACAGAAACAATTACAAGTTGCAAAGAGTAGACAAACGGAAGCTAAACACAAACGAACAAGAAACACAGCTTGCCAGTACGAAGAAGAAGATGTCTATGAAGAACCTTAGCAAAACAGGTGAAAGCTATGTCAACCGAAAACTAGCAAACGTTTGGGGAAAGAAATTCAAGACGACACAAGGAAAAAGAAGGATATTCCGGGACCTAGGAATGGAAGAATTAACACACTTGAAACGTCCATAGCGGAGAAAGGAATCTCTGGATTCCATGCAATCCCAGTCAAAGTTGCAGCCATATTTGCCAGAGAGATAGAAGAGAGAATCCTAAAGTTTCCAGCCAGCAACAAGAGACCCTGAATAGGCCAAGGAATCCTCAGGAAAATGAACAAAGCAGGACGTATCACACTTTCTGATTTCAACATAGAGGACGAAGCGCTAGGTACCGAAACGGCACAGTCCGGGCCCAAAAACAGGCACACAGACCCATGCAACAGAATCGAGAGCCCAGAGCCCAACTCAAACATACAAGGACAGCCCATTTGCGACCAGGGAGCCAAGAGGAGACAGTGGACAAAGGAGAGTCTCTCCAAGAAACGGTGCTGGGAAGCCTGCACAGCCACATGGAACACAACGAGAGTAGACCATGATGTGCCACCTGGCACACGCACCACCTGGAATGGATTAAAGCCCTGAATGGCACACTTGAAACCGTGAAACTTGTAGGAGAAGACCTAGGCAGAGTGCTCTTTGCCATCTGTCTGAGCCGCCTATTTGGAAGAAGCCTGTCTGACTGGGCAAGGGCAGCAAAGGAGACAAGAAACAAACGGGACCACCTCAAATGCAGACGCTTCTGCCCAGTCAAGGAAACCATCTACTCAATGCAAAGACAGCACAACAACTGGGAGTGGATGTTTGCAAAGCACACATCGGACAAGGGGTGAAAAGCCCAAAGATACAATCAACTCACACGTCTCCACAAGAAAAAGAACAAGCCAATGAAATCCTGGGCCAAAGATGGACACGGAGGTTTCTCCCAAGAAGATCTAAAGAGGGCCAACAGGTGCATGAAAACTTGTTCACCCTCATTAAGTCTGAGGCCAAGGCAAATCCAAACCGCAAGGACATAGCAGCTCACTGTGGTCAGAATGGCTATAAGGAGGCAGACAGGAAACAACAAGCGTCAGAGAGGAGGTGGAGAGAAGGGAAGCCTCCTGCACTGCTGCTGGCAGTGGAAAGCGGTGCAGCCACTAGGCCAAGCGAAGTGGAACTGCCTCCGAAATTTAAGAATCCATGTCCCATATGATCCAGCTATTCCTCTGGGGCGCGTTTAGCCAAAGAACTCGAAAACACTACCGCCTAAAGACATGTGCACCGCTGAGTTCACCACAGCCTTACTCCCGCTCTCCAAGACTTGGAAGCCGCCCTGGTGCCCAGCAAGGGACGAATGGAGAAGGAACATGGGCTATAGCCACACAATGGCAGACCACTCAGCGGGAACAAAGGATGCAATCCAGCCATTTGTGACCACCAGAATGGCTGGGAGGGTTTTAGGGGAAGTGAAACAAGCCCCAGGGACAAAGTCAAATACCGTAGGATCTCACTTACAAGGAGAAGAAAAAACAAGCACTAACCAACAGGTGGCACTGGACATTTGATCTGGGGCGCCCAGAGGCAAAGCGGGGCGGTGGGGGAGGGTGAAAGAGATGATGAGGCACAAGTGTGTGGTGAGGGCCTGTGATTCGGCTTACGCTGGTGAAGAGGATGGAACCTACACAGAAGTCTAAATCGATGAAGATGTAAATCTGAAAGACATAGGATGTTCGAATGCAGGGTTATGGCAATAAATCCACCTAAAATCAAACATCCAAAAAGGGGTCCAGAATGACGGCATACAGCTTTGGGGGCTGAAAGAGATTAGAGAAGGTGAACTTCCAAGGATGGAAAATCACCTCAAAAGCCTGACTGATGCTACAGAAAGGTAGACCATTCCAAATACATGAAGAGGAATCCTACCAAGAGAACCTGATCCGTGCTAAGCCCAGGAACCAACGGAAAACGTTACCGTCCATGATGTTCCTACTAATCACCTTCACGAATAATCCAAACAGGCCCACATCTTCCCAAGTTCAGGCCACAGGTTGGTCCAAAAGTACAAGTCAGGGCCGGCCCTGTGGTGGAGCGGGCAAGTGCCCACGTTCCGCTTGGGTGGCCCGGGCCTCACTCTTTCACAGCGCGGGTGCAGATCACATTAGCACTGTTAGGGAATAGAGATTTCATGGTACGGTGCGGACAGAGGTCATAACGGAGTAGCAATTGTGAGGGTCCGTTCTCAATACGCACCAGAAAAAGAACCGTGAGAATATTCCAATCTAGGAAGGCATCTGGTACACTTCCCCAAAGGAAGAAGGAAGGAAAACATGGGACCTGCCAAGGCGGAATTGGCAGAGTGCTAGGAGATGACACGATCATTGCTCATCAGAGGATTGCCTGGGCAACTTCAACTTGGGAGGGAGTCCAGGACTTTCTCTGGGGAAGGTCCACCCACTTGGCCATCTACCCACGACATAAGAGATAACACCCAGTGTAATCTTACAGGAAAGAAACCAGTGTCTAGAGAGAATGGAGCAGGCCTTTCCAAGTTCGAGGAGAAAGTTAGAAACCGACAAGAAATCCAGAAAAAGGAAAACTATCCTACTTGGAAAGGGGGAGGAGTCAGACTGGTCTGAGATGTCTCTGAAACTCTGTGTGCTTGGAGGTTGTCAGGACAACTTGGCCTTCTGAGGTTCTTTATGACATCACGGTGAACATGTCCCCCAAGATGGCCGCATGGTTTCAGTCTGAGGATTGGCCTAGGTCGGGCTATTAAAGGGAGACATACCCAGAAACAGCTTTGACAAACAGAAAGCGGGCACAGAAACTGGAAGAGATCAAACAGACTCTGATGCCAGGGATAAGAAAGGAATCCTTGGCAAGAAGCCAGAATAGAGGGACAAGCACTGAGAGGAGAACATTGTCATCTATTCAAGTCTATGGTGAGGCCATGCTGATTCAAGCTTGAAACTTGATTGGAAACACGAGGCCGCACTTGGGCCTTATCAGACCTACAGTGTCCTTCTGCCTTAAGCATAATCCAAAGCCAAGAAGGATCTCTTGAGGACGTTGAAGAGAAGAGTCGATGCCTCCTTTCCTAGGCCCCTAGCGTTCTTGGAAGATCAGTCTCACTTTCCATAGCTCTGGCGTCACGGGGGCCCACTGGCCACATGCTAATGCGTCCCAAGAGATGTCTTGGAAGCCTTGAAGGAATGGAGCCCTGTCATGCTTGGGGTAGGTCTCTTTGTTGGGAAGGGCTCTACAAGTGTGCTGAAAATCACCCTTTTCCAGAGGGCTTGGTTCCTTTGTGAAGGCTGCCCTCCCAGTCTAGAGTGCTCACTTTGGCTCCAATGAAATTCTCTCCCCCGACTTCTTGCCGTAGAAGGATTATTGATTATGTGCTTTGACGCCATATGGAAGGAAGCTGGCTGAAAATTAGAAAATTACAATTCTGTTTCCAGAAAAATAAACATGCCAGGGCTGAGGATGTAGGTCAAACAAATGGCACAGCCTATAGAAATAAAGTCAGCCCTTATCTAGATGGAATCTAGGGCAATGTTGAAGGGTCAGGGGTCAAGTTCGAAACTTCCCGAATCCACAAAAGAGAAAGAAAAATATCTTTCCTGGAGCGAGGAATTCATCAGATTTGTCTAATTTGTCTCAGAAAAACATTATGTCCATGAAGGGGGTTGCCAGGACCACCTCGAATTTGGAGTTTCTGATCTCAGTATGTCACACCAAGCCAGATGACCACGGGTTGTCAGTGCTTCGCTTGACCTAGGCTAGGATAGCAAAGAGTCCTACAAGTGACCGCTGCAAATTCAAAGACAGCAACCAAGAATCACGAAAGCACTCACACCTCGGCCTAGAGAACATACGGTGATTCAAGAAATACAAAATTAATCACTTGGACTGAAGGAGAACGGACTGATGAGCACATCTAAGGGAGATAGCTGAGAAAGACCATGACGAGTATACTGTGGAAAAGAAAAAAAGGTCCCAGAAAATGCAAGGCGAACAGATATCACACCTGAATAATCCACAATGAAAGATGTCAGTCTTTAGACACACTGTGCTGGAACGTTTGAAAGTCAGAGAAATTCACAAGCCAAAAAACGGCAACGAAGGTCAAACCTGGGCTCACTGGGAAGGGTGCGTTATGAGACTGCTCCAAGCGGGCTCTGAAGCCCTGTGTAGATGAAGTTTGCCGGGACAGCAGACGCACAACTATGACCAATCCTCTGACGTCACATTGGCCCCGACAAACAACCTGGCCTCATCTACACAGTGCCAGAGTTGGGCTCAAGCAGCATATTCAAGCCCCATTGCACTCAACTGCAGGTTGCCAAGGGAACATGAAAGGGGCCGGCCGGTGGTGCAGCGGTGAGGTCCGCAGCTTCTGGGTCGGTGGCCCGGGGTGGGCCGGGTGGAATCCTGGGGGTGAGCCTCCTCACCACTGCTTCAGTCATTCTGGGGCAGGCGTCCGAGGGGGTGCAGAGGCAGATGGGAAGGGACGTTAGATAGGGCCAGACTTCCACAGCAAATACAGGAGCATTGCCAGCAGATGTGAGCACAGCGATGCACTTCTGCCAAAACAGAACCAATTACAAGTTGCAAAGAGTAGACAAACGGAAGCTAAACACAAACGAACAAAAAACACAGCTTGCCAGTACGAAGAAGAAGATGTCTATGAAGAACCTTAGCAAAACAGGTGAAAGCTATGTCAACCGAAAACTAGCAAACGTTTGGGGAAAGAAATTCAAGACGACACAAGGAAAAAGAAGGATATTCCGGGACCTAGGAATGGAAGAATTAACACACTTGAAACGTCCATAGCGGAGAAAGGAATCTCTGGATTCCATGCAATCCCAGTCAAAGTTGCAGCCATATTTGCCAGAGAGATAGAAGAGAGAATCCTAAAGTTTCCAGCCAGCAACAAGAGACCCTGAATAGGCCAAGGAATCCTCAGGAAAATGAACAAAGCAGGACGTAGGACACTTTCTGATTTCAACATAGAGGACGAAGCGCTAGGTACCGAAACGGCACAGTCCGGGCCCAAAAACAGGCACACAGACCCATGCAACAGAATCGAGAGCCCAGAGCCCAACTCAAACATACAAGGACAGCCCATTTGCGACCAGGGAGCCAAGAGGAGACAGTGGACAAAGGAGAGTCTCTCCAAGAAACGGTGCTGGGAAGCCTGCACAGCCACATGAAACACAACGAGAGTAGACCATGATGTGCCACCTGGCACACGCACCACCTGGAATGGATTAAAGCCCTGAATGGCACACTTGAAACCGTGAAACTTGTAGGAGAAGACCTAGGCAGAGTGCTCTTTGCCATCTGTCTGAGCCGCCTATTGGGAAGAAGCCTGTCTGACTGGGCAAGGGCAGCAAAGGAGACAAGAAACAAACGGGACCACCTCAAATGCAGATGCTTCTGCCCAGTCAAGGAAACCATCGACTCAATGCAAAGACAGCACAACAACTGGGAGTGGATGTTTGCAAAGCACACATCGGACAAGGGGTGAAAAGCCCAAAGATACAATCAACTCACAAGTCTCCACAAGAAAAAGAACAAGCCAATGAAATCCTGGGCCAAAGATGGACACGGAGGTTTCTCCCAAGAAGATCTAAAGAGGGCCAACAGGTGCATGAAAACTTGTTCACCCTCATTAAGTCTGAGGCCAAGGCAAATCCAAACCGCAAGGACATAGCAGCTCACTGTGGTCAGAATGGCTATAAGGAGGCAGACAGGAAACAACAAGCGTCAGAGAGGAGGTGGAGAGAAGGGAAGCCTCCTGCACTGCTGCTGGCAGTGGAAAGCGGTGCAGCCACTAGGCCAAGCGAAGTGGAACTGCCTCCGAAATTTAAGAATCCATGTCCCATATGATCCAGCTATTCCTCTGGGGCGCGTTTAGCCAAAGAACTCGGAAACACTACCGCCTAAAGACATGTGCACCGCTGAGTTCACCACAGCCTTACTCCCGCTCTCCAAGACTTGGAAGCCGCCCTGGTGCCCAGCAAGGGACGAATGGAGAAGGAACATGGGCTATAGCCACACAATGGCGGACCACTCAGCGGGAACAAAGGATGCAATCCAGCTATTTGTGACCACCAGAATGGCTGGGAGGGTTTTAGGGGAAGTGAAACAAGCCCCAGGGACAAAGTCAAATACCGTAGGATCTCACTTACAAGGAGAAGAAAAAACAAGCACTAACCAACAGGTGGCACTGGACATTTGATCGGGGGCGCCCAGAGGCAAAGCGGGGCGGTGGGGGAGGGTGAAAGAGATGATGAGGCACAAGTGTGTGGTGAGGGCTTGTGATTCGGCTTACGCTGGTGAAGAGGATGGAACCTACACGGAAGTCTAAATCGATGAGGATGTAAATCTGAAAGACATAGGATGTTCTAATGCAGGGTTATGGCAATAAATCCACCTAAAATCAAACATCCAAAAAGGGGTCCAGAATGACGGCATACAGCTTTGGGGGCTGAAAGAGATTAGAGAAGGTGAACTTCCAAGGATGGAAAATCACCTCAAAAGCCTGACTGATGCTACAGAAAGGTAGACCATTCCAAATACATGAAGAGGAATCCTACCAAGAGAACCTGACCCGTGCTAAGCCCAGGAACCAACGGAAAACGTTACCGTCCATGATGTTCCTACTAATCCCCTTCACGAATAATCCAAACAGGCCCACATCTTCCCAAGTTCAGGCCACAGGTTGGTCCAAAAGTACAAGTCAGGGCCGGCCCTGTGGTGGAGCGGGCAAGTGCCCACGTTCCGCTTGGGTGGCCCGGGCCTCACTCTTTCACAGCACGGGTGCAGATCACATTAGCACTGTTAGGGAATAGAGATTTCATGGTACGGTGCAGACAGAGGTCCTAAAGAAGTAGCAATTGTGAGGGTCCCTTATCAATACGCACCAGAAAAAGCACCGTGAGAATATTCCAATCTAGGAAGGCATCTGGTACACTTCCCCAAAGGAAGAAGGAAGGAAATCATGGGACCTGCCAAGGAGGAATTGGCAGAGTGCTAGGAGATGACACGATCATTGCTCATCAGAGGATTGCCTGGGCAACTTCAACTTGGGAGGGAGTCCAGGACTTTCTCTGGGGAAGGTCCACCCACTTGGCCATCTACCCAAGACATAAGAGATAACACCCAGTGTAATCTTACAGGAAAGAAACCAGTGTCTAGAGAGAATGGAGCAGGCCTTTCCAAGTTCGAGGAGAAAGTTAGAAACCGACAAGAAATCCAGAAAAAGGAAAACTATCCTACCTGGAAAGGGGGAGGAGTCAGACTGGTCTGAGATGTCTCTGAAACTCTGTGTGCTTGGAGGTTGTCAGGACAACTTGGCCTTCTGAGGTTCTTTATGACATCACGGTGAACATGTCCCCCAAGATGGCCGCATGGTTTCAGTCTGAGGATTGGCCTAGGCTGGGCTATTAAAGGGAGACATACCCAGAAACAGCTTTGACAAACAGAAAGCGGGCACAGAAACTGGAAGAGATCAAACAGACTCTGATTCCAGGGATAAGAAAGGAATCCTTGGCAAGAAGCGAGAATCGAGGGACAAGCACTGAGAGGAGAACATTGTCATCTATTCAAGTCTATGGGGAGGCCACGCTGATTCAAGCTTGAAACTTGATTGGAAACACGAGGCCGCACTTGGGCCTTATCAGACCTACAGTGTCCTTCTGCCTTAAGCATAATCCAAAGTCAAGAAGGATCTCTTGAGGACATTGAAGAGAAGAGTCGATGCCTCCTTTCCTAGGCCCCTAGCGTTCTTGGAAGATCAGTCTCACTTTCCATAGCTCTGGCGTCACGGGGGCCCACTGGCCACATGCTAATGCGTCCCAAGAGATGTCTTGGAAGCCTTGAAGGAATGGAGCCCCGCCATGCTTGGGGTAGGTCTCTTTGTTGGGAAGGGCTCTACAAGTGTGCTGAAAATCACCCTTTTCCAGAGGGCTTGGTTCCTTTGTGAAGGCTGCCCTCCCAGGCTAGAGTGCTCACTTTGGCTCCAATGAAATTCTCTCCCCCGACCTCTTGCCCTAGAAGGATTATTGATTATGTGCTTTGACGCCATATGGAAGGAAGCTGGCTGAAAATTAGAACATTACAATTTTGTTTCCAGAAAAATAAACATGCCAGGGCTGAGGATGTAGGTCAAACAAATGGCACAGCCTATAGAAATAAAGTAAGCCCGCATCTAGACGGAATCTAGGGCAACGTCCAAGGGTCAGGGGTCAAGTTAGAAACTTCCCAAATCCACAAAAGAGAAAGAAAAGTATCTTTCCTGGAGCGAGGAATTCATCAGATTTGTCTAATTTGTCTCGGAGAAACATTATGTCCATGAAGGGGGTTGCCAGGACCACCTCGAATTTGGAGTTTCTGATCTCAGGATGTCAAACCAACCCAGATGACCACGGGTTCTCAGTGCTTCGTTTGACCTAGGCTAGGATAGCAAAGAGTCCTACAAGTGACCGCTGCAAATTCAAAGACAGCAACCAAGAATCACGAAAGCACTCACACCTCGGCCTAGAGAACATACGGTGATTCGAGAAATACAAAATTAATCACTTGGACTGAAGGAGAACGGACTGATAAGCACATCTAAGGGAGATAGCTGACAAAGACCATGACGAGTATACTGTGGAAAAGAAAAAAAGGTCCCAGAAAATGCAAGGCGAACAGATATCACACCTGAATAATCCACAATGAAAGATGTCAGTCTTTAGACAGGCTCTGCTGGAACGTTTGAAAGTCAGAGAAATTCACAAGCCGAAACACGGCAGCGAAGGTCAAACCTGGGCTCACTGGGAAGGTTGAGTTATGAGACTGCTCCAAGCGGGCTCTGAAGCCCTGTGTCCATGAAGCTTGCCGGGACAGCAGACACACAATTATGACCAATCCTCTGACGTCACAGTGGCCCCGACAAACCACCTGGCCTCATCTACACAGTGCCAGAGCTGGGCTCAAGCAGCATATTCAAGCCCCATTGCACTCAACTGCAGGTTGCCAATGGAACATGAAAGGGGCCGGCCGGTGGTGCAGCGGTGAGGTCCGCAGCTTCTGGGTCGGTGGCCCGGGGTGGGCCGGGTGGAATCCTGGGGGTGAGCCTCCTCACCACTGCTTCAGTCATTCTGGGGCAGGCGTCCGAGGGGGTGTAGAGGCAGATGGGAAGGGACGTTAGATAGGGCCAGACTTCCACAGCAAATACAGGAGCGTTGCCAGCAGATGTGAGCACAGCGATGCACTTCTGCCAAAACAGAACCAATTACAAGTTGCAAAGAATAGAAAAACGGAAGCTAAACAGAAACGAGCAAAAAACACAGCTTGCCAGTACGAACAAGAAGATGTCTATGAAGAACCTTAGCAAAACAGGTGAAAGCTACGTCAACCGAAAACTAGCCAACGTTTGGGGAAAGAAATTGAAGACGACACAAGGAAAAAGAAGGATATTCCGGGACCTAGGAATGGAAGAATTAACACACTTGAAACGTCCATAGCGGAGAAAGGAATCTCTGGATTCCATGCAATCCCAGTCAAAGTTGCAGCCATATTTGCCAGAGAGATAGAAGAGAGAATCCTAAAGTTTCCAGCCAGCAACAAGAGACCCTGAATAGGCCAAGGAATCCTCAGGAAAACGAACAAAGAAGGACGTATCACTCTTTCTGATTTCAACATAGAGGAAGAAGCGCTAGGTATCGAAACGGCACAGTCTGGGCCCAAAAACAGGCACACAGACCCATGCAACAGACTCGAGAGCCCAGAGCCCAACTCAAACATACATGGACAGCCCATTTGCGACCAGGGAGCCAAGAGGAGACAGTGGACAAAGGAGAGTCTCTCCAAGAAACGGTGCTGGGAAGCCTGCACAGCCACATGGAACACAACGAGAGTAGACCATGATGTGCCACCTGGCACACGCACCACCTGGAATGGATTACAGCCCTGAATGGCACACGTGAAACCGTGAAACTTGTAGGAGAAGACCTAGGCAGAGTGCCCTTTGCCATCTGTCTGAGCCGGCTATTTGGAAGAAGCATGTCTGACTGGGCAAGGGCAGCAAAGGAGACAAGAAACAAATGGGACCACCTCACATGCAGACGCTTCTGCCCAGTCAAGGAAACCATCGACTCAATGCAAAGACAGCACAACAACTGGGAGTGGATGTTTGCAAAGCACACATCGGACAAGGGGTGAAAAGCCCAAAGATACAATCAACTCACACGTCTCCACAAGAAAAAGAACAAGCCAATGAAAACCTGGGCCAAAGATGGACACAGAGATTTCTCCCAAGAAGATCTAAAGAGGGCCAACAGGTGCATGAAAACTTGTTCACCCTCATTAAGCCTGAGGCCAAGGCAAATCCAAGCCGCAAGGACATAGCAGCTCACCATGGTCAGAATGGCTATAAGGAGGCAGACAGGAAACAACAAGCATCAGAGAGGAGGTGGAGAGAAGGGAAGCCTCCTGCACTGCTGCTGGCAGTGGAAACCGGTGCAGCCACTAGGCCAAGCGGTGTGGAACTGCCTCCGAAATTTAAGAATCCATGTCCCATATGATCCAGCTATTCCTCTGGGGCGCGTTTAGCCAAAGAACTCAGAAACACTACCGCCTAAAGACATGTGCACCGCTGAGTTCAGCACAGCCTTACTCCCGCTCTCCAAGACTTGGAAGCCGCCCTGGTGCCCAGCAAGGGACGAATGGAGAAGGAACACGGGCTATAGCCACACAATGGCATACCACTCAGCGGGAACAAAGGATGCAATCCAGCCATTTGTGACCACCAGAATGGCTGGGACGGTTTTAGGGGAAGTGAAACAAGCCCCAGGGACAAAGTCAAATACCGCAGGATCTCACTTACAAGGAGAAGAAAAAACAAGCACTGACCTACAGGCGGCACTGGACATTTGATCGGGGGTGCCCAGAGGCAAAGCGGGGCAGTGGGGGAGGGTGAAAGAGATGATGAGGCACAAGTGTGTGGTGAGGGCCTGTGATTCGGCTTACGCTGGTGAAGAGGATGGAACCTACACGGAAGTCTAAATCGATGAGGATGTAAATCTGAAAGACATAGGATGTTCGAATGCAGGGTTATGGCAATAAATCCACCTAAAATCAAAAATCCAAAAAGGGGTCCAGAATGACGGCATACAGCTTTGGGGGCTGAAAGAGATTAGAGAAGGTGAACTTCCAAGGATGGAAAATCACCTCAAAAGGCTTACTGATGCTACAGAAAGGTAGACCATTCCAAATACATGAAGAGGAATCCTACCAAGAGAACCTGATCCGTGCTAAGCCCAGGAACCAACGGAAAACGTTACCGTCCATGATGTTCCTACTAATCAGCTTCACGAATAATCCAAACAGGCCCACATCTTCCCAAGTTCAGGCTACAGGTTGGTCCAAAAGTACAAGTCAGGGCCGGCCCTGTGGTGGAGCGGGCAAGTGCCCACGTTCCGCTTGGGTGGCCCGGGCCTCACTCTTTCACAGCGCGGGTGCAGATCACATTAGCACTGTTAGGGAATAGAGATTTCATGGTACGGTGCGGACAGAGGTCATAAAGGAGTAGCAATTGTGAGGGTCCGTTCTCAATACGCACCAGAAAAAGAACCGTGAGAATATTCCAATCTAGGAAGGCATCTGGTACACTTCCCCAAAGGAAGAAGGAAGGAAAACATGGGACCTGCCAAGGCGGAATTGGCAGAGTGCTAGGAGATGACACGATCATTGCGCATCAGAGGATTGCCTGGGCAACTTCAACTTGGGAGGGAGTCCAGGACTTTCTCTGGGGAAGGTCCACCCACTTGGCCATCTACCCAAGACATAAGAGATAACACCCAGGGTAATCTTACAGGAAAGAAACCAGTGTCTAGAGAGAATGGAGCAGGCCTTTCCAAGTTCGAGGAGAAAGTTAGAAACCGACAAGAAATCCAGAAATAGGAAAACTATCCTACCTGGAAAGGGGGAGGAGTCAGACTGGTCTGAGATGGCTCTGAAACTCTGTGTGCTTGGAGGTTGTCAGGACAACTTAGCCTTCTGAGGTTCTTTATGACATCACGGTGAACATGTCCCCCAAGATGGCCGCATGGTTACAGTCTGAGGATTGGCCTAGGCTGGGCTATTAAAGGGAGACATACCCAGAAACAGCTTTGACAAACAGAAAGCGGGCACAGAAACTGGAAGAGATCAAACAGACTCTGATGCCAGGGATAAGAAAGGAATCCTTGGCAAGAAGCGAGAATCGAGGGACAAGCACTGAGAGGAGAACATTGTCATCTATTCAAGTCTATGGGGAGGCCACGCTGATTCAAGCTTGAAACTTGATTGGAAACACGAGGCCGCACTTGGGCCTTATCAGACCTACAGTGTCCTTCTGCCTTAAGCATAATCCAAAGTCAAGAAGGATCTCTTGAGGACATTGAAGAGAAGAGTCGATGCCTCCTTTCCTAGGCCCCTAGCGTTCTTGGAAGATCAGTCTCACTTTCCATAGCTCTGGCGTCACGGGGGCCCACTGGCCACATGCTAATGCGTCCCAAGAGATGTCTTGGAAGCCTTGAAGGAATGGAGCCCCGCCATGCTTGGGGTAGGTCTCTTTGTTGGGAAGGGCTCTACAAGTGTGCTGAAAATCACCCTTTTCCAGAGGGCTTGGTTCCTTTGTGAAGGCTGCCCTCCCAGGCTAGAGTGCTCACTTTGGCTCCAATGAAATTCTCTCCCCCGACCTCTTGCCCTAGAAGGATTATTGATTATGTGCTTTGACGCCATATGGAAGGAAGCTGGCTGAAAATTAGAACATTACAATTCTGTTTCCAGAAAAATAAACATGCCAGGGCTGAGGATGTAGGTCAAACAAATGGCACAGCCTATAGAAATAAAGTCAGCCCGCATCTAGACGGAATCTAGGGCAACGTCCAAGGGTCAGGGGTCAAGTTAGAAACTTCCCAAATCCACAAAAGAGAAAGAAAAGTATCTTTCCTGGAGCGAGGAATTCATCAGATTTGTCTAATTTGTCTCGGAGAAACATTATGTCCATGAAGGGGGTTGCCAGGACCACCTCGAATTTGGAGTTTCTGATCTCAGGATGTCAAACCAACCCAGATGACCACGGGCTCTCAGTGCTTCGTTTGACCTAGGCTAGGATAGCAAAGAGTCCTACAAGTGACCGGTGCAAATTCAAAGACAGCAACCAAGAATCACGAAAGCACTCACACCTCGGCCTAGAGAACATACGGTGATTCGAGAAATACAAAATTAATCACTTGGACTGAAGGAGAACGGACTGATAAGCACATCTAAGGGAGATAGCTGACAAAGACCATGACGAGTATACTGTGGAAAAGAAAAAAAGGTCCCAGAAAATGCAAGGCGAACAGATATCACACCTGAATAATCCACAATGAAAGATGTCAGTCTTTAGACAGGCTCTGCTGGAACGTTTGAAAGTCAGAGAAATTCACAAGCCGAAACACGGCAGCGAAGGTCAAACCTGGGCTCAGTGGGAAGGTTGAGTTATGAGACTGCTCCAAGCGGGCTCTGAAGCCCTGTGTCCATGAAGCTTGCCGGGACAGCAGACACACAATTATGACCAATCCTCTGACGTCACAGTGGCCCCGACAAACCACCTGGCCTCATCTACACAGTGCCAGAGCTGGGCTCAAGCAGCATATTCAAGCCCCATTGCACTCAACTGCAGGTTGCCAAGGGAACATGAAAGGGGCCGGCCGGTGGTGCAGCGGTGAGGTCCGCAGCTTCTGGGTCGGTGGCCCGGGGTGGGCCGGGTGGAATCCTGGGGGTGAGCCTCCTCACCACTGCTTCAGTCATTCTGGGGCAGGCGTCCGAGGGGGTGTAGAGGCAGATGGGAAGGGACGTTAGATAGGGCCAGACTTCCACAGCAAATACAGGAGCGTTGCCAGCAGATGTGAGCACAGCGATGCACTTCTGCCAAAACAGAACCAATTACAAGTTGCAAAGAATAGAAAAACGGAAGCTAAACAGAAACGAGCAAAAAACACAGCTTGCCAGTACGAACAAGAAGATGTCTATGAAGAACCTTAGCAAAACAGGTGAAAGCTACGTCAACCGAAAACTAGCCAACGTTTGGGGAAAGAAATTCAAGACGACACAAGGAAAAAGAAGGATATTCCGGGACCTAGGAATGGAAGAATTAAGACACTTGAAACGTCCATAGCGGAGAAAGGAATCTCTGGATTCCATGCAATCCCAGTCAAAGTTGAAGCCATATTTGCCAGAGAGATAGAAGAGAGAATCCTAAAGTTTCCAGCCAGCAACAAGAGACCCTGAATAGGCCAAGGAATCCTCAGGAAAACGAACAAAGCAGGACGTATCACTCTTTCTGATTTCAACATAGAGGACGAAGCGCTAGGTACCGAAACGTCACAGTCTGGGCCCAAAAACAGGCACACAGACCCATGAAACAGACTCGAGAGCCCAGAGCCCAACTCAAACATACATGGACAGCCCATTTGCGACCAGGGAGCCAAGAGGAGACAGTGGACAAAGGAGAGTCTCTCCAAGAAACGGTGCTGGGAAGCCTGCACAGCCACATGGAACACAACGAGAGTAGACCATGATGTGCCACCTGGCACACGCACCACCTGGAATGGATTACAGCCCTGAATGGCACACGTGAAACCGTGAAACTTGTAGGAGAAGACATAGGCAGAGTGCCCTTTGCCATCTGTCTGAGCCGGCTATTTGGAAGAAGCATGTCTGACTGGGCAAGGGCAGCAAAGGAGACAAGAAACAAACGGGACCACCTCACATGCAGACGCTTCTGCCCAGTCAAGGAAACCATCGACTCAATGCAAAGACAGCACAACAACTGGGAGTGGATGTTTGCAAAGCACACATCGGACAAGGGGTGAAAAGCCCAAAGATACAATCAACTCACACGTCTCCACAAGAAAAAGAACAAGCCAATGAAAACCTGGGCCAAAGATGGACACAGAGATTTCTCCCAAGAAGATCTAAAGAGGGCCAACAGGTGCATGAAAACTTGTTCACCCTCATTAAGCCTGAGGCCAAGGCAAATCCAAGCCGCAAGGACATAGCAGCTCACCATGGTCAGAATGGCTATAAGGAGGCAGACAGGAAACAACAAGCATCAGAGAGGAGGTGGAGAGAAGGGAAGCCTCCTGCACTGCTGCTGGCAGTGGAAACCGGTGCAGCCACTAGGCCAAGCGGTGTGGAACTGCCTCCGAAATTTAAGAATCCATGTCCCATATGATCCAGCTATTCCTCTGGGGCGCGTTTAGCCAAAGAACTCGGAAACACTACCGCCTAAAGACATGTGCACCGCTGAGTTCACCACAGCCTTACTCCCGCTCTCCAAGACTTGGAAGCCGCCCTGGTGCCCAGCAAGGGACGAATGGAGAAGGAACATGGGCTATAGCCACACAATGGCATACCACTCAGCGGGAACAAAGGATGCAATCCAGCCATTTGTGACCACCAGAATGGCTGGGACGGTTTTAGGCGAAGTGAAACAAGCCCCAGGGACAAAGTCAAATACCGCAGGATCTCACTTACAAGGAGAAGAAAAAACAAGCACTGACCAACAGGCGGCACTGGACATTTGATCGGGGGTGCCCAGAGGCAAAGCGGGGCGGTGGGGGAGGGTGAAAGAGATGATGAGGCACAAGTGTGTGGTGAGGGCCTGTGATTCGGCTTACGCTGGTCAAGAGGATGGAACCTACACGGAAGTCTAAATCGATGAGGATGTAAATCTGAAAGACATAGGATGTTCGAATGCAGGGTTATGGCAATAAATCCACCTAAAATCAAACATCCGAAAAGGGGTCCAGAATGACGGCATACAGCTTTGGGGGCTGAAAGAGATTAGAGAAGGTGAACTTCCAAGGATGGAAAATCACCTCAAAAGGCTTACTGATGCTACAGAAAGGTAGACCATTCCAAATACATGAAGAGGAATCCTACCAAGAGAACCTGATCCGTGCTAAGCCCAGGAACCAACGGAAAACGTTACCGTCCATGATGTTCCTACTAATACCCTTCACGAATAATCCAAACAGGCCCACATCTTCCCAAGTTCAGGCCACAGGTTGGTCCAAAAGTACAAGTCAGGGCCGGCCCTGTGGTGGAGCGGGCAAGTGCCCACGTTCCGCTTGGGTGGCCCGGGCCTCACTCTTTCACAGCGCGGGTGCAGATCACATTAGCACTGTTAGGGAATAGAGATTTCATGGTACGGTGCGGACAGAGGTCATAAAGGAGTAGCAATTGTGAGGGTCCGTTCTCAATACGCACCAGAAAAAGAACCGTGAGAATATTCCAATCTAGGAAGGCATCTGGTACACTTCCCCAAAGGAAGAAGGAAGGAAAACATGGGACCTGCCAAGGCGGAATTGGCAGAGTGCTAGGAGATGACACGATCATTGCGCATCAGAGGATTGCCTGGGCAACTTCAACTTGGGAGGGAGTCCAGGACTTTCTCTGGGGAAGGTCCACCCACTTGGCCATCTACCCAAGACATAAGAGATAACACCCAGGGTAATCTTACAGGAAAGAAACCAGTGTCTAGAGAGAAGGGAGCAGGCCTTTCCAAGTTCGAGGAGAAAGTTAGAAACCGACAAGAAATCCAGAAATAGGAAAACTATCCTACCTGGAAAGGGGGAGGAGTCAGACTGGTCTGAGATGGCTCTGAAACTCTGTGTGCTTGGAGGTTGTCAGGACAACTTAGCCTTCTGAGGTTCTTTATGACATCACGGTGAACATGTCCCCCAAGATGGCCGCATGGTTACAGTCTGAGGATTGGCCTAGGCTGGGCTATTAAAGGGAGACATACCCAGAAACAGCTTTGACAAACAGAAAGCGGGCACAGAAACTGGAAGAGATCAAACAGACTCTGATGCCAGGGATAAGAAAGGAATCCTTGGCAAGAAGCGAGAATCGAGGGACAAGCACTGAGAGGAGAACATTGTCATCTATTCAAGTCTATGGGGAGGCCACGCTGATTCAAGCTTGAAACTTGATTGGAAACACGAGGCCGCACTTGGGCCTTATCAGACCTACAGTGTCCTTCTGCCTTAAGCATAATCCAAAGTCAAGAAGGATCTCTTGAGGACATTGAAGAGAAGAGTCGATGCCTCCTTTCCTAGGCCCCTAGCGTTCTTGGAAGATCAGTCTCACTTTCCATAGCTCTGGCGTCACGGGGGCCCACTGGCCACATGCTAATGCGTCCCAAGAGATGTCTTGGAAGCCTTGAAGGAATGGAGCCCCGCCATGCTTGGGGTAGGTCTCTTTGTTGGGAAGGGCTCTACAAGTGTGCTGAAAATCACCCTTTTCCAGAGGGCTTGGTTCCTTTGTGAAGGCTGCCCTCCCAGGCTAGAGTGCTCACTTTGGCTCCAATGAAATTCTCTCCCCCGACCTCTTGCCCTAGAAGGATTATTGATTATGTGCTTTGACGCCATATGGAAGGAAGCTGGCTGAAAATTAGAACATTACAATTCTGTTTCCAGAAAAATAAACATGCCAGGGCTGAGGATGTAGGTCAAACAAATGGCACAGCCTATAGAAATAAAGTCAGCCCGCATCTAGACGGAATCTAGGGCAACGTCCAAGGGTCAGGGGTCAAGTTAGAAACTTCCCAAATCCACAAAAGAGAAAGAAAAGTATCTTTCCTGGAGCGAGGAATTCATCAGATTTGTCTAATTTGTCTCGGAGAAACATTATGTCCATGAAGGGGGTTGCCAGGACCACCTCGAATTTGGAGTTTCTGATCTCAGGATGTCAAACCAACCCAGATGACCACGGGCTCTCAGTGCTTCGTTTGACCTAGGCTAGGATAGCAAAGAGTCCTACAAGTGACCGGTGCAAATTCAAAGACAGCAACCAAGAATCACGAAAGCACTCACACCTCAGCCTAGAGAACATACGGTGATTCGAGAAATACAAAATTAATCACTTGGACTGAAGGAGAACGGACTGATAAGCACATCTAAGGGAGATAGCTGACAAAGACCATGACGAGTATACTGTGGAAAAGAAAAAAAGGTCCCAGAAAATGCAAGGCGAACAGATATCACACCTGAATAATCCACAATGAAAGATGTCAGTCTTTAGACAGGCTCTGCTGGAACGTTTGAAAGTCAGAGAAATTCACAAGCCGAAACACGGCAGCGAAGGTCAAACCTGGGCTCAGTGGGAAGGTTGAGTTATGAGACTGCTCCAAGCGGGCTCTGAAGCCCTGTGTCCATGAAGCTTGCCGGGACAGCAGACACACAATTATGACCAATCCTCTGACGTCACAGTGGCCCCGACAAACCACCTGGCCTCATCTACACAGTGCCAGAGCTGGGCTCAAGCAGCATATTCAAGCCCCATTGCACTCAACTGCAGGTTGCCAAGGGAACATGAAAGGGGCCGGCCGGTGGTGCAGCGGTGAGGTCCGCAGCTTCTGGGTCGGTGGCCCGGGGTGGGCCGGGTGGAATCCTGGGGGTGAGCCTCCTCACCACTGCTTCAGTCATTCTGGGGCAGGCGTCCGAGGGGGTGTAGAGGCAGATGGGAAGGGACGTTAGATAGGGCCAGACTTCCACAGCAAATACAGGAGCGTTGCCAGCAGATGTGAGCACAGCGATGCACTTCTGCCAAAACAGAACCAATTACAAGTTGCAAAGAATAGAAAAACGGAAGCTAAACAGAAACGAGCAAAAAACACAGCTTGCCAGTACGAACAAGAAGATGTCTATGAAGAACCTTAGCAAAACAGGTGAAAGCTACGTCAACCGAAAACTAGCCAACGTTTGGGGAAAGAAATTCAAGACGACACAAGGAAAAAGAAGGATATTCCGGGACCTAGGAATGGAAGAATTAAGACACTTGAAACGTCCATAGCGGAGAAAGGAATCTCTGGATTCCATGCAATCCCAGTCAAAGTTGAAGCCATATTTGCCAGAGAGATAGAAGAGAGAATCCTAAAGTTTCCAGCCAGCAACAAGAGACCCTGAATAGGCCAAGGAATCCTCAGGAAAACGAACAAAGCAGGACGTATCACTCTTTCTGATTTCAACATAGAGGACGAAGCGCTAGGTACCGAAACGTCACAGTCTGGGCCCAAAAACAGGCACACAGACCCATGAAACAGACTCGAGAGCCCAGAGCCCAACTCAAACATACATGGACAGCCCATTTGCGACCAGGGAGCCAAGAGGAGACAGTGGACAAAGGAGAGTCTCTCCAAGAAACGGTGCTGGGAAGCCTGCACAGCCACATGGAACACAACGAGAGTAGACCATGATGTGCCACCTGGCACACGCACCACCTGGAATGGATTACAGCCCTGAATGGCACACGTGAAACCGTGAAACTTGTAGGAGAAGACATAGGCAGAGTGCCCTTTGCCATCTGTCTGAGCCGGCTATTTGGAAGAAGCATGTCTGACTGGGCAAGGGCAGCAAAGGAGACAAGAAACAAACGGGACCACCTCACATGCAGACGCTTCTGCCCAGTCAAGGAAACCATCGACTCAATGCAAAGACAGCACAACAACTGGGAGTGGATGTTTGCAAAGCACACATCGGACAAGGGGTGAAAAGCCCAAAGATACAATCAACTCACACGTCTCCACAAGAAAAAGAACAAGCCAATGAAAACCTGGGCCAAAGATGGACACAGAGATTTCTCCCAAGAAGATCTAAAGAGGGCCAACAGGTGCATGAAAACTTGTTCACCCTCATTAAGCCTGAGGCCAAGGCAAATCCAAGCCGCAAGGACATAGCAGCTCACCATGGTCAGAATGGCTATAAGGAGGCAGACAGGAAACAACAAGCATCAGAGAGGAGGTGGAGAGAAGGGAAGCCTCCTGCACTGCTGCTGGCAGTGGAAACCGGTGCAGCCACTAGGCCAAGCGGTGTGGAACTGCCTCCGAAATTTAAGAATCCATGTCCCATATGATCCAGCTATTCCTCTGGGGCGCGTTTAGCCAAAGAACTCGGAAACACTACCGCCTAAAGACATGTGCACCGCTGAGTTCACCACAGCCTTACTCCCGCTCTCCAAGACTTGGAAGCCGCCCTGGTGCCCAGCAAGGGACGAATGGAGAAGGAACATGGGCTATAGCCACACAATGGCATACCACTCAGCGGGAACAAAGGATGCAATCCAGCCATTTGTGACCACCAGAATGGCTGGGACGGTTTTAGGCGAAGTGAAACAAGCCCCAGGGACAAAGTCAAATACCGCAGGATCTCACTTACAAGGAGAAGAAAAAACAAGCACTGACCAACAGGCGGCACTGGACATTTGATCGGGGGTGCCCAGAGGCAAAGCGGGGCGGTGGGGGAGGGTGAAAGAGATGATGAGGCACAAGTGTGTGGTGAGGGCCTGTGATTCGGCTTACGCTGGTCAAGAGGATGGAACCTACACGGAAGTCTAAATCGATGAGGATGTAAATCTGAAAGACATAGGATGTTCGAATGCAGGGTTATGGCAATAAATCCACCTAAAATCAAACATCCGAAAAGGGGTCCAGAATGACGGCATACAGCTTTGGGGGCTGAAAGAGATTAGAGAAGGTGAACTTCCAAGGATGGAAAATCACCTCAAAAGGCTTACTGATGCTACAGAAAGGTAGACCATTCCAAATACATGAAGAGGAATCCTACCAAGAGAACCTGATCCGTGCTAAGCCCAGGAACCAACGGAAAACGTTACCGTCCATGATGTTCCTACTAATACCCTTCACGAATAATCCAAACAGGCCCACATCTTCCCAAGTTCAGGCCACAGGTTGGTCCAAAAGTACAAGTCAGGGCCGGCCCTGTGGTGGAGCGGGCAAGTGCCCACGTTCCGCTTGGGTGGCCCGGGCCTCACTCTTTCACAGCGCGGGTGCAGATCACATTAGCACTGTTAGGGAATAGAGATTTCATGGTACGGTGCGGACAGAGGTCATAAAGGAGTAGCAATTGTGAGGGTCCGTTCTCAATACGCACCAGAAAAAGAACCGTGAGAATATTCCAATCTAGGAAGGCATCTGGTACACTTCCCCAAAGGAAGAAGGAAGGAAAACATGGGACCTGCCAAGGCGGAATTGGCAGAGTGCTAGGAGATGACACGATCATTGCGCATCAGAGGATTGCCTGGGCAACTTCAACTTGGGAGGGAGTCCAGGACTTTCTCTGGGGAAGGTCCACCCACTTGGCCATCTACCCAAGACATAAGAGATAACACCCAGGGTAATCTTACAGGAAAGAAACCAGTGTCTAGAGAGAAGGGAGCAGGCCTTTCCAAGTTCGAGGAGAAAGTTAGAAACCGACAAGAAATCCAGAAATAGGAAAACTATCCTACCTGGAAAGGGGGAGGAGTCAGACTGGTCTGAGATGGCTCTGAAACTCTGTGTGCTTGGAGGTTGTCAGGACAACTTGGCCTTCTGAGGTTCTTTATGACATCAGGGTGAACATGTCCCCCAAGATGGCCGCATGGTTACAGTCTGAGGATTGGCCTAGGCTGGGCTATGAAAGGGAGACATACCCAGAAACAGCTTTGACAAACAGAAAGCGGGCACAGAAACTGGAAGAGATCAAACAGACTCTGATGCCAGGGATAAGAAAGGAATCCTTGGCAAGAAGCGAGAATCGAGGGACAAGCACTGAGAGGAGAACATTGTCATCTATTCAAGTCTATGGGGAGGCCACGCTGATTCAAGCTTGAAACTTGATTGGAAACACGAGGCCGCACTTGGGCCTTATCAGACCTACAGTGTCCTTCTGCCTTAAGCATAATCCAAAGTCAAGAAGGATCTCTTGAGGACATTGAAGAGAAGAGTCGATGCCTCCTTTCCTAGGCCCCTAGCGTTCTTGGAAGATCAGTCTCACTTTCCATAGCTCTGGCGTCACGGGGGCCCACTGGCCACATGCTAATGCGTCCCAAGAGATGTCTTGGAAGCCTTGAAGGAATGGAGCCCCGCCATGCTTGGGGTAGGTCTCTTTGTTGGGAAGGGCTCTACAAGTGTGCTGAAAATCACCCTTTTCCAGAGGGCTTGGTTCCTTTGTGAAGGCTGCCCTCCCAGGCTAGAGTGCTCACTTTGGCTCCAATGAAATTCTCTCCCCCGACCTCTTGCCCTAGAAGGATTATTGATTATGTGCTTTGACGCCATATGGAAGGAAGCTGGCTGAAAATTAGAACATTACAATTCTGTTTCCAGAAAAATAAACATGCCAGGGCTGAGGATGTAGGTCAAACAAATGGCACAGCCTATAGAAATAAAGTCAGCCCGCATCTAGACGGAATCTAGGGCAACGTCCAAGGGTCAGGGGTCAAGTTAGAAACTTCCCAAATCCACAAAAGAGAAAGAAAAGTATCTTTCCTGGAGCGAGGAATTCATCAGATTTGTCTAATTTGTCTCGGAGAAACATTATGTCCATGAAGGGGGTTGCCAGGACCACCTCGAATTTGGAGTTTCTGATCTCAGGATGTCAAACCAACCCAGATGACCACGGGTTCTCAGTGCTTCGTTTGACCTAGGCTAGGATAGCAAAGAGTCCTACAAGTGACCGGTGCAAATTCAAAGACAGCAACCAAGAATCACGAAAGCACTCACACCTCGGCCTAGAGAACATACGGTGATTCGAGAAATACAAAATTAATCACTTGGACTGAAGGAGAATGGACTGATAAGCACATCTAAGGGAGATAGCTGACAAAGACCATGACGAGTATACTGTGGAAAAGAAAAAAAGGTCCCAGAAAATGCAAGGCGAACAGATATCACACCTGAATAATCCACAATGAAAGATGTCAGTCTTTAGACAGGCTCTGCTGGAACGTTTGAAAGTCAGAGAAATTCACAAGCCGAAACACGGCAGCGAAGGTCAAACCTGGGCTCACTGGGAAGGTTGAGTTATGAGACTGCTCCAAGCGGGCTCTGAAGCCCTGTGTCCATGAAGCTTGCCGGGACAGCAGACACACAATTATGACCAATCCTCTGACGTCACAGTGGCCCCGACAAACCACCTGGCCTCATCTACACAGTGCCAGAGCTGGGCTCAAGCAGCATATTCAAGCCCCATTGCACTCAACTGCAGGTTGCCAATGGAACATGAAAGGGGCCGGCCGGTGGTGCAGCGGTGAGGTCCGCAGCTTCTGGGTCGGTGGCCCGGGGTGGGCCGGGTGGAATCCTGGGGGTGAGCCTCCTCACCACTGCTTCAGTCATTCTGGGGCAGGCGTCCGAGGGGGTGTAGAGGCAGATGGGAAGGGACGTTAGATAGGGCCAGACTTCCACAGCAAATACAGGAGCGTTGCCAGCAGATGTGAGCACAGCGATGCACTTCTGCCAAAACAGAACCAATTACAAGTTGCAAAGAATAGAAAAACGGAAGCTAAACAGAAACGAGCAAAAAACACAGCTTGCCAGTACGAACAAGAAGATGTCTATGAAGAACCTTAGCAAAACAGGTGAAAGCTACGTCAACCGAAAACTAGCCAACGTTTGGGGAAAGAAATTCAAGACGACACAAGGAAAAAGAAGGATATTCCGGGACCTAGGAATGGAAGAATTAAGACACTTGAAACGTCCATAGCGGAGAAAGGAATCTCTGGATTCCATGCAATCCCAGTCAAAGTTGAAGCCATATTTGCCAGAGAGATAGAAGAGAGAATCCTAAAGTTTCCAGCCAGCAACAAGAGACCCTGAATAGGCCAAGGAATCCTCAGGAAAACGAACAAAGCAGGACGTATCACTCTTTCTGATTTCAACATAGAGGACGAAGCGCTAGGTACCGAAACGTCACAGTCTGGGCCCAAAAACAGGCACACAGACCCATGAAACAGACTCGAGAGCCCAGAGCCCAACTCAAACATACATGGACAGCCCATTTGCGACCAGGGAGCCAAGAGGAGACAGTGGACAAAGGAGAGTCTCTCCAAGAAACGGTGCTGGGAAGCCTGCACAGCCACATGGAACACAACGAGAGTAGACCATGATGTGCCACCTGGCACACGCACCACCTGGAATGGATTACAGCCCTGAATGGCACACGTGAAACCGTGAAACTTGTAGGAGAAGACATAGGCAGAGTGCCCTTTGCCATCTGTCTGAGCCGGCTATTTGGAAGAAGCATGTCTGACTGGGCAAGGGCAGCAAAGGAGACAAGAAACAAACGGGACCACCTCACATGCAGACGCTTCTGCCCAGTCAAGGAAACCATCGACTCAATGCAAAGACAGCACAACAACTGGGAGTGGATGTTTGCAAAGCACACATCGGACAAGGGGTGAAAAGCCCAAAGATACAATCAACTCACACGTCTCCACAAGAAAAAGAACAAGCCAATGAAAACCTGGGCCAAAGATGGACACAGAGATTTCTCCCAAGAAGATCTAAAGAGGGCCAACAGGTGCATGAAAACTTGTTCACCCTCATTAAGCCTGAGGCCAAGGCAAATCCAAGCCGCAAGGACATAGCAGCTCACCATGGTCAGAATGGCTATAAGGAGGCAGACAGGAAACAACAAGCGTCAGAGAGGAGGTGGAGAGAAGGGAAGCCTCCTGCACTGCTGCTGGCAGTGGAAACCGGTGCAGCCACTAGGCCAAGCGGTGTGGAACTGCCTCCGAAATTTAAGAATCCATGTCCCATATGATCCAGCTATTCCTCTGGGGCGCGTTTAGCCAAAGAACTCGGAAACACTACCGCCTAAAGACATGTGCACCGCTGAGTTCACCACAGCCTTACTCCCGCTCTCCAAGACTTGGAAGCCGCCCTGGTGCCCAGCAAGGGACGAATGGAGAAGGAACACGGGCTATAGCCACACAATGGCATACCACTCAGCGGGAACAAAGGATGCAATCCAGCCATTTGTGACCACCAGAATGGCTGGGACGGTTTTAGGCGAAGTGAAACAAGCCCCAGGGACAAAGTCAAATACCGCAGGATCTCACTTACAAGGAGAAGAAAAAACAAGCACTGACCAACAGGCGGCACTGGACATTTGATCGGGGGTGCCCAGAGGCAAAGCGGGGCGGTGGGGGAGGGTGAAAGAGATGATGAGGCACAAGTGTGTGGTGAGGGCCTGTGATTCGGCTTACGCTGGTCAAGAGGATGGAACCTACACGGAAGTCTAAATCGATGAGGATGTAAATCTGAAAGACATAGGATGTTCGAATGCAGGGTTATGGCAATAAATCCACCTAAAATCAAACATCCGAATAGGGGTCCAGAATGACGGCATACAGCTTTGGGGGCTGAAAGAGATTAGAGAAGGTGAACTTCCAAGGATGGAAAATCACCTCAAAAGGCTTACTGATGCTACAGAAAGGTAGACCATTCCAAATACATGAAGAGGAATCCTACCAAGAGAACCTGATCCGTGCTAAGCCCAGGAACCAACGGAAAACGTTACCGTCCATGATGTTCCTACTAATACCCTTCACGAATAATCCAAACAGGCCCACATCTTCCCAAGTTCAGGCCACAGGTTGGTCCAAAAGTACAAGTCAGGGCCGGCCCTGTGGTGGAGCGGGCAAGTGCCCACGTTCCCCTTGGGTGGCCCGGGCCTCACTCTTTCACAGCGCGGGTGCAGATCACATAAGCACTGTTAGGGAATAGAGATTTCATGGTACGGTGCGGACAGAGGTCATAAAGGAGTAGCAATTGTGAGGGTCCGTTCTCAATACGCACCAGAAAAAGAACCGTGAGAATATTCCAATCTAGGAAGGCATCTGGTACACTTCCCCAAAGGAAGAAGGAAGGAAAACATGGGACCTGCCAAGGCGGAATTGGCAGAGTGCTAGGAGATGACACGATCATTGCGCATCAGAGGATTGCCTGGGCAACTTCAACTTGGGAGGGAGTCCAGGACTTTCTCTGGGGAAGGTCCACCCACTTGGCCATCTACCCAAGACATAAGAGATAACACCCAGGGTAATCTTACAGGAAAGAAACCAGTGTCTAGAGAGAAGGGAGCAGGCCTTTCCAAGTTCGAGGAGAAAGTTAGAAACCGACAAGAAATCCAGAAATAGGAAAACTATCCTACCTGGAAAGGGGGAGGAGTCAGACTGGTCTGAGATGGCTCTGAAACTCTGTGTGCTTGGAGGTTGTCAGGACAACTTGGCCTTCTGAGGTTCTTTATGACATCACGGTGAACATGTCCCCCAAGATGGCCGCATGGTTACAGTCTGAGGATTGGCCTAGGCTGGGCTATTAAAGGGAGACATACCCAGAAACAGCTTTGACAAACAGAAAGCGGGCACAGAAACTGGAAGAGATCAAACAGACTCTGATGCCAGGGATAAGAAAGGAATCCTTGGCAAGAAGCGAGAATCGAGGGACAAGCACTGAGAGGAGAACATTGTCATCTATTCAAGTCTATGGGGAGGCCACGCTGATTCAAGCTTGAAACTTGATTGGAAACACGAGGCCGCACTTGGGCCTTATCAGACCTACAGTGTCCTTCTGCCTTAAGCATAATCCAAAGTCAAGAAGGATCTCTTGAGGACATTGAAGAGAAGAGTCGATGCCTCCTTTCCTAGGCCCCTAGCGTTCTTGGAAGATCAGTCTCACTTTCCATAGCTCTGGCGTCACGGGGGCCCACTGGCCACATGCTAATGCGTCCCAAGAGATGTCTTGGAAGCCTTGAAGGAATGGAGCCCCGCCATGCTTGGGGTAGGTCTCTTTGTTGGGAAGGGCTCTACAAGTGTGCTGAAAATCACCCTTTTCCAGAGGGCTTGGTTCCTTTGTGAAGGCTGCCCTCCCAGGCTAGAGTGCTCACTTTGGCTCCAATGAAATTCTCTCCCCCGACCTCTTGCCCTAGAAGGATTATTGATTATGTGCTTTGACGCCATATGGAAGGAAGCTGGCTGAAAATTAGAACATTACAATTCTGTTTCCAGAAAAATAAACATGCCAGGGCTGAGGATGTAGGTCAAACAAATGGCACAGCCTATAGAAATAAAGTAAGCCCGCATCTAGACGGAATCTAGGGCAACGTCCAAGGGTCAGGGGTCAAGTTAGAAACTTCCCAAATCCACAAAAGAGAAAGAAAAGTATCTTTCCTGGAGCGAGGAATTCATCAGATTTGTCTAATTTGTCTCGGAGAAACATTATGTCCATGAAGGGGGTTGCCAGGACCACCTCGAATTTGGAGTTTCTGATCTCAGGATGTCAAACCAACCCAGATGACCACGGGTTCTCAGTGCTTCGTTTGACCTAGGCTAGGATAGCAAAGAGTCCTACAAGTGACCGGTGCAAATTCAAAGACAGCAACCAAGAATCACGAAAGCACTCACACCTCGGCCTAGAGAACATACGGTGATTCGAGAAATACAAAATTAATCACTTGGACTGAAGGAGAACGGACTGATAAGCACATCTAAGGGAGATAGCTGACAAAGACCATGACGAGTATACTGTGGAAAAGAAAAAAAGGTCCCAGAAAATGCAAGGCGAACAGATATCACACCTGAATAATCCACAATGAAAGATGTCAGTCTTTAGACAGGCTCTGCTGGAACGTTTGAAAGTCAGAGAAATTCACAAGCCGAAACACGGCAGCGAAGGTCAAACCTGGGCTCACTGGGAAGGTTGAGTTATGAGACTGCTCCAAGCGGGCTCTGAAGCCCTGTGTCCATGAAGCTTGCCGGGACAGCAGACACACAATTATGACCAATCCTCTGACGTCACAGTGGCCCCGACAAACCACCTGGCCTCATCTACACAGTGCCAGAGCTGGGCTCAAGCAGCATATTCAAGCCCCATTGCACTCAACTGCAGGTTGCCAATGGAACATGAAAGGGGCCGGCCGGTGGTGCAGCGGTGAGGTCCGCAGCTTCTGGGTCGGTGGCCCGGGGTGGGCCGGGTGGAATCCTGGGGGTGACCCTCCTCACCACTGCTTCAGTCATTCTGGGGCAGGCGTCCGAGGGGGTGTAGAAGCAGATGGGAAGGGACGTTAGATAGGGCCAGACTTCCACAGCAAATACAGGAGCGTTGCCAGCAGATGTGAGCACAGCGATGCACTTCTGCCAAAACAGAACCAATTACAAGTTGTAAAGAATAGAAAAACGGAAGCTAAACAGAAACGAGCAAAAAACACAGCTTGCCAGTACGAACAAGAAGATGTCTATGAAGAACCTTAGCAAAACAGGTGAAAGCTACGTCAACCGAAAACTAGCCAACGTTTGGGGAAAGAAATTGAAGACGACACAAGGAAAAAGAAGGATATTCCGGGACCTAGGAATGGAAGAATTAACACACTTGAAACGTCCCTAGCGGAGAAAGGAATCTCTGGATTCCATGCAATCCCAGTCAAAGTTGCAGCCATATTTGCCAGAGAGATAGAAGAGAGAATCCTAAAGTTTCCAGCCAGCAACAAGAGACCCTGAATAGGCCAAGGAATCCTCAGGAAAATGAACAAAGCAGGACGTATCACACTTTCTGATTTCAACCTAGAGGACGAAGCGCTAGGTACCGAAACGGCACAGTCCGGGCCCAAAAACAGGCACACAGACCCATGCAACAGAATCGAGAGCCCAGAGCCCAACTCAAACATACAAGGACAGCCCATTTGCGACCAGGGAGCCAAGAGGAGACAGTGGACAAAGGAGAGTCTCTCCAAGAAACGGTGCTGGGAAGCCTGCACAGCCACATGGAACACAACGAGAGTAGACCATGATGTGCCACCTGGCACACGCACCACCTGGAATGGATTACAGCACTGAATGGCACACTTGAAACCGTGAAACTTGTAGGAGAAGACCTAGGCAGAGTGCTCTTTGCCATCTGTCTGAGCCGCCTATTGGGAAGAAGCATGTCTGACTGGGCAAGGGCAGCAAAGGAGACAAGAAACAAACGGGACCACCTCACATGCAGACGCTTCTGCCCAGTCAAGGAAACCATCGACTCAATGCAAAGACAGCACAACAACTGGGAGTGGATGTTTGCAAAGCACACTTCGTACAAAGGGTGAAAAGCCCAAAGATACAATCAACTCACACGTCTCCACAAGAAAAAGAACAAGCCAATGAAAACCTGGGCCAAAGATGGACACAGAGATTTCTCCCAAGAAGATCTAAAGAGGGCCAACAGGTGCATGAAAACTTGTTCACCCTCATTAAGCCTGAGGCCAAGGCAAATCCAAGGACATAGCAGCTCACTGTGGTCAGAATGGCTATAAGGAGGCAGAGAGGAAACAACAAGCGTCAGAGAGGAGGTGGAGAGAAGGGAAGAGTCCTGCACTGCCGCTGGCAGTGGAAACCGGTGCAGCCACTAGGCCAAGCGGTGTGGAACTGCCTCCGAAATTTAAGAATCCATGTCCCATATGATCCAGCTATTCCTCTGGGGCGCGTTTAGCCAAAGAACTCGGAAACACTACCGCCTAAAGACATGTGCACCGCTGAGTTCAGCACAGCCGTACTCCCGCTCTCCAAGACTTGGAAGCCGCCCTGGTGCCCAGCAAGGGACGAATGGAGAAGGAACACGGGCTATAGCCACACAATGGCATACCACTCAGCGGGAACAAAGGATGCAATCCAGCCATTTGAGACCACCAGAATGGCTGGGACGGTTTTAGGCGAAGTGAAACAAGCCCCAGGGACAAAGTCAAATACCGCAGGATCTCACTTACAAGGAGAAGAAAAAACAAGCACTGACCAACAGGCGGCACTGGACATTTGATCGGGGGTGCCCAGAGGCAAAGCGGGGCGGTGGGGGAGGGTGAAAGAGATGATGAGGCACAAGTGTGTGGTGAGGGCCTGTGATTCGGCTTACGCTGGTCAAGAGGATGGAACCTACACGGAAGTCTAAATCGATGAGGATGTAAATCTGAAAGACATAGGATGTTCGAATGCAGGGTTATGGCAATAAATCCACCTAAAATCAAACATCCGAAAAGGGGTCCAGAATGACGGCATACAGCTTTGGGGGCTGAAAGAGATTAGAGAAGGTGAACTTCCAAGGATGGAAAATCACCTCAAAAGGCTTACTGATGCTGCAGAAAGGTAGACCATTCCAAATACATGAAGAGGAATCCTACCAAGAGAACCTGATCCGTGCTAAGCCCAGGAACCAACGGAAAACGTTACCGTCCATGATGTTCCTACTAATCAGCTTCACGAATAATCCAAACAGGCCCACATCTTCCCAAGTTCAGGCTACAGGTTGGTCCAAAAGTACAAGTCAGGGCCGGCCCTGTGGTGGAGCGGGCAAGTGCCCACGTTCCGCTTGGGTGGCCCGGGCCTCACTCTTTCACAGCGCGGGTGCAGATCACATTAGCACTGTTAGGGAATAGAGATTTCATGGTACGGTGCGGACAGAGGTCATAAAGGAGTAGCAATTGTGAGGGTCCGTTCTCAATACGCACCAGAAAAAGAACCGTGAGAATATTCCAATCTAGGAAGGCATCTGGTACACTTCCCCAAAGGAAGAAGGAAGGAAAACATGGGACCTGCCAAGGCGGAATTGGCAGAGTGCTAGGAGATGACACGATCATTGCGCATCAGAGGATTGCCTGGGCAACTTCAACTTGGGAGGGAGTCCAGGACTTTCTCTGGGGAAGGTCCACCCACTTGGCCATCTACCCAAGACATAAGAGATAACACCCAGGGTAATCTTACAGGAAAGAAACCAGTGTCTAGAGAGAATGGAGCAGGCCTTTCCAAGTTCGAGGAGAAAGTTAGAAACCGACAAGAAATCCAGAAATAGGAAAACTATCCTACCTGGAAAGGGGGAGGAGTCAGACTGGTCTGAGATGGCTCTGAAACTCTGTGTGCTTGGAGGTTGTCAGGACAACTTGGCCTTCTGAGGTTCTTTATGACATCACGGTGAACATGTCCCCCAAGATGGCCGCATGGTTACAGTCTGAGGATTGGCCTAGGCTGGGCTATTAAAGGGAGACATACCCAGAAACAGCTTTGACAAACAGAAAGCGGGCACAGAAACTGGAAGAGATCAAACAGACTCTGATGCCAGGGATAAGAAAGGAATCCTTGGCAAGAAGCGAGAATCGAGGGACAAGCACTGAGAGGAGAACATTGTCATCTATTCAAGTCTATGGGGAGGCCACGCTGATTCAAGCTTGAAACTTGATTGGAAACACGAGGCCGCACTTGGGCCTTATCAGACCTACAGTGTCCTTCTGCCTTAAGCATAATCCAAAGTCAAGAAGGATCTCTTGAGGACATTGAAGAGAAGAGTCGATGCCTCCTTTCCTAGGCCCCTAGCGTTCTTGGAAGATCAGTCTCACTTTCCATAGCTCTGGCGTCACGGGGGCCCACTGGCCACATGCTAATGCGTCCCAAGAGATGTCTTGGAAGCCTTGAAGGAATGGAGCCCCGCCATGCTTGGGGTAGGTCTCTTTGTTGGGAAGGGCTCTACAAGTGTGCTGAAAATCACCCTTTTCCAGAGGGCTTGGTTCCTTTGTGAAGGCTGCCCTCCCAGGCTGGAGTGCTCACTTTGGCTCCAATGAAATTCTCTCCCCCGACCTCTTGCCCTAGAAGGATTATTGATTATGTGCTTTGACGCCATATGGAAGGAAGCTGGCTGAAAATTAGAACATTACAATTCTGTTTCCAGAAAAATAAACATGCCAGGGCTGAGGATGTAGGTCAAACAAATGGCACAGCCTATAGAAATAAAGTAAGCCCGCATCTAGACGGAATCTAGGGCAACGTCCAAGGGTCAGGGGTCAAGTTAGAAACTTCCCAAATCCACAAAAGAGAAAGAAAAGTATCTTTCCTGGAGCGAGGAATTCATCAGATTTGTCTAATTTGTCTCGGAGAAACATTATGTCCATGAAGGGGGTTGCCAGGACCACCTCGAATTTGGAGTTTCTGATCTCAGGATGTCAAACCAACCCAGATGACCACGGGTTCTCAGTGCTTCGTTTGACCTAGGCTAGGATAGCAAAGAGTCCTACAAGTGACCGGTGCAAATTCAAAGACAGCAACCAAGAATCACGAAAGCACTCACACCTCGGCCTAGAGAACATACGGTGATTCGAGAAATACAAAATTAATCACTTGGACTGAAGGAGAACGGACTGATAAGCACATCTAAGGGAGATAGCTGACAAAGACCATGACGAGTATACTGTGGAAAAGAAAAAAAGGTCCCAGAAAATGCAAGGCGAACAGATATCACACCTGAATAATCCACAATGAAAGATGTCAGTCTTTAGACAGGCTCTGCTGGAACGTTTGAAAGTCAGAGAAATTCACAAGCCGAAACACGGCAGCGAAGGTCAAACCTGGGCTCACTGGGAAGGTTGAGTTATGAGACTGCTCCAAGCGGGCTCTGAAGCCCTGTGTCCATGAAGCTTGCCGGGACAGCAGACACACAATTATGACCAATCCTCTGACGTCACAGTGGCCCCGACAAACCACCTGGCCTCATCTACACAGTGCCAGAGCTGGGCTCAAGCAGCATATTCAAGCCCCATTGCACTCAACTGCAGGTTGCCAATGGAACATGAAAGGGGCCGGCCGGTGGTGCAGCGGTGAGGTCCGCAGCTTCTGGGTCGGTGGCCCGGGGTGGGCCGGGTGGAATCCTGGGGGTGACCCTCCTCACCACTGCTTCAGTCATTCTGGGGCAGGCGTCCGAGGGGGTGTAGAAGCAGATGGGAAGGGACGTTAGATAGGGCCAGACTTCCACAGCAAATACAGGAGCGTTGCCAGCAGATGTGAGCACAGCGATGCACTTCTGCCAAAACAGAACCAATTACAAGTTGTAAAGAATAGAAAAACGGAAGCTAAACAGAAACGAGCAAAAAACACAGCTTGCCAGTACGAACAAGAAGATGTCTATGAAGAACCTTAGCAAAACAGGTGAAAGCTACGTCAACCGAAAACTAGCCAACGTTTGGGGAAAGAAATTGAAGACGACACAAGGAAAAAGAAGGATATTCCGGGACCTAGGAATGGAAGAATTAACACACTTGAAACGTCCCTAGCGGAGAAAGGAATCTCTGGATTCCATGCAATCCCAGTCAAAGTTGCAGCCATATTTGCCAGAGAGATAGAAGAGAGAATCCTAAAGTTTCCAGCCAGCAACAAGAGACCCTGAATAGGCCAAGGAATCCTCAGGAAAATGAACAAAGCAGGACGTATCACACTTTCTGATTTCAACATAGAGGACGAAGCGCTAGGTACCGAAACGGCACAGTCCGGGCCCAAAAACAGGCACACAGACCCATGCAACAGAATCGAGAGCCCAGAGCCCAACTCAAACATACAAGGACAGCCCATTTGCGACCAGGGAGCCAAGAGGAGACAGTGGACAAAGGAGAGTCTCTCCAAGAAACGGTGCTGGGAAGCCTGCACAGCCACATGGAACACAACGAGAGTAGACCATGATGTGCCACCTGGCACACGCACCACCTGGAATGGATTACAGCACTGAATGGCACACTTGAAACCGTGAAACTTGTAGGAGAAGACCTAGGCAGAGTGCTCTTTGCCATCTGTCTGAGCCGCCTATTGGGAAGAAGCATGTCTGACTGGGCAAGGGCAGCAAAGGAGACAAGAAACAAACGGGACCACCTCACATGCAGACGCTTCTGCCCAGTCAAGGAAACCATCGACTCAATGCAAAGACAGCACAACAACTGGGAGTGGATGTTTGCAAAGCACACTTCGTACAAAGGGTGAAAAGCCCAAAGATACAATCAACTCACACGTCTCCACAAGAAAAAGAACAAGCCAATGAAAACCTGGGCCAAAGATGGACACAGAGATTTCTCCCAAGAAGATCTAAAGAGGGCCAACAGGTGCATGAAAACTTGTTCACCCTCATTAAGCCTGAGGCCAAGGCAAATCCAAGGACATAGCAGCTCACTGTGGTCAGAATGGCTATAAGGAGGCAGAGAGGAAACAACAAGCGTCAGAGAGGAGGTGGAGAGAAGGGAAGAGTCCTGCACTGCCGCTGGCAGTGGAAACCGGTGCAGCCACTAGGCCAAGCGGTGTGGAACTGCCTCCGAAATTTAAGAATCCATGTCCCATATGATCCAGCTATTCCTCTGGGGCGCGTTTAGCCAAAGAACTCGGAAACACTACCGCCTAAAGACATGTGCACCGCTGAGTTCAGCACAGCCGTACTCCCGCTCTCCAAGACTTGGAAGCCGCCCTGGTGCCCAGCAAGGGACGAATGGAGAAGGAACACGGGCTATAGCCACACAATGGCATACCACTCAGCGGGAACAAAGGATGCAATCCAGCCATTTGAGACCACCAGAATGGCTGGGACGGTTTTAGGCGAAGTGAAACAAGCCCCAGGGACAAAGTCAAATACCGCAGGATCTCACTTACAAGGAGAAGAAAAAACAAGCACTGACCAACAGGCGGCACTGGACATTTGATCGGGGGTGCCCAGAGGCAAAGCGGGGCGGTGGGGGAGGGTGAAAGAGATGATGAGGCACAAGTGTGTGGTGAGGGCCTGTGATTCGGCTTACGCTGGTGAAGAGGATGGAACCTACACGGAAGTCTAAATCGATGAGGATGTAAATCTGAAAGACATAGGATGTTCGAATGCAGGGTTATGGCAATAAATCCACCTAAAATCAAACATCCGAAAAGGGGTCCAGAATGACGGCATACAGCTTTGGGGGCTGAAAGAGATTAGAGAAGGTGAACTTCCAAGGATGGAAAATCACCTCAAAAGGCTTACTGATGCTGCAGAAAGGTAGACCATTCCAAATACATGAAGAGGAATCCTACCAAGAGAACCTGATCCGTGCTAAGCCCAGGAACCAACGGAAAACGTTACCGTCCATGATGTTCCTACTAATCAGCTTCACGAATAATCCAAACAGGCCCACATCTTCCCAAGTTCAGGCTACAGGTTGGTCCAAAAGTACAAGTCAGGGCCGGCCCTGTGGTGGAGCGGGCAAGTGCCCACGTTCCGCTTGGGTGGCCCGGGCCTCACTCTTTCACAGCGCGGGTGCAGATCACATTAGCACTGTTAGGGAATAGAGATTTCATGGTACGGTGCGGACAGAGGTCATAAAGGAGTAGCAATTGTGAGGGTCCGTTCTCAATACGCACCAGAAAAAGAACCGTGAGAATATTCCAATCTAGGAAGGCATCTGGTACACTTCCCCAAAGGAAGAAGGAAGGAAAACATGGGACCTGCCAAGGCGGAATTGGCAGAGTGCTAGGAGATGACACGATCATTGCGCATCAGAGGATTGCCTGGGCAACTTCAACTTGGGAGGGAGTCCAGGACTTTCTCTGGGGAAGGTCCACCCACTTGGCCATCTACCCAAGACATAAGAGATAACACCCAGGGTAATCTTACAGGAAAGAAACCAGTGTCTAGAGAGAATGGAGCAGGCCTTTCCAAGTTCGAGGAGAAAGTTAGAAACCGACAAGAAATCCAGAAATAGGAAAACTATCCTACCTGGAAAGGGGGAGGAGTCAGACTGGTCTGAGATGGCTCTGAAACTCTGTGTGCTTGGAGGTTGTCAGGACAACTTGGCCTTCTGAGGTTCTTTATGACATCACGGTGAACATGTCCCCCAAGATGGCCGCATGGTTACAGTCTGAGGATTGGCCTAGGCTGGGCTATTAAAGGGAGACATACCCAGAAACAGCTTTGACAAACAGAAAGCGGGCACAGAAACTGGAAGAGATCAAACAGACTCTGATGCCAGGGATAAGAAAGGAATCCTTGGCAAGAAGCGAGAATCGAGGGACAAGCACTGAGAGGAGAACATTGTCATCTATTCAAGTCTATGGGGAGGCCACGCTGATTCAAGCTTGAAACTTGATTGGAAACACGAGGCCGCACTTGGGCCTTATCAGACCTACAGTGTCCTTCTGCCTTAAGCATAATCCAAAGTCAAGAAGGATCTCTTGAGGACATTGAAGAGAAGAGTCGATGCCTCCTTTCCTAGGCCCCTAGCGTTCTTGGAAGATCAGTCTCACTTTCCATAGCTCTGGCGTCACGGGGGCCCACTGGCCACATGCTAATGCGTCCCAAGAGATGTCTTGGAAGCCTTGAAGGAATGGAGCCCCGCCATGCTTGGGGTAGGTCTCTTTGTTGGGAAGGGCTCTACAAGTGTGCTGAAAATCACCCTTTTCCAGAGGGCTTGGTTCCTTTGTGAAGGCTGCCCTCCCAGGCTGGAGTGCTCACTTTGGCTCCAATGAAATTCTCTCCCCCGACCTCTTGCCCTAGAAGGATTATTGATTATGTGCTTTGACGCCATATGGAAGGAAGCTGGCTGAAAATTAGAACATTACAATTCTGTTTCCAGAAAAATAAACATGCCAGGGCTGAGGATGTAGGTCAAACAAATGGCACAGCCTATAGAAATAAAGTAAGCCCGCATCTAGACGGAATCTAGGGCAACGTCCAAGGGTCAGGGGTCAAGTTAGAAACTTCCCAAATCCACAAAAGAGAAAGAAAAGTATCTTTCCTGGAGCGAGGAATTCATCAGATTTGTCTAATTTGTCTCGGAGAAACATTATGTCCATGAAGGGGGTTGCCAGGACCACCTCGAATTTGGAGTTTCTGATCTCAGGATGTCAAACCAACCCAGATGACCACGGGTTCTCAGTGCTTCGTTTGACCTAGGCTAGGATAGCAAAGAGTCCTACAAGTGACCGGTGCAAATTCAAAGACAGCAACCAAGAATCACGAAAGCACTCACACCTCGGCCTAGAGAACATACGGTGATTCGAGAAATACAAAATTAATCACTTGGACTGAAGGAGAACGGACTGATAAGCACATCTAAGGGAGATAGCTGACAAAGACCATGACGAGTATACTGTGGAAAAGAAAAAAAGGTCCCAGAAAATGCAAGGCGAACAGATATCACACCTGAATAATCCACAATGAAAGATGTCAGTCTTTAGACAGGCTCTGCTGGAACGTTTGAAAGTCAGAGAAATTCACAAGCCGAAACACGGCAGCGAAGGTCAAACCTGGGCTCACTGGGAAGGTTGAGTTATGAGACTGCTCCAAGCGGGCTCTGAAGCCCTGTGTCCATGAAGCTTGCCGGGACAGCAGACACACAATTATGACCAATCCTCTGACGTCACAGTGGCCCCGACAAACCACCTGGCCTCATCTACACAGTGCCAGAGCTGGGCTCAAGCAGCATATTCAAGCCCCATTGCACTCAACTGCAGGTTGCCAATGGAACATGAAAGGGGCCGGCCGGTGGTGCAGCGGTGAGGTCCGCAGCTTCTGGGTCGGTGGCCCGGGGTGGGCCGGGTGGAATCCTGGGGGTGAGCCTCCTCACCACTGCTTCAGTCATTCTGGGGCAGGCGTCCGAGGGGGTGTAGAAGCAGATGGGAAGGGACGTTAGATAGGGCCAGACTTCCACAGCAAATACAGGAGCGTTGCCAGCAGATGTGAGCACAGCGATGCACTTCTGCCAAAACAGAACCAATTACAAGTTGTAAAGAATAGAAAAACGGAAGCTAAACAGAAACGAGCAAAAAACACAGCTTGCCAGTACGAACAAGAAGATGTCTATGAAGAACCTTAGCAAAACAGGTGAAAGCTACGTCAACCGAAAACTAGCCAACGTTTGGGGAAAGAAATTGAAGACGACACAAGGAAAAAGAAGGATATTCCGGGACCTAGGAATGGAAGAATTAACACACTTGAAACGTCCCTAGCGGAGAAAGGAATCTCTGGATTCCATGCAATCCCAGTCAAAGTTGCAGCCATATTTGCCAGAGAGATAGAAGAGAGAATCCTAAAGTTTCCAGCCAGCAACAAGAGACCCTGAATAGGCCAAGGAATCCTCAGGAAAATGAACAAAGCAGGACGTATCACACTTTCTGATTTCAACATAGAGGACGAAGCGCTAGGTACCGAAACGGCACAGTCCGGGCCCAAAAACAGGCACACAGACCCATGCAACAGAATCGAGAGCCCAGAGCCCAACTCAAACATACAAGGACAGCCCATTTGCGACCAGGGAGCCAAGAGGAGACAGTGGACAAAGGAGAGTCTCTCCAAGAAACGGTGCTGGGAAGCCTGCACAGCCACATGGAACACAACGAGAGTAGACCATGATGTGCCACCTGGCACACGCACCACCTGGAATGGATTACAGCACTGAATGGCACACTTGAAACCGTGAAACTTGTAGGAGAAGACCTAGGCAGAGTGCTCTTTGCCATCTGTCTGAGCCGCCTATTGGGAAGAAGCATGTCTGACTGGGCAAGGGCAGCAAAGGAGACAAGAAACAAACGGGACCACCTCACATGCAGACGCTTCTGCCCAGTCAAGGAAACCATCGACTCAATGCAAAGACAGCACAACAACTGGGAGTGGATGTTTGCAAAGCACACTTCGTACAAAGGGTGAAAAGCCCAAAGATACAATCAACTCACACGTCTCCACAAGAAAAAGAACAAGCCAATGAAAACCTGGGCCAAAGATGGACACAGAGATTTCTCCCAAGAAGATCTAAAGAGGGCCAACAGGTGCATGAAAACTTGTTCACCCTCATTAAGCCTGAGGCCAAGGCAAATCCAAGGACATAGCAGCTCACTGTGGTCAGAATGGCTATAAGGAGGCAGAGAGGAAACAACAAGCGTCAGAGAGGAGGTGGAGAGAAGGGAAGAGTCCTGCACTGCCGCTGGCAGTGGAAACCGGTGCAGCCACTAGGCCAAGCGGTGTGGAACTGCCTCCGAAATTTAAGAATCCATGTCCCATATGATCCAGCTATTCCTCTGGGGCGCGTTTAGCCAAAGAACTCGGAAACACTACCGCCTAAAGACATGTGCACCGCTGAGTTCAGCACAGCCTTACTCCCGCTCTCCAAGACTTGGAAGCCGCCCTGGTGCCCAGCAAGGGACGAATGGAGAAGGAACACGGGCTATAGCCACACAATGGCATACCACTCAGCGGGAACAAAGGATGCAATCCAGCCATTTGTGACCACCAGAATGGCTGGGAGGGTTTTAGGCGAAGTGAAACAAGCCCCAGGGACAAAGTCAAATACCGTAGGATCTCACTTACAAGGAGAAGAAAAAACAAGCACTGACCAACAGGCGGCACTGGACATTTGATCGGGGGTGCCCAGAGGCAAAGCGGGGCGGTGGGGGAGGGTGAAAGAGATGATGAGGCACAAGTGTGTGGTGAGGGCCTGTGATTCGGCTTACGCTGGTCAAGAGGATGGAACCTACACGGAAGTCTAAATCGATGAGGATGTAAATCTGAAAGACATAGGATGTTCGAATGCAGGGTTATGGCAATAAATCCACCTAAAATCAAAAATCCAAAAAGGGGTCCAGAATGACGGCATACAGCTTTGGGGGCTGAAAGAGATTAGAGAAGGTGAACTTCCAAGGATGGAAAATCACCTCAAAAGGCTTACTGATGCTACAGAAAGGTAGACCATTCCAAATACATGAAGAGGAATCCTACCAAGAGAACCTGATCCGTGCTAAGCCCAGGAACCAACGGAAAAAGTTACCGTCCATGATGTTCCTACTAATCACCTTCACGAATAATCCAAACAGGCCCACATCTTCCCAAGTTCAGGCTACAGGTTGGTCCAAAAGTACAAGTCAGGGCCGGCCCTGTGGTGGAGCGGGCAAGTGCCCACGTTCCGCTTGGGTGGCCCGGGCCTCACTCTTTCACAGCGCGGGTGCAGATCACATTAGCACTGTTAGGGAATAGAGATTTCATGGTACGGTGCGGACAGAGGTCATAAAGGAGTAGCAATTGTGAGGGTCCGTTCTCAATACGCACCAGAAAAAGAACCGTGAGAATATTCCAATCTAGGAAGGCATCTGGTACACTTCCCCAAAGGAAGAAGGAAGGAAAACATGGGACCTGCCAAGGCGGAATTGGCAGAGTGCTAGGAGATGACACGATCATTGCGCATCAGAGGATTGCCCGGGCAACTTCAACTTGGGAGGGAGTCCAGGACTTTCTCTGGGGAAGGTCCACCCACTTGGCCATCTACCCAAGACATAAGAGATAACACCCAGGGTAATCTTACAGGAAAGAAACCAGTGTCTAGAGAGAATGGAGCAGGCCTTTCCAAGTTCGAGGAGAAAGTTAGAAACCGACAAGAAATCCAGAAATAGGAAAACTATCCTACCTGGAAAGGGGGAGGAGTCAGACTGGTCTGAGATGGCTCTGAAACTCTGTGTGCTTGGAGGTTGTCAGGACAACTTAGCCTTCTGAGGTTCTTTATGACATCACGGTGAACATGTCCCCCAAGATGGCCGCATGGTTACAGTCTGAGGAATGGCCTAGGCTGGGCTATTAAAGGGAGACATACCCAGAAACAGCTTTGACAAACAGAAAGCGGGCACAGAAACTGGAAGAGATCAAACAGACTCTGATGCCAGGGATAAGAAAGGAATCCTTGGCAAGAAGCGAGAATCGAGGGACAAGCACTGAGAGGAGAACATTGTCATGTATTCAAGTCTATGGGGAGGCCACGCTGATTCAAGCTTGAAACTTGATTGGAAACACGAGGCCGCACTTGGGCCTTATCAGACCTACAGTGTCCTTCTGCCTTAAGCATAATCCAAAGTCAAGAAGGATCTCTTGAGGACATTGAAGAGAAGAGTCGATGCCTCCTTTCCTAGGCCCCTAGCGTTCTTGGAAGATCAGTCTCACTTTCCATAGCTCTGGCGTCACGGGGGCCCACTGGCCACATGCTAATGCGTCCCAAGAGATGTCTTGGAAGCCTTGAAGGAATGGAGCCCCACCATGCTTGGGGTAGGTCTCTTTGTTGGGAAGGGCTCTACAAGTGTGCTGAAAATCACCCTTTTCCAGAGGGCTTGGTTCCTTTGTGAAGGCTGCCCTCCCAGGCTAGAGTGCTCACTTTGGCTCCAATGAAATTCTCTCCCCCGACCTCTTGCCCTAGAAGGATTATTGATTATGTGCTTTGACGCCATATGGAAGGAAGCTGGCTGAAAATTAGAACATTACAATTCTGTTTCCAGAAAAATAAACATGCCAGGGCTGAGGATGTAGGTCAAACAAATGGCACAGCCTATAGAAATAAAGTAAGCCCGCATCTAGACGGAATCTAGGGCAACGTCCAAGGGTCAGGGGTCAAGTTAGAAACTTCCCAAATCCACAAAAGAGAAAGAAAAGTATCTTTCCTGGAGCGAGGAATTCATCAGATTTGTCTAATTTGTCTCGGAGAAACATTATGTCCATGAAGGGGGTTGCCAGGACCACCTCGAATTTGGAGTTTCTGATCTCAGGATGTCAAACCAACCCAGATGACCACGGGTTCTCAGTGCTTCGTTTGACCTAGGCTAGGATAGCAAAGAGTCCTACAAGTGACCGGTGCAAATTCAAAGACAGCAACCAAGAATCACGAAAGCACTCACACTTCGGCCTAGAGAACATACGGTGATTCGAGAAATACAAAATTAATCACTTGGACTGAAGGAGAACGGACTGATAAGCACATCTAAGGGAGATAGCTGACAAAGACCATGACGAGTATACTGTGGAAAAGAAAAAAAGGTCCCAGAAAATGCAAGGCGAACAGATATCACACCTGAATAATCCACAATGAAAGATGTCAGTCTTTAGACAGGCTCTGCTGGAACGTTTGAAAGTCAGAGAAATTCACAAGCCGAAACACGGCAGCGAAGGTCAAACCTGGGCTCACTGGGAAGGTTGAGTTATGAGACTGCTCCAAGCGGGCTCTGAAGCCCTGTGTCCATGAAGCTTGCCGGGACAGCAGACACACAATTATGACCAATCCTCTGACGTCACAGTGGCCCCGACAAACCACCTGGCCTCATCTACACAGTGCCAGAGCTGGGCTCAAGCAGCATATTCAAGCCCCATTGCACTCAACTGCAGGTTGCCAATGGAACATGAAAGGGGCCGGCCGGTGGTGCAGCGGTGAGGTCCGCAGCTTCTGGGTCGGTGGCCCGGGGTGGGCCGGGTGGAATCCTGGGGGTGAGCCTCCTCACCACTGCTTCAGTCATTCTGGGGCAGGCGTCCGAGGGGGTGTAGAAGCAGATGGGAAGGGACGTTAGATAGGGCCAGACTTCCACAGCAAATACAGGAGCGTTGCCAGCAGATGTGAGCACAGCGATGCACTTCTGTCAAAACAGAACCAATTACAAGTTGCAAAGAATAGAAAAACGGAAGCTAAACAGAAACGAGCAAAAAACACAGCTTGCCAGTACGAACCAGAAGATGTCTATGAAGAACCTTAGCAAAACAGGTGAAAGCTACGTCAACCGAAAACTAACCAACCTTTGGGGAAAGAAATTGAAGACGACACAAGGAAAAAGAAGGATATTCCGGGACCTATGAATGGAAGAATTAACACACTTGAAACGTCCCTAGCGGAGAAAGGAATCTCTGGATTCCATGCAATCCCAGTCAAAGTTGCAGCCATATTTGCCACAGAGATAGAAGAGAGAATCCTAAAGTTTCCAGCCAGCAACAAGAGACCCTGAATAGGCCAAGGAATCCTCAGGAAAATGAACAAAGCAGGACGTATCACACTTTCTGATTTCAACATAGAGGACGAAGCGCTAGGTACCGAAACGGCACAGTCCGGGCCCAAAAACAGGCACACAGACCCATGCAACAGAATCGAGAGCCCAGAGCCCAACTCAAACATACAAGGACAGCCCATTTGCGACCAGGGAGCCAAGAGGAGACAGTGGACAAAGGAGAGTCTCTCCAAGAAACGGTGCTGGGAAGCCTGCACAGCCACATGGAACACAACGAGAGTAGACCATGATGTGCCACCTGGCACACGCACCAGCTGGAATGGATTACAGCACTGAATGGCACACTTGAAACCGTGAAACTTGTAGGAGAAGACCTAGGCAGAGTGCTCTTTGCCATCTGTCTGAGCCGCCTATTGGGAAGAAGCATGTCTGACTGGGCAAGGGCAGCAAAGGAGACAAGAAACAAACGGGACCACCTCACATGCAGACGCTTCTGCCCAGTCAAGGAAACCATCGACTCAATGCAAAGACAGCACAACAACTGGGAGTGGATGTTTGCAAAGCACACTTCGTACAAAGGGTGAAAAGCCCAAAGATACAATCAACTCACACGTCTCCACAAGAAAAAGAACAAGCCAATGAAAACCTGGGCCAAAGATGGACACAGAGATTTCTCCCAAGAAGATCTAAAGAGGGCCAACAGGTGCATGAAAACTTGTTCACCCTCATTAAGCCTGAGGCCAAGGCAAATCCAAGGACATAGCAGCTCACTGTGGTCAGAATGGCTATAAGGAGGCAGACAGGAAACAACAAGCGTCAGAGAGGAGGTGGAGAGAAGGGAAGAGTCCTGCACTGCCGCTGGCAGTGGAAACCGGTGCAGCCACTAGGCCAAGCGGTGTGGAACTGCCTCCGAAATTTAAGAATCCATGTCCCATATGATCCAGCTATTCCTCTGGGGCGCGTTTAGCCAAAGAACTCGGAAACACTACCGCCTAAAGACATGTGCACCGCTGAGTTCAGCACAGCCTTACTCCCGCTCTCCAAGACTTGGAAGCCGCCCTGGTGCCCAGCAAGGGACGAATGGAGAAGGAACACGGGCTATAGCCACACAATGGCATACCACTCAGCGGGAACAAAGGATGCAATCCAGCCATTTGTGACCACCAGAATGGCTGGGAGGGTTTTAGGCGAAGTGAAACAAGCCCCAGGGACAAAGTCAAATACCGTAGGATCTCACTTACAAGGAGAAGAAAAAACAAGCACTGACCAACAGGCGGCACTGGACATTTGATCGGGGGTGCCCAGAGGCAAAGCGGGGCGGTGGGGGAGGGTGAAAGAGATGATGAGGCACAAGTGTGTGGTGAGGGCCTGTGATTCGGCTTACGCTGGTCAAGAGGATGGAACCTACACGGAAGTCTAAATCGATGAGGATGTAAATCTGAAAGACATAGGATGTTCGAATGCAGGGTTATGGCAATAAATCCACCTAAAATCAAAAATCCAAAAAGGGGTCCAGAATGACGGCATACAGCTTTGGGGGCTGAAAGAGATTAGAGAAGGTGAACTTCCAAGGATGGAAAATCACCTCAAAAGGCTTACTGATGCTACAGAAAGGTAGACCATTCCAAATACATGAAGAGGAATCCTACCAAGAGAACCTGATCCGTGCTAAGCCCAGGAACCAACGGAAAAAGTTACCGTCCATGATGTTCCTACTAATCCCCTTCACGAATAATCCAAACAGGCCCACATCTTCCCAAGTTCAGGCTACAGGTTGGTCCAAAAGTACAAGTCAGGGCCGGCCCTGTGGTGGAGCGGGCAAGTGCCCACGTTCCGCTTGGGTGGCCCGGGCCTCACTCTTTCACAGCGCGGGTGCAGATCACATTAGCACTGTTAGGGAATAGAGATTTCATGGTACGGTGCGGACAGAGGTCATAAAGGAGTAGCAATTGTGAGGGTCCGTTCTCAATACGCACCAGAAAAAGAACCGTGAGAATATTCCAATCTAGGAAGGCATCTGGTACACTTCCCCAAAGGAAGAAGGAAGGAAAACATGGGACCTGCCAAGGCGGAATTGGCAGAGTGCTAGGAGATGACACGATCATTGCGCATCAGAGGATTGCCCGGGCAACTTCAACTTGGGAGGGAGTCCAGGACTTTCTCTGGGGAAGGTCCACCCACTTGGCCATCTACCCAAGACATAAGAGATAACACCCAGGGTAATCTTACAGGAAAGAAACCAGTGTCTAGAGAGAATGGAGCAGGCCTTTCCAAGTTCGAGGAGAAAGTTAGAAACCGACAAGAAATCCAGAAATAGGAAAACTATCCTACCTGGAAAGGGGGAGGAGTCAGACTGGTCTGAGATGGCTCTGAAACTCTGTGTGCTTGGAGGTTGTCAGGACAACTTAGCCTTCTGAGGTTCTTTATGACATCACGGTGAACATGTCCCCCAAGATGGCCGCATGGTTACAGTCTGAGGAATGGCCTAGGCTGGGCTATTAAAGGGAGACATACCCAGAAACAGCTTTGACAAACAGAAAGCGGGCACAGAAACTGGAAGAGATCAAACAGACTCTGATGCCAGGGATAAGAAAGGAATCCTTGGCAAGAAGCGAGAATCGAGGGACAAGCACTGAGAGGAGAACATTGTCATGTATTCAAGTCTATGGAGAGGCCACGCTGATTCAAGCTTGAAACTTGATTGGAAACACGAGGCCGCACTTGGGCCTTATCAGACCTACAGTGTCCTTCTGCCTTAAGCATAATCCAAAGTCAAGAAGGATCTCTTGAGGACATTGAAGAGAAGAGTCGATGCCTCCTTTCCTAGGCCCCTAGCGTTCTTGGAAGATCAGTCTCACTTTCCATAGCTCTGGCGTCACGGGGGCCCACTGGCCACATGCTAATGCGTCCCAAGAGATGTCTTGGAAGCCTTGAAGGAATGGAGCCCCACCATGCTTGGGGTAGGTCTCTTTGTTGGGAAGGGCTCTACAAGTGTGCTGAAAATCACCCTTTTCCAGAGGGCTTGGTTCCTTTGTGAAGGCTGCCCTCCCAGGCTAGAGTGCTCACTTTGGCTCCAATGAAATTCTCTCCCCCGACCTCTTGCCCTAGAAGGATTATTGATTATGTGCTTTGACGCCATATGGAAGGAAGCTGGCTGAAAATTAGAACATTACAATTCTGTTTCCAGAAAAATAAACATGCCAGGGCTGAGGATGTAGGTCAAACAAATGGCACAGCCTATAGAAATAAAGTAAGCCCGCATCTAGACGGAATCTAGGGCAACGTCCAAGGGTCAGGGGTCAAGTTAGAAACTTCCCAAATCCACAAAAGAGAAAGAAAAGTATCTTTCCTGGAGCGAGGAATTCATCAGATTTGTCTAATTTGTCTCGGAGAAACATTATGTCCATGAAGGGGGTTGCCAGGACCACCTCGAATTTGGAGTTTCTGATCTCAGGATGTCAAACCAACCCAGATGACCACGGGTTCTCAGTGCTTCGTTTGACCTAGGCTAGGATAGCAAAGAGTCCTACAAGTGACCGGTGCAAATTCAAAGACAGCAACCAAGAATCACGAAAGCACTCACACTTCGGCCTAGAGAACATACGGTGATTCGAGAAATACAAAATTAATCACTTGGACTGAAGGAGAACGGACTGATAAGCACATCTAAGGGAGATAGCTGACAAAGACCATGACGAGTATACTGTGGAAAAGAAAAAAAGGTCCCAGAAAATGCAAGGTGAACAGATATCACACCTGAATAATCCACAATGAAAGATGTCAGTCTTTAGACAGGCTCTGCTGGAACGTTTGAAAGTCAGAGAAATTCACAAGCCGAAACACGGCAGCGAAGGTCAAACCTGGGCTCACTGGGAAGGTTGAGTTATGAGACTGCTCCAAGCGGGCTCTGAAGCCCTGTGTCCATGAAGCTTGCCGGGACAGCAGACACACAATTATGACCAATCCTCTGACGTCACAGTGGCCCCGACAAACCACCTGGCCTCATCTACACAGTGCCAGAGCTGGGCTCAAGCAGCATATTCAAGCCCCATTGCACTCAACTGCAGGTTGCCAATGGAACATGAAAGGGGCCGGCCGGTGGTGCAGCGGTGAGGTCCGCAGCTTCTGGGTCGGTGGCCCGGGGTGGGCCGGGTGGAATCCTGGGGGTGAGCCTCCTCACCACTGCTTCAGTCATTCTGGGGCAGGCGTCCGAGGGGGTGTAGAAGCAGATGGGAAGGGACGTTAGATAGGGCCAGACTTCCACAGCAAATACAGGAGCGTTGCCAGCAGATGTGAGCACAGCGATGCACTTCTGTCAAAACAGAACCAATTACAAGTTGCAAAGAATAGAAAAACGGAAGCTAAACAGAAACGAGCAAAAAACACAGCTTGCCAGTACGAACCAGAAGATGTCTATGAAGAACCTTAGCAAAACAGGTGAAAGCTACGTCAACCGAAAACTAACCAACCTTTGGGGAAAGAAATTGAAGACGACACAAGGAAAAAGAAGGATATTCCGGGACCTAGGAATGGAAGAATTAACACACTTGAAACGTCCCTAGCGGAGAAAGGAATCTCTGGATTCCATGCAATCCCAGTCAAAGTTGCAGCCATATTTGCCAGAGAGATAGAAGAGAGAATCCTAAAGTTTCCAGCCAGCAACAAGAGACCCTGAATAGGCCAAGGAATCCTCAGGAAAATGAACAAAGCAGGACGTATGACACTTTCTGATTTCAACCTAGAGGATGAAGCGCTAGGTACCGAAACGGCACAGTCCGGGCCCAAAAACAGGCACACAGACCCATGCAACAGAATCGAGAGCCCAGAGCCCAACTCAAACATACAAGGACAGCCCATTTGCGACCAGGGAGCCAAGAGGAGACAGTGGACAAAGGAGAGTCTCTCCAAGAAACGGTGCTGGGAAGCCTGCACAGCCACATGGAACACAACGAGAGTAGACCATGATGTGCCACCTGGCACACGCACCAGCTGGAATGGATTACAGCACTGAATGGCACACTTGAAACCGTGAAACTTGTAGGAGAAGACCTAGGCAGAGTGCTCTTTGCCATCTGTCTGAGCCGCCTATTGGGAAGAAGCATGTCTGACTGGGCAAGGGCAGCAAAGGAGACAAGAAAGAAACATGCAGACGCTTCTGCCCAGTCAAGGAAACCATCGACTCAATGCAAAGACAGCACAACAACTGGGAGTGGATGTTTGCAAAGCACACTTCGTACAAAGGGTGAAAAGCCCAAAGATACAATCAACTCACACGTCTCCACAAGAAAAAGAACAAGCCAATGAAAACCTGGGCCAAAGATGGACACAGAGATTTCTCCCAAGAAGATCTAAAGAGGGCCAACAGGTGCATGAAAACTTGTTCACCCTCATTAAGCCTGAGGCCAAGGCAAATCCAAACCGCAAGGACATAGCAGCTCACTGTGGTCAGAATGGCTATAAGGAGGCAGACAGGAAACAACAAGCGTCAGAGAGGAGGTGGAGAGAAGGGAAGCCTCCTGCACTGCTGCTGGCAGTGGAAACCGGTGCAGCCACTAGGCCAAGCGGTGTGGAACTACCTCCGAAATTTAAGAATCCATGTCCCATATGATCCAGCTATTCCTCTGGGGCGCGTTTAGCCAAAGAACTCGGAAACACTACCGCCTAAAGACATGTGCACCGCTCAGTTCACCACAGCCTTACTCCCGCTCTCCAAGACTTGGAAGCCGCTCTGGTGCCCAGCAAGGGACGAATGGAGAAGGAACACGGGCTATAGCCACACAATGGCATACCACTCAGCGGGAACAAAGGATGCAATCCAGCTATTTGTGACCACCAGAATGGCTGGGAGGGTTTTAGGGGAAGTGAAACAAGCCCCAGGGACAAAGTCAAATACCGTAGGATCTCACTTACAAGGAGAAGAAAAAACAAGCACTGACCAACAGGCGGCACTGGACATTTGATCGGGGGTGCCCAGAGGCAAAGCGGGGCGGTGGGGGAGGGTGAAAGAGATGATGAGGCACAAGTGTGTGGTGAGGGCCTGTGATTCGGCTTACGCTGGTCAAGAGGATGGAACCTACACGGAAGTCTAAATCGATGAGGATGTAAATCTGAAAGACATAGGATGTTCGAATGCAGGGTTATGGCAATAAATCCACCTAAAATCAAACATCCAAAAAGGGGTCCAGAATGACGGCATACAGCTTTGGGGGCTGAAAGAGATTAGAGAAGGTGAACTTCCAAGGATGGAAAATCACCTCAAAAGGCTTACTGATGCTACAGAAAGGTAGACCATTCCAAATACATGAAGAGGAATCCTACCAAGAGAACCTGATCCGTGCTAAGCCCAGGAACCAACGGAAAACGTTACCGTCCATGATGTTCCTACTAATCCCCTTCACGAATAATCCAAACAGGCCCACATCTTCCCAAGTTCAGGCCACAGGTTGGTCCAAAAGTACAAGTCAGGGCCGGCCCTGTGGTGGAGCGGGCAAGTGCCCACGTTCCGCTTGGGTGGCCCGGGCCTCACTCTTTCACAGCGCGGGTGCAGATCACATTAGCACTGTTAGGGAATAGAGATTTCATGGTACGGTGCGGACAGAGGTCATAAAGGAGTAGCAATTGTGAGGGTCCGTTCTCAATACGCACCAGAAAAAGAACCGTGAGAATATTCCAATCTAGGAAGGCATCTGGTACACTTCCCCAAAGGAAGAAGGAAGGAAAACATGGGACCTGCCAAGGCGGAATTGGCAGAGTGCTAGGAGATGACACGATCATTGCGCATCAGAGGATTGCCTGGGCAACTTCAACTTGGGAGGGAGTCCAGGACTTTCTCTGGGGAAGGTCCACCCACTTGGCCATCTACCCAAGACATAAGAGATAACACCCAGGGTAATCTTACAGGAAAGAAACCAGTGTCTAGAGAGAAGGGAGCAGGCCTTTCCAAGTTCGAGGAGAAAGTTAGAAACCGACAAGAAATCCAGAAAAAGGAAAACTATCCTACCTGGAAAGGGGGAGGAGTCAGACTGGTCTGAGATGGCTCTGAAACTCTGTGTGCTTGGAGGTTGTCAGGACAACTTGGCCTTCTGAGGTTCTTTATGACATCACGGTGAACATGTCCCCCAGGATGGCCGCATGGGTACAGTCTGAGGATTGGCCTAGGCTGGGCTATTAAAGGGAGACATACCCAGAAACAGCTTTGACAAACAGAAAGCGGGCACAGAAACTGGAAGAGATCAAACAGACTCTGATGCCAGGGATAAGAAAGGAATCCTTGGCAAGAAGCCAGAATAGAGGGACAAGCACTGAGAGGAGAACATTGTCATCTATTCAAGTCTATGGGGAGGCCATGCTGATTCAAGCTTGAAACTTGATTGGAAACACGAGGCCGCACTTGGGCCTTATCACACCTAAAGTGTCCTTCTGCCTTAAGCATAATCCAAAGTCAAGAAGGATCTCTTGAGGACGTTGAAGAGAAGAGTCGATGCCTCCTTTCCTAGGCCCCTAGCGTTCTTGGAAGATCAGTCTCACTTTCCATAGCTCTGGCGTCACGGGGGCCCACTGGCCACATGCTAATGCGTCCCAAGAGATGTCTTGGAAGCCTTGAACGAATGGAGCCCTGTCATGCTTGGGGTAGGTCTCTTTGTTGGGAAGGGCTCTACAAGTGTGCTGAAAATCACCCTTTTCCAGAGGGCTTGGTTCCTTTGTGAAGGCTGCCCTCCCAGGCTAGAGTGCTCACTTTGGCTCCAATGAAATTCTCTCCCCCGACTTCTTGCCGTAGAAGGATTATTGATTATGTGCTTTGACGCCATATGGAAGGAAGCTGGCTGAAAATTAGAACATTACAATTCTGTTTCCAGAAAAATAAACATGCCAGGGCTGAGGATTTAGGTCAAACAAATGGCACAGCCTATAGAAGTAAAGTCAGCCCTTATCTAGATGGAATCTAGGGCAATGTTCAAGGGTCAGGGGTCAAGTTCGAAACTTCCCAAATCCACAAAAGAGAAAGAAAAATATCTTTCCTGGAGCGAGGAATTCATCAGATTTGTCTAATTTGTCTCAGAAAAACATTATGTCCATGAAGGGGGTTGCCAGGACCACCTCGAATTTGGAGATTCTGATCTCAGGATGTCACACCAAGCCAGATGACCACGGGTTGTCAGTGCTTCGCTTGACCTAGGCTAGGATAGCAAAGAGTCCTACAAGTGACCGCTGCAAATTCAAAGACAGCAACCAAGAATCACGAAAGCACTCACACCTCGGCCTAGAGAACATACGGTGATTCAAGAAATACAAAATTAATCACTTGGACTGAAGGAGAACGGACTGATGAGCACATCTAAGGGAGATAGCTGAGAAAGACCATGACGAGTATACTGTGGAAAAGAAAAAAAGGTCCCAGAAAATGCAAGGCGAACAGATATCACACCTGAATAATCCACAATGAAAGATGTCAGTCTTTAGACACACTGTGCTGGAACGTTTGAAAGTCAGAGAAATTCCCAAGCCAAAAAACGGCAACGAAGGTCAAACCTGGGCTCACTGGGAAGGGTGCGTTATGAGACTGCTCCAAGCGGGCTCTGAAGCCCTGTGTCCATGAAGTTTGCCGGGACAGCAGACGCACAACTATGACCAATCCTCTGACGTCACATTGGCCCCGACAAACAACCTGGCCTCATCTACACAGTGCCAGAGTTGGGCTCAAGCAGCATATTCAAGCCCCATTGCACTCAACTGCAGGTTGCCAAGGGAACATGAAAGGGGCCGGCCGGTGGTGCAGCGGTGAGGTCCGCAGCTTCTGGGTCGGTGGCCCGGGGTGGGCCGGGTGGAATCCTGGGGGTGAGCCTCCTCACCACTGCTTCAGTCATTCTGGGGCAGGCGTCCGAGGGGGTGCAGAGGCAGATGGGAAGGGACGTTAGATAGGGCCAGACTTCCACAGCAAATACAGGAGCATTGCCAGCAGATGTGAGCACAGCGATGCACTTCTGCCAAAACAGAACCAATTACAAGTTGCAAAGAGTAGACAAACGGAAGCTAAACACAAACGAACAAAAAACACAGCTTGCCAGTACGAAGAAGAAGATGTCTATGAAGAACCTTAGCAAAACAGGTGAAAGCTATGTCAACCGAAAACTAGCAAACGTTTGGGGAAAGAAATTCAAGACGACACAAGGAAAAAGAAGGATATTCCGGGACCTAGGAATGGAAGAATTAACACACTTGAAACGTCCATAGCGGAGAAAGGAATCTCTGGATTCCATGCAATCCCAGTCAAAGTTGCAGCCATATTTGCCAGAGAGATAGAAGAGAGAATCCTAAAGTTTCCAGCCAGCAACAAGAGACCCTGAATAGGCCAAGGAATCCTCAGGAAAACGAACAAAGCAGGACGTATCACACTTTCTGATTTCAACCTAGAGGACGAAGCGCTAGGTACCGAAACGGCACAGTCCGGGCCCAAAAACAGGCACACAGACCCATGCAACAGAATCGAGAGCCCAGAGCCCAACTCAAACATACAAGGACAGCCCATTTGCGACCAGGGAGCCAAGAGGAGACAGTGGACAAAGGAGAGTCTCTCCAAGAAACGGTGCTGGGAAGCCTGCACAGCCACATGGAACACAACGAGAGTAGACCATGATGTGCCACCTGGCACACGCACCACCTGGAATGGATTAAAGCCCTGAATGGCACACTTGAAACCGTGAAACTTGTAGGAGAAGACCTAGGCAGAGTGCTCTTTGCCATCTGTCTGAGCCGCCTATTTGGAAGAAGTCTGTCTGACTGGGCAAGGGCAGCAAAGGAGACAAGAAACAAACGGGACCACCTCACATGCAGACGCTTCTGCCCAGTCAAGGAAACCATCGACTCAATGCAAAGACAGCAAAACAACTGGGAGTGGATGTTTGCAAAGCACACATCGGACAAGGGGTGAAAAGCCCAAAGATACAATCAACTCACACGTCGCCACAAGAAAAAGAACAAGCCAATGAAATCCTGGGCCAAAGATGGACACGGAGGTTTCTCCCAAGAAGATCTAAAGAGGGCCAACAGGTGCATGAAAACTTGTTCACCCTCATTAAGTCTGAGGCCAAGGCAAATCCAAACCGCAAGGACATAGCAGCTCACTGTGGTCAGAATGGCTATAAGGAGGCAGACAGGAAACAACAAGCGTCAGAGAGGAGGTGGAGAGAAGGGAAGCCTCCTGCACTGCTGCTGGCAGTGGAAACCGGTGCAGCCACTAGGCCAAGCGAAGTGGTACTGGCTCCGAAATTTAAGAATCCATGTCCCATATGATCCAGCTATTCCTCTGGGGCGCGTTTAGCCAAAGAACTCGGAAACACTACCGCCTAAAGACATGTGCACCGCTGAGTTCACCACAGCCTTACTCCCGCTCTCCAAGACTTGGAAGCCGCCCTGGTGCCCAGCAAGGGACGAATGGAGAAGGAACATGGGCTATAGCCACACAATGGCATACCACTCAGCAGGAACAAAGGATGCAATCCAGCCATTTGTGACCAACAGAATGGCTGGGAGGGTTTTAGGGGAAGTGAAACAAGCCCCAGGGACAAAGTCAAATACCGTAGGATCTCACTTACAAGGAGAAGAAAAAACAAGCACTAACCAACAGGTGGCACTGGACATTTGATCGGGGGCGCCCAGAGGCAAAGCGGGGCGGTGGGGGAGGGTGAAAGAGATGATGAGGCACAAGTGTGTGGTGAGGGCCTGTGATTCGGCTTACGCTGGTGAAGAGGATGGAACCTACACGGAAGTCTAAATCGATGAGGATGTAAATCTGAAAGACATAGGATGTTCTAATGCAGGGTTATGGCAATAAATCCACCTAAAATCAAAAATCCAAAAAGGGGTCCAGAATGACGGCACACAGCTTTGGGGGCTGAAAGAGATTAGAGAAGGTGAACTTCCAAGGATGGAAAATCACCTCAAAAGCCTTACTGATGCTACAGAAAGGTAGACCATTCCAAATACATGAAGAGGAATCCTACCAAGAGAACCTGATCCGTGCTAAGCCCAGGAACCAACGGAAAACGTTACCGTCCATGATGTTCCTACTAATCCCCTTCCCGAATAATCCAAACAGGCCCACATCTTCCCAAGTTCAGGCCACAGGTTGGTCCAAAAGTACAAGTCAGGGCCGGCCCTGTGGTGGAGCGGGCAAGTGCCCACGTTCCGCTTGGGTGGCCCGGGCCTCACTCTTTCACAGCACGGGTGCAGATCACATTAGCACTGTTAGGGAATAGAGATTTCATGGTACGGTGCAGACAGAGGTCCTAAAGGAGTAGCAATTGTGAGGGTCCATTCTCAATACGCACCAGAAAATGAACCGTGAGAATATTCCAATCTATGAAGGCATCTGGTACACTTCCCCAAAGGAAGAAGGAAGGAAAACATGGGACCTGCCAAGGCGGAATTGGCAGAGTGCTAGGAGATGACACGATCATTGCGCATCAGAGGATTGCCTGGGCAACTTCAACTTGGGAGGGAGTCCAGGACTTTCTCTGGGGAAGGTCCACCCACTTGGCCATCTACCCAAGACATAAGAGATAACACCCAGGGTAATCTTACAGGAAAGAAACCAGTGTCTAGAGAGAATGGAGCAGGCCTTTCCAAGTTCGAGGAGAAAGTTAGAAACCGACAAGAAATCCAGAAAAAGGAAAACTATCCTACCAGGAAAGGGGGAGGAGTCAGACTGGTCTGAGATGGCTCTGAAACTCTGTGTGCTTGGAGGTTGTCAGGACAACTTGGCCTTCTGAGGTTCTTTATGACATCACGGTGAACATGTCCCCCAAGATGGCCGCATGGTTACAGTCTGAGGATTGGCCTAGGCTGGGCTATTAAAGGGAGACATACCCAGAAACAGCTTTGACAAACAGAAAGCGGGCACAGAAACTGGAAGAGATCAAACAGACTCTGATGCCAGGGATAAGAAAGGAATCCTTGGCAAGAAGCCAGAATAGAGGGACAAGCACTGAGAGGAGAACATTGTCATCTATTCAAGTCTATGGGGAGGCCATGCTGATTCAAGCTTGAAACTTGACTGGAAACACGAGGCCGCACTTGGGCCTTATCAGACCTACAGTGTCCTTCTGCCTTAAGCATAATCCAAAGTCAAGAAGGATCTCTTGAGGACGTTGAAGAGAAGAGTCTATGCCTCCTTTCCCAGGCCCCTAGCATTCTTGGAAGATCAGTCTCACTTTCCATAGCTCTGGCGTCACGGGGGCCCACTGGCCACATGCTAATGCGTCCCAAGAGATGTCTTGGAAGCCTTGAAGGAATGGAGCCCTGTCATGCTTGGGGTAGGTCTCTTTGTTGGGAAGGGCTCTACAAGTGTGCTGAAAATCACCCTTTTCCAGAGGGCTTGGTTCCTTTGTGAAGGCTGCCCTCCCAGGCTAGAGTGCTCACTTTGGCTCCAATGAAATTCTCTCCCCCGACCTCTTGCCGTAGAAGGATTATTGATTATGTGCTTTGACGCCATATGGAAGGAAGCTGGCTGAAAATTAGAACATTACAATTCTGTTTCCAGAAAAATAAACATGCCAGGGCTGAGGATGTAGGTCAAACAAATGGCACAGCCTATAGAAATAAAGTCAGCCCTTATCTAGATGGAATCTAGGGCAATGTTGAAGGGTCAGGGGTCAAGTTCGAAACTTCCCGAATCCACAAAAGAGAAAGAAATATATCTTTCCTGGAGCGAGGAATTCATCAGATTTGTCTAATTTGTCTCAGAAAAACATTATGTCCATGAAGGGGGTTGCCAGGACCACCTCGAATTTGGAGTTTCTGATCTCAGGATGTCAAACCAAGCCAGATGACCACGGGTTGTCAGTGCTTCGCTTGACCTAGGCTAGGATAGCAAAGAGTCCTACATGTGACCGGTGGAAATTCAAAGACAGCAACCAAGAATCACGAAAGCACTCACACCTCGGCCTAGAGAACATACGGTGATTCAAGAAATACAAAATTAATCCCTTGGACTGAAGGAGAACGGACTGATGAGCACATCTAAGGGAGATAGCTGAGAAAGACCATGACGAGTATACTGTGGAAAAGAAAAAAAGGTCCCAGAAAATGCAAGGCGAACAGATATCACACCTGAATAATCCACAATGAAAGATGTCAGTCTTTAGACAGGCTCTGCTGGAACGTTTGAAAGTCAGAGAAATTCACAAGCCAAAACACGGCAGCGAAGGTCAAACCTGGGCTCACTGGGAAGGGTGCGTTATGAGACTGCTCCAAGCGGGCTCTGAAGCCCTGTGTCCATGAAGTTTGCCGGGACAGCAGACACACAACTATGACCAATCCTCTGACGTCACAGTGGCCCGGACAAACAACCTGGCCTCATCTACACAGTGCCAGAGTTGGGCTCAAGCAGCATATTCAAGCCCCATTGCACTCAACTGCAGGTTGCCAAGGGAACATGAAAGGGGCCGGCCGGTGGTGCAGCGGTGAGGTCCGCAGCTTCTGGGTCGGTGGCCCGGGGTGGGCCGGGTGGAATCCTGGGGGTGAGCCTCCTCACCACTGCTTCAGTCATTCTGGGGCAGGCGTCCGAGGGGGTGCAGAGGCAGATGGGAAGGGACGTTAGATAGGGCCAGACTTCCACAGCAAATACAGGAGCATTGCCAGCAGATGTGAGCACAGCGATGCACTTCTGCCAAAACAGAACCAATTACAAGTTGCAAAGAGTAGACAAACGGAAGCTAAACACAAACGAACAAAAAACACAGCTTGCCAGTACGAAGAAGAAGATGTCTATGAAGAACCTTAGCAAAACAGGTGAAAGCTATGTCAACCGAAAACTAGCAAACGTTTGGGGAAAGAAATTCAAGACGACACAAGGAAAAAGAAGGATATTCCGGGACCTAGGAATGGAAGAATTAACACACTTGAAACGTCCATAGCGGAGAAAGGAATCTCTGGATTCCATGCAATCCCAGTCAAAGTTGCAGCCATATTTGCCAGAGAGATAGAAGAGAGAATCCTAAAGTTTCCAGCCAGCAACAAGAGACCCTGAATAGGCCAAGGAATCCTCAGGAAAACGAACAAAGCAGGACGTATCACACTTTCTGATTTCAACCTAGAGGACGAAGCGCTAGGTACCGAAACGGCACTGTCCGGGCCCAAAAACAGGCACACAGACCCATGCAACAGAATCGAGAGCCCAGAGCCCAACTCAAACATACAAGGACAGCCCATTTGCGACCAGGGAGCCAAGAGGAGACAGTGGACAAAGGAGAGTCTCTCCAAGAAACGGTGCTGGGAAGCCTGCACAGCCACATGGAACACAACGAGAGTAGACCATGATGTGCCACCTGGCACACGCACCACCTGGAATGGATTAAAGCCCTGAATGGCACACTTGAAACCGTGAAACTTGTAGGAGAAGACCTAGGCAGAGTGCTCTTTGCCATCTGTCTGAGCCGCCTATTTGGAAGAAGCCTGTCTGACTGGGCAAGGGCAGCAAAGGAGACAAGAAACAAACGGGACCACCACAAATGCAGACGCTTCTGCCCAGTCAAGGAAACCATCGACTCAATGCAAAGACAGCACAACAACTGGGAGTGGATGTTTGCAAAGCACACATCAGACAAGGGGTGAAAAGCCCAAAGATACAATCAACTCACACGTCTCCACAAGAAGAAGAACAAGCCAATGAAATCCTGGGCCAAAGATGGACACGGAGGTTTCTCCCAAGAAGATCTAAAGAGGGCCAACAGGTGCATGAAAACTTGTTCACCCTCATTAAGTCTGAGGCCAAGGCAAATCCAAACCGCAATGACATAGCAGCTCACTGTGGTCAGAATGGCTATAAGGAGGCAGACAGGAAACAACAAGCGTCAGAGAGGAGGTGGAGAGAAGGGAAGCCTCCTGCACTGATGCTGGCAGTGGAAACCGGTGCAGCCACTAGGCCAAGCGAGATGGAACTGGCTCCAAAATTTAAGAATCCATGTCCCATATGATCCAGCTATTCCTCTGGGGCGCGTTTAGCCAAAGAACTCGGAAACACTACCGCCTAAAGACATGTGCACCGCTGAGTTCACCACAGCCTTACTCCCGCTCTCCAAGACTTGGAAGCCGCCCTGGTGCCCAGCAAGGGACGAATGGAGTAGGAACATGGGCTATAGCCACACAATGGCAGACCACTCAGCGGGAACAAAGGATGCAATCCAGCCATTTGTGACCACCAGAATGGCTGGGAGGGTTTTAGGGGAAGTGAAACAAGCCCCAGGGACAAAGTCAAATACCGTAGGATCTCAGTTACAAGGAGAAGAAAAAACAAGCACTAACCAACAGGTGGCACTGGACATTTGATCGGGGGCGCCCAGCGGCAAAGCGGGGCGGTGGGGGAGGGTGAAAGAGATGATGAGGCACAAGTGTGTGGTGAGGGCCTGTGATTCGGCTTACGCTGGTGAAGAGGATGGAACCTACACGGAAGTCTAAATCGATGAGGATGTAAATCTGAAAGACATAGCATGTTCGAATGCAGGGTTATGGCAATAAATCCACCTAAAATCAAACATCCAAAAAGGGGTCCAGAATGACGGCATACAGCTTTGGGGGCTGAAAGAGATTAGAGAAGGTGAACTTCCAAGGATGGAAAATCACCTCAAAAGCCTGACTGATGCTACAGAAAGGTAGACCATTCCAAATACATGAAGAGGAATCCTACCAAGAGAACCTGATCCGTGCTAAGCCCAGGAACCAACGGAAAACGTTACCGTCCATGATGTTCCTACTAATCCCCTTCACGAATAATCCAAACAGACCCACATCTTCCCAAGTTCAGGCCACAGGTTGGTCCAAAAGTACAAGTCAGGGCCGGCCCTGTGGTGGAGCGGGCAAGTGCCCACGTTCCGCTTGGGTGGCCCGGGCCTCACTCTTTCACAGCGCGGGTGCAGATCACATTAGCACTGTTAGGGAATAGAGATTTCATGGTACGGTGCGGACAGAGGTCATAAAGGAGTAGCAACTGTGAGGGTCCCTTATCAATACGCACCAGAAAAAGCACCGTGAGAATATTCCAATCTAGGAAGGCATCTGGTACACTTCCCCAAAGGAAGAAGGAAGCAAAACATGGGACCTGCCAAGGCGGAATTAGCAGAGTGCTAGGAGATGACACGATCATTGCGCATCAGAGGATTGCCTGGGCAACTTCAACTTGGGAGGGAGTCCAGGACTTTCTCTGGGGAAGGTCCACCCACTTGGCCATCTACCCAAGACATAAGAGATAACACCCAGGGTAATCTTACAGGAAAGAAACCAGTGTCTAGAGAGAAGGGAGCAGGCCTTTCCAAGTTCGAGGAGAAAGTTAGAAACCGACAAGAAATCCAGAAAAAGGAAAACTATCCTACCAGGAAAGGGGGAGGAGTCAGACTGGTCTGAGATGGCTCTGAAACTCTGTGTGCTTGGAGGTTGTCAGGACAACTTGGCCTTCTGAGGTTCTTTATGACATCACGGTGAACATGTCCCCCAAGATGGCCGCATGGTTACAGTCTGAGGATTGGCCTAGGCTGGGCTATTAAAGGGAGACATACCCAGAAACAGCTTTGACAAACAGAAAGCGGGCACAGAAACTGGAAGAGATCAAACAGACTCTGATGCCAGGGATAAGAAAGGAATCCTTGGCAAGAAGCCAGAATAGAGGGACAAGCACTGAGAGGAGAACATTGTCATCTATTCAAGTCTATGGGGAGGCCATGCTGATTCAAGCTTGAAACTTGATTGGAAACACGAGGCCGCACTTGGGCCTTATCAGACCTACAGTGTCCTTCTGCCTTAAGCATAATCCAAAGTCAAGAAGGATCTCTTGAGGACGTTGAAGAGAAGAGTCTATGCCTCCTTTCCTAGGCCCCTAGCATTCTTGGAAGATCAGTCTCACTTTCCATAGCTCTGGCGTCACGGGGGCCCACTTGCCACATGCTAATGCGTCCCAAGAGATGTCTTGGAAGCCTTGAAGGAATGGAGCCCTGTCATGCTTGGGGTAGGTCTCTTTGTTGGGAAGGGCTCTACAAGTGTGCTGAAAATCACCCTTTTCCAGAGGGCTTGGTTCCTTTGTGAAGGCTGCCCTCCCAGGCTAGAGTGCTCACTTTGGCTCCAATGAAAATCTCTCCCCCGACCTCTTGCCGTAGAAGGATTATTGATTATGTGCTTTGACGCCATATGGAAGGAAGCTGGCTGAAAATTAGAACATTACAATTCTGTTTCCAGAAAAATAAACATGCCAGGGCTGAGGATGTAGGTCAAACAAATGGCACAGCCTATAGAAATAAAGTCAGCCCTTATCTAGATGGAATGTAGGGCAATGTTCAAGGGTCAGGGGTCAAGTTCGAAACTTCCCGAATCCACAAAAGAGAAAGAAAAATATCTTTCCTGGAGCGAGGAATTCATCAGATTTGTCTAATTTGTCTCAGAAAAACATTATGTCCATGAAGGGGGTTGCCAGGACCACCTCGAATTTGGAGTTTCTGATCTCAGGATGTCAAACCAAGCCAGATGACCACGGGTTGTCAGTGCTTCGCTTGACCTAGGCTAGGATAGCAAAGAGTCCTACATGTGACCGGTGGAAATTCAAAGACAGCAACCAAGAATCACGAAAGCACTCACACCTCGGCCTAGAGAACATACGGTGATTCAAGAAATACAAAATTAATCACTTGGACTGAAGGAGAACGGACTGATGAGCACATCTAAGGGAGATAGCTGAGAAAGACCATGACGAGTATACTGTGGAAAAGAAAAAAAGTTCCCAGAAAATGCAAGGCGAACAGATATCACACCTGAATAATCCACAATGAAAGATGTCAGTCTTTAGACAGGCTCTGCTGGAACGTTTGAAAGTCAGAGAAATTCACAAGCCAAAACACGGCAGCGAAGGTCAAACCTGGGCTCACTGGGAAGGGTGAGTTATGAGACTGCTCCAAGCGGGCTCTGAAGCCCTGTGTCCATGAAGCTTGCCGGGACAGCAGACACACAATTATGACCAATCCTCTGACGTCACAGTGGCCCCGACAAACCACCTGGCCTCATCTACACAGTGCCAGAGCTGGGCTCAAGCAGCATATTCAAGCCCCATTGCACTCAACTGCAGGTTGCCAACGGAACATGAAAGGGGCCGGCCGGTGGTGCAGCGGTGAGGTCCGCAGCTTCTGGGTCGGTGGCCCGGGGTGGGCCGGGTGGAATCCTGGGGGTGAGCCTCCTCACCACTGCTTCAGTCATTCTGGGGCAGGCGTCCAAGGGGGTGTAGAGGCAGATGGGAAGGGACGTTAGATAGGGCCAGACTTCCACAGCAAATACAGGAGCATTGCCAGCAGATGTGAGCACAGCGATGCACTTCTGCCAAAACAGAACCAATTACAAGTTGCAAAGTATAGAAAAACGGAAGCTAAACACAAACGAACAAAAAACACAGCTTGCCAGTACGAAGAAGAAGATGTCTATGAAGAGCCTTAGCAAAACAGGTGAAAGCTATGTCAACCGAAAACTAGCAAACGTTTGGGGAAAGAAATTCAAGACGACACAAGGAAAAAGAAGGATATTCCGGGACCTAGGAATGGAAGAATTAACACACTTGAAACGTCCATAGCGGAGAAAGGAATCTCTGGATTCCATGCAATCCCAGTCAAAGTTGCAGCCATATTTGCCAGAGAGATAGAAGAGAGAATCCTAAAGTTTCCAGCCAGCAACAAGAGACCCTGAATAGGCCAAGGAATCCTCAGGAAAACGAACAAAGCAGGACGTATCACACTTTCTGATTTCAACTTGGAGGACGAAGCACTAGGTACCGAAACGGCACAGTCCGGGCCCAAAAACAGGCACACAGACCCATGCAACAGAATCGAGAGCCCAGAGCCCAACTCAAACATACATGGACAGCGCATTTGCGACCAGGGAGCCAAGAGGAGACAGTGGACAAAGGAGAGTCTCTCCGATAAACGGTGCTGGGAAGCCTGCACAGCCACATGGAACACAACGAGAGTAGACCATGATGTGCCACCTGGCACACGCACCACCTGGAATGGATTAAAGCCCTGAATGGCACACTTGAAACCGTGAAACTTGTAGGAGAAGACCTAGGCAGAGTGCTCTTTGCCATCTGTCTGAGCCGCCTATTTGGAAGAAGCCTGTCTGCCTGGGCAAGGGCAGCAAAGTAGACAAGAAACAAACGGGACCACCTCACATGCAGACGCTTCTGCCCAGTCAAGGAAACCATCGACTCAATGCAAAGACAGCACAACAACTGGGAGTGGATGTTTGCAAAGCACACATCGGACAAGGGGGGAGAAGCCCAAAGATACAATCAACTCACACGTCTCCACAAGAAAAAGTACAAGCCAATGAAAACCTGGGCCAAAGATGGACACAGAGATTTCTCCCAAGAAGATCTAAAGAGGGCCAACAGGTGCATGAAAACTGGTTCACCCTCATTAAGCCTGAGGCCAAGGCAAATCCAAACCGCAAGGACATAGCAGCTCACCGTGGTCAGAATGGCTATAAGGAGGCAGAGAGGAAACAACAAGCGTCAGAGAGGAGGTGGAGAGAAGGGAAGCCTCCTGCACTGCTGCTGGCAGTGGAAACCGGTGCAGCCACTAGGCCAAGCGGTGTGGAACTGGCTCCGAAATTTAAGAATCCATGTCCCATATGATCCAGCTATTCCTCTGGGGCGCGTTTAGCCAAAGAACTCGGAAACACTACCGCCTAAAGACATGTGCACCGCTGAGTTCACCACAGCCTTACTCCCGCTCTCCAAGACTTGGAAGCCGCCCTGGTGCCCAGCAAGGGACGAATGGAGAAGGAACATGGGCTATAGCCACACAATGGCATACCACTCAGCAGGAACAAAGGATGCAATCCAGCCATTTGTGACCACCAGAATGGCTGGGAGGGTTTTAGGGGAAGTGAAACAAGCCCCAGGGACAAAGTCAAATACCGTAGGATCTCACTTACAAGGAGAAGAAAAAACAAGCACTGACCAACAGGCGGCACTGGACATTTGATCGGGGGTGCCAGAGGCAAAGCGGGGCGGTGGGGGAGGGTGAAAGAGATGATGAGGCACAAGTGTGTGGTGAGGGCCTGTGATTCGGCTTACGATGGTGAAGAGGAGGGAACCTACACGGAAGTCTAAATCGATGAGGATGTAAATCTGAAAGACATAGCATGTTCGAATGCAGGGTTATGGCAATAAATCCACCTAAAATCAAACATCCAAAAAGGGGTCCAGAATGACGGCATACAGCTTTGGGGGCTGAAAGAGATTAGAGAAGGTGAACTTCCAAGGATGGAAAATCACCTCAAAAGCCTGACTGATGCTACAGAAAGGTAGACCATTCCAAATACATGAAGAGGAATCCTACCAAGAGAACCTGATCCGTGCTAAGCCCAGGAACCAACGGAAAACGTTACCGTCCATGATGTTCCTACTAATCCCCTTCCCGAATAATCCAAACAGGCCCACATCTTCCCAAGTTCAGGCCACAGGTTGGTCCAAAAGTACAAGTCAGGGCCGGCCCTGTGGTGGAGCGGGCAAGTGCCCACGTTCCGCTTGGGTGGCCCGGGCCTCACTCTTTCACAGCGCGGGTGCAGATCACATTAGCACTGTTAGGGAATAGAGATTTCATGGTACGGTGCGGACAGAGGTCATAAAGGAGTAGCAACTGTGAGGGTCCCTTATCAATACGCACCAGAAAAAGCACCGTGAGAATATTCCAATCTAGGAAGGCATCTGGTACACTTCCCCAAAGGAAGAAGGAAGCAAAACATGGGACCTGCCAAGGCGGAATTAGCAGAGTGCTAGGAGATGACACGATCATTGCGCATCAGAGGATTGCCTGGGCAACTTCAACTTGGGAGGGAGTCCAGGACTTTCTCTGGGGAAGGTCCACCCACTTGGCCATCTACCCAAGACATAAGAGATAACACCCAGGGTAATCTTACAGGAAAGAAACCAGTGTCTAGAGAGAATGGAGCAGGCCTTTCCAAGTTCGAGGAGAAAGTTAGAAACCGACAAGAAATCCAGAAAAAGGAAAACTATCCTACCAGGAAAGGGGGAGGAGTCAGACTGGTCTGAGATGGCTCTGAAACTCTGTGTGCTTGGAGGTTGTCAGGACAACTTGGCCTTCTGAGGTTCTTTATGACATCACGGTGAACATGTCCCCCAAGATGGCCGCATGGTTACAGTCTGAGGATTGGCCTAGGCTGGGCTATTAAAGGGAGACATACCCAGAAACAGCTTTGACAAACAGAAAGCGGGCACAGAAACTGGAAGAGATCAAACAGACTCTGATGCCAGGGATAAGAAAGGAATCCTTGGCAAGAAGCCAGAATAGAGGGACAAGCACTGAGAGGAGAACATTGTCATCTATTCAAGTCTATGGGGAGGCCATGCTGATTCAAGCTTGAAACTTGATTGGAAACACGAGGCCGCACTTGGGCCTTATCAGACCTACAGTGTCCTTCTGCCTTAAGCATAATCCAAAGTCAAGAAGGATCTCTTGAGGACGTTGAAGAGAAGAGTCTATGCCTCCTTTCCTAGGCCCCTAGCATTCTTGGAAGATCAGTCTCACTTTCCATAGCTCTGGCGTCACGGGGGCCCACTTGCCACATGCTAATGCGTCCCAAGAGATGTCTTGGAAGCCTTGAAGGAATGGAGCCCTGTCATGCTTGGGGTAGGTCTCTTTGTTGGGAAGGGCTCTACAAGTGTGCTGAAAATCACCCTTTTCCAGAGGGCTTGGTTCCTTTGTGAAGGCTGCCCTCCCAGGCTAGAGTGCTCACTTTGGCTCCAATGAAAATCTCTCCCCCGACCTCTTGCCGTAGAAGGATTATTGATTATGTGCTTTGACGCCATATGGAAGGAAGCTGGCTGAAAATTAGAACATTACAATTCTGTTTCCAGAAAAATAAACATGCCAGGGCTGAGGATGTAGGTCAAACAAATGGCACAGCCTATAGAAATAAAGTCAGCCCTTATCTAGATGGAATGTAGGGCAATGTTCAAGGGTCAGGGGTCAAGTTCGAAACTTCCCGACTCCACAAAAGAGAAAGAAAAATATCTTTCCTGGAGCGAGGAATTCATCAGATTTGTCTAATTTGTCTCAGAAAAACATTATGTCCATGAAGGGGGTTGCCAGGACCACCTCGAATTTGGAGTTTCTGATCTCAGGATGTCAAACCAAGCCAGATGACCACGGGTTGTCAGTGCTTCGCTTGACCTAGGCTAGGATAGCAAAGAGTCCTACATGTGACCGGTGGAAATTCAAAGACAGCAACCAAGAATCACGAAAGCACTCACACCTCGGCCTAGAGAACATACGGTGATTCAAGAAATACAAAATTAATCACTTGGACTGAAGGAGAACGGACTGATGAGCACATCTAAGGGAGATAGCTGAGAAAGACCATGACGAGTATACTGTGGAAAAGAAAAAAAGTTCCCAGAAAATGCAAGGCGAACAGATATCACACCTGAATAATCCACAATGAAAGATGTCAGTCTTTAGACAGGCTCTGCTGGAACGTTTGAAAGTCAGAGAAATTCACAAGCCAAAACACGGCAGCGAAGGTCAAACCTGGGCTCACTGGGAAGGGTGAGTTATGAGACTGCTCCAAGCGGGCTCTGAAGCCCTGTGTCCATGAAGCTTGCCGGGACAGCAGACACACAATTATGACCAATCCTCTGACGTCACAGTGGCCCCGACAAACCACCTGGCCTCATCTACACAGTGCCAGAGCTGGGCTCAAGCAGCATATTCAAGCCCCATTGCACTCAACTGCAGGTTGCCAACGGAACATGAAAGGGGCCGGCCGGTGGTGCAGCGGTGAGGTCCGCAGCTTCTGGGTCGGTGGCCCGGGGTGGGCCGGGTGGAATCCTGGGGGTGAGCCTCCTCACCACTGCTTCAGTCATTCTGGGGCAGGCGTCCAAGGGGGTGTAGAGGCAGATGGGAAGGGACGTTAGATAGGGCCAGACTTCCACAGCAAATACAGGAGCATTGCCAGCAGATGTGAGCACAGCGATGCACTTCTGCCAAAACAGAACCAATTACAAGTTGCAAAGTATAGAAAAACGGAAGCTAAACACAAACGAACAAAAAACACAGCTTGCCAGTACGAAGAAGAAGATGTCTATGAAGAGCCTTAGCAAAACAGGTGAAAGCTATGTCAACCGAAAACTAGCAAACGTTTGGGGAAAGAAATTCAAGACGACACAAGGAAAAAGAAGGATATTCCGGGACCTAGGAATGGAAGAATTAACACACTTGAAACGTCCATAGCGGAGAAAGGAATCTCTGGATTCCATGCAATCCCAGTCAAAGTTGCAGCCATATTTGCCAGAGAGATAGAAGAGAGAATCCTAAAGTTTCCAGCCAGCAACAAGAGACCCTGAATAGGCCAAGGAATCCTCAGGAAAACGAACAAAGCAGGACGTATCACACTTTCTGATTTCAACCTAGAGGACGAAGCGCTAGGTACCGAAACGGCACAGTCCGGGCGCAAAAACAGGCACACAGACCCATGCAACAGAATCGAGAGCCCAGAGCCCAACTCAAACATACAAGGACAGCCCATTTGCGACCAGGGAGCCAAGAGGAGACAGTGGACAAAGGAGAGTCTCTCCAAGAAACGGTGCTGGGAAGCCTGCACAGCCACATGGAACACAACGAGAGTAGACCATGATGTGCCACCTGGCACACGCACCACCTGGAATGGATTAAAGCCCTGAATGGCACACTTGAAACCGTGAAACTTGTAGGAGAAGACCTAGGCAGAGTGCTCTTTGCCATCTGTCTGAGCCGCCTATTTGGAAGAAGCCTGTCTGACTGGGCAAGGGCAGCAAAGGAGACAAGAAACAAACGGGACCACCACAAATGCAGACGCTTCTGCCCAGTCAAGGAAACCATCGACTCAATGCAAAGACAGCACAACAACTGGGAGTGGATGTTTGCAAAGCACACATCAGACAAGGGGTGAAAAGCCCAAAGATACAATCAACTCACACGTCTCCACAAGAAGAAGAACAAGCCAATGAAATCCTGGGCCAAAGATGGACACGGAGGTTTCTCCCAAGAAGATCTAAAGAGGGCCAACAGGTGCATGAAAACTTGTTCACCCTCATTAAGTCTGAGGCCAAGGCAAATCCAAACCGCAATGACATAGCAGCTCACTGTGGTCAGAATGGCTATAAGGAGGCAGACAGGAAACAACAAGCGTCAGAGAGGAGGTGGAGAGAAGGGAAGCCTCCTGCACTGATGCTGGCAGTGGAAACCGGTGCAGCCACTAGGCCAAGCGAGATGGAACTGGCTCCAAAATTTAAGAATCCATGTCCCATATGATCCAGCTATTCCTCTGGGGCGCGTTTAGCCAAAGAACTCGGAAACACTACCGCCTAAAGACATGTGCACCGCTGAGTTCACCACAGCCTTACTCCCGCTCTCCAAGACTTGGAAGCCGCCCTGGTGCCCAGCAAGGGACGAATGGAGTAGGAACATGGGCTATAGCCACACAATGGCAGACCACTCAGCGGGAACAAAGGATGCAATCCAGCCATTTGTGACCACCAGAATGGCTGGGAGGGTTTTAGGGGAAGTGAAACAAGCCCCAGGGACAAAGTCAAATACCGTAGGATCTCAGTTACAAGGAGAAGAAAAAACAAGCACTAACCAACAGGTGGCACTGGACATTTGATCGGGGGCGCCCAGCGGCAAAGCGGGGCGGTGGGGGAGGGTGAAAGAGATGATGAGGCACAAGTGTGTGGTGAGGGCCTGTGATTCGGCTTACGCTGGTGAAGAGGATGGAACCTACACGGAAGTCTAAATCGATGAGGATGTAAATCTGAAAGACATAGCATGTTCGAATGCAGGGTTATGGCAATAAATCCACCTAAAATCAAACATCCAAAAAGGGGTCCAGAATGACGGCATACAGCTTTGGGGGCTGAAAGAGATTAGAGAAGGTGAACTTCCAAGGATGGAAAATCACCTCAAAAGCCTGACTGATGCTACAGAAAGGTAGACCATTCCAAATACATGAAGAGGAATCCTACCAAGAGAACCTGATCCGTGCTAAGCCCAGGAACCAACGGAAAACGTTACCGTCCATGATGTTCCTACTAATCCCCTTCACGAATAATCCAAACAGACCCACATCTTCCCAAGTTCAGGCCACAGGTTGGTCCAAAAGTACAAGTCAGGGCCGGCCCTGTGGTGGAGCGGGCAAGTGCCCACGTTCCGCTTGGGTGGCCCGGGCCTCACTCTTTCACAGCGCGGGTGCAGATCACATTAGCACTGTTAGGGAATAGAGATTTCATGGTACGGTGCGGACAGAGGTCATAAAGGAGTAGCAACTGTGAGGGTCCCTTATCAATACGCACCAGAAAAAGCACCGTGAGAATATTCCAATCTAGGAAGGCATCTGGTACACTTCCCCAAAGGCAGAAGGAAGCAAAACATGGGACCTGCCAAGGCGGAATTAGCAGAGTGCTAGGAGATGACACGATCATTGCGCATCAGAGGATTGCCTGGGCAACTTCAACTTGGGAGGGAGTCCAGGACTTTCTCTGGGGAAGGTCCACCCACTTGGCCATCTACCCAAGACATAAGAGATAACACCCAGGGTAATCTTACAGGAAAGAAACCAGTGTCTAGAGAGAATGGAGCAGGCCTTTCCAAGTTCGAGGAGAAAGTTAGAAACCGACAAGAAATCCAGAAAAAGGAAAACTATCCTACCAGGAAAGGGGGAGGAGTCAGACTGGTCTGAGATGGCTCTGAAACTCTGTGTGCTTGGAGGTTGTCAGGACAACTTGGCCTTCTGAGGTTCTTTATGACATCACGGTGAACATGTCCCCCAAGATGGCCGCATGGTTACAGTCTGAGGATTGGCCTAGGCTGGGCTATTAAAGGGAGACATACCCAGAAACAGCTTTGACAAACAGAAAGCGGGCACAGAAACTGGAAGAGATCAAACAGACTCTGATGCCAGGGATAAGAAAGGAATCCTTGGCAAGAAGCCAGAATAGAGGGACAAGCACTGAGAGGAGAACATTGTCATCTATTCAAGTCTATGGGGAGGCCATGCTGATTCAAGCTTGAAACTTGATTGGAAACACGAGGCCGCACTTGGGCCTTATCAGACCTACAGTGTCCTTCTGCCTTAAGCATAATCCAAAGTCAAGAAGGATCTCTTGAGGACGTTGAAGAGAAGAGTCTATGCCTCCTTTCCTAGGCCCCTAGCATTCTTGGAAGATCAGTCTCACTTTCCATAGCTCTGGCGTCACGGGGGCCCACTTGCCACATGCTAATGCGTCCCAAGAGATGTCTTGGAAGCCTTGAAGGAATGGAGCCCTGTCATGCTTGGGGTAGGTCTCTTTGTTGGGAAGGGCTCTACAAGTGTGCTGAAAATCACCCTTTTCCAGAGGGCTTGGTTCCTTTGTGAAGGCTGCCCTCCCAGGCTAGAGTGCTCACTTTGGCTCCAATGAAAATCTCTCCCCCGACCTCTTGCCGTAGAAGGATTATTGATTATGTGCTTTGACGCCATATGGAAGGAAGCTGGCTGAAAATTAGAACATTACAATTCTGTTTCCAGAAAAATAAACATGCCAGGGCTGAGGATGTAGGTCAAACAAATGGCACAGCCTATAGAAATAAAGTCAGCCCTTATCTAGATGGAATGTAGGGCAATGTTCAAGGGTCAGGGGTCAAGTTCGAAACTTCCCGAATCCACAAAAGAGAAAGAAAAATATCTTTCCTGGAGCGAGGAATTCATCAGATTTGTCTAATTTGTCTCAGAAAAACATTATGTCCATGAAGGGGGTTGCCAGGACCACCTCGAATTTGGAGTTTCTGATCTCAGGATGTCAAACCAAGCCAGATGACCACGGGTTGTCAGTGCTTCGCTTGACCTAGGCTAGGATAGCAAAGAGTCCTACATGTGACCGGTGGAAATTCAAAGACAGCAACCAAGAATCACGAAAGCACTCACACCTCGGCCTAGAGAACATACGGTGATTCAAGAAATACAAAATTAATCACTTGGACTGAAGGAGAACGGACTGATGAGCACATCTAAGGGAGATAGCTGAGAAAGACCATGACGAGTATACTGTGGAAAAGAAAAAAAGTTCCCAGAAAATGCAAGGCGAACAGATATCACACCTGAATAATCCACAATGAAAGATGTCAGTCTTTAGACAGGCTCTGCTGGAACGTTTGAAAGTCAGAGAAATTCACAAGCCAAAACACGGCAGCGAAGGTCAAACCTGGGCTCACTGGGAAGGGTGAGTTATGAGACTGCTCCAAGCGGGCTCTGAAGCCCTGTGTCCATGAAGCTTGCCGGGACAGCAGACACACAATTATGACCAATCCTCTGACGTCACAGTGGCCCCGACAAACCACCTGGCCTCATCTACACAGTGCCAGAGCTGGGCTCAAGCAGCATATTCAAGCCCCATTGCACTCAACTGCAGGTTGCCAACGGAACATGAAAGGGGCCGGCCGGTGGTGCAGCGGTGAGGTCCGCAGCTTCTGGGTCGGTGGCCCGGGGTGGGCCGGGTGGAATCCTGGGGGTGAGCCTCCTCACCACTGCTTCAGTCATTCTGGGGCAGGCGTCCAAGGGGGTGTAGAGGCAGATGGGAAGGGACGTTAGATAGGGCCAGACTTCCACAGCAAATACAGGAGCATTGCCAGCAGATGTGAGCACAGCGATGCACTTCTGCCAAAACAGAACCAATTACAAGTTGCAAAGTATAGAAAAACGGAAGCTAAACACAAACGAACAAAAAACACAGCTTGCCAGTACGAAGAAGAAGATGTCTATGAAGAGCCTTAGCAAAACAGGTGAAAGCTATGTCAACCGAAAACTAGCAAACGTTTGGGGAAAGAAATTCAAGACGACACAAGGAAAAAGAAGGATATTCCGGGACCTAGGAATGGAAGAATTAACACACTTGAAACGTCCATAGCGGAGAAAGGAATCTCTGGATTCCATGCAATCCCAGTCAAAGTTGCAGCCATATTTGCCAGAGAGATAGAAGAGAGAATCCTAAAGTTTCCAGCCAGCAACAAGAGACCCTGAATAGGCCAAGGAATCCTCAGGAAAACGAACAAAGCAGGACGTATCACACTTTCTGATTTCAACCTAGAGGACGAAGCGCTAGGTACCGAAACGGCACAGTCCGGGCGCAAAAACAGGCACACAGACCCATGCAACAGAATCGAGAGCCCAGAGCCCAACTCAAACATACAAGGACAGCCCATTTGCGACCAGGGAGCCAAGAGGAGACAGTGGACAAAGGAGAGTCTCTCCAAGAAACGGTGCTGGGAAGCCTGCACAGCCACATGGAACACAACGAGAGTAGACCATGATGTGCCACCTGGCACACGCACCACCTGGAATGGATTAAAGCCCTGAATGGCACACTTGAAACCGTGAAACTTGTAGGAGAAGACCTAGGCAGAGTGCTCTTTGCCATCTGTCTGAGCCGCCTATTTGGAAGAAGCCTGTCTGCCTGGGCAAGGGCAGCAAAGGAGACAAGAAACAAACGGGACCACCTCACATGCAGACGCTTCTGCCCAGTCAAGGAAACCATCGACTCAATGCAAAGACAGCACAACAACTGGGAGTGGATGTTTGCAAAGCACACATCGGACAAGGGGGGAGAAGCCCAAAGATACAATCAACTCACACGTCTCCACAAGAAAAAGTACAAGCCAATGAAAACCTGGGCCAAAGATGGACACAGAGATTTCTCCCAAGAAGATCTAAAGAGGGCCAACAGGTGCATGAAAACTGGTTCACCCTCATTAAGCCTGAGGCCAAGGCAAATCCAAACCGCAAGGACATAGCAGCTCACCGTGGTCAGAATGGCTATAAGGAGGCAGAGAGGAAACAATAAGCGTCAGAGAGGAGGTGGAGAGAAGGGAAGCCTCCTGCACTGCTGCTGGCAGTGGAAACCGGTGCAGCCACTAGGCCAAGCGGTGTGGAACTGGCTCCGAAATTTAAGAATCCATGTCCCATATGATCCAGCTATTCCTCTGGGGCGCGTTTAGCCAAAGAACTCGGAAACACTACCGCCTAAAGACATGTGCACCGCTGAGTTCACCACAGCCTTACTCCCGCTCTCCAAGACTTGGAAGCCGCCCTGGTGCCCAGCAAGGGACGAATGGAGAAGGAACATGGGCTATAGCCACACAATGGCATACCACTCAGCAGGAACAAAGGATGCAATCCAGCCATTTGTGACCACCAGAATGGCTGGGAGGGTTTTAGGGGAAGTGAAACAAGCCCCAGGGACAAAGTCAAATACCGTAGGATCTCACTTACAAGGAGAAGAAAAAACAAGCACTGACCAACAGGCGGCACTGGACATTTGATCGGGGGTGCCAGAGGCAAAGCGGGGCGGTGGGGGAGGGTGAAAGAGATGATGAGGCACAAGTGTGTGGTGAGGGCCTGTGATTCGGCTTACGATGGTGAAGAGGAGGGAACCTACACGGAAGTCTAAATCGATGAGGATGTAAATCTGAAAGACATAGCATGTTCGAATGCAGGGTTATGGCAATAAATCCACCTAAAATCAAACATCCAAAAAGGGGTCCAGAATGACGGCATACAGCTTTGGGGGCTGAAAGAGATTAGAGAAGGTGAACTTCCAAGGATGGAAAATCACCTCAAAAGCCTGACTGATGCTACAGAAAGGTAGACCATTCCAAATACATGAAGAGGAATCCTACCAAGAGAACCTGATCCGTGCTAAGCCCAGGAACCAATGGAAAACGTTACCGTCCATGATGTTCCTACTAATCCCCTTCACGAATAATCCAAACAGGCCCACATCTTCCCAAGTTCAGGCCACAGGTTGGTCCAAAAGTACAAGTCAGGGCCGGCCCTGTGGTGGAGCGGGCAAGTGCCCACGTTCCGCTTGGGTGGCCCGGGCCTCACTCTTTCACAGCGCGGGTGCAGATCACATTAGCACTGTTAGGGAATAGAGATTTCATGGTACGGTGCGGACAGAGGTCATAAAGGAGTAGCAACTGTGAGGGTCCCTTATCAATACGCACCAGAAAAAGCACCGTGAGAATATTCCAATCTAGGAAGGCATCTGGTACACTTCCCCAAAGGAAGAAGGAAGCAAAACATGGGACCTGCCAAGGCGGAATTAGCAGAGTGCTAGGAGATGACACGATCATTGCGCATCAGAGGATTGCCTGGGCAACTTCAACTTGGGAGGGAGTCCAGGACTTTCTCTGGGGAAGGTCCACCCACTTGGCCATCTACCCAAGACATAAGAGATAACACCCAGGGTAATCTTACAGGAAAGAAACCAGTGTCTAGAGAGAATGGAGCAGGCCTTTCCAAGTTCGAGGAGAAAGTTAGAAACCGACAAGAAATCCAGAAAAAGGAAAACTATCCTACCAGGAAAGGGGGAGGAGTCAGACTGGTCTGAGATGGCTCTGAAACTCTGTGTGCTTGGAGGTTGTCAGGACAACTTGGCCTTCTGAGGTTCTTTATGACATCACGGTGAACATGTCCCCCAAGATGGCCGCATGGTTACAGTCTGAGGATTGGCCTAGGCTGGGCTATTAAAGGGAGACATACCCAGAAACAGCTTTGACAAACAGAAAGCGGGCACAGAAACTGGAAGAGATCAAACAGACTCTGATGCCAGGGATAAGAAAGGAATCCTTGGCAAGAAGCCAGAATAGAGGGACAAGCACTGAGAGGAGAACATTGTCATCTATTCAAGTGTATGGGGAGGCCATGCTGATTCAAGCTTGAAACTTGATTGGAAACACGAGGCCGCACTTGGGCCTTATCAGACCTACAGTGTCCTTCTGCCTTAAGCATAATCCAAAGTCAAGAAGGATCTCTTGAGGACGTTGAAGAGAAGAGTCGATGCCTCCTTTCCAAGGCCCCTAGCATTCTTCGAAGATCAGTCTCACTTTCCATAGCTCTGGCCTCACGGGGGCCCACTGGCCACATGCTAATGCGTCCCAAGAGATGTCTTGGAAGCCTTGAAGGAATGGAGCCCTGTCATGCTTGGGGTAGGTCTCTTTGTTGGGAAGGGCTCTACAAGTGTGCTGAAAATCACCCTTTTCCAGAGGGCTTGGTTCCTTTGTGAAGGCTGCCCTCCCAGGCTAGAGTGCTCACTTTGGCTCCAATGAAATTCTCTCCCCCGACTTCTTGCCGTAGAAGGATTATTGATTATGTGCTTTGACGCCATATGGAAGGAAGCTGGCTGAAAATTAGAACATTACAATTCTGTTTCCAGAAAAATAAACATGCCAGGGCTGAGGATGTAGGTCAAACAAATGGCACAGCCTATAGAAATAAAGTCAGCCCTTATCTAGATGGAATCTAGGGCAATGTTCAAGGGTCAGGGGTCAAGTTCGAAACTTCCCGAATCCACAAAAGAGAAAGAAAAATATCTTTCCTGGAGCGAGGAATTCATCAGATTTGTCTAATTTGTCTCAGAAAAACATTATGTCCATGAAGGGGGTTGCCAGGACCACCTCGAATTTGGAGTTTCTGATCTCAGGATGTCAAACCAAGCCAGATGACCACGGGTTGTCAGTGCTTCGCTTGACCTAGGCTAGGATAGCAAAGAGTCGTACAAGTGACCGGTGCAAATTCAAAGACAGCAGCCAAGAATCACGAAAGCACTCACACCTCGGCCTAGAGAACATACGGTGATTCAAGAAATACAAAATTAATCCCTTGGACTGAAGGAGAACGGACTGATAAGCACATCTAAGGGAGATAGCTGAGAAAGACCATGACGAGCATACTGTGGAAAAGAAAAAAAGGTCCCAGAAAATGCAAGGCGAACAGATATCACACCTGAATAATCCACAATGAAAGATGTCAGTCTTTAGACAGGCTCTGCTGGAACGTTTGAAAGTCAGAGAAATTCACAAGCCAAAACACGGCAGCGAAGGTCAAACCTGGGCTCACTGGGAAGGGTGAGTTATGAGACTGCTCCAAGCGGGCTCTGAAGCCCTGTGTCCATGAAGCTTGCCGGGACAGCAGACACACAATTATGACCAATCCTCTGACGTCACAGTGGCCCCGACAAACCACCTGGCCTCATCTACACAGTGCCAGAGCTGGGCTCAAGCAGCATATTCAAGCCCCATTGCACTCAACTGCAGGTTGCCAATGGAACATGAAAGGGGCCGGCCGGTGGTGCAGCGGTGAGGTCCGCAGCTTCTGGGTCGGTGGCCCGGGGTGGGCCGGGTGGAATCCTGGGGGTGAGCCTCCTCACCACTGCTTCAGTCATTCTGGGGCAGGCGTCCGAGGGGGCGTAGAGGCAGATGGGATGGGACGTTAGATAGGGCCAGACTTCCACAGCAAATACAGGAGCATTGCCAGCAGATGTGAGCACAGCGATGCACTTCTGCCAAAACAGAAACAATTACAAGTTGCAAAGAATAGAAAAACGGAAGCTAAACACAAACGAACAAAAAACACAGCTTGCCAGTACGAAGAAGAAGATGTCTATGAAGAGCCTTAGCAAAACAGGTGAAAGCTATGTCAACCGAAAACTAGCAAACGTTTGGGGAAAGAAATTCAAGACGACACAAGGAAAAAGAAGGATATTCCGGGACCTAGGAATGGAAGAATTAACACACTTGAAACGTCCATAGCGGAGAAAGGAATCTCTGGATTCCATGCAATCCCAGTCAAAGTTGCAGCCATATTTGCCAGAGAGATAGAAGAGAGAATCCTAAAGTATCCAGCCAGCAACAAGAGACCCTGAATAGGCCAAGGAATCCTCAGGAAAACGAACAAAGCAGGACGTATCACACTTTCTGATTTCAACATAGAGGACGAAGCGCTAGGTACCGAAACGGCACAGTCCGGGCCCAAAAACAGGCACACAGACCCAGGCAACAGAATCGAGAGCCCAGAGCCCAACTCAAACATACATGGACAGCCCATTTGCGACCAGGGAGCCAAGAGGAGACAGTGGACAAAGGAGAGTCTCTCTGATAAACGGTGCTGGGAAGCCTGCACAGCCACATGGAACACAACGAGAGTAGACCATGATGTGCCACCTGGCACACGCACCACCTGGAATGGATTAAAGCCCTGAATGGCACACTTGAAACCGTGAAACTTGTAGGAGAAGACCTAGGCAGAGTGCTCTTTGCCATCTGTCTGAGCCGCCTATTGGGAAGAAGCATGTCTGACTGGGCAAGGGCAGCAAAGGAGACAAGAAACAAACGGGACCACCTCACATGCAGACGCTTCTGCCCAGTCAAGGAAACCATCGACTCAATGCAAAGACAGCACAACAACTGGGAGTGGATGTTTGCAAAGCACACATCGGACAAGGGGGGAGAAGCCCAAAGATACAATCAACTCACACGTCTCCACAAGAAAAAGTACAAGCCAATGAAAACCTGGGCCAAAGATGGACACAGAGATTTCTCCCAAGAAGATCTAAAGAGGGCCAACGGGTGCATGAAAACTTGTTCACCCTCATTAAGTCTGAGGCCAAGGCAAATCCAAACCGCAATGACATAGAAGCTCACTGTGGTCAGAATGGCTATAAGGAGGCAGACAGGAAACAACAAGCGTCAGAGAGGAGGTGGAGAGAAGGGAAGCCTCCTGCACTGCTGCTGGCAGTGGAAACCGGTGCAGCCACTAGGCCAAGCGAAGTGGAACTGGCTCCGAAATTTAAGAATCCATGTCCCATATGATCCAGCTATTCCTCTGGGGCGCGTTTAGCCAAAGAACTCGGAAACACTACCGCCTAAAGACATGTGCACCGCTGAGTTCACCACAGCCTTACTCCCGCTCTCCAAGACTTGGAAGCCGCCCTGGTGCCCAGCAAGGGACGAATGGAGAAGGAATATGGGCTATAGCCACACAATGGCGTACCACTCAGCGGGAACAAAGGATGCAATCCAGCCATTTGTGACCACCAGAATGGCTGGGACGGTTTTAGGGGAAGTGAAACAAGCCCCAGGGACAAAGTCAAATACCGTAGGATCTCACTTACAAGGAGAAGAAAAAACAAGCACTAACCAACAGGTGGCACTGGACATTTGATCGGGGGCGCCCAGAGGCAAAGCAGGGCGGTGGGGGAGGGTGAAAGAGATGATGAGGCACAAGTGTGTGGTGAGGGCCTGTGATTCGGCTTACGCTGGTGAAGAGCATGGAACCTACACGGAAGTCTAAATCGATGAGGATGTAAATCTGAAAGACATAGGATGTTCTAATGCAGGGTTATGGCAATAAATCCACCTAAAATCAAACATCCAAAAAGGGGTCCAGAATGACGGCATACAGCTTTGGGGGCTGAAAGAGATTAGAGAAGGTGACCTTCCAAGGATGGAAAATCACCTCAAAAGGCTTACTGATGCTACAGAAAGGTAGACCATTCCAAATACATGAAGAGGAATCCTACCAAGAGAACCTGATCCGTGCTAAGCCCAGGAACCAATGGAAAACGTTACCGTCCATGATGTTCCTACTAATCACCTTCACGAATAATCCAAACAGGCCCACATCTTCCCAAGTTCAGGCCACAGGTTGGTCCAAAAGTACCAGTCAGGGCCGGCCCTGTGGTGGAGCGGGCAAGTGCCCACATTCCGCTTGGGTGGCCCGGGCCTCGCTCTTTCACAGCACGGGTGCAGATCACATTAGCACTGTTAGGGAATAGAGATTTCATGGTACGGTGCAGACAGAGGTCATAAAGGAGTAGCAATTGTGAGGGTCCGTTCTCAATACGCACCAGAAAAAGAACCGTGAGAATATTCCAATCTAGGAAGGCATCTGGTACACTTCCCCAAAGGAAGAAGGAAGGAAAACATGGGACCTGCCAAGGCGGAATTGGCAGAGTGCTAGGAGATGACACGATCATTGCGCATCAGAGGATTGCCCGGGCAACTTCAACTTGGGAGGGAGTCCAGGACTTTCTCTGGGGAAGGTCCACCCACTTGGCCATCTACCCAAGACATAAGAGATAACACCCAGGGTAATCTTACAGGAAAGAAACCAGTGTCTAGAGAGAATGGAGCAGGCCTTTCCAAGTTCGAGGAGAAAGTTAGAAACCGACACGAAATCCAGAAAAAGGAAAACTATCCTACCTGGAAAGGGGGAGGAGTCAGACTGGTCTGAGATGGCTCTGAAACTCTGTGTGCTTGGAGGTTGTCAGGACAACTTGGCCTTCTGAGGTTCTTTATGACATCACGGTGAACATGTCCCCCAAGATGGCCGCATGGTTACAGTCTGAGGATTGGCCTAGGCTGGGCTATTAAAGGGAGACATACCCAGAAACAGCTTTGACAAACAGAAAGCGGGCACAGAAACTGGAAGAGATCAAACGGACTCTGATGCCAGGGATAAGAAAGGAATCCTTGGCAAGAAGCCAGAATAGAGGGACAAGCACTGAGAGGAGAACATTGTCATCTATTCAAGTGTATGGGGAGGCCATGCTGATTCAAGCTTGAAACTTGATTGGAAACACGAGGCCGCACTTGGGCCTTATCAGACCTACAGTGTCCTTCTGCCTTAAGCATAATCCAAAGTCAAGAAGGATCTCTTGAGGACGTTGAAGAGAAGAGTCGATGCCTCCTTTCCAAGGCCCCTAGCATTCTTCGAAGATCAGTCTCACTTTCCATAGCTCTGGCGTCACGGGGGCCCACTGGCCACATGCTAATGCGTCCCAAGAGATGTCTTGGAAGCCTTGAAGGAATGGAGCCCTGTCATGCTTGGGGTAGGTCTCTTTGTTGGGAAGGGCTCTACAAGTGTGCTGAAAATCACCCTTTTCCAGAGGGCTTGGTTCCTTTGTGAAGGCTGCCCTCCCAGGCTAGAGTGCTCACTTTGGCTCCAATGAAATTCTCTCCCCCGACTTCTTGCCGTAGAAGGATTATTGATTATGTGCTTTGACGCCATATGGAAGGAAGCTGGCTGAAAATTAGAACATTACAATTCTGTTTCCAGAAAAATAAACATGCCAGGGCTGAGGATGTAGGTCAAACAAATGGCACAGCCTATAGAAATAAAGTCAGCCCTTATCTAGATGGAATCTAGGGCAATGTTCAAGGGTCAGGGGTCAAGTTCGAAACTTCCCGAATCCACAAAAGAGAAAGAAAAATATCTTTCCTGGAGCGAGGAATTCATCAGATTTGTCTAATTTGTCTCAGAAAAACATTATGTCCATGAAGGGGGTTGCCAGGACCACCTCGAATTTGGAGTTTCTGATCTCAGGATGTCAAACCAAGCCAGATGACCACGGGTTGTCAGTGCTTCGCTTGACCTAGGCTAGGATAGCAAAGAGTCGTACAAGTGAGCGGTGCAAATTCAAAGACAGCAGCCAAGAATCACGAAAGCACTCACACCTCGGCCTAGAGAACATACGGTGATTCAAGAAATACAAAATTAATCACTTGGACTGAAGGAGAACGGACTGATAAGCACATCTAAGGGAGATAGCTGAGAAAGACCATGACGAGCATACTGTGGAAAAGAAAAAAAGGTCCCAGAAAATGCAAGGCGAACAGATATCACACCTGAATAATCCACAATGAAAGATGTCAGTCTTTAGACAGGCTCTGCTGGAACGTTTGAAAGTCAGAGAAATTCACAAGCCAAAACACGGCAGCGAAGGTCAAACCTGGGCTCACTGGGAAGGGTGAGTTATGAGACTGCTCCAAGCGGGCTCTGAAGCCCTGTGTCCATGAAGCTTGCCGGGACAGCAGACACACAATTATGACCAATCCTCTGACGTCACAGTGGCCCCGACAAACCACCTGGCCTCATCTACACGGTGCCAGAGCTGGGCTCAAGCAGCATATTCAAGCCCCATTGCACTCAACTGCAGGTTGCCAATGGAACATGAAAGGGGCCGGCCGGTGGTGCAGCGGTGAGGTCCGCAGCTTCTGGGTCGGTGGCCCGGGGTGGGCCGGGTGGAATCCTGGGGGTGAGCCTCCTCACCACTGCTTCAGTCATTCTGGGGCAGGCGTCCGAGGGGGTGTAGAGGCAGATGGGATGGGACGTTAGATAGGGTCAGACTTCCACAGCAAATACAGGAGCGTTGCCAGCAGATGTGAGCACAGCGATGCACTTCTGCCAAAACAGAAACAATTACAAGTTGCAAAGAATAGAAAAACGGAAGCTAAACACAAACGAACAAAAAACACAGCTTGCCAGTACGAAGAAGAAGATGTCTATGAAGAGCCTTAGCAAAACAGGTGAAAGCTATGTCAACCGAAAACTAGCAAACGTTTGGGGAAAGAAATTCAAGACGACACAAGGAAAAAGAAGGATATTCCGGGACCTAGGAATGGAAGAATTAACACACTTGAAACGTCCATAGCGGAGAAAGGAATCTCTGGATTCCATGCAATCCCAGTCAAAGTTGCAGCCATATTTGCCAGAGAGATAGAAGAGAGAATCCTAAAGTATCCAGCCAGCAACAAGAGACCCTGAATAGGCCAAGGAATCCTCAGGAAAACGAACAAAGCAGGACGTATCACACTTTCTGATTTCAACATAGAGGACGAAGCGCTAGGTACCGAAACGGCACAGTCCGGGCCCAAAAACAGGCACACAGACCCAGGCAACAGAATCGAGAGCCCAGAGCCCAACTCAAACATACATGGACAGCCCATTTGCGACCAGGGAGCCAAGAGGAGACAGTGGACAAAGGAGAGTCTCTCTGATAAACGGTGCTGGGAAGCCTGCACAGCCACATGGAACACAACGAGAGTAGACCATGATGTGCCACCTGGCACACGCACCACCTGGAATGGATTAAAGCCCTGAATGGCACACTTGAAACCGTGAAACTTGTAGGAGAAGACCTAGGCAGAGTGCTCTTTGCCATCTGTCTGAGCCGCCTATTGGGAAGAAGCATGTCTGACTGGGCAAGGGCAGCAAAGGAGACAAGAAACAAACGGGACCACCTCACATGCAGACGCTTCTGCCCAGTCAAGGAAACCATCGACTCAATGCAAAGACAGCACAACAACTGGGAGTGGATGTTTGCAAAGCACACATCGGACAAGGGGGGAGAAGCCCAAAGATACAATCAACTCACACGTCTCCACAAGAAAAAGTACAAGCCAATGAAAACCTGGGCCAAAGATGGACACAGAGATTTCTCCCAAGAAGATCTAAAGAGGGCCAACGGGTGCATGAAAACTTGTTCACCCTCATTAAGTCTGAGGCCAAGGCAAATCCAAACCGCAATGACATAGAAGCTCACTGTGGTCAGAATGGCTATAAGGAGGCAGACAGGAAACAACAAGCGTCAGAGAGGAGGTGGAGAGAAGGGAAGCCTCCTGCACTGCTGCTGGCAGTGGAAACCGGTGCAGCCACTAGGCCAAGCGAAGTGGAACTGGCTCCGAAATTTAAGAATCCATGTCCCATATGATCCAGCTATTCCTCTGGGGCGCGTTTAGCCAAAGAACTCGGAAACACTACCGCCTAAAGACATGTGCACCGCTGAGTTCACCACAGCCTTACTCCCGCTCTCCAAGACTTGGAAGCCGCCCTGGTGCCCAGCAAGGGACGAATGGAGAAGGAACATGGGCTATAGCCACACAATGGCAGACCACTCAGCGGGAACAAAGGATGCAATCCAGCCATTTGTGACCACCAGAATGGCTGGGACGGTTTTAGGGGAAGTGAAACAAGCCCCAGGGACAAAGTCAAATACCGTAGGATCTCACTTACAAGGAGAAGAAAAAACAAGCACTAACCAACAGGTGGCACTGGACATTTGATCGGGGGCGCCCAGAGGCAAAGCAGGGCGGTGGGGGAGGGTGAAAGAGATGATGAGGCACAAGTGTGTGGTGAGGGCCTGTGATTCGGCTTACGCTGGTGAAGAGGATGGAACCTACACGGAAGTCTAAATCGATGAGGATGTAAATCTGAAAGACATAGGATGTTCTAATGCAGGGTTATGGCAATAAATCCACCTAAAATCAAACATCCAAAAAGGGGTCCAGAATGACGGCATACAGCTTTGGGGGCTGAAAGAGATAAGAGAAGGTGAACTTCCAAGGATGGAAAATCACCTCAAAAGGCTTACTGATGCTACAGAAAGGTAGACCATTCCAAATACATGAAGAGGAATCCTACCAAGAGAACCTGATCCGTGCTAAGCCCAGGAACCAATGGAAAACGTTACCGTCCATGATGTTCCTACTAATCACCTTCACGAATAATCCAAACAGGCCCACATCTTCCCAAGTTCAGGCCACAGGTTGGTCCAAAAGTACAAGTCAGGGCCGGCCCTGTGGTGGAGCGGGCAAGTGCCCACATTCCGCTTGGGTGGCCCGGGCCTCGCTCTTTCACAGCACGGGTGCAGATCACATTAGCACTGTTAGGGAATAGAGATTTCATGGTACGGTGCAGACAGAGGTCATAAAGGAGTAGCAATTGTGAGGGTCCGTTCTCAATACGCACCAGAAAATGAACCGTGAGAATATTCCAATCTAGGAAGGCATCTGGTACACTTCCCCAAAGGAAGAAGGAAGGAAAACATGGGACCTGCCAAGGCGGAATTGGCAGAGTGCTAGGAGATGACACGATCATTGCGCATCAGAGGATTGCCTGGGCAACTTCAACTTGGGAGGGAGTCCAGGACTTTCTCTGGGGAAGGTCCACCCACTTGGCCATCTACCCAAGACATAAGAGATAACACCCAGGGTAATCTTACAGGAAAGAAACCAGTGTCTAGAGAGAATGGAGCAGGCCTTTCCAAGTTCGAGGAGAAAGTTAGAAACCGACACGAAATCCAGAAAAAGGAAAACTATCCTACCTGGAAAGGGGGAGGAGTCAGACTGGTCTGAGATGGCTCTGAAACTCTGTGTGCTTGGAGGTTGTCAGGACAACTTGGCCTTCTGAGGTTCTTTATGACATCACGGTGAACATGTCCCCCAAGATGGCCGCATGGTTACAGTCTGAGGATTGGCCTAGGCTGGGCTATTAAAGGGAGACATACCCAGAAACAGCTTTGACAAACAGAAAGCGGGCACAGAAACTGGAAGAGATCAAACAGACTCTGATGCCAGGGATAAGAAAGGAATCCTTGGCAAGAAGCCAGAATAGAGGGACAAGCACTGAGAGGAGAACATTGTCATCTATTCAAGTGTATGGGGAGGCCATGCTGATTCAAGCTTGAAACTTGATTGGAAACACGAGGCCGCACTTGGGCCTTATCAGACCTACAGTGTCCTTCTGCCTTAAGCATAATCCAAAGTCAAGAAGGATCTCTTGAGGACGTTGAAGAGAAGAGTCGATGCCTCCTTTCCAAGGCCCCTAGCATTCTTCGAAGATCAGTCTCACTTTCCATAGCTCTGGCCTCACGGGGGCCCACTGGCCACATGCTAATGCGTCCCAAGAGATGTCTTGGAAGCCTTGAAGGAATGGAGCCCTGTCATGCTTGGGGTAGGTCTCTTTGTTGGGAAGGGCTCTACAAGTGTGCTGAAAATCACCCTTTTCCAGAGGGCTTGGTTCCTTTGTGAAGGCTGCCCTCCCAGGCTAGAGTGCTCACTTTGGCTCCAATGAAATTCTCTCCCCCGACTTCTTGCCGTAGAAGGATTATTGATTATGTGCTTTGACGCCATATGGAAGGAAGCTGGCTGAAAATTAGAACATTACAATTCTGTTTCCAGAAAAATAAACATGCCAGGGCTGAGGATGTAGGTCAAACAAATGGCACAGCCTATAGAAATAAAGTCAGCCCTTATCTAGATGGAATCTAGGGCAATGTTCAAGGGTCAGGGGTCAAGTTCGAAACTTCCCGAATCCACAAAAGAGAAAGAAAAATATCTTTCCTGGAGCGAGGAATTCATCAGATTTGTCTAATTTGTCTCAGAAAAACATTATGTCCATGAAGGGGGTTGCCAGGACCACCTCGAATTTGGAGTTTCTGATCTCAGGATGTCAAACCAAGCCAGATGACCACGGGTTGTCAGTGCTTCGCTTGACCTAGGCTAGGATAGCAAAGAGTCGTACAAGTGACCGGTGCAAATTCAAAGACAGCAGCCAAGAATCACGAAAGCACTCACACCTCGGCCTAGAGAACATACGGTGATTCAAGAAATACAAAATTAATCACTTGGACTGAAGGAGAACGGACTGATGAGCACATCTAAGGGAGATAGCTGAGAAAGACCATGACGAGTATACTGTGGAAAAGAAAAAAAGGTCCCAGAAAATGCAAGGCGAACAGATATCACACCTGAATAATCCACAATGAAAGATGTCAGTCTTTAGACACACTGTGCTGGAACGTTTGAAAGTCAGAGAAATTCACAAGCCAAAAAACGGCAACGAAGGTCAAACCTGGGCTCACTGGGAAGGGTGCGTTATGAGACTGCTCCAAGCGGGCTCTGAAGCCCTGTGTCCATGAAGTTTGCCGGGACAGCAGACGCACAACTATGACCAATCCTCTGACGTCACAGTGGCCCCGACAAACAACCTGGCCTCATCTACACAGTGCCAGAGTTGGGCTCAAGCAGCATATTCAAGCCCCATTGCACTCAACTGCAGGTTGCCAATGGAACATGAAAGGGGCCGGCCGGTGGTGCAGCGGTGAGGTCCGCAGCTTCTGGGTCGGTGGCCCGGGGTGGGCCGGGTGGAATCCTGGGGGTGAGCCTCCTCACCACTGCTTCAGTCATTCTGGGGCAGGCGTCCGAGGGGGTGCAGAGGCAGATGGGAAGGGACGTTAGATAGGGCCAGACTTCCACAGCAAATACAGGAGCATTGCCAGCAGATGTGAGCACAGCGATGCACTTCTGCCAAAACAGAACCAATTACAAGTTGCAAAGAATAGAAAAACGGAAGCTAAACACAAACGAACAAAAAACACAGCTTGCCAGTACGAAGAAGAAGATGTCTATGAAGAGCCTTAGCAAAACAGGTGAAAGCTATGTCAACCGAAAACTAGCAAACGTTTGGGGAAAGAAATTCAAGACGACACAAGGAAAAAGAAGGATATTCCGGGACCTAGGAATGGAAGAATTAACACACTTGAAACGTCCATAGCGGAGAAAGGAATCTCTGGATTCCATGCAATCCCAGTCAAAGTTGCAGCCATATTTGCCAGAGAGATAGAAGAGAGAATCCTAAAGTTTCCAGCCAGCAACAAGAGACCCTGAATAGGCCAAGGAATCCTCAGGAAAACGAACAAAGCAGGACGTATCACACTTTCTGATTTCAACCTGGAGGACGAAGCACTAGGTACCGAAACGGCACAGTCCGGGCCCAAAAACAGGCACACAGACCCATGCAACAGAATCGAGAGCCCAGAGCCCAACTCAAACATACATGGACAGCGCATTTGCGACCAGGGAGCCAAGAGGAGACAGTGGACAAAGGAGAGTCTCTCCGATAAACGGTGCTGGGAAGCCTGCACAGCCACATGGAACACAACGAGAGTAGACCATGATGTGCCACCTGGCACACGCACCACCTGGAATGGATTAAAGCCCTGAATGGCACACTTGAAACCGTGAAACTTGTAGGAGAAGACCTAGGCAGAGTGCTCTTTGCCATCTGTCTGAGCCGCCTATTTGGAAGAAGCCTGTCTGCCTGGGCAAGGGCAGCAAAGGAGACAAGAAACAAACGGGACCACCTCACATGCAGACGCTTCTGCCCAGTCAAGGAAACCATCGACTCAATGCAAAGACAGCACAACAACTGGGAGTGGATGTTTGCAAAGCACACATCGGACAAGGGGGGAGAAGCCCAAAGATACAATCAACTCACACGTCTCCACAAGAAAAAGTACAAGCCAATGAAAACCTGGGCCAAAGATGGACACAGAGATTTCTCCCAAGAAGATCTAAAGAGGGCCAACAGGTGCATGAAAACTTGTTCACCCTCATTAAGCCTGAGGCCAAGGCAAATCCAAACCGCAAGGACATAGCAGCTCACCGTGGTCAGAATGGCTATAAGGAGGCAGACAGGAAACAACAAGCGTCAGAGAGGAGGTGGAGAGAAGGGAAGCCTCCTGCACTGCTGCTGGCAGTGGAAACCAGTGCAGCCACTAGGCCAAGCGGTGTGGAACTGCCTCCGAAATTTAAGAATCCATGTCCCATATGATCCAGCTATTCCTCTGGGGCGCGTTTAGCCAAAGAACTCGGAAACACTACCGCCTAAAGACATGTGCACCGCTGAGTTCACCACAGCCTTACTCCCGCTCTCCAAGACTTGGAAGCCGCCCTGGTGCCCAGCAAGGGACGAATGGAGAAGGAACATGGTCTATAGCCACACAATGGCATACCACTCAGCAGGAACAAAGGATGCAATCCAGCCATTTGTGACCACCAGAATGGCTGGGAGGGTTTTAGGGGAAGTGAAACAAGCCCCAGGGACAAAGTCAAATACCGTAGGATCTCACTTACAAGGAGAAGAAAAAACAAGCACTGACCAACAGGCGGCACTGGACATTTGATCGGGGGTGCCCAGAGGCAAAGCGGGTCGGTGGGGGAGGGTGAAAGAGATGATGAGGCACAAGTGTGTGGTGAGGGCCTGTGATTCGGCTTACGATGGTGAAGAGGAGGGAACCTACACGGAAGTCTAAATCGATGAGGATGTAAATCTGAAAGACATAGGATGTTCGAATGCAGGGTTATGGCAATAAATCCACCTAAAAGCAAAAATCCAAAAAGGGGTCCAGAATGACGGCATACAGCTTTGGGGGCTGAAAGAGATTAGAGAAGGTGAACTTCCAAGGATGGAAAATCACCTCAAAAGGCTTACTGATGCTACAGAAAGGTAGACCATTCCAAATACATGAAGAGGAATCCTACCAAGAGAACCTGATCCGTGCTAAGCCCAGGGACCAACGGAAAACGTTACCGTCCATGATGTTCCTACTAATCACCTTCACGAATAATCCAAACAGGCCCACATCTTCCCAAGTTCAGGCCACAGGTTGGTCCAAAAGTACAAGTCAGGGCCAGCCCTGTGGTGGAGCGGGCAAGTGCCCACGTTCCGCTTGGGTGGCCCGGGCCTCACTCTTTCACAGCACGGGTGCAGATCACATTAGCACTGTTAGGGAATAGAGATTTCATGGTACGGTGCGGACAGAGGTCCTAAAGACGTAGCAATTGTGAGGGTCCCTTATCAATACGCACCAGAAAAAGAACCGTGAGAATATTCCAATCTAGGAAGGCATCTGGTACACTTCCCCAAAGGAAGAAGGAAGGAAAACATGGGACCTGCCAAGGCGGAATTGGCAGAGTGCTAGGAGATGACACGATCATTGCGCATCAGAGGATTGCCTGGGCATCTTCAACTTGGGAGGGAGTCCAGGACTTTCTCTGGGGAAGGTCCACCCACTTGGCCATCTACCCACGACATAAGAGATAACACCCAGGGTAATCTTACAGGAAAGAGACCAGTGTCTAGAGAGAAGGGAGCAGGCCTTTCCAAGTTCGAGGAGAAAGTTAGAAACCGACAAGACATCCAGAAAAAGGAAAACTATCCTACCTGGAAAGGGGGAGGAGTCAGACTGGTCTGAGATGGCTCTGAAACTCTGTGTGCTTGGAGGTTGTCAGGACAACTTAGCCTTCTGAGGTTCTTTATGACATCACGTTGAACATGTCCCCCAAGATGGCCGCATGGTTACAGTCTGAGGATTGGCCTAGGCTGGGCTATTAAAGGGAGACATACCCAGAAACAGCTTTGACAAACAGAAAGCGGGCACAGAAACTGGAAGAGATCAAACAGACTCTGATGCCAGGGATAAGAAAGGAATCCTTGGCAA